>NW_024704743.1:5212052-5812052 GCF_018977255.1 Callorhinchus milii | reverse complement strand
CAGGAATGGGATCCGTACATTCTAGTCGGATGATGTATTCTTGTCCTCCTCTTTGGCCTGTTTACTGCAGTTATTCACTCACTGCATGCCAATAAATGGTTTATATTTCATTTCTCTACAGTTTATCATCTCAACAGGGGATCTAAATCGGCCACTCCACAATTTCATGCAGGCAATGTTTCACACGGACATCCCAGAAGTATTTACACGTGGTGTGTGCCAACATACACACTCACAGGTGGGGCAGAAATGAGCCTAGAATTCATCTGGGAAAGCAAAAAGCTGCATTTGTGCTCAACGACATAAGGAAAGAGACTGGCTCTATACAATACAATACAATACAATACAATACAATACAATACAAAATTACATTTGTAAAGCACCTTTCAATATAGTTCTGGTTGAAGGAAATGCCATGGGTTTTCACAAAGTATAAAACTCTTAACTTCACCAATAATTTCTATGTTCTCATAATAATGAACAGCCACAACTTTGCAATTCAACTCTTTTAAGGATTAACTAGCAAGTAACCTCCAACTAGGCTTGGATAATTTTAAACATCGTTCACAGGATTGTTTGTTGTTAATTGTGGTATTCACACTGCACTATCACTTTTCCTCCGATTGAAGGCTATGGTTATAGTAGGAACTCCACAGTAAAGAACCTTGAATACAACAAAAACAACGGAAGGGCATCTCCAGGTGATTCACACAACAGACAGGGGAGGAGGGGGGAACTCAGGCGGATCGGGTTTGGGAAGGGGTGGGGGAGCGACGAGAGATGCAAGAACAATCATAAACTTTTTAAGGCTAACTTTAAAACTGGGGTAGGAGAAGTGAGGCAATGGGACTCTTGGAAGGAAGTTGTTCCAGAGAGTATGAATAAAACTCTTGAATAAGAGAAATGTTTGACATCCTCATTAATGTAATAAGGAAGAAGTAGAAAATAAATTTGGACCCAAACAACCACAATGTTTAAGTTCTGGGCAATTGTGGTTATGAACATATTTCTAATGACAGCATGAAAACATATACTGTATAACCGGCATTTATCGCTCGCCCAATATTGTTGCTGTTCTTGTGGCTCAGAAATGTTTGCCTTAAATTAAATGGGGTTGTTTAAATTCGAACATAGAATCATTTAAATTTAAAGTGCAGAAGAAGGCCATTTGGCTCCTCGTGTCTGCACTGGCTCTCAGAACAGGCTGTTCATTCAATCCCTCTGTCCCACTCTATTCCCCATACCCTTTAAGTCTCTATCCTTCAAATAACTGTCTAATTTCTTTTGAAACCCACAATAGACTCTGCCTCCAATACCGTATTTGGCAGGGTGGAAGTAATGTCTACATTTGTTAATATAGAATAGGCAAGTGCAGTCCAATGTGATTTGAGTGAAAATATAAGGCAGCAAACTGAGTTTTGAGACATTGTGCAAACAAATGCTGGCGCAAAAAGTAAAGGTTCCACGGTACGTCCTCCGAGTTTGACCCACATTTGTCAGCTATTCTAAACCTTTAACCTTTGAGTTAAATAGAGATCTGAATAAATTTTAGTCAGCATGGGACTCAATTGAGACCTGCAGGGCATGCACCTGTCTTCATGTGCTCGGCTACATTTCAAAATTCAAGATTATTTTGTTTTTTAAAAAAAATTCTCGCTACTAGAAATATTATTCAAAATGTATTGGCACTTACCTTGTTTGTTTTCCGGGCTTCAAGGTAATTTTCAAATCTGTTTTGGTAGACTGTATTTTTTTTGTAACCCCAAGTGGTTGACTGATAATTTAACTTCATGCACTTCTCTTTGTGGCCAGGGTGTTTCCTGTTGATTCACAATTACGGAAGTATGCAAAAGTTCTGAATATACATTGCAAATCTTTATATTCCTTGGTGGATAAAAGACATTTTTATGTCACCTTCTGGAAACATATTTAGTTATATTACTAATAAATAATCCTTGCGCTTTTATACAGCGCCTACAATGTTGAATTTAAAGTTTTCTGTCAATTGTAGTCAGTGTGTTTCTAGAAGCAGAGGTGGACTCTGCAGTCTATTTACTCACAGCAATGTCCCACAAAAAAAAAACCTTGAATATAGAAATTCATAGCATAGAAGAAGGTCTTTCGGCCCATTGTGTGTGTGCTGGCTCTTTCAAGCGTAATCCTATTAGTGGCTCGATATTTTCACTGCTCTTGCATTTGAAAGTTAAAGACCAACTTTGTTTGGGGGTTTGATTGCCTGGACCCAGGGAAAAACATGCTTCTTTTTTCCCCAGTAGTGTAACAGGATCTTTAACAACAACCTGAAAGGGCAGAAGGGATCTGGGTTTAACTCTCATCATTTCTGATTATGAAATTTACCTCCCCTCCCCCCATTAGTCTTTCATTAACTTGCTTTTTTGACTTGCTCTATTCATGGTTTAACATTCATTTTGTTTTTTTCTTGTGTTTCTTTCACTCCTTGATAATTCCCGGCCCCTTTCCCCTTGTATCTTTGGTCCTGTGATAATCTCACAGCTGTACTTAGTCTAGCCACTAGGAGACGTAAAAGATCATGAGAGAGAGAGAGAGAGAGATAACTGGGCTATTGCTGATTTAATATTTGACTTTTATTTGATTGTGTATTATCATATTAATATAATCCTTGCATTTGATGTAGCAACTTATCATGTCAAAACATCGCAAAGGGCTTCACAGAGTTTTTCTGTAAAGTATAGTGATTATGTATTTGCTGCAACCAATTTGCACACAGTAATGTCCTTATGCACCCAGTGAATGACCATTTTTCTGTTTGGAGGATGGTTGGCCAGAAGAAAGGGAGAAACTCCCTTTTCTCTTCAAACAATTCCATGGGATCTGTAATAACAACAACAACAACAACAACAACAAACAACAAATGTTACATGTGTATGGTGCCTTTCATGTCGTGAGGACATCCCAAGGCGCTGCACAATCGGTGTTTTGGACCCGAGCTGGGGGTTGGCATCGGGGAGGGTGAAAGTCAGAAGGGGAAGGAGGGTGACCGAAGGCATGGTCGCAGAGGAGGGTCTTGAGACGGGTCTTGAAGGAGGCGAGGGATGGGGCGAGGCAGAGGGATTGTGGGATGGAGTTCCAGAGGGTGGTGGGGGGACGAGGCGGGGCTCGTGAAGCAGGCCTGAGCCCACTGAGCAGTGGGAGCAGGCAGGTTGGTAGGGGGTTAGGAGGTCACAGAGGTAGGGGGGGAGCAAGGCCATGGGCGGGCTTTGGAAGTGAGGACCAGGATCTTGATCCTTTGTGTGTGACGGGAAGCCAGTGGAGTTGGGCAAGGATGGGGGTGATAGGGTCGAGGAGCCTGGTGCTGGTGAGGACACGGGCTGCAGAGTTTGGATGATCCGCAGCCTATGGAGGGAGGAGTTGGGGAGACCGACAAGCAGGGAGTTTGCGTGATAACATCCACTTGAGCAGACACGCAGGTTTAACCAAAGTACGGCATATTCCACAATGCAGCACACCCCAGCACTGCATTGGAATGCCAGCCTGGACTGTGAGCTCAATGCCCCAATGTGAGCCTTGAATCCACAACCATTTAACTCAGCTGTCTGAGAGACATCACCCATGCTTCTTGCACATATTCCACATATGCAATTCGTAGGATGTTTACTTCAGCACACTATCCTGCGCACAGCACACATGTAAGAAGTGTCATCAGTGGTGTCCCCGTGACTTGGAATTGCACATTTTCTGTTTTGGTGGATATAGAGAATGGGAAAAATATAAATATAGGAATGGAAATTTAAACATAGAAATGGAAAAAAAGCATTGTGTTCCATCTAGCTGGTCTCGATACAAAAACAAAATCACACACAAACCAAATCTCATAGCGCTCAATTGATTGCTTTTGCAAATAGCCACCTAATTCCCTCTTGAATTCTCTCTTGAATTCCTCTTGAATAGCTTATCCCCCATTACCTAAAAGACAGCTATCTTTATAACAATAAATGAAATTAAGCTCATCATAAATTTAATAATAATTCTTAACTTTGATATAACGCCTCTCACATCGGGAGTTTGCCTCAGAGAGCTTAATAGGATACACTGTTAAAAACTTACAATTTGCTCTGTGTTTAAACACACTGACAAATTATCATTTCTGCTCCTTGTGTAAAGTCAGCTTGTGATCGTGAAGCTATAAATTTTCTTTCTAGTTCTGGCTGAATGATTCTGCCCTGAGTTGGGTTGGTTTGGCTTGACCGATCAAAGTGTCTTGGTCTCAAACACTGAAAATTAGCGCCTTCAATCTGATGCCTCTGGATGATGGCTCAGTACAGTATTTCTAAGTTCAGAGCAGTTGACATTGCTCCACAAATTCAAAACCCCTTTGGGATAGATTCTTTGATGAACCTCAAAATCATTGTTTTTAGGAAAATTGTGCTAGTGAACATTAAACACTGCAATACTTTACTCATTGTACCAGTGTATTATAAGTTTACTTATTTTCAGTGATATAAAGTAAATTTGTATCTTTCAGAAAACTTCCATTAATAATACTACTTATATTTGATATACACACTTCACACTGTAAAATGTAAGTGTATTTGTAGACAAATGTGGCAACCAACTTTCACATATCAATATCCCAATTATGAAGGAAATTATCACTTTACCTACTTAAATCCCTGCTCCCAAATGTTGTCAGTGAGCTCGGCTGACTTTTCCATCATGAGCAGCGTTGGAATACTGTACACCAAACTGGCTCGGGAACTGGACCACAAGCTGCCATAGAGGGTTGACTCAATTCTGTCATATTGTTTCCAAGGACATGGCATTTGGATCCAGTTCAGCTCCACGGAGACACCACAAACCACAACCCTACCATACGCACACATAGAAGATAGTCACAAGTCAGTCTCAGAGAAACAGAAGCTGCTGTCTTTCCAAATTAAAGCTGCCAGTCAACTGCAAAATAAATAATTCCCATCAGACTATTTGAATGGAATGGTACTGAGGGAATGTTATCTCGTCAGAAATGTGTCCTTCAGATGAGATGTTGAACCAAAGTTCTGTCTCCAGGTGGATGTTAATGATCTCTTGACACTATTGAAACAGAAGGGTGTTTCCCCAGTGTCCTGGTCATCAATCCTCCTGATAAATGAGCTAATTCACCTAACAGTTGTTCGAGGGAAACATTCTGTGTATTTAATGGATCCTGTATTCACCTGTAAAATCAGTTACTGCCCTTGAAAGTAATTACTTAAACTTGCTTTGAGATCTTTTGACATGATAAGGCACAATAAAAACCCAAGTTCACTCTTTCTATTGTATTTGAAACCCTCCTTTTTGACCACTTTGTTTGAACACTGTTTATGACCTGACAGCCAGTGCTAAAATCTCAAGCCTTTGTGATCGTAATCAACTGAATCAGACTCACCGACTCCAGACACATTCGTTGATTAACCCTTTGCGTTCACAAACTATCACATTAGAGATTTATCGCCACAGTGATAATTCCTTAATGTGATGTTTACAGTGAGTGGATGGCTACCACAGTGCAGCCATTCAAAATGACCTACTGGAAGTAGTTTCAGGAGCAGAATTCAAAATCAAATACATACAGGATATCCAGCATGAATAAATGTTGTATTATAATTTTCACGTCTACCACACATAGAAAACATGATGAGTTAATGCTAAGATGCAATATAACTGGGGAAAATAAAATGGCTAATTTTGGATGGTGTCTCAATCTCACTCCGTTGGTAGCACTCATGCCTCTGAGCTGGAAGGTTGCGAGTTCGTGCACCTTGTTGGGACTTGAAATCTATGCTGACACTCACTTCAATCCAGTGCTGGGGACCAGCTACACTTTCTGGAGATTTTATCCTTCTGATAATAATAATAATAAGACGTTAAACCTAGGTCCTGTGTGCCTGTCCGTGTGTTCAAACACACCAGGAGTGAACTTGGGTTTTTATCATGCCTTATAATAATAATAATAATCCTTGCATTTTGATATAGCGCTTTTCACGTCGGGAGGACGTCCCAAAGCGCTTCACAGAACACACTGTAAAGTGAATTGACTGTATATTTGTGGGCGAACGTGGCAGCCAATTGCGCACAGCAATGTCCCACAAACAGTCGTAGATTGAAGATGACCAATTTGTTATTGTTTTTGGTTTTGGAGGGATTATTATTAGGCTCTGTGTGGAGTAAGGAAACTTGCCCAAGGTTTCGCCCTCTGCCTGGAATTGAACTCAGGTCTCTCGCTTGCAAAGCGAGTGCTCTAACCACTGAGCTACAGGACTCCACATCGCATCAAAACATCTCAAAGGAATTATTGCCAAAGGTAGTAACTGATTTGATAAGTGAACACAGCAATCATGGCACTATTCGAAAAAAGGAGAGTTTCTCCTGGTGTCCTGGCCAGCAATTCTCCAAAATAAAATTGATCACTAACTCATCACCTCACCCTGACCATTTCCCCCCTGCTCGGTTCCTGACCCAACTGTCCAGTGCCTTGGGACGTCCTCCCGACGTGAAAGGCGCTCTATAAATGAAATCTTGTAGTTGTTTGTCGGACATTGTTGTGCACAAATTGGCTGCAATGGTTTACCCACAAAATACAGTCACACCACTTTATAATATATCATGCCAGGCACTTTGAGATGTCTCAATGATGTGATAAGGTGCCAGTATTAATACACATGTATTATTCTGAGAGAGTTATGGTGCTGCAATTTGGTTTGCAACAATAACAACAACAAATTACATTTGTATAGTGCTTTTCACGTCAGGGCATCATCCCAAGGCACTGGATACTGTCGAGCTTAAGCTTAAGCCAAAATCTCATGTCTTTTTCTCACCTTGGCCAAATCCTTCTTCTTCTCCCGGATCATCATGGAGGGCAAAGGCAAACTTAGGCTCCTTTTTTCCATCTTTTGGGGTCAGCCAGATGTCTGACGCATGTGGAAACCCGTCACTGTGCTTAAGAGTATCCAAACCAAGCTGAGAAATCCATGCCTCCCACCTACACATGGAAATCCCAGAGATAGATTGTTGGATTGGAACACGCACTCTCTCACTGGAGGAACTCATCCTGCTTACTTTATTAGGAAATTAGGAAGCATTCAGAGTGCTTCACAGTAATGGATTCCGGGGATGAGCCAGGGGGAGGGGGAGGAAGGTGACCAAAGGCACGGTCGGAAAGAAAGGTCTTCAGCCGAGACCTGAAAATAGGAAGAGAGGGGGCGAGGCGAAGGGAGTGAGGAAGGGAGTCCAGAGCCTCGAGGCATCGTGGCCGAAGGCACGGCCACTGAGAATGGAGAGGAGGACTTGGAGGAAGAGGCCAGACCTGGAGGAACGAAGGCAACGGGTGCTGTTTTGAGGAGAGAAGAGGTCAGTGGGGTGATCAGGGAGCGGAGTTTTGTGCGGGTGAGAATGCAGGCGGCAGAGTTTTGAATAATCTGGATTTTATGGATGGTAGTGTATGGGAGACCGGTGAGGAGGGCATTAGAGTAGTCCAGCCGAGAGGTGACAAAGGGATGGACCAGGGTTTCAGCGGCTTTTTGGCAGAGGTATTGGCGGAGACGGGCGATGCGTCGGAGGTGGTAGAAAGCGGTGCTGGTGAGGTACCGGATGTGGGGGAGGAAGAATAATTGGGGGTCGAACCTGACGCCTGGGTTGCGTACGGGTTCGGAGAGTTTTAGGTGGAGGTTGGGTAGGTGGAGGAGGTGAAAGCCGTGAGATTTTAGACGTTGACGAGAGCCAAAGAGTATTACAATAGAAGTTACATTTATATGTTGTTTCATGTCGATAGGAGGGACAAAAATGCTTCCCATGCTTGCCTGCCCTTGTCAGATGTCTAATAACCTAGTGACCCTCCTTCCTGGAGGGGAGATAAGTGGGGTCTCCTCAGGGCTGAGCCAGTGATGTGCCTTGAGGAAATTTCTTTCCCTGTGAAACTAACATCAAAACACAAGCCTCCAACAGGAATTTGTATCCGATTAAAATGATTCAATGGACTGAGGGGTTATTAACGGGGATGATGTTACATCGCTGTGTTCAAACAAAAGAGGTGACACCAGAATTTGGCTGACTTTTTCGTAAGACAAGTTAACCTTTTCTCGAGCAACTTTTTCCTTGTTTCTTCGAACCAGAAATGCACACTTTTTAAAAAAATAAAAGTGATTGCACTTTCTCCTGCTCTTTCAAACCACCTTTTTTGTTGGGTGAGGTGGGGGTTGGGATTGTGTGTGAAATAACAACAACAACTTGTATTCATATAATGCCCCTCATGTAGGGTAATGTCTCAGAGAGCTTGACAGTGGCTGAGCAAGATGCTGAACCGGGGGTCGGTGACTGTAAGCACGGTCGAAGAGGAAGGACTCAGGCACAACCTGAAGATAGGGAAGGAAGGGGGCAAGGCGGAGGGTTTGAGGGAGAGCGTTCCAGAGTTTGGTGGTGTAATGGCTGAAATTGTGGCTGCCGATGGTGGAACGGAGGGCACAAAGGACAAGCAGGAGGCCAGGGCCAGTCTAGCGGAGTCAGGGTTGTAAATTGGCGGGGATGGGAGGGAAGGGAGTAAGCAAGTCGGAGAGCTGGGAAACTGCCAGGGAATGAACAATCCCTGCAAGAGACATCTTCGGCCCTTAAGGGGTTAAATAGTTTTGGGAGCACACACACACACACACACACACCCTCCTCTCCCTGATCCTTATTACTTGTGGAATGCCACCCATTCACATCCAGTCCTCAGTTCCACTCAGGAGATGCACATTGCACTGCTGCAACGAAAAGAGTTTTGACTTTTTTTTTAATATAATCAAAATAAAAATAAAGTTCACTGAGAAGAGATCCAGGAGTTCCAGCTGCAGAATCAACTCCCTTTGCAGGTAAGGCGATCCTTTATTTCTTTCAACGTCACAATTTTTCCCCTCTCCTGATAATAATTTAATAATTTGGCACATTCACTCTTTTTTAAATCCCCCCCCCCCCAAAAAAAAAGGGATGAGTTGCAAAAGTGTAAACTCTGGAATACTTTCCCTCAAACCCTCCGCCTTGCCCCCTTCTTTCCCTAATGTTTTAAAAATTCCCCCCAAAAATGTGAGACTGTGGATATTAAACCAGTTCTGTTTTTTTTGTGTGGGGGGATGTGCTGACTTTTCTTTGGTGTGTGGGGAGGTGGTGGGGCGGGGGGGGGGTGTTGGTAGTGGGGGGTTGAGAGAAATACAAAGATTATATAACATTATTCAGAGATGACTAAATTTGATTTATTTGAATTTAGGATTTTTTTTGGAAAAAAAACATGTTTTGTGTGTTTTATCACAGATCAGGAGGAGGAATCAGTCTTTCCTTTGCCCCAAGACAAAGCATGTCCTTGTCACTGCAGCGTCTCTTACTCCTCCTGTTCCCATTGACCTGTCCTGGACCAGGAGTTAGTGGCACCACCGCTGAGATCTGCCGAGGGGTTTACTGTTACACAGCGAGCGCTGGGCAGGGGGATAGGCTGTGCACAGGAGCTCAGTGCCAGACCAGGGTCTTCAGACCCTTCCGAGCCAATGTAGGCAACCTCCAGGACAGGGAGATCCCACCTTCTCGGGCTCATCAAACATCCAGCTCCAGATCCATCCTGGATCCCAACACCAGGAAGGAGCATGTGAGAGTGGCAGTGGCTGAAGACACAGGCGTTTGCACTGGGAGCAGTTGCCAGACCCTGCAGCCAAACGACTCCAAAGAATGCAAAGGGATTGAATGCAAGTTGCCTCTCAGGATCCGCCTGAAGCCCAAACCCCGATCTCATTGCAATGGAGAGCTTTGTCCCCCTGTTTCGGTCCCGTTGCTATCAGACACTCCCAGGCAGCCGAGTTACACACACATACCCGACACAGCAGCTCAGTTCATAGGCGAGATCCCAGCCTCGGGCTATCCTGCCACAGAGCTGGGAGGAGCAGCCCTGGGAGTCCAGCTGACTTGTGACATCAAACCAGGTAAGTGACAAGTGGTTATTCTGCACAGATTTTTTATTCATTAAAAATACAACAAAAATAATAGCTAATTTGTACGTGCGGATTGTTGGCCAGGACACGGGAAGAAACTCTCCTCTTTATGAATAGTACCAAGGAATCTTTAATGTCCACCTGAACAGCGCCTTGGAATGTCCTCCCAACGTGATACGCATTATACAAATGTAATTTTGTTGTTGCTGTTGAACAGGATGATGAAATCTCGGTTTAATGTCACCCGAACGACATTACCTTTTGACAAACCAATGCTTCCCCCAACATTGTATTGGGAGTGTCAGTCTTCTGCCACTTTGTCCCCACCCTCTGGAACTCCATCCCACAGTCCCTAAGCCTCTCCCGCTCCCTTGCCTCCTTCAAGACCCATCTCAAGACCCTCCTCTTCGACCGTGCTTTCGATCACCCTGCTTCCCCCCCTACCCTCCCCGATCCCAACCCGCAGCTCGGGTCCAAAACTCTTTTCTGCCCAGTGCCTCCCAATGTGAAAGGCTCCATACAAATGTAATTTTGTTGCTGCTGTTGTCAGTCGACTCAAATGTGGGGTTGAACCCACAACCTTCTGATTTAGAGGTGTGAGTGCTATCAACTGGGCCAGGCTAACCCATTCATTCATTCATTCATTCATTTGGTGGAGTGGTATTGATAATGTCTATCTCTTATTTATTGCTCTCAAATGTATTCTTGCTAAAACAAATTTTGCAATTAATGTAACAAATCCATTTTGTGACTATTGTGTTTTGGACCCGATTTTCTAGATTGTCCTATTATGATCAGTATCTTTCCTTACCAGATAAAATCTACCAGATAAAATTGACATTTGCGAGACATTGCTGTGCCCAAGTTGACTGCCATGCTCACATGCAAAATGCACAGTCACTACACTCTACAGTAAATCCTGTTAACTAGTTTGGGACTTTTGGGCAATTTGATAAGATGCTAAATCAAATGCAAGGATTATAATATTATTAATGTAGCAAGCTTTTTACTGTCCTGTTCTGGGGGGATTAAGTAAGTCAATTTGTTTTGCTGGAAACAATATATATTGCAATATATATTGCAGGGCGAAACCTTGGGCAAGTTTCCTTACTCCACACGCCTAATAATAATCCCTCCAAAAAACCAAAAACAATAATTAAATTGGTCATTTTCAATCTACGACTGTTTGTGGGACATTGCTGTGCGCAATTGGCTGCCGCGTTCGCCCACAAATATACAGTCAATTCACTTTACAGTGTGTTCTGTGAAGCGCTTTGGGACGTCCTCCCGACGTGAAAAGCGCTATATCAAATGCAAGGATTATTATTATTATTATATATATATTTTTAAAAACATCTTTTTACGTGAATATTCAAATACCCATGTGTAATTGGCGTACCTATGTAGAACTTTCAGTTTGTTTGGGAAACTCTTAAGATGGGTTTTCACATGTGTCAGACACCTGGCTGACCAACAAAAAACCCTGAATACTCCTTTATGCACAGGTTACCTGACCTTTTGTATAGAGTGGTTGCATTCTTATACTGCATAATATATTATGTGACTGCTGCAGAAATTGTACTCAAGAGGTCTGTGCTACATGTTTTGATTTTTCCACATTAGTTCCAGCTAGTCTGACAAACGTTATACATACTTCACCAAGTATTCCAACAACTGCTCTGGTGAAACTTCCTTCTCTTGTCATGGGAACTTTAACACCGACCTGAGGAGGCAGGTGGGACCCAGGTTTAAAGTCTTATCCTGATGGATGGCACCTTCAACAATTTAATGCTTCCCAGTACTAGACTGGAACTGAACACGTTCTCTAGAACTTTTGCTTACTATTTTGCAGAACCTTTATTTGTGATTTAACAAGTACAGGGCAATTCCATAACCGTACGTTCCATAAGATCAGACTTCAGACTTCCAACAACAGCTTGCATTTATATAGTGCTCTTCACATGGGGTAGCATCTTGGAGCGCTTAACAGTGACGTAGCTTGACACAGAGCCAGGGAAAAAGGGCCGGAGGCACGGTCAAAGAGGAAGGTCTTCAGATGTGATCTGAAGAGCTTGCAGTAAACAGCAAGCTTGAAAATGCGGCACAGCATTCTCATTCAAAAGTTGCTGTCCTAATTTCGGCTTCTGGTTTGCAACTGAAATCGTGGAATTCCACCCTGCAATTGCGATTCCTCTCAAATGCCCATCACCTCAGTCGGCACCTTTAAATCCCTCCCATGACCGAGCACCTCCTTATCTCCCTATCTTCTCCTACGAATCACAAAGCAGAGGGAAGCTGAAATTACAAGTACGATGAAAAACTGTGGTGATGATTTGAAAACACAAATAATAATAATAATTCTTGCGTTTCATATAGCGCCTCATCACATCTTCTAGACGTCTCAAAGCGCTTCACAGAATATACCGTAAAGTGAATTGACTGTATGTTTTGTGGGTGAAATGCGAAATAAATGCACTTCATCCATGTGTGCATTCACCCAACCAATCACCCACCCACCCATTTATTCAGTGGCAGCGTCACATTCACGCTTAAAACTTTCATGGCGTTTCAGGAGACAACGAAGTCCCGTCTGAAGACGCACTAATTCTGCAGCTCCAGCTGTCAAAGGGACAGGAGAAGTTCGTGGAGCTGCTGAAGAGCCAGCAGAAAATGATCAGCGACTTACAGCACAGTCTGACTGAACAGCAGACGGCTCTGATCAACCAACAAAGAGAAATACTCGGCCAACAGAGGAAAATGTTCGAGCAGATGGAGCTCGTAAAAGTCCAGTACCACATGCTCTCTGAAAGCATTAAGCTAACGTCCCTTTCCAGCCTGCAAGCCGAAATCCAGGATCAGTTTGAGTCTCACCTGCACAGACTGCAGGGCCACATTCAAACTCAGCTGCGGAAGGAGTATGCGGTGCAAACCGTGGACGTTGATGCCGAAGTGCTGGACGTCAGCGGGAGGCTGACGGAGTGCGCACTGTGCAGCGCCGATGAGTTCTGTGATCTGCACAAGATGCCGCCCCAGTGTGAGAAGTGCACCCTGTGTCCGGCGGGCTTTCATCTGCTCTCGGAGTGCTCGCAAACCGCTGACCGCATATGTCAGGTGAACCGCTCCACAGCCTGGCACTGCTGTCTGAAAGCGCTAAGCTGCTTGCTGACTTCTCTGTCGATACAGAATAACACGTACACGCATACATATGTACACGCAATACGCTTACACTTCACACACATTCAAACGCATGCACACACATACACACACATAATACACGTACGCATATATACACATTCACGCATGCGTATACGCACCACACCCACATATACACACAAATATAACATATACGCGTATTAGTATTGTATAAACGTACATGCATAGACACACTACAACAACACCTTGCACTTATATAGTGTTCTCCACGCAGGGTAGCGTCTCGGAGCACTTAAACACTACTGGATTATACACACACTCCGGGTATCCGGGATGTGTGAGCCTAGCTGTTACAACGCAGTACTTTTAATACTTTAATAACGTGTTGCTTAACACTTCGTGCCCGTCTTATTAATTGTATGATTTGAAATTTAGGACAAGGACGAGTGTCTGGAGTCAGCAGAGCTTTGTGGTGATCAGGTCAAGTGCCTCAACACTCCAGGTGGGTATTCCTGGTGTTCTTATAACCGTGGAGATCCTTGTGCTCGGCCCTGATAACCGGCCTGTGTGCTCCGCTGTGTTGACAGGTGGATTCCGGTGCCTGGGGATCGTGGAGAGGGACGTGATCTCGGGCTTTTGCGGCCACGGCTACTTCTTCAACAGCGAAATGCAGGAGTGCCAGGCCTGCTCGCTGTGCCCCGAGGGGGCTGTGGCTTTCCGATGCTCCGCGCACGGCGACGCGGTGTGTGGCCGATCGCCTGAGGCCCGGCTCTCGGGATCGTGGTGGGCGAGCACCGAAGTAGCCGGTGGGGAGGTCGACCTGGGCCTGAGCCTGGCCATCGAAGGGCAGCCTAAGTCGCACCTCGCCACCAATCAGGACGGACGGTTGGTGCTCGGGCAGCACGGCCTGATCTGGGTCGACTACAACTTTGCGGTCAAGCACCACTGCAGGAACTTCCTTCAGCTGACGCTCCAGCTCAACGACAGCGAGGGCGGGCGGGACCTCAGCGGGGCTCGCATCGAGCAGCCGGACGGCAAGTACTACCAGAGCACGAGCGTGAGCGGCTCTGCCGAAGTGGAGCCCGGCCACGTAATCCAACTGGTGTTGAAGAGCCCCAACCAACACTGCAATCAAAGCCACGACCTGAGTGTCTACCACCTGCGCGCTCCCTTCAGCTTCTTCTGGCTCTCGCACGACACGGGCGCTGTGGCCATGAGCGCTCACACGACCACCTCGGTGCACTACCAGAGCAACTACAGACCCGTCTTCCAGGTGATCGCCATCTCTGACCCCTACATGATCAGCCTGTGCCACGGGGGGAGAGCCATTCGCTTCACGGAGAAGGGAGTGGTGAGGTTCGTGTACCACCAAGCGCTCTATGCCATGGGTCACACCTGCATTGGAGAGGGCTTCACTTTGATCTCCTACATTAACAGGAACGGAACGAACCGAGAGCTGGTTCAGGTTTATAAAACTGGCGTGAATTACAGAGACACATCAATATCTGCCTCCGGAGTTGCCCAGGTTAACACCGGGGACATGATCAGCTTCGAGATCCTCTCCCCTGCGCAGTGCAGCGTGCGCTATTTTGGGGTCGTGCCTGGGATCAGCGTGTTCAGCCTCCTCTGGATTCCCTCGGCTGTTTCCACCGCCCTCTCCCTGCGGGTCTGCAAGGCTGGGTTGCCGATGGGGGCCGTGAGGAACAGATCGCTCCGGTTTCAGGAGGTTTTGCCGGCCACAGAAGCGAGTCAGGTGCGGCTGGTGACGGACGGGCAGTTTGCGCGGGAGCGCGTCCTGTTCCGCGATGAGGGAGTGGCCAGTGTGGCTTTGAACCTGAAGCTCATTCATTCCTGCAGCATCGTCAGAGTCACTCTGTACAGACTGCAGAGCCGCCAGGCCCAGCCGGCCACACTGGCACAGCAGATCGGGGGGCAGATGCCCGAGGGCAGCCAATGGACCAGTGTTTCTCTCCGCACTTCCTTTGCCGTCCAGAACGGCACGATGGCCTCGATCTCCCTGGATTGTGTCCGAGGGCGGATAAACCAGATCGCCCATGAGCGCGGGACAAACCTTTCCTTTTTGTGGGTTTCGTCCTGAATCATTCATTTGACAAAGTTCCTCTATATCGCCACGAATGTATAGGGCGATTGGTGCTTTGAGCTGATAAGGGACGACTGGATTCACGATGGACCCTGGCTTCAGATTCCGGCCAGTCTTAGTGCAGCCAACTGAAGCTCTCCACTGGTCAAAGAAAGGCATGTCGTACATAGCTGGGATATCTCAAATAATCTGGCTTTTACCAAGAACGGAATCATCAAGTGGTTGTTTTTTTTCAGAATAACTTGGAGACCCAGAGTTCTGGAAATAGGTGTATAAATAAGAGGACTCAAACTTACCACAAAAACGCTGAGAGCTAGAGGTGAACTTGCATTGTAACTACGTGGCAGAGAATAGAACATGGGGTGAAAAATTCATTTTTCTGATGTCTTCGTGTGTGTCTATTTACATTTCTCTTCCCCCCACTTCTGTCAAAATAGTTGAGCTCGCATTTGCTCTGGCAGCCACTGAACCTCCTGGCAATTGAATGAGCCAACGCCAAGTAGTGGTGTAACTCAATATTAATCCCACGATTGGCAGGGCTTTAGGTCAATAGTTGCCATAGTTGGCCTCAGGTTTGGTTATTTTTGGGTGGGGGGAGGGGAAAAGTAACGGGATAAAGGAAAATCAATGGAGATATCGACAGAATTTCCAAAGGTGCAATCATCAGTGTGTTTTTCACTGAATTGTGCTAAGAAGCTCCCTCCCTCACCCTTTTTAAGGTCCATGTCAAGAGCTACCTCTTTGACGGCACTTTCTCTCATCTTTCCCCTTCTCGCCATCCTTCAGCTCCTACCCCTCGCTCCAGTGAAAAACCAAGATTGTTCTGTGACTTGGGATGTCCTCCCGCCATCAAAGGTCTGTTTAAGGTAAATTTGAATTGCATTATAAGAATCTAACATTTCAGTGGTGCCAATAACAGATAGTACATGTCACAGTTATAAGCAGTTGATGAGCTTAGGCACTGTGTAACAAAGGTGGAACTCTAAGTCTGGGTCACTCTACATCACGTCCCTTCTCCTTTTTTTAAAAAACTTCATTAAAAAAGCTACCTCCTCGACCGTGACACCTTCCCAGATTCCCAGATCCCTGTATGTCCACACTGTTCCTGTAAGGCATTTGGGGACTTTATCCTACATTGTACTGTATGTGGAAAATGCATGTTGTTGGTATAATTGGGAGTCCTGGTCCGTCAGAACACAACTCCAGCCCTTCTGTGGAGTAGTCGTTCACTTTACTGTTAGAATCATAGAACCGTAGAACTTTACAGCGCAGAAAGTCATTCTCTCCTGTGCTGGCTGTTTGAAGGTGTAATCATCTAATTCCATTGACCTTTTCCTCTCCTGGGTTGGAGTTTGTCGTGCTTCATCATCATCACAGCACCACTTTTGAAACGGAAACATTGACGGCCAACAGCAAGTTCTGACAAGCCGTCACCCACTGGGTGTGTAAAAAACATTACAAAAGTGGGCACTGCTGGTATCCCCTATATAACTATTCTCCCTGTCCCTATTATATTTATCACGGTAGTGACTCAAAATTATTTTAAGTAAGAAAACCTCAGGCAAGTTTGCTTACTCCACAGGCCTCTGTTTATCTAGCAGGAAGTAGGATCCCGGGTTCCTAGTCGATTGGCGGATTGCTTTCCGCGGTTAATAATCCCATCAAAAATAAATAAATGATAGTTTGGTCACTCAATCCACAACTCTTTGTGGGACACTGCTGTGTGCAATTGGCCGCTGCGTTTTGCCCACAAAATACACCGTTGATTCATTTTACAGTATATTCTTTGAGACATCTGAACGATGTGACAAGGTGCCAAATCTTATTTGTAAGCATTACTTCCATCGGTAGAAACATGTTTTTTTTTGCTGTGGGCAAACTGTGGCTGTGATGCGTAAAATATAAGTTATTTCAGACACTGCACCCCCATCTCCCCAGTCTTTGCCAGACTTCTCTGCTGCAGACCGGATTGATTTCAAGATCTTCACACTCACCTACAAATCATGACGGTGCTATGTGAATGCAAGTTGTTGTTTCTGTGACCTTAACCTCCCCCTCCACTCTTCACCCTCCACGCCCCTCAATATATCAGTGCATAAAGGATATTGGGTTGTGGTGTTGAGCTGTAAAGACCGAAAAGTTTCCAGCTTCAATCTTTGGTCTATGCTGAACTAGCTGATCCCAGGGTGAGCAGGGGTGGAAGCTCTACAGCTGGTCTCAGTGTCTCAGGGAACATCAGCCAGGGACCTGCTTCTAATTACTGTTTTGTAATCGCTGGTGAAAGGTCTGTGTGGTTGTTGGGTGAAACCTTTATCCATGTGTTCATCACATCCAGGCTCGACTACGCCAACTCCCTGCTTGTCGGCCTTCCTAACTCTTCCCTCCACAAGCTGCAGATCATCCAGAACTCTGCAGCTCGTGTCCTCTCCTGCACCAAGCACTGTGACCCCATCACCCCCACCTTCGCCCGGCTACACTGGCTCCCCATCCTTCAAAGGATAGAGTTCAAAATCCTCGTGCTCACCTCCACAGCCTTGCCCCTTCTCTGTGACCTGCTAAGCCCCCTGCTCGGCAGGCTCTGGTCTGCTCCACTTCCCCGAGCTCGGCCCACCTCGCCATTGGCGGTCAAGGCTTCAGCCTCTCTGCCCCCACTTTCTGGAACTCCACCTCACATTCCCTCCACCTCGTTCCCTCCCTTGCCTCCTTCAAGGCACTTCTCAAGACCCTCCTCTTTGACCGTGCTTTCGGCCACCCTCCTACCCTCCCACCACCCTCCCTTGTCCCAACCCTCTAATGTCCTAAAAGAGAAATTAGTGGGGAAGCTATGTTAGCAATTGCGAAATTTGAAACGTAAATGACAGCAGCATGTCACTCCACACATGAGAGAGAAAGACAGGGATTCAGATGTAATTCTTCTAACCTGCAGCATTTCCAGGATTTTGTGTTTTAAATTGAATTGTTTCAGCGAAGATTCGCAAGAGGAACTAACTGATGGTTGTTGTCACATGAATTTTAGAAGTTATTAGGAAGAACAAGGAACAGTCCTTTTGGGTACTTCGATCTCAATCACAACAATTACAAGAAATTGCATTTATATGGTGCTTTTCATGTCGAGGGGACATCCCAACGTGCTGGACAGTCGAGCTGGGAGTTAGATTCAGGAGGGTGGGGTGGGAGTCAAGGTGGTGTGGAGGGGAGGGGGGGCTGGAAGATGACTGAAGGCCCAGCCGAAGAGGAAGGTCTTGAGATGGGCGTTAAAGGAGGCAAGGGAAGAGGTGAGGCAAAGAGACTCCAGGATGACCTTCCAGATTGTGGGATAGAAAGACTGAAAGCCCTGGTGGGGCAGACAGGGTGGGGGATGTGAAGCAGGCCGTTGCTAGCTGAGTGGAGGGAGCAGGCGGGTTGGTAAAGTTTTAGAAGTCACAGAGGTAAGGAGGGGAAAAACTGGCGGGATTTAAAAGTGAGGTCAAGCATCATTAACTCAATCCTCTGGAGGATGGGGAGCCAGTGGAGCCGGGCGAGGGTGGGGGTGATAGGGGAGGGAGAGGACGCGAGCTGCAGAGTTCTAGATGATCTGCAGCTTGTGGAGGGAAGAGTTGGAAAGTCCAGTGAGCAGAGAGTTGGTGTAGTGTAATCGGTTAAGGGGGTTCGGCTGCTCAAGCGAAGCAGTAGTGCTGGAGGCAGGCAATGCTGTGGAGGTGGGGGAAACCTGAATGGGTCAGAGCACGGATGTGGGGTTTAAAGGACAGTTGAAATTTGAACAAAACCCTGTGGTTCTGCACTGGCTTCGTGAGGTGGATCATGCATCCAGGTAGATTGATACTGTCAGCACTTGAGCTGAGAAGGTGAGGAAGGTGTGGGCGCAGCAGGAGAAGCCATCGGGAGATACGAAGTTTCATAGCAAACGTGTTGGTGCAACAACCACAACAAATATATTTGTAGAGCCCCTTTCCCAACTTCATTTGCTTGAGATTAAAAAGCGTGTATTTGTTTTTCAAACCCTGTGCCAAAATGTCCTGCAAAATCTTGATCAGTTTTGATTGCTACCGTCTTTTTAAAATATTTTGACAAGTTTTATTCTGCAAGTGAATCGAATGCAACACAAGCACGTCAAATGACTATTATCAAAATACATATGTTTATTCTGTGTTGTTTATTGCATAAACACGGTAGTTTAAGCAACATATAGGGTATATATGGCGATAGGAATTTTAAAAAATATGTCATATCTTTCCAAACATTTGTATTTTATTTTCTATAATAAAGTGTTATTGGACTTACCAAACAGTAGTGTGAACTTGTGACTATTTCTGTTTTCTCTAAAATATAGGGATGAAATTATTATTAATAATAAGAATCCTTGCATTTGATGTCGCGACTTTCCTGTCAAAAACGCGTCTCAAAACTTCACAAAATTTATCGGGAAGTACAGCAGCCAATTTGCTCACAGCTATAAAGTAAAAGTAAAAGTAAAAGAGTGTGTGTTGGACCCAGTATCTATTTGAATTTAGAATATAGATCAATTTAAATATACGCCTAGCGATGAGATATTTAACTTGAGGTCCAGTCTTCCTGTTCGAGTGGATGTTAAAGATCCCATGCTAGTAATTGAAAAGAGAAGGCAGTTTCTCCCAGTGTCCTGGCCAATAATCCCCGAGAGAGAGAGAGAGCGAGAGAGACAAAAAAGTTCATTTACTTCATGCCTGTGCGTGGAACATTTCTGAGCGCAAATTGGCTGCTGTGCTGACCTACAATTACACGGTCACTGCACGTTGCAGTAAATCCCATGAAGTGCATTGAGACGTTAGTTAGTTTGCTAAGTTGCAATATGAAATGCAAAGATTATTATTATAAATGACTCAGATGCAAATACATTGGTGATACTCTCTAATGGAAGCTCGTCAACCTCTTCAGACTCCTTCAGAGGCTGAGGCTCGGTTTATCTAATGCAGCACCTCCCCACTGATCATTATGGTGTGCGTTCCAGGATCCTGACCATCGCATGATGATCGCCTGACTCCAGCCTGGAATCTCAAGTTTGGTCAAAGCTAATCGTTAAATCAAAAACAGGTTTCAAGGGGATTGTTTCCACCACAGATATGTGGAGCCAGAAACCAAATAGAAGCCCGCCCGTACTACACAACAACAAAAAAGCTTTGTAAATAGCAAAAGATAACAATAGCTCTTTCCTGGTGGGCTCGTCGTATAAACTAACAGTAGGTGGGTGCAGATTGCTTCAACTTTTTATAGCTTCCACCCAGTGCAGTAAGTTTAAAAAGCCATTAGTTTGTTTTCCCAGATCACCAGGGAGGACAATCTGTCTCACATGTCTTAGTTTGATTAAAGGATAATTGGGATAAGAAGTGACAAAGGAACTGAGCAATGTCATAGGCGACAGATCATTCAATTAGCCTCCTGTAGGAAATGTTTGATCATTGCCCTTACCAGTCAAAGGACATTTAACGTCACAAGGAGTACGTGAAACACATTGATCGTCTGGCAGCCTTGTGAACATTAACTAAACCTGTGTCAAAAACAAACCATTTTTCGAACTAAACTCTATTTAGGTTTTTAAGAAAAATAATGGCGTCTCTGTGTTTGGGGCTAGACCAAAAACAACAAAAACTTGCATTTATGTAATACCCTCCAGGCGGGGTAGTACCTTGGAGCGCTTAACAGTGGCGGAGCCTGATGCCGATCCGGGGGGAGGGGGGATGTGACTGTAAGCATAGTCGAAGACTAAGGTCTTCAGGCGTAAGACAGTTTGATTGGTACAAAGTACCATTTTGGTCAAGGAGAGTATGGATTTCTTCCCTCTTCGGCGGATCGACCTTGGAACATAAATATTATACAAATAAAACGTAAGCACTCTAGGGCCTACAGTTTCAGTAATAACTTCAGTGATATCAGTTCACAATATGGTTGTTTGAGCGATATTGCTCTGTGCAAAATTGGCTGCTGCATTTCACCCACAAAACACAAACAGTGACACCAGTGTGTCCCGTGAAACGCTTTGAGAGGTCTCGATCATGTGATAAGGTGCTATGTCGAATGCAAGGATCATTATCATCAAAAGTCACAGTCATTTGTTCTGAAGAGTCCACTTACTTGGAGGGCTACACTGCCACCTAGTGCCTCTTGATGCCAATGTGCAGGCTTAACACTGCAAATTTTACCCCGTAGTCTGTTAATCAGACTGAACGTGCATTCTCTCTATGGCGTAGCATCCTGTAGCGTTGGATTAGAGCACGCGCCTTGCAAGCGAGAGGACCTGGCTTCAACTCCCGGACAATGTAAAATGTTAGGAAAGTTTCCTTACTCTACACACCTCTGTTTACCTAGCAGTAAGTAGGAACCCGGTTGTTAATCGATTGGAAGATTGCTTTTCCAGGTTTAATACTCCCTTCAAAACTAAACTAAATAAATAATGAATAAAATAATAATAATTTGGTCACTCAATTCACGACTGGTTGTGGGAAACTGCTGTGCGAATTTGGCAGCCACATTTCACCCACAAAATATACAGTCAATTCACATTACAGTATATTCCGTGAAGCGCTTTGAGACATCTCGATGACATGCTAAGGCTCTATATCAAATGCAAGGATTATTATTATTTTATTATCCGGAGTTATTATGATCCCTCGCCCCTTGATCTATTCTCTGTTATCTCTCTGACTTCCTCTCTTCTTTTTCTACAGTGAGTCTACTCTTATCCATGCATCATCTACATCTGGTTTGCACTCCATTGCCCTGGTATTTTTCTGTAGATCCATTGTTATCTCCTTCAGAGCAATCAATGACAGATGGTAGTCACAATATAAGTCTTGGCTGAACTCATCATTCTGACTAATGTAAATATCAATCACACGGCCTATATTCAAAACTCCATTTCTCATTGTAGCATCATTGAGGCACAGCGCACAAAATAGAATTACTGTAATCCTAGGGCTTCCCAGAACTTCCAGCCCGGTTCAGCTCCAAGGTGATATGTTTACTTAACCTGCCTTTCCCCCATTTCCCCCTTTCCCTCCCCCCTCCCCCCTGGGAGAGCAGTCAATGTCTGTTTCTTTGACATGTGACAAGCGTGGGTTCGAGCCCTCACTAGGTGGATGGCAGGTACCAAGGATTTCCCCGTGAGCTTCCTGCCATGGTCCAGCTTAAGGTACTGTTCTGGGTTCACTTTCTTTACCCCATTTAGCATCTTAAATACCTCTGTTAGGTTCACTCTGAGATATTTCCTCTACACGTTCCTCATGGCTCATCCAAGTGGAACCAAACTTGTTGACCTTCCTCCTGATCATTTTTCTTGTATTAAACGAGACCACGTTACAAAACGAATGTTTCTTACAAACAATGAGTTCCAGCAATTTCAAGTTAGCCATTTAAATTCTGTCCTGTAGGCTCCCAGTCTACAGTGTCACATAACCCAGTAAGCGATAGAGCGTTGCCTTGTGTTCACTTGCAGGCATCCTTTATTCTCTGTATCGAGAGTCAGTGAGAGTCAAGGGTTAATGGAGAAATGTGCCTGTAGAAGTGACACATTGAAATAATTTAATCTCAAACAAAGCCAGAAACAAACTTATTTGTCTCACTCGCGTTTTTGTTCAGCCAAGATCAATCACAACGTGTCTCACATATGAGACAGTTCCTTAATTGCACCCCATCTGTAACATCTGAAACATTTTTTATCAGCAAAGGATGACAGGACCAAACTGAACCACATTTATTTTTTCTATTAAGTACGCTGATGTGAAAGTCTGATGGGTTGAATCTGAAGCTGGTGAAGTGGATTAACGTTTTAAGTACTGAACATTCGTTGCACTTTTTGACTTACAGGTGTCTTCAGTAATGATGTCAAGCAAATTTAGGCAACCAAAATGATGTCTTTCAGTCACAATATTTTTTGAATAAGCAGTTTCTAAATTAGGAATCCCACTGTGATTCTTACCAATTTTTGAAGTTAGCAGTTTTGCAATGACTGTGTTTTTTATCTGGTAACTTATGACCTGGTGATTTTCTGTTGCTGTTTCAGAGGACTGAATTAACATGCTATTCTTTTCACTTCCAGGATTCAAGCTCAAATCCAGCTCAGACTAATTGAGAGGGCATCTCTTCCTTGTTCTCTATGTGCTGGTTTGAATATCCACAACAACAACAAGTTGCATTTATTTAGCGCCCTTCACATGGGGTAGCGTCCTGGAGCGCTTCACAGCGGCGGAGATTGACAATGAACCAGGGGGAGAGGGAGGGGGGAGGTGACCGTAAGCAAGATCAAAAAGGAAGGTCTTTAAGTGAGATTTGAAGGTGGGGAAGGAGGGGGCAAGATGGAGGGATTGAGGGAGAGAGTTCCAGAGTTTTGAGGCGTAGTGGCTGAAGGCACGTCCACCGACTGTGGAACGGAGGGCACGAGGGGCAAATAGGAGGCAGAGCCATTATGGTGTAACTGGGGAGACCAACGAGAAGGACATTAGAAAAGTCCAGCTGGGAAGTGACAAAGATGTAGATGAGGGTTTCGGCTGCTGTGGCTGTGACGTAAGGACGGAGGTGGGCATATAGAGGAGGTGGACAAATGGGGTCTTGGTAGGGAACGGATGTGTAGTAGAAAGGAAAGCTGGGGATTGAACCTGATGTCTAAGTTGTGCAGAGTTTTGGAGAGTCTGAGGGAGAGCCCAGAGAGGTTGAGGAGTTCAGACCCGCAGGAGATAAGACGTTGATGGGAGTCAGAGTATGGCTTCCTTCTTGCCGACATTCAACTGCAGGAAATTTGTGCTCATTCAGGCTTTAATGTCTGTCAAACAAGCTCACAGGACATCAGTGGACTGGGAGGTCACAGCTGGAGGAGAAGTAGATTTGAGTGTCATCCGCATGGAGGTTGAACCCATGACTGTGGATGACATCGCTGAGAGGGAGAATGTAGATAAGAAAAAGAAGGGGGCCAAGGATTGAGCCTTGGGGTACCCCGCAGGTGACCAGGCGGTGCCGGGAGGAATAACCATTGGCCGAGATGAAATGCTGGTGGTTAGTCAAGTAGCACTTGAACCATGCGAATGCGGTCCCACCAAGGTGGATAAGGGAGGAGAGGTGGTGAAGGAGGATGGTGTGGTCGACTGAGTCGAACGTGGCGGACAGATCCAGGAGGATGAGCAGGTAGAAGGGAGCCCTGGTCACAGAGAGAGAGGATGGCATTTGTTACTTTGATGAGCCCTGTCTCTGCGCTGTGGGCCAGGCGAAAACCAGACTGGAGGGGTTCGAGTAGGGAGTGGAGTATGCAGAATTTGTAACAACGCGCTCCAGGGCTTTGGCCAGGAAGGGCAGGTTTGAAATGGGATGATAGTGAGTGAGGTCGAAGGGATCGAGAGTAGCCTGAGGGGAGGAACTGATTTATTGTGTCTGCCAGCCGTGGGCAGAGGAGGGGGAGTTGAGAGTCCACTTAAAAGAAGGCAGATGAGACCCTTGGTTTAACATCTCATCCAAAAATAAACGGCGCTGACAATGCACTGCGTGGACTTCAGCTTAGGCTATGATCTTAAACTCCTGACTCGGGACTTGAACCAGCAATCTTCTGACCCAGAGGTGAGAGTGCTACCAAATGGTGTGGCACCTCACATTAATAAAATTGCAAAGTTCAACTTATATAAAAAATTCAGTTATAGTTTAAAAAATCTGTAATTAAACACGTTGACTTAAATCGGAAGCTGGCAATAAAAGCTAATTAGAATTTGACGTACAGTAATGATGGCAGAAGGTTACTTCAAACATATAAAGTTGCTGATTTTAACTGCAACCGTTTTTAGTTTTATCGATTCTCTCCTATCCGTTTCACCTACAAAATAGAGTCATCACGCTTTACAGTCTATCCTGTGAAGCGTTTTGAGACGTCCTCCCTCTGTGAAAGGCGCTATATCAAATTATTCTTATTTTATTTTAGTAAAACAAATTTTCTAAATTTTAAAACCTATACTTGTTGTCACCTATCCGTCGCTTCTTAGTTGATCTTTTTCAGTCCCATTTCTCTCAACATTGGGGGTGACCTCCACTGTGAGTTTAGGTTTCCAAAGTAAAGATTCTATTGAGAAATATAGTGACTTTCAGGCTAAAAATACCCGTCGTGTCCAGAGGACAATATTTTAAAGCCTGTCAGCATCCCAACACTTCAAATATCCGTTCCCAACAGCATTAGATCATGCAATATTTGTGGATAAAACACATCTGCGGCGATTAAATAGTGTCTGAGGAAGGATGCAACACTGTGCACATAAAGAGCGGAGTCAGACTTCATTAGCTCAACATTTGTTCACAGTAGGTTAACTTTGTGAAATCAGTTTCCAACCACTTTAGCAGCTGCCGTTGGTGCAGTCAACTGCAGAGGTCCATGAAACAGTAGGATTAGGCAGGTCTGACAGACGATGTTTTGTTAGCCAGTGAGAAGCAGTCAGCAGTTTCACCACTTGCGATGTTAGCTGGACAAGGGTATCATTTGTCTCCTCTGCATGTGGTAGTGTTGGATTTCCTTGAGTCCAAAATCGAGGGGATTTGCTCAGCTAGCTTCTCCCCCGTCTACCGCTACCACCTCCCCACCTTCCCCTCACACCACGGCCCTGACCCACCCCTCCTTACACACCTTCGACTCTGTCTCCCCCTCTTCCCTCACCTCCATCATTTGAAAAATCAAGCCCACCACCTGCTCCCTCGACCCCATCCCCACCCCTCTCCTAACCTCCCAGCTCCACCTCCTGGCTCTTCTTTTAACCGACATCATCATCCTCTCTTTATCCACTGGCGCTGTTCTCATCCCCTTAAACAACAACTTTCATCACCCCCATCCTGAAAAACCCTTCCCTGGACCCATCATTACTCTTCATCTCCAACCTCCCTTTCCTCTCCAAAGCCCTGGAACAAATCGTCATGTCCCAGCTTCACTCTTTACTCTCCTGCCATTCCCTTTATGAACCCTTCCAATCGGGTTTCCGTGCTGCTCGCAGACCTGGTGAAAATCACTAACGATATTCTGCCCACCTGCAATCAGGGCTCTCTCTGCCTCCTTGTCCTCCTCGACCTCTTTGCTACCTTCAAGACTGTAGACCATTCTATCCTCCTCAACCACCTCTCCTCTCAGCTCAATCTTCACAGATCTGCTCTTTCCTGGTTCAAATCCTACCTCTCCCACCGTCTCCACTTTGTCTCGGGTCATGGCTTCTCCTCCAGCCCCCACACCATCATGTGTGGCATCCCTCAGGGCTCTGTCCTTGATCCCCTCCTTTTCAACATCTACATGCTTCCAATTGGTAACATCATCTGTAGACATGGTATCAACTTCCACATGTATGCAGATAACACCCAACTCTATCTTTCTGCCTCCACCCTCAACTCCAGGACCACTGCTGTCCTCACAGACTGGCTGTCGGACATCAAGTCCTGGATGAGAGTAACTTTCTCCAGTTGAACGTCAACAAGACCGAGACCCTCCTGCTTGGCTCCTGTCAGCTCCTCCATACCTCGGGCGCTGACAGCATCACTCTTCATGGATGCACTCTACACCTCACGGAGTCAATACAGAACCTCAGCGTCCTGTTCGATCCTCAACTGTCCTTCATCCCCCACATCCGTGCCATGACCCGCTCCTCCTTTCCCCACCTCCTCAACATTGCCCGGCTCCGCCACTGTCTCTCACTGCAGGCCACAGAGACCCTTATCCACGCATTCATCACATCCATGCAATGCAAAATGTCCTCTCCCGCACCAGGCTCCATGATCCTATCACCCACATCCTCACCCGACTCCACTGGCTCCCCAACGCTCAGAGGATACAGTTAAGTTCCTGATCCTTACCTTCAAAGCCTTCTACGGCCTTCTTCCTCCCTACTTCTGTGACCTCCTAACCCTACCAATCTGTCCGCTCTCTCCACTCAGCAGGCTCTGACCTTCATGTGACCCGCCTTGCCTGCCGCACCATTGGCGAGCGGACCTTCATCCTCTCTGCCCCTACCTTCTGGAACACCATCCAACACTCCGTCCACCTCGCCCCCTCCCTTGTCTCCTTCAACGCCCGTCTCAAGATCCTCTTCTTTGACCGTGCATTCGGTCACCCTCCTACCCCTACTCTCCCCTCCCTCCACCCTTCCTGATCCCAACCACCAGCTCGGGTGCGGATCCCTAACTGTCCACCACCTTGGGTCGTCCTCCTGACATGAAAGGCGCTATACAAATGTCATGTGTTGTTGTTGTGGTTGTTGTTATTGTGGTGAGCATATGGACCTTTTGTAATATGAGATAGATTGTGTTGACAGTTCCAGGAGTCATTAAGTTACATTTATAATGGGCACAGAGGGAGTGAGGTAGAGACCAATAATAGAATGTTATTACAGATTTTAATGACTTTATTAATCTTACGCATTTCTATTTTCTTGTATTACAACCAACGTGACACTGAATGATGCTTACAGATGTGATATCAAATACAATATATGCAATAAGAGGTATCCCCGAAGCTCCCCTGAAGATGTCAATCTGGTTTAGTCGATAGCACTCTCACTTTGGGACTTTGAACTCCCTGTCTAAGTTGACAATCCAAAGCAGTGTTGGAGAAGTGCTGCATAACTGGAGGTGCCGTTCTTCTGATGAGATATTAAACCGAGGCCCAGTTTGTCTGTTCAGGTGGATGTTAAACACACCATAGCACTATCCGAAAAGAGAAGCGAGTTTTTCCTAGCATCCTGGCTAACAATTACTTCAGCTAAATTTGGAAACTGAAGTGTCATGATTGTATTTACAGGTAAACCATAGCAGTCAATTTGCACACAGCGTGATAAAATTCACATAAAATGTTTTGAGGAATTTCAGTGAAGGAATAAAACCATATATATATGGTTTTATCAAACCATTGTACAAGAGCAGCAAGAGCAAATTGCATTTATTCACATTGGGAGAACGTCTCCAGGTGCTGGACAGATGAGGGTTTGCGTCAGAGGTGGGGGTTGAATTTGGGAGGGGTGGGTTCCAAGGGGGGTGGGGGTAGGAAGATGACAAAAAGTGCAGTCTGGAGGAGGCGAGGGAAAGAGTGAGGCGAAGGGACACTGGACTGGAGTCAAGCTTTTCTGAGGCAGAAAGGCTTGACCACTACTGGGGCGAGCAGGATGGGGAACCAGTGCCTGCTGAGCGGAGGGAGTGAGTGGGTAAGTAAGACTTTAAAAGGTCACAGAGATAGGGTGAGGCAAGAGCATAGAGGACTTTAAAATGTTAGGATAAGTATCTTGAGCTCAATCTTCTGGGGGTCAGTGAAGCCGGGCGAGGATGGGACTGATAGGTTCGTGGAGCCTGGTGCAGCAGAGGACATGAACTGCAGAATTCTGAATTGTCTACAGCTTGTGAAGAGAGGAATTGGGAAATCCAGTGAGCAGAGAGTTGGTAGAGTCAAGCCTGCGTGTGATAAAGGCGAGGATAAGAATCTCAGTGGCCTGAGGGGAAAGATAGTAGTGAAAGCAGGCAATGTGGCTGAGGTGGGGGAAAGCTGAAGAGGTCAAGGCACGGATGTAGGGTTTAAAGGACAGCTGAGAGTTGAACAAGACACCAAGGTTCCACATTGGCTCAGCGTGGTTTTGTGTGCATCCATGTAGGTTGATGCTGTCAGCACCTGAGGTGCCTTTCATTCAGAGGGCATGAATTTCGGCAAACACGTGTCTCATGTTGAACGTCACATTTTCAAGCCCATTAATGTAGTATTACAGCATCCTGACGCTCGCCTCTGCAGTTATCTTATCTTCTAGTGTACGATCAAAACCTCCTTACAACCACTGTATGACAACGCTAAATTCATTTGCAAGATTGTTATTTAATTCCATTGTCATTTGACAAGTTTTCCCATTTATTGTGACAACTGATAAAGCCCGTTATCTTGAGATTAACACAACTGTATGGGAACATGACAATTATGACAACTTTAAGGGGGTATGATTATCATTTGCCGTCGCATGTTAATCACTTCTTGCAGTCTGTTTTACCGTGTGCTTAATGCTTTCAGGTTTGAACCACAGAGCTTGCTTGAAACTACAGAAAATACAGAATGAGTTTAATTTAACTTTCTGAGAGGATTGGATGTACAATGAGAAACTGAAAGTGTGTTTTAAGGGAAACATTGTAAGTATCAACATTTTGGAGGAAATATGCCTGAGAAATGGAAATGATTTATTTTATGGACAAAACAAAACATGAATTGGACTAAATTAAAGATGAAAATGAACAGATCAATTGGGGTTTGTTCATTGTTGACTAAATGTGTAGTGTTTGGGTCAAATAATTGCTTAAGAATTGTTTTTGCTAATTATTAATAACACATTCACAAACATACATTCATAATGACATAGAGAGTCACTAGTAATAGGGCTGTTTCCTATAAATGCTCCCACCAAGTTGAGCTCTGTTCTCAGTTTTTAGAGTCACTTTGAAACCAATTGGGAAACTGGCAGACTCAGTCGTTCGTAGAAAGATTTTAAACAAACTGACATATTCAAAGGAGTCACACTAAGTAGCGTGTTGAATATGGCTTAGACGTGTCGATAGGAAAGATTGTGATTGCTTAGTTGGCTAGTTATTAAAAACAATGTCGCTAGTAGATATCAATGCAATATATACAATTTATAATACAATTTACATTCATAAAGCAGCTTTCACAACGGAAGGACATCTCAAAGCACTTTGCACGGTTGGCTGGACACCCAAACCTGGGGTCTAAGAGGGTGGGTGTGGGGCAAAGTGAGGCAAGCCTTAAAATTGTTTTTTAATTGTATCAATAATTATTCTCGCTCTTCCTCCTTTAGTTAGAAGTGATTTCCAACCCTACTGCAGTCAACACATCGCTTTGGGATCAAAATCATATAAATGACTGGAAAAGGTACATTCTGTGAATTGTTCCCATGGGTACATGGTGTAACTGGCTGGACCATTACTCTCAAGTCTTTTTCTTACTCTAAAGCTGCAAATTAGCATCATGTGTGAGTGAGTGTGGAATTGATCTGAAGTCAATTCCGAAGTGCAGACGCCGCAGAGAAAATAAATCCCCAAATGACATGCAGCAAAAGCACTTATCTTCACATTCCAGATTTGCGGGCAGTCAGCCGCTGTTTGATTTGATCTCTGCTGGTATTAACATTTCCACGGTGCAATGATCGAATCAAACGCCCCACAGTGAATTGCATTAGGAGTTGCCCCTCGACTGGCAAGGGCACGTCATCTTAAAGCAAACACATTGTGCAGTTCTGCATTACAGGATATCTCAGCCAGCTGTCTGAAGCCTTTAGTTTAAACAAGTACGCGATTTGAAGCTGGGGATCCAGTCGGACTTGATTTCGGTAATATATGTATAATAGAGAAGGAGCAAGGCTGCAATAATGTGTTTATACTACACGTTTGGCAGTGAATGGCCATGATTTTGACAGTGATTTCCCTTCAAATAGACAGCACATGGGGATTAGGGCATTATAAATCATCCTGAACCATTGTAGCTAACCTACAGGGGTCATTTCACTATCATTTTAATAGTGACGGAGCGGGACGATGAACTGGGGGGAGCGGTCAAAGCGACCTGAAGTGGGACAAGGAGAGGGCAAGGCAGAGGGATTGAGGGAGAGTGCTCCAGAGTTTTGGGGCGTGGCGGTTGAAAGCGCGGCTGCCAAATGTTGGAACGAAGGGCACAAGGGACAAGCAGGAGGACGGAGCCAGTCAAGCTAAATGTTACTAAATAAGTTCCAGAATTTAGTGGACAGAGTTACGAGGAAAGAGTGGTTATCGTGGACCTTTTCTCTCTGAAGCAGAGAAGACTGATGGGGACTCGATCGAGGTATGTATGATTATGATGGATTTGGAAAATCTGCAATCAGATGTTTTTTCTTGATTTGTAAAAAAATGGAAGAACAAAGAAGCTCATTTCTTCAAAATGTGGAAAGAAGGAGAATAAGGAATAACAGGGGACTTTGCTTTTACTAAACGGGGAATTGGCACCCAGCAGTAGAACAAGAGGACATAGGTTTAGAGTTATGAAGGGTAATTTCAGAGCAGAAGCCACAAAGCTTTTCTTTACTCAGAGGGTAATTAATGACTGGAACAAGTTGCCAGGAAGGGTGGTTGACGCCAGGAAACTGGACGCACAGCTTGATGCTGTGGTGGAAGGACAGTAGGGTGGGTGGGTATTCTGGAGGGATGAAGTCAGATGGGCCTTCTTCATCCAAACCAATCTTGTGATCCGGAGGCCCACTCTTGTGATGGAACAAGAAACTGCAAAGTTTTTCAAAAAGGGAATTAAACAAGTTCCTACCAAATAGAAGGCTTCAGGATTATCTTTCTCTAAATCGAAAAGATTTTGAGATAGATACAGCAAAAGAATCTCATGAGAAATTGGATAGATAAACTATATTGATTGATGTTCAACTCCTTCATGAAACTGTTATTTTGTTACCACTATCTTTTAAGCTTCTTTAATAGGATTTCACAAATATCCTTTTATATTGACATATTATTTGGACGTCCTCCCGCCGTGAAGTTACATTACATACAAATGTAATCTTGTTGTTGTTGTTCAGTACTGATATTATAAAAATTTGCCTGCAAATGTTATCACTTTAGAGCAATTACTTGTGAAGTGCTTTGAAATGTTGCAACATTGCAATGCTATAGATGCTATTACCAAATATAAGAGGCAGTATTGTTATCCTGATGTAGACAATAATGTTCATTTTAGGATTTTCTTTGGTCAACTGGGTGTCTGACACATGTGGGAATCGATCACAACGTGACTGTTCTGAACTGGGCAAAAGTAGGAATGTGACTTGTGAAGACTGGCACCTGCTTATTTTCTCGTTTGACTCGAAACTGGTATACTGGCACAAAGTGGCATACGTTATTTTGGGTCAGCTGGGTGTCGGAAATTCAACACCACATTTGAGTACCCAAACCAGACTGAGACTGCCAACCCATGGACATTTCTGGGATGGGATGGAATGTACATTCTCTCCCTGGAGCAATGTAAGGTCAACCTACATTGGACCTTGCTGTCCTTGATGAGAGATAAGAATGAGCAGAGTGCCTCTTTCCCCTTCTCCTCAGCTTTCCCCTGTTTACCACAAACATCCTATAATCCTAATAGAGCCCAACAGCCTTCTTACTTTTACTCCTCTAGATTTAAATCTATAAATTCTCTGTTGTAGCACCCGAGGCACAAGTAGAATTTCTTTTTATGGACACTATGATCCCTTTTACCTGTGTTGCTGCTCCACCATTGTCGTTTTTATGATGCCTATCCCTTCCATTTACTCTTGAATCTGGTATTTTAATCTCCAATCAACATTCTTGCATAACCACGTCTCTGTTATTTCAATTATATTGTACTTTTTCTTCAACCCATATGTTTCCAATTCTGAAATGTACGTTATCTACTCTCCTACCATCTGTTTGATTATTTCTCTTTTCTCTCTTTGCTATTTTCGGCTCCTTTTCCCCCCATAATATTTACTTTTATAGATCAGGCAATTCAGTTAAAAAATTGAATTGAGAGTAAATCCGGATTGACAGATCCTAACTGAGCAGAAATGAAGGTTTGGCATTCTGCCCATACAGTTTATTTCTGATAGAACCACAGATCCAGTTGGTGTGCAGATGTTTTTTTAACTGTAGTCAGATTAGACTCATTGAACTTGCCATGTGAGAAGAGCACTGGTTATATATGTGCTGCGTTCCAGGGAGACGAATATTCTGCCTTTGCACATTGCTACATGCTGACCTTGTGAACACACATTCATATATCCAACACTTGGAATCCCCCTGAATTGGTTTGCAAAGAGGTAAGGAGCAGCCACTTGAGCTTCGCACCTCCACTTCCTGGAAAGATTCTTGGAGTGTTGGTGATATAGTCCTGTAGCTCAGTGGTTAGAGCATTCGCTTTGCAAGCGAGACACCTGGGTTCAATTCCAGGCAGAGGGCGAAACCTTGGGCAAATTTCCTTACTCCACACAGAGCCTAATAATAATCCCTCCAAAATAAAACAATAATAAATTGGTCATTTTCAATCCACGACTGTCTGTGGGACGCTGCTGTGCGCAATTGGCTGTTGCGTTTCGCCCACAAATATACGGTCAATTCACTTTACAGCATATTCTGTGAAGCGCTTTGAGACGTCTAGAAGACGTGAAAAGCGCTATATCAAATGCAAGGATTATTATTATTATTATTATTGTAGGGAATGCACTATATGTGGATATGGCTATTTGTGAAATATTCCTGTGCACAAATTGTCTGCTGTATTCCCCTACAAAATACAGTCACCACACTTTACAATAAATGCTATGATGGTCTTTGAGACAATATGTGATAAGACAATGATGTGATAAGGTGCTATATCAAATGCAACATTTATTATTATTATTGTGTATGGTTAGCATTATTATTTAGGTCCTGAAATAACCTCCTGGGTAAGGTTATTTCTCATGCTTTGTTAACCATTTATTTCCCTGTTTGCCATAGTGCTATAATATTGAAATGTCTAAATCATTTCAAAGGTAATTCCTGTCAAGTGTAAAGGCTGTGTTTTTTAGGCATTTATGGCAGCTGATTTGCATGCAGTAATGTCCCGCAAAACAGCCATTAAGTGAATGATCAATTTTATCTGGAAGATTTGTTGTCGAAGACACCAGGAGAAACCCTTTCTCTTTTTGAACAGTTCTATGGGATCTTTAACTTCTACCTAAACAGCCAGATGGGGTCCTGTTTTAATGTCTCTTCTGACAAACAGCATTTCTGAGAATGCTGCACTCCCCAGCACCAAACAGCAATAACAACAAATTATATTTGTATAGCGTCTTTCACGTCAGGCCTGTACAGTACAAACCCAGTTCCCGGTCACCTCGGTAATCCAGCCACCTCACAATTGCGGGCACTTATTTCACAGTCTCTTTCATTGCCTAAGTTAAAAGATAGGCTGTCCGCTTCAGCAAACCGGGCACCTCACTGTTCAGTACAACGATCATTGATTGCAGTCTGAAACGGCTTCCGAGTCTCCGTGAGTCTGTGATGAGTGACTGATCGTCAATAGTCGGCACGTCATGGATTTGAGGTCAATTGCAAACTTGAGAGGTTTATGAGTGTTATGTCATTCCCTATTAGTACAAACAATGGCTAATTCCAAGCTAAAATCAGTTTGTAGTTTAATCTGCTTTCCACACTCTTTGATGTGACTTTTAATTGCAACACGAATGAGGGTGGGAGCGGGAAGGGGGAAGAGTCAGATTTATTATCATTTACAACATGTTGATAAGATGTTTCTTTACTGCAAACTATTACAATTATAATGTATGCTCTGGTCTGCTTTTAATTTATAGAAGAAGAATAAATATGCCTCATTAACTTAAAAACAAATCAATAACTCATTGAGTGCATAGATGAAAGCTGATGAGCATTTGAGGAAACTTGAAACGATTATGGACATGTATATGTGTTAAACAAAGGAGCAGTGAAGAGCATGGGTAAAGATAATATGTCCGCTTTGTTTTTGACCATTGGCGGGCGGGCCTTCTGCCACTCTGCCCCTGCTGTCCGGAACTTCATCCCGCAGTCCCTCCGCCTCGCCCCTTCCCTTGCCTCCATCAAGACCCATCTCAAGACACTCCTCTTCGACCGTGCTTTCGATTACCCTCCTTCCCCCTACCTGCCCTTCATCGTCCCCGATCCCGACCCCCAGCTTGGGTCCAAAACACCGATTGTCCAGCACCTTGGGACGTGGGATAAAATCCCATGTTAGTTTTGAGTCTTGCTTCTTTTGAATGCAACAATGGTTAGAAATCTGTTGAGAGTTTCTGAACAGTAATGTCAGTTACTGTAATGGAATGCTCTTGCCCTCTGCTGATCAAACGTGGTTAAGACTGGCTGATTGGCGATGCTGGGATGAGCTCTTTGTTTCCAACTAAACTGCAGTCATTGAATTCTCACTCGAGGCAAAATGCTTTGCAGGACCATTCAATGCTAATGTGACTCACGCAGGCCTTAAAGGTGCTAGCGATAGCAGTAAGATAAATCACATCGTTGGGAGATAGGAGCAGCAAGACTTGCTTTTGCGTATCTTGTGGTATCATCAGTTTCGATAGAGTTAACCCAAGTAATCAATCCCTTTGCCTTGCTCTCTCTTTATCTTTAAATCCGAATTTAAGACCAACCTTTGACCGTCTATAGCCGTTGTCCCCCAGCACCCATTCCCTTTCTTGGCATCCAATCTTGCTATTGTACAGTGCAAAAGCTATCCCATGTAAAGGACGCTGTATAAATGCGAGCTGCTTTTGTGATTTGTACTGCTAGTCGCATTGACTTGCTGATATTTATATCTATTCACATTGTTCCAGGTTCACATAGTCTAAAAGTGGAAGTGGAGTCCTGTAGCTCAGTGGTTAGAGCACTCACCTTGCAAGCGAGAGACGTGGGTTCAATTCCCGGCCGGGCAAAACCTTGGGCAAGTATCCTTATTCCACACGCCTAATAATAATAATAATCCCTCCTAAACAAAGCAATAATAAATTGGTCATTTTCAATCCACGACTGTTTGTGGGACACTGCTGTGCGCGATTGGCTGCCGCGTTTCGCCCACAAGTATACAGTTAATTCACTTTACAGTATATTCTGTGAAGCGCTTTGAGACGTCTAGAAGACATGAAAAGCGCTGTATCAAACATTCAAGAATAAAATAGGGAAGATTTATAATAATTGTTTTCAACAATTCATATTTATGACTTGTGGAGTCCTGTAGCTTAGTGGTTAGAGCACTCGCCTCGCAAGCGAGAGACCTGGGTTTGATTCCCGGCAGCGCGAAATGTTGGGCAAGTTTCTTTACTCCACACGCCTCTGTTTACCTAACAGTAAGTAGGAACCGAGTTGTTAGTCGATTGGCTCATCGCCTTTCCGGGGGTAATAATTTGGTTGCTCAATCCACGACTGTTTGTGGGACACTGCTGTGAGCAATTGGCTCCCACGTTTCGCCCACAAATATACAGTAAATTCACTTTACAGTATGTTCTGCGAAGCGCTTTGAGATGTCTAGAAGATGTGAAAAGAGCTATATCAAAGCCAGGATTATTAATAGTATTATTATGACTCACCTAATGTTAACCGAAGTTATCAACAATGTTAACATTTGTACTTGTTGCAGCATCAATGCTTTGATGCAATCGAAATGTATGGGGTAATTTTATGCCCATGAGCCAAAACCAAATCCATTCTTACACTACATTAATATAGGATCTATCGGATCGGAAGGATGTCCCAAAGTGCTTGAAAATTCTGGGTAGGCAATAGACGTGAGGGTGCAGGAAGCTGAGGATGGGAGCTGTGGGGGGATGAGGAGGGGAAAGATGACCATAAGGTGAAAGAGATTTGTTTTGAAATGTAACTTGAAAGAGGGGAGGAAGGCAGTCAGAGGACTTGGGAATGGAGTTCTAGAGAATGGGTACCTGCCACCGATGGCGGTATAGATAGAGCCGGGCAAATGGCAGTGACAGCTGAGCGAAAGGAGTGGTGAAGGAGGTAGTGGAGGTAGAGTGGGTTGAGACCGTGGAGAGATTGAAATATGAGAAAGAACTTAAACCGCTGGAGGATGGGGAGTCAGTGAAGCCAAGCAACGATGGGGTGATAGGCTCATGGAGCCTGGTACAGGAGAGGACACGGGCTGCAAAGGTTTGGATAATCTGCAACCTGTGCAGGGAGGAGCTGGGGAGTCTCACAAACAACAACAACAACAAACAATAAATTACACTTGTATAGCTCATTTCAAGTCTGGAGGACACCTCAAGGAGTTGGACAGTCAAGGACTTGGAGAATATACAGAAGCAGAACATACTTTAACATTAATTCCTGCTTGATTTCTTTATTAATATTATTATGTATTAATAATAGAATGAGGTGTGTACCTCAATGAGCGGTCAGTAGCCCTGAATTTGATGCCTCTATTTCGTACATGTTCAGCGACTTTCCTTCATAAGAGTTCCGCTAAAAATAGCATCTTAGGATGCTAGATATGATGTTCTTGCTCCTTCTTGGTGACATCATCTGCAGACATGGGGTCAACTTCCACACATATGTGGATGATACACAACTCTTATCTCTCTGCCTCCACCCTTGACTCTAGGACCATTGCTCTCCTGACAGACATCAATAAAAATAATAATAATAATCATAATCCTTGCATTTGATATAACGCTTTTCAAGTCTTCTAGACGTCCCAAAGCGCTTCACAGAATATACTGTAAAGTGAATTGACTGTGTATTTGTGGGCGAACGCGGCAGCCAATTGCGCACAGCAATGTCCCACAGACAGTCGTGGATTGAAAATGACCAATTTATTATTCTTTTTTGTTTTTGGAGGGATTATTATTAGGCGTGTGGAGTAAGGAAACTTGCCCAAGGTTTCGCCCTTCAAGTCCTGGATGAGAGCTAACTTTCTACAGCTGAGCATCAACAAGACTGAGGCCCTCCTGATTGGCTCCCGTCAGCGTCTCCACACCTCAGACGCTGACAGCATCACCATCCCTGGTTGCACACTCCACCTCGCTAAGCCAGTCCGGAACCTTAGTGTCTTGTTTGACCCTCAACTGTCTTTTCTACCCCACATCTGTGCCATGACCCGCTCTGCCTTCCTCCACCTCCAAAGCATCGCCTGGTTCTGCCACTGTCTCATACTGCAGGCTGCCGAGACCCTCATACACATATTCATAATCCAGGCTCAATTACGCAAACTCCCTACTTGTCGGCCTTCCCAACTCCTCCCCCCAAAGGCTGCAGATCATCCAGAACTCTGCAGCCCGGGACCTCTCCTGCACCAAGCTCCACGACCCCATTACCCCCATCCTCGCCCGACTCCACTGGCTTCCCATTACACAGAGGTTACATTTCAAGATCCTGGACCTCCCTTTCAAAGCCCTCCATGGCCTTGCTCCCTTCTACCTCTGTGACCTCCTAAACCCCTACCAATCTGTCCGCTCCCTCCACTCAGCAGGCTATCGCCTGCTTCACGTGCTCCACCTCACCCGCCTCACCATTGGCAGGCGGGCCTTCAGCCACTCTCCAAACACCCTATGGAACTCCAGTCCAGTCCCTCTGCTTGCCCCCTCCCTGGCCTCCTTCAAGACCCTTCAGAAGACCCTCCTCTTTGACCGTGCTTTCGGTCACCCTCCTTCCAGGCCCCTCCTGCCCTCCACCTGCCCCAATCCCGACCCCCAGCTCGGGTCAGAAGCACCGATAGTCCAGCGTCTTCGGACGTCCTCCCGACATGAAAGGCTTTATACAAATGTAATGTTGTTGTTGTTGTTAATGTGAAATTGCACTAGGGTTAGGCCTTGGTGTAGGTGTACCAGCTCTAAATTGGGCCCAATGTTTTTTCCTCCTGCAGTTGATAGACTCCACATCTTGCTGTTTGGGATCGATTCGCTAACCTCGAATGTAGAATTCGCACTTCAAGGCAAAGAAAAGGCAGAGGATGCTCAACACAAGATCTTTATTGCAGGTAACTCTGGACCTGTGTCTGGCTGAATATACAACAAGGACAGCAAGGACACACAGTGTTTACTATTCAGATTCCAACACAAGGCTCCATGTTGATTGTTTAAGAGGAGGAACCACTGCAATATTTTCATCGGATGCAAGAAAATCACTGCACAATTTTTTTTTGTTCTGTTTCACTTTTATAAGCGAGTCTGAGGATCTTGCTAAACACATGGAATGCACAGCCTATGCCGTTACAAGGATGTGACCACAACAGCTACACAATTTTCTCTTTCCAAACCCAACAAGTGGAAATTTATATTAAGCTTCAATAAGAAAAACACACCTGCTTAAAGGGGATCTGCGCACTTACACACTCTCACCTGCAGTTTGAATAAAAATTGTGCAAAACTGCAGGAGTACATCAAAACACATAAGTTCGCAGATGGCCAGCTTGATGGCAGATGCTGTTCAAAGCCAAAACATGTGAAGTAGTACATCTTGATAGGAAGAATGAGGAAATAAAATTAAAATTGAAACGGTAAGATTTTGAATGGAATAGATGAGCAGAGGGATCTTGATGTGCAAATACCCAGGTGACTAAAGGTTGTAGCGCTCCGAGACACCGCCCCATATAAAAGGCAAGTTGTTGTTGTTTGTCGTCATCGAAGTTAGGGTAGCTAAGAGCATAAATAAGATAAATTAAATCCTTTGTGAAATGAAATGCCTTCGGGAGACAAAGAATACAACAGCATGGAGATAAAAAAAACCTGAGTTAAACTACAGGTAGCTCATTTCTCCCAGGCTGAAGAGCAGTGAAGGGCTTGCTGAGCTTTTTATTCCTTCACATTGTCTCGCTTAATTGAATGTGGCCATAACACCATATCCAATAATCCTCCAGAGAATTGATCACACACTTACTGGCTGCTTGAGGGAACTTGCTGTGAGCAAATCGACTGTCATGTTTGCCTAAAAGTACAGTCATTACGCTTAACCATAATTGCCGTGAAGCACTTTGCGATGTTTTAACAACATACAACAACAACAAATTGAGTTTATATAGCGTCCTTCATGTCAGGAGGATGTCCCAAAGCGCTGGACAGTCAAGGGTTTGCACCTGAGTTGGGGGTTGGATTCGGGAGGGGTGGGGGCCAAAGGGGTGGGAAAATAACTGAAGGCGTGGTCAAAGAGAAAAGTCTTGAAAAAGAACCTTAAAGGAGACGAGAGAAGGAATGAGGCAAATGAGGGAGGGAGTTCCGGAAGGTGGGGGCAAAAAGGCCTGACTACCGAAGGTGAGACAGATTATTATTATACTCTAGAATTTAGTGGCAAATAGCGAAAATGATTTTTGTATCATGGGGGTGATTGCACTGAGATCTTAACACAAATTGACAGCATGTTGGGTGTGGAGGACAAGACGGAGTGTTTATTCACAGTCTCCAGGTACCAAAACCACATTTACCTAGTAAGAATATGGTGTAAAAACAGCATACCAGTACATTAAACCATTGTCAAGTCAACACAGTACATCTTGATTCTGAAGTGCACAGCCTCAATCTGAGGTAAACTAGACATTACTCAAAAGTTCTACAAAGGAGACACATTCACGGACATTGATAGATCTCCAGTTAACAACAGAATAGTCCTTTGTGTATTTCTTTACATCAAGAAGAACATCACAGAAACACACCGTTCATGTAAACTTCTGATCGGAGGATTTCAAACATTGAACTCACATATTCAAATATTGGCAATTAAACGTATTAAAGCAACTTTTTTCTCTACCAAAATAAATATTATATTGAATTTGATACTTTAATGCAGAACCCTTAAATATATTTCTATATATACTCTCCGGAATTAGGGAATTAGGATGCAAGCCTCCAGGGAGAGAGTGCCCATTCCATTCTAATACATGGGATGCATGGAATTCTCAGCTTGGTTTTGATGGGTTTCCGTGTGCGGCTGACCATAAATATATATAAATATATATATAAATATATATAAATATATACATCAAATAGAGCAAACTAGGTTGGATTGAGAGGAAGACTCTCCTTAAAATTATTTTTATTGCATTTAGACAAAGAGAACAAAATCACAAATAAGGCTCATGGGCTTTGGATCTGAAATCTTTTGCAGCTCTGCTAAACTCCAGGAAAAATGCAGAAAAAAAAGTTTGTCAGCCTTTAAAAACAGTAATGACTTGAAATGGTGCCTGTTATTGGTGCATTATGCATGCTGAGATGGATATTACATCAATAAGATAAAATATCCAAGTGAATTTTAAAGTGCTTTACTTACTATTAATGCATCACTTTGACTTCAATATCGGAATTACTTAATGCCTTAGATCAATGTTTCTGGGACGCTGCCTGTCACTTATGATTCAAAGCTCTTGCTATTTCAGACTATTGAGAATGGCGTTAAATAATTTGCAACACCCTTAATTCCACATAGGAAGCCTTCAGCTCCAACCTCTGTTTGGCCACTGGTCAAAACCAGAGTCACTTTGGGGGGGGGGGGGGGAGATAAACAATTAAATACATTCACACATTAGCAACAACTCCGTTGTATTATCGTGGATGCCTTGCCCTTGCAGTTACAGGTCGTGTCCGAGCCGTTCGATTTCCTCAATCAGGAAATCTATATCTTCCTGTGTTGCTGCTGGGTTTGAGATGACCATGCGGAAGAAATTAACTTTGTCGCCTTGTGGTTGATAACTTACCATTGTGGTCCCAAATGCCATCATTCTGGTTTTAATCTGTGGGGCCACCTGAAATGACCAAAAGTACGTTAGATTGACAAATCTCACTCTGAAGTCAGCAGCCCAGCGATGACACCAGCCAGGTGGCAGGGTTGCAGAAGGTCACACAGAACCAATATGTGACAATAAAACTACTTTAATATGCATTTTATAACCAGTTTAACTACAGTTCCTAAACAAGGGAAGAAAAGGAAGTATCTGAATTAGGGAAGCAACTTGCCAGCGTCTTAAGAAGAAAAACACTATCAAGTTGCTTTCACAATATAATAGAATTTATGTTTATCCCGCTCCTTCCACGTTGGGAGGATGTCTCAAAAGTGCTTCACAATGTTGGATGAGCTGGGGGTGGAAGCTGAGGGGATGGGGAGGGAAAAGATGTCCAAAGCTGGTACATTTAGAGATGTATCTTGAAAAAGAAGGAGGAGAGTGGGACTCTAAAATGTATGGCACTGAATACTGCTAATTTCAGACAAAAATAAGACCGTGGAGAAATTGGTGAGACTTGAGGTCATAGTCTCAGCTGACACACCACTATAGTACAGTAATAATAATAATAATCTTTGCATTGATATAGCGCTTTTCACGTCTTCTAGATGTCTCAAAGCGCTTCACAGCATAGACTGTAAAGTGAATTGACTGTATATTCAATGCCATACATTTTAGAGTCCCACTCTCCCCCTTCTTTTTCAAGATACATCTCTAAATGTACCACTATAGTACAGTAATAATAATAATAATCTTTGCATTTGATATAGCGCTTTTCACGTCTTCTAGACGTCTCAAAGCGCTTCACAGCATAGACTGTAAAGTGAATTGACTGTATATTTGTGGGCAAAACACTATAGCAGGCACAGCCACGATGGGCCGAATGGCCTCCTTCTGTGCTGTATACTTCTTTGATTGTATGAGTACTGTTCCATTGTTAGAACTGCTGCCTTACAGATGAGACATCAACTGAGATTCATCTGTTTGTTTTCAGTTAATGAACCCATGACATTGCGTGAAAATATTTCTGTCAGTACCCCAGCCAACAATTTTCCAGATTAATTGTTGGTTGGAATATGCCTGTTATTGGGACCCTGTTGGTGCAAATGGCTGTCCCGTTAACTCACTGCATTTGAAAATAATTACTTTACAAAGAGTTACACAGGCTCTTACAGACCATTCAGCCCAGCCAATCGTGACGGTGTTCAATACTCTCTATAAGCCTCTAATTCAGAAGCAGTTGTAGACACTTAGACATGATAAGGTGTTACAATAACACAAGTTTGTTGTTTTCTCTGTCTCTGTTTCATTTGTACTGAAAATGTCGAATTCTCGTGTGCGTGTGTGTACAATATATTGAAATTGACTCACCTTCATGAGCAAATTCCTCCTTTCTTCTTTGTCTTGTATGTAACGTACACTGGGAGGTACGTACCAGAAACAGACGTTAGTGTGCTGTGGCTGAACAGGCAGAATTGAAAAAATATATATTTTAGCAGGAAAGAATGGATGGAAGATTTACTTGTCAGAATCAAGTGAATAAAGACTAGAGAAGCTAGGATTGCTCTCCTTGGAGCACAGAAGGTTAAGGGGAGATTTAGTAGAGGTATTTAATTCAAAATTATGAAGGGGATTTGATAAAGTGAACGGGAGAAACTGTTTCCACTGGCGGGTGGGTCGGTAACTAGAAAGACACAGATTTAAGATAATCGTCGAAAGAACCAGAGGGGAGATGAGGAGAAATGTTTTCACACAGCGAGTTGTTCAGATCTGGAATGCACTGCCTGAAGGGGCGGTGGAAGCAGATTCTATAACAACTTTCAAGAAAGAAATGGATAGATATTTCGGGAGGACAAATTTGCAAGGCTGCGGGGAGAGAACAGGGGGATGTGATTAATTTGGATAGCTCTTTCAAAGAGCTGGCACGGGCACAATGTGCTGAATGCCCTTGCTTTATAATTCTATGATTCTATGAATAGCAGTCATACATAAATATTTCTGACTGTAATGTATTTATTCCACAATTATTTCAATAGCTTCTACAATAGAGACCTTTTATCAGTATTAATCAGGAGTTCTGTTATTACGACAATGCCAACAGCATCTTTCACTTAGGAAAAATGTCTCAAAAGCACATTGCAGTAGCCCGTACTGGAAATTCCCAAGGTTATGCTGAAGTGGCACAAAATAAAGGCTCTTAATGTGGGGAAGTTGGGGATGCGTGTAGAAGGTTAAATTTGTCAATCTGATATTTATTATAACGATAACTATTATATTGAGTGTCACATTTTTCACTCTAATATTTCCTGCCGAATAGAATTAAAAAAAAGCTTTTCATGTCATGCCTTGAGAAAGTTGTGGTGTTAAACCTGCAAAATATTATGCTATTTCCCCAGCTCAGCAAATCACAAAGGACATAATAATAATATAATAATAATAATAATAATAATAATTCTTCCATGTGGTTTAGCGCCTTTCACATCACCACAAAGCGCTTCACAGGATTTAATGTGAAGTGTATTTGTGGAAGAATGCAGCAGCCTCATGATGCACAGAAATGTCCCCACAAGCAGCCATGAAACGAACGACAATTTTGTTTGAGGGATTCCTGGAATTGTTTGAAATTACAATACCTTTCCGTCAAACACCATTTCAAATCCTTCTCTGTCTTTTATTTTATTGTACAGGTATTCAGCAAGATCCAGACACTTGTCAATTTGGGCTTCAAATCCCATTGTGCCCTGCAGGAATAATAAAATGCTACATTCAGTTTGCTTTTGCTCAGTTCTGAGGTAAACATATATACTTGAGTCTAAATTGCGAGTTGGGCTAAAAGCTAACGGTGTACAAACACATACAGGTGCAATTTATTCTGTAATTAATCATCACATAACAAAAAGTTGCAGTTTCTGGGCTATGATTTTCTTACAACTTTAATGATAGTTTAATCCTTCTTCAAAGTTTTAAGGAAATAGTGGCCTGGAAACTAAACTTTTTGCAATTTTTAATGACTACAGTGAATATGTGCTCCCTTCTGGTAATACCATTGGAATCGGACAGAGGTTTGGTCAACAGTGACTACAAAATGTACCTTAGCTCTCCACATCAGCCAGAGTTTAAAGATATCCACATGACGGCCACACTGTAAGGCTTTGTCCCCAGTGTCGTAGGAAAGATCATATTGCTTGTCAGTTTGAAAGAGGTAACAGGCGTTCATCTGGTTGCAGCTCTGCAACAAGCCCTGGATCATGTGCAATGAAGAATGTTCAATTTGTCATATTGATAGAAAGGCTGAAAAACACTCTGATTTCAAATAAAACACTACATTCTTCTGAATGTCATAAACATATGCACAAATAGGATTACACACTGCATTCATCAAATACCACTACACACTGCAAATGCCACTGTACACTGCAAATAACACTATATACTGCAAATACCACTACACACTGCAAATACCACTGTACACTGCAAATAACACTATATACTGCAAATACCACCACACACTGCAAATACCACTGTATACTGCAAATACCACTATGCACTGCAAATACCACTACACACTGCAAATACCACTACAGACTGCAAATACCACCATACATTGCAAATACCACCACACACTGCAAATACCACTACACACTGCAAATACCACTGTATACTGCAAATACCACTATGCACTGCAAATACCACTACACACTGCAAATACCACTGTGCACTGCAAATACCACTGTTCACTGCAAATACCACTACACACTGCAAATACCACTGTACACTGCAAATACCACTGTACACTGCAAATACCTCTGCACAATGTCAATACAACTACACACTGCAAATACCACTAGCGTCCTCTGCAAAGTTATTGTGATTCTCTTGTTGCACTCAATCCAAGGCCTTTAGACTACATAGTTCGAGGTTAAATTTGCTTTGTATGATTTTCTTATATTCTATCACCTCAATGTCACTTGATGCCTTGTGGCCCAACTGACTGTATTTAAACAATTGGTAATTTTCCTCTCACTATCTGAGAAACGTTGAGACTAATTGAGATGCTCCCACTGGCCCGTTGCCTTATGTCAACTACCACTTGGTAGCTTCGGTCTGTATGCCCTGAGTACCTTCAAACCCCGTGACCCTATTAACGATTCACAGTCAGTGATTTCGTAAAAACAGCCGGTACCTCTTCTCTGACAAGCAAAGCAGAACACTGAAGAGGAACCCCCATCATTTTGTGTGGATTCCAGGTGACAGAACAGGCCCTGAAACACAAACATCAAGATTTTAAAATGAATTTCACAGCTCATGAGATGATCTGAATGCAATGTCTGGTACTTTAGGGTGATAATTTAGTAAAGAATATGATTAGAGTCACTGTTAGCATACAGGAAGTCCACTTTGGAAATAGAATGCATTGGAGCAGAGCTCCCACAGGCTGGCTTGATGATTTCTGGTTACCAAAAGGTAAACCTTTTACCTCTCAACTCCATTTAGTTTCCAGCGATGTTTTCTAGACATAAGCAGGCCACCACCCCACGCTGCCTGCAGCAATAAAAGAATATTTTGGGAGAATCACTGTTTCTGGTATTTGCTGACATAACACCAGGCAGAAATACACATAGCTGAAGATATTCATAATAACAATGGTTGCATTTTCTATAGTGCTTTCACATCAGTAGGTGTCTCCAAACGCAATGAATGATTTACCGTAAAGTGTGGTGACTGTGTATTTTGTAGGTGAACCCAGCAGCCAATTTGTGTAAGGAATGTCCCGCAAACAGATACAAAGTGAACTTTATCTGCGAGATTGTTAGTCAGGAGTCTGGGAGAAACACCTTTTTGTTTTTGATTCGTGTTATGGGATCTTTAAACCTCACCTGAACAGGTAAACACAGCCTCGGTTTAAAGTCTCATCTAAAGTAAGGCACCTTAGACAATGCAGCACCTCCCAGCTTAGACTATGAGCTCAAAGTCCCGATTTGGTGCTTGACACCACAAGCTGCTATCAACTAAACCAGATTGGTACAAGATGATATTAAAGGGATTGCTGAAGGAACATCCCTGCTGAAATGGACAGGCTCAGGGATCTCCCTGCCATTAGATAATTTGGGGGGAGAAGAAAAAAGGGGTCATCTGTAGTTGGCATGGAATCACTCTCTATTTGAGGAGCGAACAAGAAGGCTTATGACTCTACTCTTGGTGATTCCCACCGTAGAAGAGTGTTGAAGAAAATAAAAAATCTTATTTAAACAAAATGTCTGGCTGTAGACATTGTTTGTCTAAGAACCACCCTTCCCGCCCACTTACAATATGTTTCACTTACATCGACGTGCATCCAGATATTGTACTTTTTACAAATATCAGCGATGGCTACAAGAGGGTCAAAGGCTCCGTAGACTGTGGTTCCAGCTGTGGCACTTACATAGAATGGCACAAACCCCTGCGCAGAATGAGAAAGCATTGAAATGAAGCATTGAAGACAAATTCCAAGATGTTTTTTTTGTTGTCAAATTGGTTTCACTCTGTGATGTAATAAAGTGTATGATTGTGGCATTTGATGTGATAGATATCACACTGTGGGAGATCTCCCATTGCTAACTGCTGTCGGGGACTTTGCTAAAATGGTTTCACCCAATGCAGTTTCTGCAGTTACAGAGCAAGTCACTTCTGTTACTTTGGCTGCTGAGCTGATCCCAGCGTTTCAGGGAACACCAGCTTAGCTCAACTATTAAAGGTTGATTATCAATTCCCAAACCAATTTTTTTAACGTGAATATTCCCAGACTTTCCCGTGGAATGGAATGTCTCCTTGGCGGGACGGAGAGGTAGGGAGGTGCCAGGGCATGAAGAGATTTGTAGACGAGTATGAGGATCTTGTAATCGATTCATTTTGTCATAGGGAGCCAGTGGGGCCTGGCGAGGACTGGTGTGATGAGGATATGGAGTTCAGAGCGGGTGGGTAAATCCTTAGATTTACTGTCCAGCTTATTGTCCAGGGCTGGACCAAGTTCAGAAATGAACCAACCTTCTGTCTGACTTCAAGTATTCTTCTCTCAAGGTCAGATGGAATTATTCTTCCTCTGCAAGTATAGAAAGGTACATTCAAGCATGTTTACCAATGGAGGTGTGACCGAATTGCACCTCTCGTCCATCTCTGGCTTGACTTCACTGCTCAGCAGCACCTTGAGTGCAACATTCCCTTATATCAATCATGCAGGATTGGGAGAAGCCACAGGGGACTTCTCCCAGTTACAGTCAATGGGGAAACCTTCTACCCTGAATTGGGGAGGAGCAGCTTTGAACAAATGATCAAAGATTGAGGGAGAGAATTCTGATTCACTGTCAGAAGCTAACTGAATATTACTGCTTGTGTTAAACCTGGCAGGTATATGATACTCCTTATTCCCAATGTCTAATAGTGCTGGGACTTGGGGAAGTGTATAGGACCAGGTTCTGTGGAAGAACATATAGGTACACTAATAAGCTCACCATTCTTCCCCATTCAGAGACTACAGTACTCTGATAGAAGCTGGCCTTGTCCTAGCCATGAGAGCTAGTTCTGGTTCCTTGATGGACTTCTCCCTACTAAGTGGTCTAAGTGCTCTATTAAAACGTTCAGACCTACATACAATGACCATTTTGAAGCTTGCTGCTGCCCGCAGTGTGTTAGCTCTGGGCTGTCTGTTAGCTGCTAAGTGCCAGTGTCACAGGCACATATAGGCAGACTGTCCACCAGTAGTCCCTTTTCACAAGACTGTAAGAAGAGGCATCCTCTTATTGTCTGGCGAATGGTCCACGCTGCATGTAGCACAGTTTGCTTTGATGATAATGTGATCTACCTTACATCGCACTTGATCAGAACCACTCCGTCCATACCAATCCCCAAGGCTGCAGCTGATTTCTTTATTGAAAAGTGGCTCTGCAAATAACGACACATCAAAAGACTTATATGATAATAATCCGTGTATTATAACAATATTAATAATATTCCTTATATTTGATATAGTATCTTAACATAATCCTTGTTAAGGGGAAAATCTAGGTTGTTGATTCCCTTCACTAGTTAATCTTTACTGTCATATGTTTATTAGAGTACTAGCAAACATTCAAAGAACAAAGTTCAGCTTTACCGTCATGAGCAATGTTCCTAACAAAGATGGCTTATTTGTCAGGCGTTTTAAGAGACTTCCATTGTAAGCATCTTGAACAGATGCTGATGTTGGATAAGGTTTTAACATTCGTAATCAAAAAAAGACATACATGTTCAGACGTGAAGGCAATCAGCTTGGGGATGGCTGCCATTCCCTTCTCTTTAACTTCAGGAAACAGCTTGTAGCGTGCAATCAGCATGGCGTACATGTTTGATATGGCCCCACCTGGAGGAGAACACAATTACTGTCAGCTTGCACAGTAAGTAAGAAGAGACAGTGTGTTAAAACAACTCTTGTCTTGCACATATCACCGACAAGTAGAAAATACTGACAATGGAAAATGTCAACCACGGTGCTTTAACCTTTGGTTCTAGGCCACGGTTCCATTACCTTATTTCTTAATGGAAGAGAGAACGTAAACCTGGAACAATATTCTCAGATATACCAAGGCAGCAGGATAAGAAGTGACACTCACAGCACAGGAAGCATTTCTGTATACAGATATAATGCAACATCTGTACGAGAAGGATGATCGAGACCAAGACAATGGATATATTTAAGAACTGATTGGTAATGTGTTGGCAAGATTGAAGGATTGGATTTCTGGAAGAATCTTGAAAGGTGGGAAGGTGGATGATCAAAGCTATGAAGAAATCATCAATTGCAATCCCCACATTTAATAAGAATATAAAACTACAGAGATGATGCTTAACCTTCATTAGGTGGATCCCAATTTGAGTATTGTGTTGTTTTGGTCATCCCACTTTAGGAAGGATTCCAGAGTACACTATATTTAAGACAATTAGCAAAGAAGCAAAGAGGGATGTTGCAAGGATTTTCTTTTACACAGAGAGTTAAGATGTGGAATGCCTTGCTGGGTGCGATGATTGAGGCATAATTCATATCAGCTTTCAAGAGAGGATTAGATATATAGAACTATAGAAATTTATGTTTAGATGTCTGAAAAGGAATAATTTGCAGGTGTATAGGGAAAAAGCAGGAAAACAGAACTGAATGGATTCATCTTTCAAAGAGACAGTACAGACATGACAACAACAACAACAAAATTACACTTGACAGTGGTGGAGCCGGGCAACATTGCGGAAGTGGGGGAAGGCAGAGCGGGTCATGGCGCAGATGTGGGGTAGAAATGATAGTTGAGGGTCAAACAAGACCCCAAGATTCCGGACTGGCTTAGCAAGGTGGAGTGTGCAACCATGGATGGTGATGCTGTCAGCGCCTGAGGTGAGGAGGCGCTGACGGGAGCCAATCGGGAGGGCCTCAGTCTTGTTGACGTTCAACTGAAGAAAGTTAGTTCTCATCCAGGACTTGATGTCCGACAGACATTCAGTCAGGACAGCAGTGGTCCTGGAGTCAAGGGTGGAGGCAGAGAGGTAGAGTTGGGTGTCATCCGCATACATGTGGAAGTTGACCCCATGTCTGCGGATGATGTCACCAAGAAGGAGCATATAGATATTGAAGAGAAGGGGACCCAGGACAGAGCCCTGAGGAACACTGCATGAGATGGTTCGGGTTGAATGACGAGTTGAATGGCCTTCTGTGTTGTAAATTTCTAGGGTTATATGGGATTACATGGACTAAATTTGCCTCTATTTTCCTCCAAGATGCAGTGTTATTACACTTTATATATCGCCCACAAAATATACAGTCAATTCACTTTACAGTATATTCTATGAAGCACTTTGATATGTTTCTAAGATGTAATAAGGCACTATATGAAATGCAAGGATTACTATTACTATTATTATTATTATTTTTATTATTATTATTATCCAATGAAATGCTTTGAGGTGTGCTCTTGATGTACAAGGGAGAGATTTTTGGAGGGAGTCAGCCAAGTGTCTAACACATGTGGAAACACATCACTATGCTTAAGAGTTTCTAAACCAAACTGAGAATTTCATACATCCAACCTACACGTGCAAATCCCAGAGATAGATTGTTGGAATGGAATGTGCACTCTCTCCCTTTAGAAACGCATCCTACTTCGCTAATTTTGGACAGTATTAGGCGCAGTTTGGCGAGAGCCAAGTCTTGGGGACCCCAGGGTATGTGTTGGGGTTATGCTTGAGTTTGACCAGCTAAAACCACATAGCTTGCCATCGATATCGCAGTCTGGCAAGCTCTCCCACTGCTTGTCCAGCTAGGAACACTATACCTGTTAGGGCTTTGGCTTGTAGGGTTAACATGAATGAATGGGAGGATTCCTGCCCCAGTGACTGGTCTGCCTTTCCAGATCCTGCCGATAAGCTATGCTGACTGTGCTGTCATCAGCAGTGCCCTGGAATACTATGGACCTGCCTGGCTAAGGTGATAGATCAAGTGTAAGTTTTTTTTATTATTTATTGTGTTTGTTAATAAATAAAGCGGACAGCAAACTGTTCAATCCAGGACAGGCATTTGTTCAACATAATTCTCTGAAGGCAGCAAACGTTTGATTTTTCCATGATATAAAATGTGATAAAAATAAGAATAATTTGTCATTAGCTGCATTTACACCAGCAAATGCAACCCAAATAGATCAAAAGAGTATTGGACACTGCAAATATTTTCTTTGTAATTCATTACACTGAAAATTAGTGCAAATTTTTATTATTTTCTTCCCTAAATAGAAGCACTGCAGGAATAAATGAATTCAATCTATAGCAGCTCATATACTCTTCAAAAAGAAAATGTGCGACTATAACACACAATCTTGAGGTTCTATCATTAGAACAGACATTGATCTTTGAGCTCTATTATAATGCGTTGCAATATTGGGAAATTGATTCCTTTTTGATCATAAAAGACAGATGTTTTAGCTGTCCTCCCCACCTCCAATCTGTCATTAAATCAAGAATCGTTCTGATAACAATTCAACGTTGACGCAATAAAAGGATTAAAATTTGCAGTAATCTCCCATTCCTTGTATTAATTAGTACAAGGAAGAAACACCTGCAAATTTTACCTTAATGTCTGTGGATGTGTTTTTAACTGCAAACCTTCTTCCCTCCTCTTACTAAACATTTACCATCAGTAATCCTTCATTATTTATTCTATGTTTGGACCCCTACAGGAACCGATGTCATTGATATACTGGAACCCTGCTGCTCCTTTGCCTATAATATGACCTGATTCACAGACTCAGTGGAAGATAGTTCAATTTGTAGATAACACTGACTGGGGGGAATAATAATAATCATGCTTACATTCGATATAGCCCCTTATCACATTGTCGAGGAGTCTCAAAGAACTTCACACGATATACTGTAAATTTTGTGGGTGAAATGTGGTAGCCATTTGACAGCAATGTCCCACAAACAGCCATGCAATGAGTGACCAATTTTCTTTATTTGGGGGATTTGCACAAATTCTGGCCTCGAATGCATGAGGGGGCTGCCCCAGAGGCAATGCAAATGAAAGTAATGAAGATGATCTCCACTGTTAGAGGAATCAGGTTCAAGTAATTATTTGACAAACTTGGGCTCTTCAGTCTTGAAAAGAGACATCTGCGAAGGGACCTTCTGGAGGTATATGAGATTTTAAAGAGAATTGAGAAAGTAAATTCACAATAATCTTTTCAGATCTGTTGAAGCAGCAGAACAAGAGGACAAAGGTTTAGAATTGCTAAGAGCAATTTTAGAACAAACACCAAAAAGTATTTCTGTATCCAGAGGGTAATTAATGACTAGATAACCATGAAGGCTGGCTTAGACCAGGGTCCTGGACTTATTTAAAAAAAACAGCTTGATGCTGTGAAAAGTAGACAGTAGGGTGGGCATTTTGGAAGCCAGTTTTCCGCAGTTGTTAAAAAGAAACAACTTCCAAATTAAGACCGCATTTAAGAATTTACCACATTTCTGCACAGTCTTAAAATTGATGACAAAACAGCTTTACAGATAAAATGGAATTTCAGGCTTTAGCTGTCCAAAAGAATCAAGCCCATTTGCTTTTGGACTGAGCGACCAGATAATACATCCTCCCCGGATTAAATTAACTTCCTTGTTAATTTAACTGCACAAAGAGTTTGGAATCCCGGAGAGACCTTGAAGGGTCATATACCAGGTGAGAATATTCCGTCTCCACATCCTCCTGGCCAGCCGATCATTGCCCTCATCTTCTTCAGGGTGATGTACTCCAACAGAACAAACACTGGGGCGATCTCGTATGTGAACCTGAGGATAATTTGTAACATAGAAAATATATTACCCACTGAGCACATTACTGTCTGTTCGACAAAGATGATTATTTTAAGCACTGAAAAGCTGCATCCATATATTATCATGTCAAAGTATGATAGTATATAACAATAAGAATGAAGCCCCAAATTATTACAATATCTGATGTGGGGCTGCTTACTATTAATAATAATAATAATAATAAATAATCCTTACATTTGGTATAGCGTCTTTCAGGTCAGAAGGATACTACAAAGCGCTTCGCAGAATATACTGTAAAGTGGAGTGACTGTGTATTTTGTGGGCTGCTACTCATGACCCTAATTGTCAGGACGCCGTCAGGAGAAACTCCCTTCTCTTCTTGAATAGCGCCGTGGGATCTTGTACATCTCATCCGAAGGACGGCACCTCCAACAACGCAGCAGATCCCCAGCACTCCATTGGAGTGTCAGCTTAGACAATACGAAATTCCAAGTCCCAATGTGGGAATTGAACCCACAACCTTCTGACCTAGAGATAAGAATGCTACCAATTGAGAATGCGTCAATATGAGGGATATTAATTCTGGGGCAGAAAACAACTGCTCCTTTGACCATGCAATTTCAGTTTGCAGCACTCTCAGGTCAGGTCGATATTTGGGCCTGTTGCATGATGATTGTAGGCTAACTCGAGTATCTATCTTCTTGCAGTTGGAAATCCCTCTGCACAGTGTAGCCCCATTATAATGTGCTTCATTATAGTGCAATTTCAGTTATAACGCCATTATACTGTGGACTCCATTCACTGCGCATGAACACTTCCATACATTTACTGGCTTTGCACAGCAAAATGGCCAAACAGGTCATTGGTTTACCGGTGTCACCACTTCTTGCTTTGATGTACACGGGCAGAAAACAGAAGTGATGTTGGTTGTGACCCTATCACCTGGAGTTTGTCAATTTTTCCTTCAGTGCGGGAACTGGCCAGCACACAGGAAGTAAATGGGTTGGCTTCACTCATGCACAGTCAATATATTCTAAACTAAAAAACTTTGGGATATTTTAAAAACAATTAGAATTTTGACATTTTATTTGGGATTTTGGGTGGCTTTGTGTCTGTTATCAAAAAATCTCAGACTGTCCCGATGGTAACATGTAAATTCATCGATTGGTCAGGGGAATTACTGTCTCAAATATTAGACTTCTGGATGGTCAGAGAAAATGGTAGTCTTGGGTCTATCTTAAGATATGTTCACTACAATAGTAAACAAATGGATGAACCCTAGTCTGTCCCTGGTGCTTCATATGGAAAAGTCTACAAACTGACAGGGAACCTGATGCCTTTGTACCAAATACTCACCACCTACTGCTGTGTTGCTCACATACCAAGTCTGTTCCAATAACCACACCCTGTATACCATTCCCAGTATCCTTTCAACTGTTCTAACCAGTCCACATTGGTTCTTAATTAATAATAATAATCCTTGCTTTTGATATAGTGCCTTATCACGTCTTTGAGACGTCTCAAAGCGCTTCACAGAATATACTGTAAAATGAATTGACTGTATATTTTGTGGGTGAACGTGACTGTTATTGGCTTTTAATTGAGTGTTGTTGTTTCCTAAATGGATCTCTCGACAGCCTTGATGGGCAGCCAGGTAGATTAACATGGACAATTCATAAAAAAATCCTCTAGATTATTGGTGAAAGATAATCTTACATGTTGATTTCAGGGTAATAAACGCATGATCAATACATTTTGGGCTGGAAACAAGTGTCTAGTTTGTAAAAAAATAGCAAACATCACATCAGATTAGGACAACTTTAAGGGCAAAGAAGTTTTGTTGATGCCAATTATCGAGTATGTAAGATCACAGGTATGAATAAATAACTAAAGAGATAGTAAGTATAAAAGTGGAGTCCTGTAGCTCAGTGGTTAGAGCACTCGCTTTGCAAGCGAGAGACCTGAGTTCAATTCCAGGCAGAGGGCGAAACCTTGGGCAAGTTTCCTTACTCCACACAGAGCCTAATAATAATCCCTCCAAAACCAAAAACAATAATAAATTGGTCATTTTCAATCTACGACTGTTTGTGGGACATTGCTGTGCACAATTGGCTGCCGGGTTCGCCCACAAACATACAGTCAATTCACTTTGCAGTGTGTTCTGTGAAGCGCTTTGGGACGTCCTCCCGACGTGAAAAGCGCTATATCAAATGCAAGGATTATTATCATTATTATTATTATTATAAAGATCTAATCCTCAGCTTTCTGCCCTCACAATGTACATTTCGCAGGACTACCACTTCCAGAAATCATAGAAGGATAAAGCACATTGTTTACCTTTCTATGTTCTACATCTCGTCTGTAGAGACCATATCCCATTTCTGCCACAAGAGGGATCTATGTGCCTTTCCAAGGTGACTTGTGCTTCAAAGAAAACTTGCAATTGAATTCTATTTATAGATAACTCCGGGGAGCAGGCAGTCAATTTGTATAAATTTAGAAAGAATAGCCACAGCCAGAACACATCTCATTGTGCTCTGTGGCTGCTGGTGAGGGTTGACAGAGTAGCCAAGGAGCGTAGAAGCCGGGAGCTAGGAACAGTCAGCGTCACAAGTAGAGATATAATCGTATCCCACTGCCGCGGTGACGTACACAACTGCATACGTACACATTTCTTTTGAACTGGACTACCGTTATATCATTTTAAGTTTTTTCTGTAATCTTCTCAGTTACCCTACAATCAGAGAGCAGGGGCTGGTCAAGTCACAGCAGAGGAAATCCTGCTAATTGCTTTGCTTCAACTTTGTGATTTGTAATCTGCATTTCTCCCGTTCTTCCAGTTATATATTTTTTGTAGAATAATAGAATCTTACAGCACAGAAGGAGGCCATTCGGCCCATCGTGCCTGTGCCGGCTCTTTGAAAGAGCTATCTAATTAGACCCCCTCCTCCGCTCTTTCCCCATAACCTTGAACTTTTTTTCTTTTCAAGTGTGTATCCAATTCCCTTTTGAATGTTCTTATTGAATCTGCTTCCACCAGCCTTTCGTGCAGTGTCTTCCAGACCGTAACAGCAGTTATAATGCAGTAAGTATTGAGGACTGAAGCACTAATGGGAACCAGAGGAAGCAGAGGAGCTGTACCCCCCAACTCCCAGTGGGTGGTTATACAATAAGTACTGCTAAGTAGCAAAGGCAGAGGGACAGGTTGCCTTGTTGTCAGGCAAAGGTGAGCATCAAAAAGTGGGCATATTTTAAAATGTAGCAAAACCTAATTTAATATTGGGTAACGTTGACAGATCATTTCTCCAACAATAACATGGCAGAGGCATCGGTATATGAACCTTTATAGAAAGCTACAAAAGTATACTCAGCATCTCTTTCTAATAGGAATACCCTACAGTAACGTGAGATTTTAGTCAAGGGGCTAAAGACTAAGCCAAATGTAGTCTAGTCTGACATATCAATGCAGCACCTCTCCAGCCCTGTATTGGATTGTCAGCCTAGATTAGGAGTTCACAATCCTGTCATGGGGCTTGAACCCACAAGCTCTGACTCGGAGGCAGGAATGTGACTGACTGAGCCAGGCTGACACTTAAAGGCTGGGAAGTCTGAAAGTTGGGTTTGCGAGGTTTGAAGCGTCGGCTTGCGAGATTTGGAGAGAAAGCCATACAAACTGTGAAAGGAAATATGGCAACAACAACAACAAATTAATTTTTTTGTATACAAATTAAATTTGTATACAGACGTTCATGTCGGGAGGATGTCCCAAGGCGCTGGACAGTCAGGGATCCGCACCCGAGCTGGTTGGGTTCAGGTGGGGTGGAGGGCGCGGAGGGCAGAGGTAGGAGGGTGACCGAAGGCATGGTCGAAGAGGAGGGTCTTGAGACAGGTCTTGAAGGACGCAAGGGAGGGGGCAAGGTGGAGGGACTGTGGATGGAGTTCCAGAGGGGGCAGAGAGGCTGAGGGCCTGTCAACCAACGATGGGGCGGACAAGGCAGGGGACGTGAAGCAGGCCAGATTAGCTAAGGGAATAGGAGGTCATAGAGGTAGGAAGGAGCAAGGCCGTGGAGGGCGTTGAAGATGAGGACCAGAAGAGAAAATGAATGCTGATGGGGTTTTCTCCCTACTAAATGAAACAATTGTGGTATGAATAAAACTTACTGAACTCATTAACATGATCATTAACACAGCAGCTAGAGTCAAAAACGGGAGAGAGTTCAAATACTGATCAACGACTGCTGAGTCAAACTGAAGTGATGCAGAATGATTAGACCAACTCAGTGGTGTTCACTTACAGCTCCAAGCATCCTCAACTCAATTGCTATCCCGAACATTAAACACACCATGAAGGCAAATACCAGGATCAAGATAACTTACCTGTACTCAAAGACCATCCAACATTTGGGTGTCAGCCTTGGCTCAGTTGGTAGCACTCTTGCCTTTGAGTCAGAAGTTTGTGGGTTCAAGCCCCACGACAGGATTTTGAACCCATAGTCTGGCCTGATGTAATTTGGTATTGTTGTCGACGTTTCAATGCAGTTTAGGAAGTGCACTGCATTGTTGGAGATGCCGTCCTTCAGATGTGATGTTAAACCAAAGTCCTGGCTACCTGTTCAGATGGATGTTAAAGATCCCAGGCCACTATTTGAAAAGATCCTATTTGATCCCAGGCCACTATTTGACCAATAATTCCCCAAATAAAATTGATCGTCCACTTCATGGCTGTTTTCGGAACCTTGCTGTTTGCAATTTGGCTGCTATGTATGTCTAAAATATAAAGTCACTGCACTTTACATAAAATCATGTGAGGTGCTTTGAGACACCTTTCCAATGCGAAAGGAGCTATATAAAATACTAGTAATATTATTCTACCTCATGTTATATTCTGTAACCAGATGATACTGTAACTTATGGCCATTTGTACCTTATTCTGGGAACAGCGAGCACTATATTCTTTGGCCAATGATACTGGTTTTGTAATCAATAGTACTGTATTATGTGGCTGGTGGTTGTATATTCTGTAGCTAGAGATATTACATTCTACAGCCAGTGTGCTGCATTATACTCCACCCAATCCTATTAATAGTGTTTATTAAAATGTAGGCAGCTGGGTGGAGTTCTGCACCATTGATTTAGAAAGGGCAGAGGGGAGAACTCCACCTACTGGCTCTGAAGTCAAAAATAATAATATTATTTGCATATAATATAGCAACTTCCACATTTGGAGGATATTTCAAGACACTTTAAAGGATTTACTGTAAAGTTGTGACTGTGTATTTTGTAGGTGAGCGGAGCAGCCTATTTGCACACAGGGATGTTCCTTAAACAGCCATGAATGGAAATCACCAATTTGTATCTGGTTAGGGATTGTTGGTCAGGACACCAGGAGAAACTCTCTACTCTTTTCAAATAGTGCCATGCAATCCACTTGATCAGGTAGACGGGATTCCTCTACCCACCCCCTTACCTCAGCTGGCTCTTGCATTCCGCAAGTACCTCATCCTCTCTGCTCCGACCATGCTTTCAGCCATTACAACCCAAAACACTGGAATCCTCTATCTCATTCCTTCTGTCTTGCCTCCTCCTTGTCCATCTTCAGATCACACCTGAAGAACTTTCTCTTTGACTTGGTCTACGGTTACCTCCCTCCACTCTCCAACTCGGTGTCAAGCTCTGCCACTGTCAAGTGCTCCGAGATGCTACTTCATCTGAAGGACGATCTATAAATCCAAGTTGTTGCTGTTTCTATACCCATGTTCTTGGCCTAGATCAGGAAACTGACCATATAAATATAATAAAATGCGTTCCCTTCCTCACCTTTTTCAAGGTCGATCTCAAGACAACAACAACAACAAGAACAAGATTCCATTTATAAAGCGCCTTTCACGTCAGGAGGACGTCCCAAGGCGCTGCACAGTTGGGTCATGACCCGAGCAGGGGGGAAATGGTCAGGGTGAGGGGAGGGAAGGGAGGGAGCGAGGAGGGGGGAAATGGTCAGGGTGAGGGGAGGGAAGGGAGGGAGCGAGGAGGGGGGAAATGGTCAGGGTGAGGGGAGGGAAGGGAGGGAGCGAGGAGGGGGGGAATGGTCAGGGTGAGGGGAGGGAAGGGAGGGAGCGAGGAGGGGGAAGAGAGTCGAGAGGGGAGCTGAAGGCTCGGTCAAAGACCTACTCCCTTGACCTTGCTTGGGGTCATCTTTCCCCTCCACACCTCCTTTGCCTCCCACTCCCAGTTTGGGTACCAAGCCAGAAGTGTCAAGAGCCTTGGGACATCCTCTGGACATAAAAGGTGAAACAATCCAACACAAACAAAAATTTGTATCGCATTGACTATATAAAGTTGGTTTCCTGTCAGTTGTTCTTTTCATCAGAAAGTGATCAGCTGCCGGGGGGAGGTGGGGTGGGTGGAAGCTGCTAGCATTACACTGAGTGAAGGTAGTGAGACAGAGTAGGAGCACTTTATGTAGTGTAGCGTAAAGCTGAGACAACATTGAAATTATTCACTTACATGTTAGTGTTAGCAGTGGAGGTGAGCCAATCAGCAGCGAGGCCAACCATGTCTAATCCTGTTGAAAGCTGGTTGAAATATCTAGGATGACCTATGAGCAAACACACAGCGAAGGTTAGCTTTACCGATGTCAAAATAATAACCTGAGCCAAGAGGGTTGTGAGGTCAGATACCTGCAATAAGCCTTTGCCAATAGAGACCCAAAATAATTTCTCTGTTGAGTAATGATAATTATATCTGATTTTCCATGTGAATCTCTAAACAATATGATTGCTGGAAAATACAACCCTGTTTATATTACAGAACAAACCATGAAGGCAGTCCCACCATCATCAGTGGAACATAGAAAAGGAGGTGTGAAAAAAACAGTATCAGAAGAGGAATGAGTACAGGTTACAGGCAAAGCAGCAATAAACAAGGCAAACCAGAATGCTGGGATTTATTGTTAAATCAGTTGGTTTAGATGCCCAGATGTCACACTCAGGCTATACAGTGCTCTGTTCAGACCGCACCTTGAATACTGAATATCGTTCTGATCACTGACACAGCAGGGAGCTGCCTAGCCGCTAGAGGTGGTCCGGAGGAGAGCAGCGAGGATGATCCCAGTGTTAGAGAAATAACCTGTGAGCAATGATTAAAGAAAGCTAGGGCTCTTCAGTCTTGAGAAAAGACAACTCAGAGGGAACTTCACAGAGACAATATTTTAAATAGGATTGAAAAAGCAAACACGGAATGCTTTAGGATGTGACAAGACAGCAGAACAAGAAGATATATGCTTAGAGTTGTAAAGGGCAATTTCAGGACAGATACCAGGAAGTTTTTCTTCACACAGAGGGGAAACCAATGATTGGAATAGGTTGCCAGGAAAGGTGGTAGAGGCCAGGACATTAGACTCATTTATAAAACAACTTGATTCGGTGATGAGACGCTATGGTGGGGTGGGTATTCTAGAGGGATGAGATTAATGGGCCTAAGCATGTTCTTCATCGAAGCTTTTGATCCTGTGAATACGCCAACAGCCCATGAAGGCTGTTCCATAGCCCTTACTTGCTTTGAGACATTAGGATGACATGTTAAGGCCATACATTCAACTGCAAAGATGATTTGGAGGATTATAATGTAGATGAGGAAGCATCATTGCCTCAGGAGGTGCTTATAGATGAATGTGGTTTATTATTGTTTCTAGGAGGTCAAAGAGATAAAGAGTGTAATCCGCTGCTGTTTGGTGGCTAGCAGTGTCTCCCAGCAGTAAAATTGAGTTTTTTAAAATAATAAATGGATTTGATAGGGTAGATAGAGGGAAACTATTTTCTCTGGTGGGGGAACCCAGAACAAGGGGGTATTATCGTAAAATTAGAGCTAAGAGCTATTTAGGAGTGAAATCAGGAGGCAGTTTTTCACCCAAAGGGTAGTGGAAATCTGGAACTCTCTGCCCCAAAAGGCTGTGGATAACTGGATCCCTTCAAACACTACGTATTTGGAGGCAATCACGGCAGCCAACTTGCGCACAGCAACATCTCACAAACAGCCATGAAGTGGATGACCAATGTTAGCTGGAGAATTGTTGGCCAGGTTCAGTGCCAGGTGCTGCAATGAAATGTGCGTGCAGTACGAATGACTGCATCGCAAAACACCTGCGATGGCACTGGAATGTGCTTGGCAGCATGGCGTGTGTTACGCGATGATGTCGGTGGCATGTGGGAGGAGGGAGGAGGGGGCTGATCCATACGACCCAGTGAGGACGGAAGCAAAAATGTGGAGGTGATAAGCTTGATGTCCGGATGCTAGTAGCAATCTTTTTTGAGCTGCTCTTCCTTCCTCCAGATTGTTTACAGAACTCATCCACGCCGTAACAGCCTGTAAAAAATATATGTTACATGGTCCAGCATTTAAAGACTTTACTGCTGCTGTCGCTGAATGCAGAGCACCATTATGTCGTATAACTGCTGCAAATCAGCTGCTATTTACAGCCATTAGCTTCAGGAACCATGGTAACACCAGTTAATTAATATTCAAGGCACACGTTGGGTTCTTTTTACTCTGGTAAGAGCGTTGCAGAAAGGACAACAAGAGAGAAAGGACCTGAAAACCTGAAAAAAACATAATAGGCCTTCGAAACTTGTGAAAAGATCAGTAATATGATTTTGTTTCAAAAGAAGGGTATTGTTAACTCACATTGGCTCTGATTATTATTGTAATTGAACTAATCATGGAACCGACTGCTGAGGTGCTTGTTGTTAATTCACTGCACATGCTGGGAAACTGAATAGTTTGAATAGTCAGTTAGCGACAATCAAAATGTGAGTCAGTGACGCTCAAAAAGACACACAATTTACGTTGTCCTAAGATCATTCTGTTCTAAACTTTAAGGTTGTGCAGAATTGAGGTAAATTCTTTAATTCAGTCTTCATTTGAAAGCTGTTCTTGAAAAGAACTGGCTTCCAAATTAAGATTGAGAATTTTCCTAATTTTGAGTGATCATAAAATTTAAGATAAACTTGATTCGCAGACAAATTACAGGCATTATGGTATAGTTCGTCCTTTGACTATTCTCGTGTGATCACTGAATGCTTCTGAATGACATGTTTTCCCTTATAGTTCTCTTACTGCTGCCTTGCCTATTACATGTCCCCTTCCACTGAGACATTGGGACGGTATTGACCGTACATTTTGCTACGTTTGCCAACAATGCCGCTCTTTAATGTGATCAGGTATGTGTGCGTCCACGAGCCAGAACGGACACATTGCAAATGGACTGGGGACACGAGCTCTCAATACAATGATAGCTTGAAGGGCCAAGTAATAATAATTTGGTCACTCACTCCATGACGGTTTGTGGAACACTGCTGTGCACAATTGTCTGCCGCATTTCTCCCACAAAATATATCTAAAATTAACTTTACAGTATATTCTGTGAAGCCATTTGAGACATTTCAAATACATTTTAAGGTGTTATATCAAATGCAAGGATTATTATTATTAAGGAAGCATGAAATAAATGGACTGCAAAGCAGCACGTTAGAAGGATTATATTACATTCCTTGTGACAGAGCACTGATCATACGAAAGGTTTATCTTCCTCCCCTGTCCTCCGCCCAACATATTCCAACACTGTACAGTGATCCATTTGAGCACTGGCAAGACTGTGGAGAGTCTGAATATGAGTCAAAGTTGAGATTCAAATGCAACACTGAAGATAGTGCTACCAGGCTTACAGAATGAGTGCTGTTAATAAATGGCCTGTCACTGGAGTAGATATTATGATTTTCATATTGCTTTGAATGTCAGGCTTGAGTTCAGGCAGTGAATGATACTCCGATCCAGCAAACCTGCACGATGCATTGTGCATTCCCTATGCAGTTCTTAAACTGCTGAAATCACGCACCATCCGTCTCAAATGTAGTTACATTTTGTGAGTGAATTTCAGTTAAAGGAAAACACAGTGATATATATATATGTGACAATTCTTACACAGCACTGCGTCACTTGATGTAACCACAGATAAGGTTGGGGACAGTAGCAGTTTCATGGAGTGCTCACTTTAGCCCTTATTATCGAATCATTGATTTAAATAATAGAGACAATTCTATGTTCGCGCCTCTCAATACCTGTTTTCACGGCGTATTTTAAGGTGGTCCTGCAGCTCATCAAAATGTCTTCTAAAGTGTTTGGCTGCTCATCCAACTCCCAGTTAAATCCTTCCAGGAGATCATTGGGGTAGTGGAAATCTATTACTTTTGTAGATCTGTCAAAGCTTTTCAAAATGTACTGCAGTAGAATGTCCATAAGTTGTTCCAAAAAAGCAAATGTAACTCCTTCGCCACTGTCTGCCGGCAGGAGGTCTGTGGAAACAAGAAAAGAAAAGAGACAGGCCATCATTTGTTTGCTTCACTGTCCTGTTTCCTCCCTTTTGCCTGCGCTGGCAAATGCTAATCCTTTTTTATTCTACCCTTTTCTAATCTGCAATTCCTGCATTGTTATGTTTGATCCTTACTTATTCCAAAACATGAAATCTAATAATACCGGGGAGAAAATTTGGACCATTGTTAGTCAACACATCAGTGAAATGTTTGTCCCTTTGATACCTTTGATTTACAATCAAATGTATCAACAGGTCTCTGCCCTATCCCCAACTAAACATACCCATCAAAAAATACCCACCCTACTGTCAGCACACCAAAGTAACAATGTTTTTATTTTAATTGAGTCCAGTTTGCTGGCCTCACAACACATTCCAGTTGTTAATTGCTCTGGACAGACTTCAGCAACTTCAGGACAGACAACTGGGAGAAAAACTTCCAGGTGTCTGTCCTGAAATTGCTCTTTGCCACTCTAAATCTATGTCCTCGTTTTCTCTCGTCTCGGTGCATACTAAAGTACTGGATTGTTCTGGGTTTACATTTTCAATTCCATTTAAAATGTTATACATTTCTAAGATGCCTTCTCTCAAGACTAAAACTACACACACAGAATCAATATCCACATCGCTTCCATATCCAGATCTGCTGATCCCAATTAATGTACATATCGTGCTCTCTAACATATGACAAAATGATCATCAATTCTTAATCAGATTTGTTTTGTGGCAGACAAATCCTTGGCTGGAATAGATTGATCATGATTGCAACATGCTGAAAGTATACTTAAATGACAACTTGTTACTTCACATTAAGAAGTTTCACAGTTACCCTTTATAAATGACAACTGACAACTACAACAGCATTTTATAATGTATCCAATCTACTTTGTACCCCAATCATTTCTTAACCTGTAGGAATACGTACAATGTTTAAACTATGAAGAGAAAAATGGTTCCACATCATTGCTTTGAGCATTAGCACTTACTTATCTTTGCACCATGTACAAGGTTACAACAGAGTTTTGCAAGGTCTTGCTACCACACAGAGGAAAGGGATACAGCATGTCACACTGATTTTCTGCCAATTGATCCATCTTTCTTCCATACCAACCCTATCGTCTTCTGACATGGCAACCATTTTAACACCTCGGCCATCCTGCAATATATTTCTCTCAAGCGGAACAATCTCTAATATAAAGTGACATCTTCCTTAGCAAGCGTTGCTTCCGACTCCTTTTCTTCGACAGAAATTGTATCAGCCTGTCCAACATTTTGTAACGGGTCCTTCACTTTAGCGCTCATCTTTTTTACATTCCATTCGAACAATAAAAGCAACTTATATTTATATGTCGCGCTTTTCACATGAAAGAAAATTCAAAAAAGAGCTCAAAAACTATAGTGTTGGACCTCGAGGAGGAGAATAAGAGATATAATGATGTTGACCAAATGCACAGCTGACGAGGTATGAGTTTAGGAGGTTTTGGAAAGCGAGTTAGTAAGGTAAAGTGATGGCAAAGTTCCAGTGGATGTTGGCATGGTTGCTGAAGGCCCAGCAAGGGGGTTTGAAATTTGCATAATACCAGTCAGAAGAGAGAAGGTTACGGGCCTGAACATTGGGCTAGAAGATATTGCTTAGGTAGAGTGGAACGAGGCAATGGAGGGATATGAAGATCAGGAGATGGATCTTAAACTCAATCTTTAAAGTATTGGGAGTCAAATGGAGCTCGGTGAGTATGGACGTAAATTGTGTGCAGAGTTTGTGTTGTGGGTTACTAGATCATTTCAAGCTTCTGATAAATGGAGCTAGACAGGCCAATGAGGAGAACATTGGAAATGTTCTGATTTATGTCTGATGGTGGAGCTCCTGAACCTACACCCAATATTCCAAATCACCAATAACCTATACAAGGTGACAGTAATTTATTTATATTTACAGTCAAATGCTCCCAAGATGCAACCTAGTATTTGATTAGCTTTGTTGACAGCAGCAAGCCTGCTGGTAACCTTCATCGAATGATCAATAATCACATCCAAATCCGTTTCCTCCATCAACTCTGTCAATATATGCAATTTCACTAATCCTTTTTCCAATATGCATTGCTTTGCATTATTTACAATTAGATTGGATCCCAATCTTCTTGAATTCCGTTATTCTTCCTTATTGTTTCACTTGTTCACAAACCTTGGAGCACCAGAACATTTCACAATAGAGTATTAGAAGTGCTCTCTTCCAAACCATTTATGAACAGTACAAACAATCAGGGACAATTCCAATGTTTATTGAGTTTATTTCTATTTATCATCGCCTTCTACTGAGTGTGTTGAAGCCCCACATCACGACTTTGAATCCAGAGTCTAGGCTGATACTCCAATACAGTACAGTGATACATAAATCACTCTGCCAGGCTACAATAAAGTTTTTTTTATCATCAATTTGTGTATCACTTTGCATGTTAATATCTTATGTCACCACAGTTGATGAGAATATAGTAAAGCAAATATACTTTGATAAGAACATGTGTAAAATTGAGAACAAACAATGAATATGTTGTTATTCCTAACAGCGTCCAGTAATCTTTCTAAAGCACTCTGGACACTACCCGGCTGAGGGGTACTATATAATTGCAAGTGCATCAAAGTCCCACAAAGAGCCACAAAATGAGAGAGCAATTTATCTGGCAACTTGATAGTCAGGACAAACTTCCTTCTCTTTTTGAACAGTGTCATGGAATCTTTACATGGACAAGCAGTCAGGACTTCTGTTTAGCATCTTGTACAAAGGAGCAGCAGGAAGGTTGCCAGACTGGGCTCTGGCTCTAAAATATTGGCAAGTCTCAAACTGGGTCTTGAACCCACTCATTCTAATGCAATGGCAAGCATGCTATTAACATAGCCAAGCTGACAACCAGCTTGTTGCATTTTCAGTCGGCAACCTGTTTCATGTAAATGCTTACTTTGACATGTTTCAACAAAATGGTTAATCCAATTTACAATATTCACACGTGAGTTGCTCCCCTGACCTGGAAATTCAACCCCATTGTCCACCAGAGGCAACCAATAAAGTTTGTGTTACAAATAGAAGTGGCACATTTGTGCCTCTCACATTGGTTCAGGATTTTTTACCCTGTGTTTAAGTAGTTCTGGGAGTTTCTTTGCTCTAATGCCATTAAAGTGCAAAAGTTCCATTCCCCAGAACTCTTGCTTTGACCATTCAGAATTAAATAAAAGGAATGAAATTGCTCTCTCTGGTGACTTGGTTTGCATATTTACCAGGAATATCAATAATTGAGTATTCTGTAATTCACAGGAACTGTTCAATGCACATTACTGGAGAGAGAGAAAAAAAAATTGGTCGTACACTTTGTGATTGTTTGTAGGACACTGCTGTGTGAAATTGGCTGCCATGTTTGCCCATAAATCACATAGTCACTGCACTTTATGGAGTCCTTTGTGGAGTCCTGCAGTTCAGTAGTTAGCAGTTCGCAAGCGAGAGGACCTGGGTTCAATTAACGGGCAGGACAAAACTTTGGGCAAGTTTCCTTACTCCACACGTCTCTGTTTGCCGAGCAGTAAATAGGAAGTCGGTTGTTAGTTGATTGGTGAATCGCTTTTCCAGGAGTAATAATCGCTTCAAAAAAAAAATTTGGTCACTCAATCTACGACTGTTTGTGGGACACTGATCTGTACAATTGGCTACCACATTTCGCCCACAAAATATACGGTCAATTCACTTCACAGTATATTCTGTGAAGTGCTTTGAGATGTCTAGAAGACGTGATCAGACACTATCAAATGCAAGGATTATTATTATTATTAACAATTTGTCCCGTGAAGTGCTTTGTCCTCCTGATGAGAAAGGCGCTTTTCCAAATGTAAGTATTATTATATTATTGTTATCTGGAATTTTTGCTGGGGCTGGGGAGGCATATATATCAATCATCAAAGGATTGGCATATTCTGTGTTGGAGGGGTAGAAAAATATCTGAATCTTCACAATGATCTCTTGAAGCCTGTTTAAGATACAACTGCACTTTGACCAGAATTATTTTGCCCGCAGTACTGAGGCATCACTGCACTCATTCTTATGACCCATGTCACAAGAAGTCATAACATTTGGATCAATGTTAATAATAGCGACTGTGATTCTAATGGTATCATCATACTGGGAATTGGGGTCAGGCATCACACTGACTGGGAAAACAACAAGGCAAGTATTGACTAGCACTTGCCCTTCAGCTAAACTAGATGCTGGCGAAAGAGTTGATCATTTTCACTTTTACACTTGGCTGGCTATTTTTAATTATATGGATATATCATGGCAGAAATATAATTCTCCTTGTGCTATCGTACACTGCGTGTATTGAACTAAATTCAAAACTTGCTCATTAGACTTATTACTCTCACAAAAATCCACCATTTTCCACCATTGCTGGAGGCTATTAAGAGGAATTCTACTCCAGTATCTAAGCTACTAAATTACATACTTATTTACCTTCCTTTGTGTGCGCAGGCGAGGAAGATTGTGACATTGATGGGGAAACGTGGAAATTATATTCAGGAATCTGTCACAGACCATTGGATTTCTGAACTGAATGGTCTATATTCTATTTATGAAAATATGTTATCAACTGTTCCCAATTTTTGACATTGTTCCATCAAGTCAACCTAGTTGCTCTCTGAGCGCACACTTACCACAACCTCACCACAACAACATGCATTTATATAGCGGCTTCATGTGGAGTAGCATCTCGGAGCACGTAGGACATGAAGACCATAAATGCATTTAAAATGGGATTGGACACAGTTTAAATTCTATGATTTTACGACTCAAATTGTCCATTTCAAACCCCCATCCTGACACTTCCCGCTCCTTCTTTTACTCCCTGTCGCATTCTCAACTGTGTTGCTTGGGCAAATTACCAGAGGCCAGGCACTGTGTTGATCACGAGCATGTTCCAAGATACTGGCCACTCCCTGCTACACCCTGTAATGCTTTGCTGTCCCTTCTCCTATCCTTTATTCACTCTATGCCAAGTATTAACTTTCCCTCTTCACGTATGCCCCATCCAGTAACTCCCCAACCATCCACTCAACACCCCCCGTATTTTTTTTGGGGGGAGAGGGGTACAATGTAAAACCCTCCCTATTTGCTAGCTTTTCCATGCTATGTGGCAAACAGCAGTAAACCAGACTGGTGAATGACCTACTCCTATAGATCCCTTTATGTCATTCGATCCTTACATTTAGTACTGCACCTTTCAGGAGGATGTTCCGAAGTGCTTCAGAGGATATCTGGTAAAGTGCAGTGATTCTGTGTTTTTTAAGAGTGCTTTCTTTATCTTTCTGATCAACATAGTGCCTGGCCTCTGGTAATTCACCCAAGCAATGCAGTTGAGAATGCGAATTGAATGAAGTGCTGGAACTGTAGATATTAACAAGCATTACACTATTACATAGTGGTACGCACCAGTGCTCCAAGAAGCCTCTCCACTCTCTGACATTAAATGAAACATTTATGGGCCACTTGCCTCATATTAAAGGAGATATTTTGGGTGCATTTGCATCTATTAACCACGTAAATTCTTATTGCTAGTTTGAATTGTCTCATGTATCCGTAGATCAGAGTGGCTGTCTAGTTCAGATCAATTATTGGGATATTTACATCTTTCTTACCTAGAATGTTCTTTATTTCATCAAATATACAGTCTTTTTTACATGGAATCCCTGATCTTTGTAACTTTTAATAATGAAAGCTTTTTTGACCCTCAACAGTCTTTCAACTGTCCACATCCATGACCCGTTCTGCCTTTCCTCACCTCTGCAACATTGCCTGGTTCTGCTACTGCCTCTCCCCTCAGGCTGCCGAGACTCTCATCCATGCATTCATCACATCCAGGCTTGACTGCGCCAACTCCCTACTTCTCGATCTTCCCAAATTTTCCCTTCACAAGCTGCAGATTATCCAGAACTCGTGTCCTCTCCCGTACCAGGCTACATGATGCTACCACCGCTATCCTGGCCTAATTCCACTGGCTCCCTATCCCTCAGAGGGTAGAGTTCAAAATCCTTGTCCTTACTTTCAAAGCCCTCCACGGCCTTGCTCCCCCCAGCCTCTGTGATCTGCTAACTCCATGCCGACTTAACCCACTCACTCCACGTCCCCAGCTCTGCCCACCCCACCATTGGCAGTCGTGCATTCAGCCTTTCGATCCCCACGCTTTGGAACTCCATCCCATAGTCCCTTGGCCTTGCTCGCTCCTGTGACTCCTTCAAGGCCTGTCTTCCTGCTTGAACGTGCCTTCGGTCACCATCTTACCCCCACCCTCCCTGTTTTGCACCTCTCCTGATCCCAACCCCCAGCTCAGGTGCAAAAAATGCTTCACTGTGCATTTCACATTTGTTGTTGTTGCATTTAACATGGTGTCATTCACACTGGGAAGACATCTCAAAGCATTATAAGGATCTACTCTATAGTGTAGTGACTGCATTTTTGTAGGTAAATGTGGTAGCTAATTTGCACACAGCAATGACCTATAAACACCCATGAAGTGTGTGACCAGTTTTTATTTGGGGATTGTTGGCCAGAAGACTAGGAGAAATTCCTTTTTCTTTTCAAATAGTGGCATGTGATGTATTGTTCTTTCAGCTGATAAGGTTAATTTGATCTGTGAATGGTTTGTCTCGAGAAATCTTTGAAGCAATAACAATTTGCAAAGTAAACCAATAAGAATCACACTCAACAATTTTTGCAACATATTTCTTTCTCTTATCTAATGTAGGGTAAAGATGCACTGTGTGATGTGATCATTTTCACCGGTGATCACAGAATTTCTAATAATAATCTTTGCATTTGGTATATTGCTTATCATGTCAGGAAGATATCTCAAAGTGCTTCGCAGGATACATAAAAATTATATAATAATCCTTGCATCTGATATAGCGACTTATCACGGCTTTGAGAGATCTCAAAGCAATATCGTAAAGTGTAAAGACTGTGTATTTTGTTGGGAAAAAAGTCAACCCATTTGCACTCAGCAATGTCCCATAAATAGCCATGAAGTGAATAACCAACTTTATTTGGGGGATTGTTGGCCAGAACACTAGGAGAAGCTCCCTTATCTTTTTGAATAAGTGCCGTGGGATGTCCACCTGAGCAAGCAGATGGGACCTTGGTTTAACTTTTCATCCAAAGGATGGCACCTCCAACAGTGTAGCATCTCCACAACAACAACAACAAGATTCCATTTATAGAGCGCCTTTCACGTCGGGAGGACGTCCCAAGGCGCTGGACAGTTGGGTCAGGACCCTTGGGGGGAAAAATAGTCAGGGTGAGGGGAGGGAAGGGAGGGAGCGAGGAGGGGGGAAATGGTGAGGGGAGGGAAGGGAGGGAGCGAGGAGGGGGTAGAGAGTCAAGAGGGGAGCTGAAGGCACGGTCAAAGAGAAAGGTCTTGAGACCGGCCTTGAAGGAGGAAAGGGAGGAGGCAAGGCGAAGGCACTGGGGGATGGAGTTCCAGAACCTCGGGGCTGAGAGGCTGAAGGCCACCGATGGTAGGGTGGTTGGGGCGGGGGATGTGGAGCAGACCGGAGCCAGAGGAACGGAGGGTACTGGCAGGTAGGTAGGGTGATAGTAGGTCGGAGAGGTAGGAAGGAGCGAGTCCATGAATGGCCTTATAGGTGAGGATGAGGATCTTGAATTCCAGCACTGCACTGGAGTGTCAGCCTAGACTTTGAGTCCAAAGTCCTGATGTGGGGGCTTGAACCCACAACCTTTGACTCAGATGTGAGAATGCTACCAACTGAGCAAGGGTGATAATTCTTATTGGATCTGATAACCCAGTGCAGCTCTGTGGGTATACTGCATTCTCAGAGATGTCGTCCGTCGGATGACACTTTAAACCAAGGTCCCGTCTGCCTGTTCAGGTGGATCTTAAAGATCCCTTGGCACTATTCAAAAAGAGAAGAGAGTTTCTCCCAGTGTCCCGCCCAACAATCCCACAAACAACATTGGTCACTCACTCCACTGCTGTGCACAACTGGCTGCCACATTTTGTGCACAAAATACATAGTCAATCCACTTCATAGTATATCCTGTGAAGCGCTTTGAGATGTCTCGACCACGATGCAAGGATTATTATTATTCAGGACAGAAGAAGGACATTTGGGCCATTATGGCCCTGTTGGCTCTCCACAGTAGCTGTCTGTTTATTCCCAGTTTTGCACATAACTTTTTATATTTTCTTTTCCAGTTGTTAGCATTCCAGATCCTAATAATCCTCTGCTTAAAAGAAATCCTCTTTTTCGTTATAAATAGCCCTAAATCGTTGCCCTCTTTGAAACAGCTATCCAGCTAGTCCCACACCCCCGTTCTTATCCTGTAGCCCTACAAATTTAGTGTAGAACTAAATCCATCTTGTCATGTGGCCACAATAGCTTGTTTTTATTGACACATTTAGAATATTAAAAGAACATTTCTTGATTTCATTACTGGTTTATGTGAATTGCAAGGTATCCAGAATAGAGACACTCATCGCCCGAGGAACATCAATAGTCATTGGCTTTGATAAAGTGCTTCATAAGAGATTGAGTATCAAACTATTAATGTTGAGTAGTAAAGTGTACAGAAGGAGGCAGGAGCAGAATACAGAGTGGGAATTCATGGATGTTTCTAATTCTGACAAGATGTAACTAGTTGTGTCCATATTAGCACTGCAGCTTTTTAAAATACACATTAATAACTTGGATGTGGATATAGGAGGGGTTGTGTGCAAATATGCTGACGTTACTAAATTAGATGGATTAGCAAATTGTGTAAAAGACTGCATTAACTTCACGAGCGCCCTGAGAGCCAGCTAACTAGTCCAGCTGTTCCTGTTCCTATGTTCCAGCGAGTGGCAGATGCAGTTTAACACTGATAAGTTACTTGCATTGCCATTTGGGAAAAAAATAGGGAGTGGTGGAAGTACAAACTGAAGGTTACGACATTCAGTGGCCTGGAGGAGCAAAGTGAACTGGCGTACAAGTACGTAAATCACTGAACCTGAGTTGCCAAGTACAAAAATCTTTTAAGGAGGCAAATAATGTTCCGGGATATATAAACAGAGGCTTTGAATGTAAAAATAGATTAGTCGTGTTGGAATTGAGTTGGACATTGGATAGCTACAGTTGGACTATTTTACTCAAGAACTGCAAAAAAAGTAGCTAACAAATTAGGATTGATTTTTTAAAATAATTCCAAAATTGCCCAATCTTAATGTTTAAAACAATTCTGTCAATAATGATCCTTGCAGCTGATACAATGCTTATCACACCACGGAATTTATTATAAAGTGTATGATTGTGTATTTCTAGGTGAATATAGTAGCCAATTTGCATACAACAATGTCCCATAAACAGCCATGAAGCGAGTGACCAACTTTATCTAGATATTTTATTCTAGACGCCAGTACACAATGGGAACCTTCCTTCTCTTTTTGAATAGTCCATGGAATCTTTAACATCCACCTGAACAGAGAGACAGATGGGAATTTGCTATAACATCTCATCTGAAGGATGGACAAGGACACTTCCCTTGAGGCAAAGAGAAATTCTGAGTCTTATCCAATGATATTCTTTTTTTTGGTCAGTTGTATGTCTGACACCTTGGGAGCATTCAAACCAAACTGAGAATTCCATGCATTCCACCTATACATGGAAATACCAGAGATGTTTATTGGAATGGAATGCGCACTCTCTCCCTGGAGGGACACATCCAGCTGACTGACCAAGCCAGTCAGGAACCGAGGTGTCTTGTTCGACCCTCAACTGTCTTTTCTTCCCACATCCAAGCCATGACCCGCTCTGCCTTCCCTCACCTCAGTAACACCGCCCGACTCCGCCACTACCTCTTGTTCATGCCTTCATCACCTCCAGGCTCGACTATGCAAACCCCCTGCTTGTCGGCCTTCCCAACTCCCCCCTCCACAGGCTGCAGATAATCCAGAACTCTGCAGCCCGTGTCCTCTCCCGCACCAAACTCCATGACCCCATCTCCCCCATTCTCACCCGACTCCATTGGCTCCCTATCCTTCAGAGGATCCAGTTCAAGATCCTGGTCCTCACCTACAAAGCCCTCCATGGCCGTGCCCCACCCTACCTCTGTGACCTCCTAACCCCCTACCAACCCACCCATTCTCAGCCGGCTCCGGCCTGCTCCACGTCCCTCGACCCACCCGCACCACTTCAGCCACTCTGCCCCCAACCTCTGGAACTCCATCCCCCAATCACTCCCCCTCGCCCCCTCCTTAGCCTCCTTCAAGTCCCGCCTCAAAACCCTCCTCTTCGACCATGCCATCAGTCACTCCCCCCTCCTCTCCCCTCCCTTCTCCCCCCCTGACCTCAGCTCGGGTCTGAAATGCTGTACACTGTCCAGCGCCTTGGGACGTCCTTCCGACGTGAAAGGTGTTATACAAATGTAAACCTGCTGTTGTTGTTATTGTTGCTTACCTAATTCCGGAAAGTATTAGGGACTTGGAATACTGCTAAAACTGCATAGCTTGCCATTAATAGCACTGTCTGGCAAGCTTTCCTGCTTGTCTAGCTAGGACCACCCAGTACCTGGTAGGGCTTTGGATTGCAGAGTGAACGGGAACTGAGTGGGAGGATTCCATTCCCCAAATGACTGGTCTGCCCTTCCAAATCCTGTCAATAAAGCAAGGCTATCTGGGCTGTCATCAACAGTGCCCTGGGGTACTGTGGACCCACCTGGCTCAGGAATGATATTCTGGAAACACGATGCATGATTAAAATCAAAGGCTTGAGAGTTTAATGGTCACTGTAGGTTCTGACAAACGTGAGTTCAGGTCATCTCTATCCAGATCCTGATCGATGTGAACTCGAAGTACAAAACAATTTTTTGCAGGCGAACACATAAATAATGTCATGCACCTAATTTTTGAATCTGCCAATATAATGCAAGGATGGAAGAAGTTAATTTGAAAGGTGTTTCATTATATCACAAAGATACCTTACCTATTGCGTGCAGGAGGGAAAAGTTGATTTGAACATTCTGACACGCACACGGGGTCTTGTTGCAGTTGCAGGCCAGGTTGGATTCCATGGATGCTGTTTCCTCCTTAACCACAGTCCCTGCAGGTCTTTGCCCATCACCATACAAGAATGCTGCGATCAATAAAACCAATAAAGCACAATTGTAAATTCTAATAATAATAATAATCCCTTGCATTTGATACAGCGCCTTCTCATGACGTTGAAACGTCTTAAAACGCTTCACAGAATATACTGCGAAGTGACTGACTGTGTATTTTGTGAGCGAAACTCGGCATCTTATTGTGCACAGCAGCGTCCCACAAATAGTCATGAATTGAGTGACCAAATTATTATTATTATTATTTTTGAAGGGGTTATTACCGCTGGAAAATGATTAAATATTATATTTTATTATAATTTATTTGTTTAATTCATTAAATTATGTTTGTAATCCCAATTTCCTTTTTTCTTGCTGGCATTTCCACTCACCCTCTCTTCCTATCCTAACTGAAGATAAAGCACAGTTGCAGTTCAACTCTCTGCTACCTTGCTCAAGCGGTTATTCTATACATTGCAAGTCCACACCAGGAGTGTTGATGGGATATGCATTTCTCTCTGGGTCGACGTTGTGAGAGATGGGGGAAATTACCGCTTAGTGTAAAGTAATCTTCACCCAACATCCGTGCATATGCTCTTTTCATCCGGGCTCATTGAATAATAATGAAAAAAAACAGGAACTCAAACTGAGTTTTCACCTTCCAACCACGGGGTGATGCAACCAATTTGTAGGGTGTTTCTTAACCATCATCCCAAGGTGAATTCAACTTAATCTGCACAGACCAGCGATCAAACCTTAGGTTCTTTTAATCAGTATGAGAGAGAGAGAGAAGTTTATTCAAGTTATATGTTTGTTTGTAAGCCACATACATCCTTCTCCGTGATGGGGTATTTCGTAGAATCACAGAAATTTTCGACAAGGAAGAAAGCCGGCTATTCATCCCATCGAGTCTCCATGAGATCTCAGAGCAAGGTGTTGATTGAATGCCACTGTCCTGCCTTATTGCAATACACCATCAAGCCTCCTTCCTTCACTATCCTATTTACCTCTTGAAACCCACAATGGACTCTGCCTCTACCACCAGACATGGCGAGGCAACAGTCATTTTCCATTGGCTTCCCCAAATGGCCATTATTCATGTTGAAGCCTTCATGTTTAAGTTCCAGATGGTATAATTGTGTGTGTGTGTGTGGGAGCACTGGTGGGATGTGGGTAATGTCAAGCTCTCTGGTACGCTACCCTGCATGAGGGATGGTATATAAATGCAGGTTGTTGTTGTTGTTGGCGGTAGTGATGCATTGTGATATATGTGGGTGGCGGAGTATGGGGTTAATGATATGTCAGTGGATACATAAGGTAATTGTGTTGTGTAGGTTGGTGTCTGAATAGTATCATGGTGTGTAATGTACAGGTGTATATTGTAGTGTAGTGGTGCCTTAGGGTAAGTAAGTGGTGGTTTAATGGTGTATGTGCGCGTGGGGCAGTGGGATGTAATTGTGTGCGGGCAATTATAATAGTAGATAAACGAACAAGTGTGTGTAGACAGCATAGTTGTAGTGGTGAATCTGGGTGAGGTACCAATAGTACGGCAGATGCTATATTTTTGACAGCGTGACAAGCTCTCTATGATGTACTCCACTTAAACGCTTCATCGGACATCTTAGCGATTCTGGCAGATAACAAAGATCTTTCTGTTGGTACTTTAAAAAGGTCGGCTCTCAGCCTTCACTGGGAAAAAACGAAATTAATTTGTTCCTCTTTCAAGATTAAACAAGAAGGAAAAAAACAATGGCTTGTGCGGATCTTGAGCTGTATTTTGACATCTAAGTACTTGTGTTATCGGCGAAGGCATAATTTTAAAACATAATTTCAACTAAAACATTAACTTGCCAGAATCAGAGTATGCCATGGCCTTATAAAGGGTTAAACGTAATGAAATCCAAGATGTAGAAGGTGAAATATTTACAGACAATGGCAAAATCTCAGCTGATCAACGCAGATAGGTAATGGGGTAGTTAATGGTTGTCAATTCTAACGGGGGAGTGGGGTGGAGGAGACGGACTGTGCTGAAAATCTTTGCTGTCACTCAAATCAAAGGCACCAAACATTCCATTTCTGCTACGTGACCACATCCCTTCAGAAAAATGTTTGGCATTTTTAGTTTCTTGGTTTTTGCTTAGAACCTTAGGTTCAAATCGTTAGTATATGAAGAGGGGATGATTTACCAAACACATCTGTTTCCATTTGTGATTTTTTTTTAAAAAAACCTTAATAAACATACAAATCGTCCTCTCACTGTTTTTGAGCTGAGACTTTATTTTTCAGATATTTTTTCAGACCTTGACTTGGAGGATTGAATGAACTGACAACAGGAAGCAACTGCCTTAACGCCAGTAGATTATCATTCATAAAAAGTCCTCAGAGATGATGAGCCCACTGGTCTATTTATGATAATAATAATAATCCTTCCATTTGATATAGCATCTTATCACTTCGTTGAGACGTCTCAAAGCGCTCCACAGACTATATTGTAAAGTGGATTGACTGAATATTTTGTGGGCGAAACACCCACAAAATACACAGCCAATTCACTGTGGTTCAACTGTTTGTTTGGTTCAAGTCTCTCATTGTGGCGGTTTCGCTAACGTCTCAAATCAAATGCCCTCAGTTATTTTCGGGACCTCAGCAAAATCTAAGCACAGGTTACAGAAAACAAATAAGGCAACAACACGGTAAAATGATATTAAATTAAAGGCAACTGTTATTTGTAACCAGTGCCCCCAACAGAAGTGAATTAGGACCACTCACCACAAAGCTTCGATCCAATTCCACCTGTAAACTTCTGAGCCATCTGACACCAGGCATTGGCTGCGAACATAAGACAGGACTGTATCAATGCTTTGAACTCCATTCCTTCCCCTGTCCTGTCCTTGTCCCTCCCAACTCTAATTTACAGACCTCTTCAACCCTCAGTTTTGCTCGAAAGGACTAAGAAGAAAAGCTGATCGACCTCAAGGAGGAGTCCCTTTGTGAAATAAACGGAGTTTATTTCTGCAACAAAACAAAGGGACGAAATCCTTGTGAATGGGGAGAGAACTGTGTCCACAGTCGATTGGAAAAAAGTTGACCTGAAATAAAATGACACTTTGGAACAGGCTCTTATCAAGCAGTTAGCTCCGAGCAACTTATAGATCGGTTTGGTGTCGAGGGTTTAAAGTGATCCTTGGCGGGTTCCTCTGCAAGATATGAGGTCGTTTATACTTGCAATCAATGCTGTTAAAAATCCTTTACTAAATAGGGTTATTGTCGCATGCAAAGGGACATCAACCTTCGGCAATAACTGGATACAATGAAGTAAACAGCGACTCCCACCCGCCACAGTGTTGGCTTTTGCACCTCAGTCATGAGATTCAGCGAAACGTTCCCAGGCCCTGACATTCGCTGTTTTAAGGAAGAGCGATTTTACGCCTCGGGCAAACATTTCGGGTTTCAGTCGCACAACAACACAAAGTGGAAACGATGCTGAATGTTCGGAAGTGCTTTCTTGGGAGCAATTAGTAATTCCAGTGGCATCGACTGGCTGTGTGTGTGTGAGCATGTCTGTGTGTCTGTGTGTGTGTCTGTGTGTGAGCATGTCTGTGTCTGTCTGTGTGTGTGTGTCTGTGTGTGAGCATGTCTGTGTGTGTGTGTGTGAGCATGACTGTGTGTGTGTGTGAGCATGACTGTGTGTGTGTGTGAGCATGTCTGTGTGTGTGTGTGTGAGCATGACTGTGTGTGTGTGTGAGCATGACTGTGTGTGTGTGTGAGCATGTCCGTGTGTGTGTGTGAGCATGACTGTGTGTGTGTGTGTGTGAGAGCATTGCTGTGTGTGTGTGTGAGCATTGCTGTGTGTGTGTGTGTGTGTGAGCATTGCTGTGTGTGTGTGTGAGCATTGCTGTGTGTGTGTGTGAGCATGTCTGTGTGTGTGTGTGTCTGCGTGTGTGTGTGTCTGTGTGTGTGTGTGTCTGTGTGTGTGTGTGTGAGCATGTCTGTGTGTGTCTGTCTGTGTGTCTGTGTGAGCATGTCTGTGTGTGTGTGTCTGTGTGAGCATGTCTGTGTGTGTGTGTGTGTGTCTGTGTGTGTGTGAGCATGGCTGTGTGTGTGTCTCTGTGTCTGTGTGTGTGTCTGTCTGTGTCTGTGTGTGTGTGCCTGTGTGTGTGTGTGTCTGTGTGTGTGTGTGTCTGTGTGTGTGTCTGTCTGTGTGTGTGTGTGTCTGTCTGTGTGTGTCTGTGTGTGTGTCTGTGTGTGTGTGTCTGTGTGTGTGTGTGTGTGTGTGTGTCTGTGTGTGTGTGTGTGTCTGTCTGTGTGTGTTTCTCTATCTCTTTAAACTGTGCTGTTTCAGAGCCTCTAATAAACAACCTGTTCCATTTAAAAAAAGAACAGGGTTTTGTTCTCTGCTCACAGCTCCCACAGAGCTCACCCCTCACTCTCTCTCTCTCTCCATCTCTCCATCTCTCTCTCATTCCGCCCAAACACAACCCAACAAGAAAAGGCGAACGAGAGGATTTGTGAGAAAAGCACTGATTCTCACTGTGATCTTTTTACTTTCTCTCCCAAACCCACACACCAAACCCCACCCCAAACACCCCCCACCCCAAACACCCCCCACCCCAAACACTACCCCAACCACCTCCCCCCCCCCACCCAAACACCCCCCACCCCCAAACACCCCCCACCCCAAACACCCCCCCCCCCAAACACCCCCCACCCCAAACACTACCCCCAACCACCTCCCCCCCCCACCCAAACACCCCCCACCCCAAACACCCCCCACCCCAAACACCCCCCACCCCAAACACTACCCCCAACCACCTCCCCCCCCCACCCAAACACCCCCCCACCCCCAAAACACCCCCCACCCCAAACACCCCCCCACCCCAAACACCCCCCACCCCAAACACCCCCCACCCCAAACACCCCCCACCCCAAACACCCCCACCCCAAACACCCCCCACCCCAAACACCCCCCACCCCAAACACCCCCCACCCCAAACACCCCCCACCCCAAACACCCCCCACCCCAAACACCCCCCACCCCAAACACCCCCCCACCCCAAACACCCCCCACCCCAAACACCCCCCACCCCAAACACCCCCCCACCCCAACACCCCCCCCCCACCCCAAACACTACCCCCAACCACCTCCCCCCCACCCAAACACCCCCCACCCCAAACCCACCCCACACACCTCCCCCCCCACCACACCCCACCCCAAACACCCCCCACCCCAAACACCCCCCACCCCAAACACCCCCCCCCCCCCCCCCCCCCCCCCCCCCCCCCCCCCCCCCACCCTGTTGCCTGGGGAGGAAACAGGATTGAACCCTCTCGTGTTTTCCCGTCTTTACTCAAACGCCCCATTTGATCTGATTTCCCCCCTTTGAGCACCGGGTTCCTGTGGGTCGGTGGTGGGACGGGACGTACCTGTGGTGGAATTGTCTGCCGTGTTGTCGGGTCGCTGAGCCGCCCCGTGAGACCAGAAACCCAGAGATGCCATGACCCGCTGGTGCTGGTGCTGCTGGTGCTGGTGCTGTGCTGATGTTGTGCTGATGCTGATGTTGTGCTGATGTTGGTGCTGATGCTGGTGTTGTGCTGATGCTGATGTTGTGCTGATGCTGATGTTGTGCTGATGTTGTGCTGATGCTGGAGCTGATGTTGTGCTGATGTTGTGCTGATGTTGTGCTGGTGTTGTGCTGGTGTTGTGCTGATGCTGATGTTGTGCTGATGCTGATGTTGTGCTGATGCTGATACTGGTGTTGATGCTGATGTTGATGCTGATGTTGTGCTGATGTTGTGCTGATGCTGATACTGGTGTTGATGCTGATGTTGGCGTTGGTGTTGATGCTGATGTTGGCGTTGGTGCTGATGCTGATGATGTTACTGATGGCTTTTCAGCTGCTGGAGATGCCGACACTTTACAGAAACATCCAGGAGATGGTTCTGGTCCTGATGCTGAATCTGCCTGAATCGCGCACAAACCCTGGGACTACATATATATATATACATATATATATATATATATAAAATAACTAGAGAGACTTCTTCAGAGCTGACTGGAGCTGTGATCAGGATCTCCCGACACCACAGAGGCTGCGATCTGCAATTCCTTAATTTCTCAGCAATTTAGTGCTGTCCTCCTCCTCCTCCTCTTCCTTCTTCCCTCCCACACCCCTCCTCTCTCACACTCACACCCTCACACACCACTGGACCAAGTCCCCCCCCCAGAACGCAGAGCCACACAGTCACACACACACACACACACACACACACAAGGACTGAAGTGTGACAGTGACTGTGAAGGCAAGATAGTGAGCATCCAAATCAACCCACACCCCCACCCTCCCTCCCTCCCTCCTCCCTCCCTCCCTCTCTTGTCAGATGGGCTGAGGATGGGGGATGTGAGGATGGGAGGAGAGAGGAGAGAGAGAGAGAGAGAGAGAGAAAGGGTGGAGGGGTGGAAACTGTAGTAAATGCCAACCATATCGTACTTGATATAAGCTCCTACTTTCTCCTTCTTTCTTTTTCTTTCCTCTCTCTCTTTTTTTTGTTTTGCCTCGAAATCCTGTCCCAATCGTCTCAGTGTTTTTTGGTCGCCTGGGTATGGAAAAACAGCAGCAAGAACTGGAAGAAGTGAGGATAATCATCCAGAGAGAGAAACCCATGAGAATAAACCCAGACTGCAGATCCCAAACCCAAACTTTTTTCCTTCCTTTTTTGTTGTGGTGTTTGTGTTTGTGTGTGTGTGTGTGTGTGTGTGGATGTGTGTGTGTGTCTGTGTGTGGATGTGTGTGTGTGTCTGTGTGTGGATGTGTGTGTGTGTGTGTGGATGTGTGTGTGGATATGTTTGTGTCTGTGGGTATGTTTGTGTGTGGGTGTGTGTGGGTGTGTGTGTGTGGATGTGTTTGTGTGTGTGTGTTTGTGTGTGGGTGTGTGTGTGTGGATGTGTTTGTGTGTGTGGGTATGTTTGTGTGTGGGTGTTTGTGTTGTGTGTGGATGTGTGTGTGTGTTTGTTGTGTGTGGATGTGTTTGTGTGTGTGTGTGTGGGTATGTGTGTGTCTGTGTGGGGTTGTGTGGATGTGTGTGTGTGGATGTGTTTGTGTGTGTGTGTGTGTGGATATGTTTGTGTGTGGGTATGTTTGTGTGTGAGTGTGCTTGTGTGTTTGTGTTGTGTGTGGATGTGTTTGTGTGTGTTTGTGTGTGGGTGTGTTTGTATGTGGGTGTGTGTGTGGATGTGTTTGTGTTGTGTGTGCGTGTGTTTGTGTGTGGGTGTGTGTGTGGGTATGTGTGTGTGTGTGTGTGTGACTTAAATGGGATGGTGGCTTCGAGGTAAATTGGGAAGATGTCATTAAGTGAGACAGTTGCGGTTGTGCGTAAAGCCGTGTTTAATCAGAGCGTGGAATAGAAGTCACGACCTGACAGCTCTGGGTTTCAGTACGATTCCTCTCCATCCTCTCTCGCTCCCTCCCTCCCTCCCCTCCCTCCCTCCCTCCCATCCCATCCCATACCCCAGCCCCGGGCTCTGCCGAGGGTTTTTTTTCTCTCGCTTCTCTTACTGCACAACAGACGTCAGGAAATCACAGACGTAAGTCATCCGATCAGCTGCCAGAAATCACCGTCTCCATCATCGCAGGGATGTGTGCGCGTGATACCATCAGGTCTCCCTCCCTCCATCTCTCCCTCCCTCTTCTTCCCTCCCTCTCTCTTTCCCTCTCCTTCCCTCCCTCTCTCTCTCACTCACTGTGTGAAGTGGCCAATTTGCTCAGTCATATTAATTGCCAATTGCAGGGAACTGTGCAAACAATATATATCTATATATCTATATATATATATAAAATCCTCCTGGGTCGTGACTTGGACGTGCAAAATTAAACAATGTGAAAAATAAATCAACAAAGTTTAGACTTCATCCACCCACTTTTTGCCTCATTTCGTTAGATTCCAAGCACGTTATTATGGCGCGAGAAGTCACCTTTTCACTTAACAGGCAAACACTGCCACTCCAAACTTCTGAACCACTGACCAGATGAAGTTTTTTTTATGTGTATAAATAAATAAACAAACAAACAAACAAACACATAAAGAAAGAAAGAAAGAAAGAAACAAAGAAAGAAAGGAAGGAAGGAAGTACAAAACAAAGAAAGTACAAAACAAAGAAAGTACAAAACAAAGAAAGAAAGCTGTGTTGGTGAAAACATAACCTTGATTTTACGACCCAGAGTGGATTCCACCACATAGCTCTTTGAACCAAAGTGGTGACTGGACAAAAAGGTAGACAGTAAAAAAATATTTTTGGACCACCGCAAAATTTGAACCAGCAGGGATAACCTTTTTAGTGGCAACAACAACAATTTGCATTTACGTAGCCCCCTTCAGAGCCTTTGGGTCTGGGCAGCATTGGAATCGTCATGGGTGTAGAAATGCCTGTACAGGCAACAACAACATCAACAACAATTTGCATTTATACAGTGCCTTCATACAGGTTAGTGTCTTGAATGCTCTTCAAAAAAGATAGGTGAGTTTCTCCTCGTGTCCAGACCCAACACCCCCTTCCCCCCTCCCCCAATAAAACTGGTCACTCACACTCCATAGCTATTTGTGGGACATTACTGTACGCAAACTGGCTGCTGCGTTCCTCTACAGAATAAACAGTGACTACGCTTTACAATATATTCTCTGAAGTGCTTTGAAACTTCTCCCGACATGAAAGGCTTATGATTGTGAGACTTTGCTGAGGTACGAACTGGTTACATTATTAAAGTGAATCCTGTGGAGTGTTTTCAGGCTTCCTCCCGATGTAAAAGCCGCCACGTGAAACGTAAAGGTTATTATTATTACTAATGCGCAACTTGACAAAACGTGCTTATGAGATCAGATATAAGTATAACGTTAGTTGGAAGAATGTGACTTTCTGCATCTCTGTTGACCTGGTTGCTCCTTTTGCTCAGCCAACACTGACCTGCTTCGTGTCCCCTGTCTGACTTTTCCCACCATGATTGGGCAGACTTTCAGACATTCTGCCCCTACTCTCTGGAAATCCATCAAGAAGTCCCCCCTACCGCCACACATTTAAAGCCCACCTTGTCTTACCTCTTAAAACATCTTAAGATCCTCTTTGATCATCTTCCCTCCCTCTTCATTTCCATTTATGTATGCCACTTCCACATAGAAATTTCCCTGTGTCTGGAATGGAATACGCACTCTTTTCCTGAACAGATGTATCCTGTTTATCTCATAATATTCAGCACAGGTTGACGGGAGCCAAGACTATGAGACCCCAGAGTGTGCGTTGGGGTAGTGCTGGAGGTTTACCAGCTAAAATCACATAGCTTGTCAAAATGACTGAGTGATGGTTATAAGGAAATGTACAGTGAAAGATTATCAAATACTATGGAATACCAATGGGGCATAAAACACAGTATTCATGGCTCTGATTTGTAAGCAGTGAATCCTTGAAGTATTGAAACCCAACTGGTTGAGTGGTCTTAGTTGGCCAGGCAGTGGGAAGCTTACCATGCAGGGGCAAGCTCAGTGGTGAGAGCACTCACCTCGCAAGCGAGATGATCTGGGTTTGATTCCCGGGCCGGGTGAAACATTGGGCAAGTTTCCTTAGATGCCTATTTACCAAGCATTAGGTAGGAACCCGGTGGTTAGTCGATTGGTGGATCGCTTTTTCGGGCGTAATACTTCCTTCAAAATAAATGAAAATAATTTGGTCACTCAATCCACGACTGTCTGTGGGACACTGCTATACGTAATTGGCTGCCACATTTTGCCCACAAAATATACAGTCAATTCACTTTACAGTATATTCTTCGAAACATCTCAAAGACTTGATAAAATGCTTTATCAAATGCAAGGATTATTATTACTAATATTATTATTATTATTATTATCATTACCAGATGATGCTCTCAGTGTCAATGTATTTGTAGCTGGTTAAACTCCAGCAAAACCCCCAAAAACGCTCTGTCCCCAAACTTTGGCTCTTGCCAACCTGCGCTGAATACTCTCTGGAATTAGGAAGGCAGGCTGTATCTCTCCAAGGAGAGAGTGTGCATTCCATTCAAGATACAGAGACATTTCCCCGTGTCAGTGAGATGCATATGTGCAACTCTCAGTCTGGTTTGGATATTCTTATGCATGGTGATAGGTTTCCACGTGTGTCAGACACTTGGTTAACCTAAAAAAAAACATTGAATCCTGCTGGTAACTGGTTTTGCAGCACATCGACCTGCGGGAACTCGAGTCCGAGCAGTTTGCTTCGAGGCTGATTATGGTACTCAGAATTCCAAGACGCCGAATTTTCTCTTTTTGTAAAAACAAAATACACGAAGACGGAAGAATGCCTTAAAGAATCAATACCCATTTTGGGCTGAAAAATGTCTGCTAACGGCTTAGAAACAGAAAACTTTAACAATGGTAGGTACAAAGATGACATATTCCAGTTCTTTTGGGAGTCTCTGTTGAGAAATTTAATTGGAGTTTAATCTCGAAAAATATCTTTAGTATCTTTTATCAAATGGGAGCAATTTCATATTTGCCATTGATCAATCCTTTCAGCGTTCATTGGAGATACCTTCAGATTATTGAGGATCAACACAGATATGATGGACCAAATTTCATGGTTCTATGACTGTAATCTGCCTATTTGCATTAGTTGATTAAACACCAGCAATACAGTCTGTTTAATATAGTAATGCAAACGTTGGCTCTTGCCGACTTGTGCCTAAAACTCTCCAGAATTAGGTAAGCAGAATATGTCTCTCCATGCAGAGACTGCACAAAAAAAAACCATGGAGAGAGACTACAAAAAATACACATTAAGAACACTTTACACTTTACAATCCTGTTAAGCTCTTTGAGACATACTCCCAATGTGAAAGGTACAATATCTAATGCGATGATTATTATTACATCTGGAGGATATTCATTTCTAGACAAAGAAGACCTCAATGTATTTTTAGATGTATAAGGGTGTTATTACGGAGATGTTTAGATGCAGCACAATTTAGTTGAAGGCCAGAAACCCAAACGGTTTGAGTCCATGTTAAATATCAAATGAGCCCATCACCTTTATTGATGATTCAACAAAGCATGTCTGTTTAATGCCTACCTGTTAGGAGAGTGAGGTGTACAACAACAACAACAACAAGATTCCATTTATAAAGCGCCTTTCACGTCAGGAGGACGTCCCAGGATCGTGTAGGATCTTCCCACATTTAAAAATGGTTTTGAGGAGACATACAGCCAGGTACGCAATAATCTAAGGCATTCCTGATAGTTGACCAGCCTAAGTGGTTCATCGGTGAGACTTGAAGATGTAGATAAGCCTTTAACATTGCAAGCCAAAATCCCAGTGGATATGTTGTCCTAACCAAGTTAGTACTTCAAGCTAATAAGGTGTGTGAACAGGGGTGGCTTTAGCTATTGGCAAACTCGGCACCTGATGAGGGCAGCAGATTTCCGGGAGAAGCGATCTTTAAAAGATGTTCGTCCGTCGAAATTGAAACGAGAACAAAATGATAGTTTTATAATTTGATTACCATTGTGAAATGGTCTGCCAGCCTCCCTAATCCCAAAATAACAACAACAATTTGCATTTATAAGAACATACGAAATGCTAGACGACAAAAGACCAAGGTCCATCTCGTTCGCCTTCCACCTTCCTGCCGGTCGCATGCACATATGTCCCAATATTTACGTCCTTCACACGGGGCAGCAGCTCGGAGCACTTAACAGTGGCAGAGCCTGATACCGAATAAACTCCTACTTGAGTTCGCCAACTGTTGCTAAGCGAAGCGACCTGAGCGGGTCTGCAGTAAGTGTTCACGTGCTAGCATTGCTGGTGGCCTGCCAGTGCTGAATTCTTCAGGTCCCACAAACCTAAGTGAGTTTAAAAAAGTGTTGGTACCATGCATGTTGTAGGCATTGTATGATAAATGTTTCTCTTTTAAGTTAAAACGATCAAACTGTCTAAGGGAGTAGGAAGGAACAGCTCGGGCCCAAATCCTTGACTGTCCAGTGCCTTGGGACGTCCTCCCGATGTGAAAGACGCTATGTAAATGCAATTTTGTATTGTATTCTATTTTCTTGAATGGCCTCCGTGACTCCTATTACAGTTAATATTCTGGTCATTTTCAAACTTAACTATTCCAGACTGGATTGTAATTGATTACTATTCCTGTCTAACGCCAATTGCAGACACACAAAACCATCCTTTGACCTCGAGAAACTGGACATAAAAAAATGAACTGCACAGCTCCATCCTGAAGCCAGTGCTGATTAAGTAGAAAGCAGATGACTTTACCAGAAAGTAAAGTTCCTCGATCCATGTACAGGTTGGGAAATCTTAGAGCGGTTATTTTCACATTACAATCCACAGTCTTAAAAGGATTTAATTACATTAAATCCTTTGAAAGTGTTCAATGTGTTTCACAAGTAATTACTGTCAAGTGTAGCGATTGCATTTTGTGGGCAAACATGGCCACCATAGAGCAGATGTGTTCAGTTGCATGGATTCCTATTTTCCTTCCTTCCAAGCTTCTTAGAAATATGATTGTGATCTCTTTAATTTTATGCCTGGCAGATTTTAAATGGTTCCGAAATCCTTAAATGTACGTCGACAGATGTATTATTTTCTAGTTTGCTTTCTTATTTTATTTGACACATTTACATGTCAGAGAAATTAAATGAACCGTTGTTACGAAAGGAACCCTCTTTCTGACAGTGCTACGTATAACGCAGCATCTGCACTGCTTTCCGAGACTGTGCAACATATCAGGAGGTTGAGATGTCATAAAATGCAAGAGTGAAGCTTGAGTGGTTTACTAAGGTCATCTCAACCCTTAGGTATGTTATTGCTTTGGAAACTAAGCTACACTGTGATTGGTTTCATATTACATGTAAACTTAAAGCAAAAGGAAAGTCTGAGAGGTTACTTTACAGAGCATTGGCCATCTTTACTTTGTTCCTCAGTCACTAAAGTGGTCTTAAGAATAGCGATGGCCTGGATGCTTTATATATTCCGCATGTATTTGCTGTCAGGGAGTTCATAGATTGGTGCCGACAAGAAGGAGAAAGGGAGAACACAGAGGATCTCTCACTCAATAAACAAAGCATCAGTATCAGACACATTTCTTTAAAAATCTACACTTTATTTTACATTTTGCTTTCTTTAGTTTTATCACACCCCTTTTTAAAAAATTATTGTACCACAAGTAAATTAACCAATTTCATGTATTCACCATGTTAAACATCAATACTGTGTATTTGGCTGCATATTTTCACAACAACAATAAGTATCACCATGGAAAGATACAGATTCGTATTTAATGCAGGAATGTAATGATGTTTACACACTGTTTGTTATCTCATGATTAAGGTAAAGCAAAGCTTAGGAATAACATGTGTAACTGCAGCTACACAGTATGAACATAAGAGTAACCTATGGGATAATAACATTAGCAACATATTTTAAAAGGCTGCAAGATTAAGAGGCTGCAAGTCATTAAGCTAAAACTGTTTGATAAGACGATGCCTTTGGGATGTTTTACGAAGCAGTTTCCTGTAGTCATATGGATTATCTTCATCTTGACTATCTTCTGATGGCAGTTCTGCGATCAAGAGTCTGAGGATTGAAACCAAATGGAATAATGAAGGTGTTTATGCAATAAAATTTACCCACACATTGAACATTTTTGTTTAGTTTCATCTCCCTTTCAACCCTGTGTGACTCAACCACACGAAAGTGCAGAAACATGTTTATTCACATTATCGTTATCTTGGGAAATATTGCTCATACGACATCTACCAAAATAAATGTTGGTATAAATTGATTCTGATTCACGCCACAGTGAATAAATACAGCAGTTCTTTGGGCTACAGAAACCAGTTAGGATAGGAGAGGGAATTCTGCCTTGCTAAGGCATTTTTTTTTAAGCAATATGGATTGGAAGACAACATGCAATACAAACAGGACAGAAAGGAGAAAGCAACCATGTAAACCAGAAATACTAAAATGAACTATTTGCATCCATTACACAAGTTAAATTAAAGGTGATACATATTTTTATACTTAGTTGTACTTATTCCATTTACCGCATATGGGGATTTCGACCCCCCCCAATTCCAGGCAATCCACTTTACAATATATCCTGTGAAGCGATTTGAAACATTTCAATGAAGTGACAAGACGTTATATCAAACGCAAGGATTATTATTATGTTATTAGCAGGAGTTCGAACCAGTCACTTTAAGGAGCCGCCATTCTGTGAATTTAACAGCTGTGTTTCACAGTTCTTTCACACTGTATGAGCAGTGTACAGCGACGGCAGAACCAGACATAGAAAAAGTGGCTGCTCACAGCACTGGAGCAAGACTGAGCTTTCTGACAACAGATGGTAGAAAATAAATGCTACATTAAGATCTTGCCAATTGGCACAATGGCCCCATTAGTACAGAGGTGATAGAGAGCTCCAAATGTGTTAAAGACTCGATTTGTGCATAATTGTTTTGGGCACCAGCAATTAATAGGTATCACTTTTGTGATGTTGTGGCACTGTAATGTGAGGTGAGATAGAAAGAACTTTTTATGTCGAAACGTCTCAAAGTGCTTTACACTAATTACTATCAAATTAAATAACAGTTTTTTGTAGGCGAATGTGACAACTATTTTGGGCACACAGGTCCTACAAACAGGTACAAAGTTAATGATCGATTAATAATAATAATAATCCTTGCGTTTGATATAGCATCTTATCATGTCATTGAGTCGTCTCAAAGTGCTTCTACTGTAAAGTGAATTAATTTGTGGGCAAAATGTACAGTCAATTGCCCACAACAGTGTCCCTCAATAGTTGTGGATTGAGTGACCACATTTTTTAAAGGGATTATTACCCCTAAAAAAGCGATTAATTGACTAACAAATAGGTTCCTACTTATGCTAGATAAACAGCAGCGTGCGGAGTAAGGAAACTTGCCTAAAGTTTCAGCCGTAACGGGAATGAAACCCAGGTCCTCTTGCTTGCGAGGCAAGTGCTCTAACCAATATGCTACAAGACTCCTGATCTAATCAAGAGGATTGTTTGCTAGGACAGTAGGAGAAACTCCTTTTTCTGTTTAAAAGTTGTCATGGAACCTTCGATGTCTACTTAAGGACAGGCAAATGAGACTTTGCTTTAACATCCGATCTGAAGGATGTCACACAATGCAATGTTCTCCCTTCAAGTGATATGAATTTTCTACGGTGCAGAAATTAAAACTCGTCTCTCGAAACACAAAGTTGTCTTTGGTGGTGAAAAATGTTTCCTCATGCTTTAAAATCAAACAAGTCATGAATTATAACTGTACATTTTAAATTCTTTTAAATCCTAGGGTATAATTTCAATTTGATTCATTTTCGAGATAAGACAAACTCAAAAAAAGAGAAAAATATATAGAGCTACACATCAATACATAGTGGGAAAATTAGTTAATTGCGTAGAGTTCCAGTCACTGAGACACAAGGGAGAATGTCAAAACTCTAGAGGCAATGCAAAGAAGATCAATGAGGACGACTCCAGTGTTAAATGAGTTATGAGCAATAATTAGACAGTCTCAGATGGGACCTTATAGAGGCATATCAGATTTTAAATAAGATTGAAAAAGTAAACCCAATACTATCAGATACTCCAAGACAGCAAAACAAGGTGTTATAGTTTCAGGGTTGCAAAGGGCAATTTCAGGAAAAACACCGGGAAGTATTTCTTTACCAGGAGTAACAACGCGAAACCTTGGGCAAGTTTCCTTACTCCACACAGAGCCTAATAATAATCCCTCCAAAACCAAAAACAATAATAAATTGGTAATTTTCAATCGACGACCGTTTGTGGGACACTGCTGTGTGCAATTGGCTGCCGCGTTCGCCCACAAATATATACAGTCAATTCACTTTACAGTGTGTTCTGTGAAGAGCTTTGGGACGTCCTCCCGACGTGAAAAGTGCTATATCAAATGCAAGGATTATTATTATTATTAAAGGTAATTAATGCCAGGACACTTGACCCATTTAACAAACAGCTTGATGGTGGGTGAGTATTTGGAAAAAAGTCTTCTTCATCCAGACCTCTCTTGTGATCTTGTAATATAAAATTCTTATATACTGTACTGTGGCTGGGAAAACAACTTATTGCAGCAGGTCAACCTAACAATGCCTACATTTTGGTAGATCATCTGATTCACCCACAATTGTTAAAAAGAATATAAATTTTCAGTACAGTTTAGCATTTAAAGTTTTCCAACTTGGGAGTTTAGTCAGCTGGGATCAATACACAGATTGCAGTATAAATACTGGTGTTCGCCCACAAAATGTACACTCACTACACATCATAGATCCTGTAAAACATTTTGAGGAGTCCTCCTGACATGAAATGCGTTATATCAAATGATAATAATACTTGCATTTGATGGAAGCATTATTTTAATTATAATTTTTTTTCTTATTGCTGTTATAATTATTCTGTTCTTACAGTACACCTCAATGTGGCTTTACTGAATTCCCCTAACTCCTGCAATCATACATTCAGAAGCAATGACTCATAGTTTACCGTGGAGTCCTGTAGCTCAATGGTTAGAGCACTCGCCTTGCAAGCAAGACATCTGGGTTTGATTCCCGGCAGGGCGAAACTTGCTCCACACGCCTGTTTACTAGCAGTAAGTAGAAACCTAGTTGTTAGTTAATTAGCGGATCGCTTTTTCGTGGGTAATAATTCCTTCAAAAAAAACTAATAATAATAACTTGGTCACTTCAGTCTATGACTGTTTGTGGGACACTGCTGTGCGCAATTGGCTGCCGTGTTTCGCCCACAAAATATATAGCCAATTCACTTTACAGTATATTTTTTGAAGCACTTTGAGACGTCTCGAAGCCATGATAAGGCGCTATATCAAATGCAAAGATTATTATATTATTATTATTATATACCGGGGATAAATCCAGCTGCTTCAAATGCTATTCTAGTAAAGTCCAATTATTAACAAGCAATCGCCTTATATGAGACGCAGCAGGGGAATTTGAAACATATATTCAGCTCCATTCTGTAATGCTATTATATTTAACTGGCCCACGTGAATGAGATACATCAATTAATGCAACGCTCACTTAAGCTCATCCCACTTGCTGTATTTGTTGAAACACGCAACACCATTGCAATGCACTTCTGTATTTTTGTAGGTCGCTAACTGGTGACTATCTTCCTTGGGGGTACGTTAAGTGGGGTCTCTTGGAGTCGAACTGGCTCCCGGATGACATGTCTGGCAATGAAATGTCATTGAGGTTCTTTCTGCCTGTTCAGGTGGAATCCGAGCCAACCTTCTGGGATGGTCTTGGTTGTATAGTTCCTGAGCCAGATGGGTCTGCTGTATTCCAGGGCACCGTTAATGTCAACACAGCTAGGCCCATCATCAGCAGGACTTAGAAGTGCAAGGCCAGTCACTGGGGGCAGGACACTTCCTATCCAGCTCTCAATAATCCTGCAAGCCAAATCCCCAATTGGTAGGGTGGTCCTAACTGGAAAAGCAGCGGGAAAGCTTGCCAGACAGTGCTTTCAATGGCAACCTATGCAGTTTTAGCTGGTTAGACTTAAACGCACATTCTGGGTTTCCCTCCCTCCCTTCCCTCCCCTCACCCTGACCATTTCCCCCCTGCTCGGGTCATGACCCAACTGTGCAGCGCCTTGGGACGTCCTCCTGACGTGAAAGGCGCTTTATAAATGGAATCTTGTTGTTGTTGTTGTTGTTCCCAAGCCTTGGCTCTTACCAACCTGCATCATATACTTTCCGGAATTAGATTTAATCCTTGCACTTGGTAAAGTGCCTTTCCATGTCATCGAGATGTCTCAAAGCACTTCACAGGATATACTGTAAAGTGGAGTGACTATGTATTCTGTGGACAGAACTGGGCACCAGTTTGCAATGTCTCATAAGCAACCATGGAATGAGTGACCAATTTTATTTTGGGGGACTGTGGAGTCCTGTAGCTCAGTGGTTAGGGCATTCGCCTCGCAAACAGACAGGTTTCCTTACTCCACACGCCTCTGTTGACCTAGCAGTAAAAAGGAACCTGGTTGTTAGTAAATTGGCAGATCGCTTTTCCAGGGGTAATAATTCCTTAAAAAAATAAATAAATTGGTCATTTCAATCCATGACTGTTTGTGGGACACTCCTGTGTGCAATTGGCTGCCACGTTTTGCCCACAAAACATACAGTCAATTCACTTTACAGTATATTCTGTGAAGCGCTTTGAGACATTTCGAAGATGTGATAAGGCGCTATCTCAAATTCAAGAATTAATATTATTATTCTTGTTGGTCAGGGCACTGGGACAGAAAAATTCAGTTTTCTTTTCAAATAGCGCCATTATATTCTTTAGCATCCACTTGAACAGGCAGAGAGGAGCTCGGTTGGACATCTCAACCAAAGGATGGGTAAGCAGGGTACGTCCCTCCAGGGATAGAGTGAGCATTTTATTCCAATAAATATCTCTGGAATTTCCATGTATAGGTGGATGCATGGAATTCTTAGATTGGTTTGGATACTTGTAAACATGGTGATGTGTTTCTGCATGTGTCAGACACCCGGCTGCGTACTGCATCATGCATATGTGTTGATGTATGTGCAGAGGTGCTTGGTGTACATGGCCAACATATAATAATAATAATCCTTGCATTTGATATAATACCTTTCAATTCAGGATGACGTTTCACTTCCAAAGCGCTTCCTAGGATTTATCGTAAAGTGGGGATTGACTGTGTATTTTGTGGGCAAATTTCAGATTCAGATATGTTTCTGTTTTATTCATGCATCATTACCTCTATGTGAAACATCGTAATCTACGTGTCTGAAAGATGCCATTCAGCTCATCATGTCTGGACCAGCGCACAGAGCAAAGAGATCAACTCAATCCCACTGCCCCAGATTATCCCCATACCCCTTCAAGCCCCTCTTTCATATGCCTACCTACTTGCCTCTTGAAAGCTACAAAGGACTATATCTCCAGTACCCTACTTGGCAGGGTGTTCCACATTCCAAGAATGTTCTGGGTGAAAAAATACTGCTAAATTTTCATTTTACTGTTCTTGTGGGTTTCTTATAACTTTTTTCTGAGATGAAACTACTAATACTATGATTACATCACAATGAAGGTTTGGTTGAAGAAGATCCTTTGATTATTTGACCTCAGCCTCGCAGACTATCCACCCTGCTGTCCTCCTATCACAACATCAAGCTGTTTTTTTTAAATGATCCCAGTAATCTGGCCTCAATCAATCTTCCTGGTAACCTGTTCCTGCTGTTATTTATCCTCTGGGAGAAGAAATAATTCTTGATGTCTGTCCTGAAATTGCTCTTTGCAACTGTACACTTTGGCTTCTGGTACTGCTTCCTCAGTGCATCTAAAATGAATGTTCTGAGTTTACATTCTCAATCCCATTTAAAATCTTATATTTATTTGTAATTTAAAAAAAAGACAAACTAACAGTCTAGACTTACTCTCTGACTACATAATTTCCCATAATACTCTTGATGATATCATCTAGTATTGCCTGGCTCAGTTGGTAGTACTCTCACCTTTGAGTTAGAAGGTTGTGTCTAGTAATGTCTAGGCTGACACCTGTAATGTCTAGGCTGACACTCCAATGCAAAGTTGGGGGAACGTTGCAATTATGAAGGTGCCACCCTTCAAAGGAGACATTAAACTGAGATCCATTAAGTGGAGTTAAAGGTTGCTTGTCACTATTTGCAAAGAGAAGACCATTTTTTTCTGGTGTCCTGGCCAGCAATTCTCCAGATAAAAAGTCTTCATTCATTTGTGGAACACTGCTGTATGCAAATTCACTGCTGTGTTCACCTACTCTTTACAGAAAAAAAGCTCAGTGAAGCACTTTGAGATTTTTTTTGACCTCCACCCTCGATTTCAAGTCTGTTGCTTATCTGAATGATTGCCTGACTGACATCAGATCCTGGAATAGCTTTAATGCTCTGAAACTGAATATCGAAAAGACTGAAGATCCCTTGCTCAGATATCGCCAGCAACTTTGCATTGGTTCTGGATGAACTTCAATGACTGTTTCCTCTGATTTAAATAGTTATTGTTTCATCTTGGCTTGTCCTCCATATCTAATCTATTGCTACAACTGTTTTCTTCTACCTGCAGAGCATTATACCCTTACCTCACCCACATTAATGCTGATACTCATTCATGCCTTCTTCACCAGCAGGATTGACTTTTTTAATGGTCTCCTCGTTCCAACTCATTCCAACCTCTGCAGTCCAAATTCTTTCCCTTACCCATTGCCTCCAATTTCACGAAATGATACGGACTCCTAGCTTCTCAACAGATCAACATTATTTTCCTGACCATCACATCCCTCCGTGGTCCTGATAATCCCTCTCTATATAATCTCTTCCAGCCTGTCCCCTTTGCTAGTTTTATTCTTATTTTCTTCCCATTCTTTTTTGTTGGGAAAATCTCTCCATTCTTAATCCAATGCATTCTCTTTAAGAGCCTTCAGCTCTCATGCTTTTGTTTTTTTTTTGCCTTCCTTACTCTCTCTCTGCATTCAAAACCATTCTTAAAAAACATATTTCTCCAACTTGTCTTTGGGTCAACCTCTTCGGATACCCTTTTTTCCTACTCGGAGCTCTCTATTACATCTGCTGCCAGTGCCTGAGGTTTGGAGGCGCTGACGGGAGCCAATCAGAAAAGCTTCAGTATTGTTGACGTTGAACTATAGAAAGTTAGCTCTCATCCAGGACGTTCTGTCAGGACAGCAGTGGTCTTGGAGTCGAGGGTAGAGGCAGAGAGATAGAGTTGGGTGTCATCCGCATACATGTGAAGTTGACCCCATGTCTACAGATGATGTCACTAAGAGGGAGCATGTACAAATTGAAGAAGAGGGGACCAAGGATAAAGCCCTGATGAATGAAATGGTAATACCTGTGTAACAAAATACACCACAGAATGAAGAGCAAATAAATGGGAAACTGTATGGGATCCCAGGCTTCTATGTTGTTATGTTATCCACACATCCAATTGCTTTCCTTAATAATTTGACATAGCACCTTATCACGTCGTTGCAATGTCTCAAAGGGCTTCGCAAGATTTTACTAAAAAGTGTAGTGATGGTGTATTTGTAGACGAACAAAACAGTAAATTTGCACACAGCCAACAAATAGCCATGAAGTGAATTTCCAATTTTATTTTTATTGTTGGCCAGGACACTGGAAAAAACTCTTCTCTACTCGCATAGTGCTGTGGGATCTTTAACATCCTGGACAAGCAGAATGGATCTCTGTTTAAAGTCTCATCTGACTACATCTCGAAGAATCCGGTGCTGCACTGAAGTGTCACCTTAGATATGGGGCTTGAACCCACAAATCTGATTTCTGAATCAGAAACTAGAATGCGACCAAATGAGCCGGGCTGACACCTGTTACAGTTAACAATTTTGACTAACAATTGTGAGTGACTAACAGTTGTTAATCATGTATTTAACTGTGAACAAATCAGGGAAATTATTGCATGATCAGGGAGAATCTTGGGTTTTGAGTAGTATGCACATTATCTGCTCTGCTGAAATCAGAAAATCCCATCTGCAGATTCCAAATGAGTAAAATAATTAGCTCTCATTATAATGCAGTTAGAATAGTTCAACTACAACATATTGGCTGAAGCCGGTGGGACCAGAGGTGGATACTGATATCATGTTGACAGCCGTTAAATCAGTTGAATCAAAGCTTTGCGACTGGTTGGTATTGAGTTACATTTGGTCACATAAACAGAAGGAGCATCCAGTTTGCCCAGAAATCCCATCTAGTTTGCTCCTGGGAGGACCCCCTCACTCCACCCACTCTACCTACATGTCATGCTGATCACTCAGCCCTTTCCTAGGTGCTAAGGCTTAGATCTGTCTGCAGCTTTGGCAGATTGTGCAAACACGTCAGTGAATGAGTTAATCATTCCTATAAATCCCACACCACTTTCCAGTTCCGCCTGTGAAGTGCTTTCAGATACCTCGATGGCATGATAAGACAGTATATGAAAAATGAAGATATAAGGAAAATTATATTACACATATATATAAAACTGGCTTTAAGAGAATTCAACAGTCATTTGTTACTGAGATAGGACCTTACAATAATATAATAATAATTATTTGATATAACACCTTATCACATCGTTCAGACATCCCAAATACTTCGCAGAATATCTTGTGAGTGAAACGCGGCAGCCAATTTTTTTTGTGAGGGTTTCTTGCCCCCAGAAAACAATCTGCCAATCAATTAACAATTGGGTTCCTATTTATTGCTGGGTAAACAGAGGCGTGTGGATTAAGGAAAGTTGCCTAAAGTTTCCCCCCCAGCCTGGGAATCGAATCCAGGTCCGCTCGCTTGCGAGGCGAGCATGCTAACCACTACGATACAGAACTCTTTATAATGGGTGTGCAGTCCCTGAGAAGAGCAGAAGAAGAAATTGACTTTATTTAATATTTTATTTTAAATTTCAGACTTACTGTATTTTAAAACAAAGTAGGTAAACGTGCTAATTGACATTGTTAGCCTCTCTTCATCTATTGGCACAGTTCCCATTCCTTTTAAAACTACCTGTCATAACCTCCATCCTCAAAAATACTTCCCTTGACCCATCCCAATTCCCCAATTATCATCCCATCTCCAACCCTACTCCTCTCCCAAACACTGGAACAAATTAGTTGTTGCTTCCCAATTTCACTCTTTCCTCTCCCTACATTCCTTGTATAAAGCCCTCCAATCTGGATTATGCTCTGCTCAGAATAGAAAGAATACCCTGGTCAAAGTCACAAATGACATCTTTTGCATCTGTGACAAAAGTTTTCTTTGCCTCCTTGACTTACTTGATCTCTCTGCTGCCTTTAACACTGTTGACCATTCGGTTCTTCCTTTACGGTTCTGTCCTTACATGGATTCTCCTCTCCACCCTGCACCATCTCTTGGGGAGTTCCTCAGGGCTCCATCCTTGGTCCTCTCCTCTTTAACATTTACATGCCCCTACTTGGTGATGTCATCTGCAAGCATTGGATTAACTTCCATATGTATATGGACGACACCCAATTCTATCTCTCTGCATCCACCCTCTTTTCCAAGACTAATACTTCCTGCATGAGAGCTACCTTTCAATACAGAGGCTCACCTGCTTGGCTCCCGTCAGCGCCATTTTATCTCTGGGGCTGACAGCATCACTCTACATAGATGCACACTCCACCTTACGAAGCTAGTAATGAACCTCGGTGTCTTGTTCAATTCTCAATTGTCCTAGTGGAGTCCTGAAGCTCAGTGGTTAGAGCACTCGCCTCGCAAGCGAGAGGACCTGGGTTTGATTACCGGCAGGGCGAAACATTGGGCAAGTTTCCTTATTCCTCACGCCTCTGTTTACCTCGCAGTAAGTAGGAACCAGGTTGTTAGTCGATTGGCAGATCGCTTTTCCGGGGATAATAATTCCTTAAAAAAATATTGGTGACTTAATCCACGACTGTTTGTGGGACACTGTTGTGCGCAATTGGTTGCCATGTTTTGCCTGAAAAATATACAATCAATTCACTTTACAGTATATTCTGTGAAGCGCTTTAAGACGTCTCAAAGGCGTGATAAGGCTCTATATCAAATGCAAGGATTATTATTATTAAAACATCTGTGCCTTGACTCGTTCAGCTTTTCCCCACCTTCAAAACGCTTCCGGCCTCTGCCACTACCTCTCCCTTCGGGCAGAACAAGACCCTTATCCTTGTTTTTAAATCAACCCTGGGCTGGACTATTGTAATTATCTGCTCACTAGACTTCTCAACTCTTCCCTCCGCAAGTTGCAGACTATTCAAAATTCTGCTGTTTGTGTCCTCTCCTGCACCAGGCTCTGTGAAGCCTATCAACTCTATCCTTGCAAGACTCCATTAGCTCCCCATCTCCTAAAGGATCGAGTTCAAGGTCCTTGTCCTCACTTTTGAAGGCCTTCACGGTCTTGCCCCATCCTATTTTTCTGACCTTCGAAAACCAAATCAACTGCCCTTTCCCTACACTCTGCCTGCTTCACGTCCCTTCTTGTCCCACTATTGGTGGTCGTGCTTTTAGCCATTTTGCCATGTCTCTCTAGCGCTCCATTCCAGAATCACTTTGCCTTGCCCCTAGCCTCTTTCAAGGTCCATCGCAAGACATTCCTCTTGACCACACCTTTGATCATCTTCCCACCTCCACCCCCTCCCTCCTTGATCTCCACCCCTCTTGTATCCAACCTTCAGCTCAGGTATAAGCCCTTAATTGTCCATTGTTATTGCTTTTTAGGTATTGAATTCATGTACTTTATTGGTTTGATGCAGTGCCCACAATATAAATCATTTATATCAGCAAAACTGGTCATATAACACATTCCAATCAACTTACATGCTGCTATAGTGAAATTAATAAATAACTCACTCCACCAGCCCTCCTATAATTTTTCAAGTGTAATCTCTCCATCTGCAGATTCCAAATGACTAAAACAATTAGCACTAATTATATCGCAATATAACATGCCGTTAGAATAGTTCAAGTGTAACATATCTTTCTAAATGATGATCTTGATCATCGGAGATAGATACAAGGAACAGCAAATAGATGTGAATGTAGATGTGGGTAAATAAAACGAGAAACTGCTATACATTACAGTCCACATAACTTTACAAAGTTCATTCTCCAAATAGCAGGGAAAGTGAATATTAAGCACTTGTGATTATATTGTAGTACTCTCACCACTGAGTTTTAGTACTCTCACCTCAAGAAGTTTTGTTTCTGTTGAGCCTGTCCTCGTACTCCAGTACTATTCTGGGATTTGCTGCATTGTCAGAGGTGCCATACTTCAGATGAGAAGCTAAACCGAGTTCCTGTCAACCTGCTCAGGTGGATGTTAAAGATCCCATAGCACTATTCAAAAAGAGAAGGGAGTTTCTCCTGGCATCCTCCAAATTGGCCATTCATTTCACGGCTGTTTGTGGGATGTTGCTATGTGCAAATTGGCTGCTGCATTCACCTACAAATACACAGTCACTATATCATACAGTAAAATCCTGTGAAATGCTTTGAGGCGTTGTGTTGACAGGATAAGACACTAATTGCAAGGATTATTATATTAAATAAAATGTTCATAGAGGGATAAATATAACATTCCAAAATACATTCTGTTGCTTAAATGTTGCTGGGGATAATTAAGAAATTCTTTATAAATATGGTAAAAACATGCTCTCAACCCCTATCCCTAACACCGAATTTGGTTTCTTTCCCATGGGCTTTTAAGCCTCCAGTCAACAAACATGATTTTTTTTTAAAGTTATCGGTGATTTGAAACCTTTAATCCTCTGCAGTATCTCAAAAGAAATCATAGTGCTTCAAGTTCTTCCCTGAACTTTGGAATCAAATCTCATTGCAAAACCCAACCTCCTCTAATGCATTTGTTCCCAGAATCTCAAAACTGTGAAACGACGTGATAAGGCACTATATCACATAAAATTATTATTATCAAACCATTCTCAGTCCTTACTTCCTCCTAGGAACTACAGTTCTTTTAAACAAAACATAAATTTCTGCAGAATGCTCTAAGAACAAAATAGCTAAGATTGTCTAAGAGTTACACTTTAGCCATGAGAACCTAGAAAATGAGGAACTATAGTGCAAAAGGAAGGCTGTTTGGCCCATTGTGCCTTGTGCCTGTGCTGGCACTCTGAAAGGGCAATCTATTTAATCATAGAATCATACTGCACAGAAGGAGGCCATACGGTCCTTTGTGCCTTCGTGCTCTTTGAAAGAGCTATCCAACCAGTCCCACTCCCCTGCTCTCACCCCTTGGTGCTGCAATTTTTTCCTTTTCAAATACCCATCCAATTCCCTTTTGAAAGCTACTATTGAATCTGCTTTCATCACCTTTTCAGGCTTGCAGATCGTAGCAACTTTCTGGGTACGAAAAAGAATTCTCTCCCCTCCCCTCTGGTTCTTTCACCAAATATCTTAAATCTGTGTCCTCTGATTAATGACCCACCTGCCAGATGAAACAGTGTCTCCTTATTTACTCTATCAAAACCCATGTCCTACTCTCCCAATTTCTTCTGTTCAGATATTTGTCTAATTCCCTCTTAAACACTAACATGGATGCTGCTTCAACTCAATCGCAATTTGTAGGTAGAGCACTTCACAACCGAACAAACCTGTGTCGTGTGTAAAAAAATCTTAATTTTAATAAACAGAAGATAGTCTGGGTAAAGAGGAATCCACCCATGAAGCCTAAAGTGATGCTGACAGCACAGAAAAAACAGCAACACACTACACAGAAAAAATAATTGAAGCTTACACGTCATCCTTTTTATCAGGTTATTAGAAACACCATGAAAGGTGCAATAAAAGTCCGAAAAGCGAAAGGAATAGGAAACAAAAGTTGAAAATATTTTGAATCATAAATATTTGCTTAAGAAGGTAATGTCCAGAAGTATTAAGTATTCTTGGGCATCACTGTACCTACTCATAGCTTCCATAGTAGTAGATATGGTTATCTAATGTGAAGAATAATAATATAGTAATAACGATGACATAGTGTCTTTCAGATCAGAAGGAAGTCTGGGTATTTTGCCAGCCAATTTGCACACAGCAATGTCCCAGAAACAGCCGTGAAGTGAATAATCAATTATATTTCCGGCCAAGATACCGGGAGAATCTCCCTCCTCTTTTGGAATAGTGTCAGGGGATCCTTAACATCCATCTGAACAGGCAGATAGGACCTCGGTTTTACAGCACATCCAATAATACAACGTACAGTCTGCACTGCATTATAATGTCAGTCTAGAGTGTGGAAGTTCAAAATGGGACCATGGGGCCTGAACCCACACCTTCTGAATCAGAGGTGAGAGTGCTACCAACAGAGCCAGGCTGCCACACTTGTCCTTTGAATCCATTACCCTTTGAAAAAGAATGTGTCAGAATATCTCTTGGCAGAGATATTTAGCTACAATTTCTATGCTTTTTTTTCAAATAGTAAGATTATCCACAGTGAACTAATATTAGAAAATTCAATTCTGATCTTCTCTGCGTCCGTAAAAGGATGAGTGATCAGGACATCCCTTCAGGGATGGATTAAATCCAGTTCTGACAAAGTCTTAACTATTACCTTCAGGACCTCTCAACTCATCTGTGATTTGTAAATGCTTTGCTTTTAATAATATATCCAATATATTCTGCGAGGATTTTTAAAATATTTTATTGAAGATTTTTGATTGAACAGCAGACAAGGCAGAAAACAAATACAAAGAAGGAAATAAAGAAAGTGTCAAAAACTCGCCCAACAATCCACAATAATCAGCAGTTGAGAGTGACCAGAACAGACACATAAGAGCAAGGAACCAGCATCATATATCACTCAGCCCCAGCTTCAATGCTTAAGCTTCTTAAATGATGAATCATGAAATATCACAAGTCAGAAAGACATTGGCGTCTAAAATACCAGTTGGGCTAATAGCCCATAGGGTATAAGCATATCCCATAATTTAGATCCCAATCAGGCATCAGTTATGGAAGATTAAGTCCAGTGGCAGCAGGGAATGGGAAGGATTGTAAGTGTAAATGTGAACAAAACAAAAGGAGCTCAATGTGATAGAATAGGGCTTGTTCATTTTTTAACCTGTCTGTATTTATGAGCAATGCTAACATACCAGAGCTATCCCAAATCTGACTGCAGGTACACAGCTCACGATTAACAACAGACTTCAGCTATAAGTACTAAGAACCAATACGTAAGCAACAGGATCAGTAGAGTCAATCACAGCTGGCTAAGTACAGACCCCAAGGCCACCATCTCCAATGATGTGGGCATTTCTATATGTCAGGAAGTTTAGATTAACTCCACTTCAGCATTTGTTTTTTTTACCCGTGGCATTAGCTCTTTGCCAGATTCCACAAATCCAATAAGTGCAGCTTCATATATAGCAGAGTGTTCATAAACAGGGAGGGCAAAGCAGAAAAAGATCCAGCTACCTATCCTTCTGCTTATCTACATAAGCTGAATAATAGTGAATGTGTTCCCCAAGGCCCACTGTCAAATAACCTTCTTTGTTGTTCCCTTTGCAAAATAATTTGCTCAACCAGGTGAGGGTTATTAGAACTGGGAAATATATAATTTTTTCCCATCTTGGACACTCAGTGTCAGCATCAAGCACTTTATTTTGTAAAGTATAGTTGGTGCAGAGTAAAGTCCCCTCTACATTGCCTCAGACCCAACCTCAAAATGCTATATTTCATAGCGCAATATTTTCCATTTCCCATACCAACAAAAATCGCCAAATACAAATTAAGGACAGTTTTATGTAGTGGAACCTTACCCACTTGGATCTTGATTAGAACTGCCCAAAGGACACTTGCGGCCATCGACAGGGCAATTTTTCATCCCATTGCTCTGCACTAGATTCAAACTCATATTCTATAATTTAAAGACTCAAAAGTCTGAACAACTGCATTGCTTACTAATCACCTCAGTAATTTTCACAACAATGCATAGAGAATGAGATCAGGGCTACAGTTTAGTTGAAACCATTTTCTGAAACACTTGCCTATTTCCTATTCAAGTCGCTTGTGATTTTTCTATAATCACAGGATAATCATTGAAATTTGTGGATATTGAGGAGGGAGGATGATTTATTTAATCCTGTTATTTACAGTATCTGACTGACTCACTGACTTTTGTATTTGGAGGTGAAGCTAAAAGGCTTGTTAGAAGACAAAACTATGTAACACTAAATAAATACTCTATTGACACTATAATTTAGAATGAGGTTTACTATAATTCCACAAACCAGATCACAAAATCACAAGATTAGTTTGGATAAAGAAGGCTCATTAGGCCATCTGATCTTATCCTTCCAGCACCCTATTATCCTCCCATCACAGCAACAAGCTGTTTTTTAAATGAGTCCAATATTGTGGCTTCTGCCACCCTTTCCTTCACACTATTCCAGTTGTTAATTCCCCTTTGCATGAACAAGCTTAAAGAATCCACTTCTATTTGACGAAGGGTCGTGGACGTTGACTCACTTTCCTTTCTCCATAGATGCTGCATGACCTGCTGAGTGTTCCCAGTGACTTCTGTTTTTGTTTTCACTTCTATTTGATGTTGACATGTGTGTGCATATCAGGTAAAGCATGGCTACTGCATTCATATTGCTCAGATAATATTTGTAAAAGTGCAGCATTTTTATAATATTTTCTGGCTAACTAAAAGTAATATTGCGGTCCAATTCACACTATCTGGGAATCCCTTTGACATAATTCTCTGCCTCCTGATGATTTCAAAGAACTGAAAAAGAATGTATTTGAGTTGACTTTATCAGCTCACCTGCCCACAAAACAAAACCAATTCACATTGACAATCCCCACCGAGAAAGCCTAGCTTAAACAAAACCTACGCAAAAGAGTGTGTCTGATGTTTTCTTTGCATGGGCTGTTGTAATGCGGGTAGTAAATCCTGGAAGCATATCATCTACCTGTTGGATCGAGTGGGAGTTGCAGAGGGTAATTCTGAAGATGATCTTCTGTCTGTTGTTTCGTTAGAGAATGAATCACTCGATGAAATCTGCTTGTAGTAGCTATCTTCAGTGTCCAGAAGTTTTACTTGGCTACAGGGTTAAATAATGGACATATTACTTGTAGATTCAAATGCAAGGATAATTATTATTACTTTCTCAATTCCATTTAAAATGTTATATAAAGTAACCTCTGATAACTCATCACCTCAAGGGAAAAGGGCGCAGTGATGAATTATCAAGAGAAGTGAGCTATAAAACATAAATAAATGTGGTCGGGATATTGACAGCATGATGACTTAAGTGGTAGAGACAAATGAAGCCGGGAGGTATCAGGAATTTACTGTACCTCTTTGAGATGCTCTGAAATGTCTCCTTTCGAAATTCAAGAGCCCTAGCCTGTCTAATCGTGGCTCAAGAACATTCCTCTGACACTTGTAATCAGCTTTGTTACTCTCTGATGCACTGTCACTAGATGCCTGGACAGCCCCGTATGTTGCTGTACTCCAGATGTGGAACTTATACTTTTCCGACTTTGTTGACTTGGAATTTGCAAAACATTACTTTGTGAATCTCTCTATTAGCAACTCAAATCCAGTTTGTGAACACATAGCCCCCCATGTGTTTCCAGACATAAAATGTACTGAGGAGTAGTTTACCTGTCTTTCCTTAGTCTTCGTTTACCATCCTGAACTGACCTCTGCAGAAAAACAAATAAGCTTAATTTATGATGCTATACAAACAGGCACACAATCTAATCAAAAACCCAATCACTTGTATTTATATAGCGTCCTTCATCTCGGAACACTAATCAATGGCTGATGCTGAGCCAAGGAGAAAGGGGAGGTGTCTTTGGGCATGTTTGATGAGAAAAGTCTTCAGGTGCGATCTGAAGATGAGTACAGAGACATCAAGGTGGTGGGATGGAGGCAGGGAGTTCCAGAGGTTCAAAGTTGTTGTGACTGAAGGCACAGCTGCTGATGGTGGAGTGGAGGGATTCGGGGATTCACAGAAGACCCAAACTGCCTTAGCGAAGCAGGCAGGTAGAGGAGTGGGTAATTATACTTTCTTTCTCAATATAACCATTTACCATTGCTTTAGGCTGGATATGACTGATGAGATTCAAACAGCTCAGAACTTTACAGATCTCACATCTATGTGTAATATATTTGGCTCTATCATGTCCTGGCACAATCTTGATTTTCGTTTTATCAAGTTACACATTGGTTTTGATACGGTCTCTGTTCTTGGTAGCCTTCTCATTTGGCTGTAGGCTATATTTATTCATTATAGTCTACAGAATATACCAAACTATATGGTTTAAACTCTTGGATATATTTGCTTTTGGTCAGCCCGATATGGAAACCCATCTCCATGTTTAAGAATATCCAAACCAGAGGTCTCAGGTAAGGGTAGGGGCAGATTATGGAAAGATCTGAGTGTAAGGACAATGATCTTTAATTCAATCTGCTGGTTGATAGGAAGTCAGAGGAGTTAAGTGGAGGTGGGGGCGATAGACACATGGTGCTTGATGCGGGTTGAGGATGTGGGCTGTTGAGCACTGGATGACCTCTAGCTTGTGTAGAGAGGAGATGGGGAGTGCAGTGAGCAAGGCGTTGGGATTGTCAAACCTGGATGCAATGAAAGCACATTTGTGGTCAGACTCGTTCTTATTCCAACAACCCTCCCAATTATAAAATAACTATTATGCTAACCTCCCCGTTGTTTCCTCTAGCAACAATCCTTATTTTGATTGTGTCTCCACATTTATGACTTGATCTACTGAACTCAGCTTCCGCAGGTTAAAATATAGTTTTAGTAGATATTACACAAATAAGAATAAATAGTAACAATAAACCTTACATTTGATATGGCGCCTCTCACATTGAGAGGATGTCTCCAGGCGCGACAGATGAATTACTGTAAAGTATATTGACGGAATGAATGGACAGTAAATGTGGAATAAAGTCTACCCTAAAATTGCCCTGTCTTCAGCTGCACAGGCTCATGAGCAAGAGTTTTGATACTATTAGAGGATAAACTCCTTTGGAAAGATCCTCGGACAAGGTGAAAGCTATGTAGACAAACAACAACAATGTCGGATCCTTATTTTCAGCGAAAGGTCTGGGGTCCTCAAGCCATGACTCTTGCCAACCTGCACCTAATACTCTCCAGAATTAGCTAAACAAAGTGCCTCCCTCCTTTTGAAAGTGTGCATGCCACTCCAGACACAGGGAAACTTCCATGTTTAAGTTTTGTAGATATACGATACTGTCAAACTGGTTTGGATAGTCTAAAGCATAGCCATGGGTTTCCTCATATGTCAGACCCTCGGCTGACCAAAAATGATAAATAATTCAGGACCATGGGATTCAATCACTTATTTATTTGAACTTGTTTCTTCAATAAAAAGGAGGAAAAAAAAGAGAGTTTATCAATAGTTTAATTTCAGTTTTCTTTGTGGATGACTGCTTGTGTTGTGCTTTCCTATAATCCCTTTAATTAAAAGTGATTTAAATGTACATTCTGGGAAAATTCAATTGCCTTTATGTGCTCTGAGCAGCTATTAATAATCTACAATACCCACTGAAGATTATGTTATTTGAGGCCCCAAGGGCTCTAAATAGTCAAAACGTGGGCAGCATCCCCAGCATTATTATAGCTTAGAACCACCATGATGGTCTAGCTACATTTAATGAAACAATTACAGACAGATGCAACTTTAAGAGGCCTTTTTGTCACTGTGACAGTTTACCGTTTTTGTAAAATGTCCTTAGAGCATCCAGATGAGTAACTGCAAATGAAAACTATTGACATCAGGAGCTGTTACATTCAATATTTGACCTTTCCAATTGGTACCCACATAAGCTGAGCGCAGAACCTGCTAAAAAATTGTGGGGCGAAAATAGGTGATGTGTTAATTAACACTTCAGGTGCTAATAAACTGCAGAATTAACTCTTGTATTTCTAGGCATGAGAATTATTTAAAATATTTCTGTGAGATTATCCTGAGAATTGTAATAGGTTGGAGATCTGAAGATTGTGTATGTTGTTGTTGTTGTTGTTACTGTGTCACTTAAATAGGTTGAATAGTGGGAGGTCAAAAAATAGAGCAGTGAAAATGTACAGGCCTTTCCGAAATGCAACCTCTGGCAGCTCAGGTGATAATGCCATTATACTCCAAAGTTTATCTCCCTCCAAGGATACGCACAAATAGTAATAATAACAATCCTTGCATTTGATATAGCGCTTTTCACGTCTTCTCGACGTCTCAAAGCGCTTCACAGAATATGCTGTAAAGTGAATTGACCGTATATTTGTGGGCGAAACGCGGCAGCCAATTGTGCATAGCAGTGTCCCACAAATGGTCGTGAATTGAAAATGAACAATTTATTATTGTTTTGTTTTGGAGGGATTATTATTAGGCGTGTGGAGTAAGGAAACTTGCCCAAGGTTTCGCGTTGTTACTCCTGGTAAAGAAATACTTCCCGGTGTCTTTCCTGAAATTGACCTTTGCAACCCTGAAACTATAACACCTTGTTTTGCTGTCTTGGAGGTACCAAGAATTCCCTGCGAGCCTCCTGATGAGCAACCCAGCTCAGTGTGAAATGGGGGTGAGCGCATTGCCACCATCTTCCTGCACACAGGCCAAAAACACATCTCTTCCCATTGAGTGATGTGTGGAGCTTGAGCAGCAGCTGCTTTCCTCTCTACAACCCAATCAGAGTGGATTACAAGCGTTGGATGTACAAACTTGTGCTCAGGAATTCAGCCTCCTGACAATGCCACCCAGCAACTGCCACCCCAAGCCTGCAGTTTCCTCATCAGCTATCTGACAGCCATCTGTTTTCAAAGTGGTGGGAGGACCTTTACAGAACAGCTTGTGATGTGCCAGGTACCAGGCTTACTCAGCACTAGCTGCTTAATCCAGGTCCTCATGTGAGGGGCCTTAGCAAATAAATGTGCCTGCTCTGAGTCTGCCTCCACCTCCATGGAGCTCAGCGACAGTCAGTGAAAGCTGGAGCCCTCCCTCCCTGCAGTCGCTTCCTGTGTTTGTCACAAATCCATCTCACTGCTCGGACCTGGACTTTACAGTAGGCAAGTCTCTCCACCGCATCCCCAGAGCTCAGAACAACAAAGGAGAACTGTTTGCACACAGGGCTTTTAGGGCACAAAACTTCTCCTGCATTAACGTCTCATCTGAAGGGTGGAATAACAAAAGTTGACTGTATTGTAGATTGTTTGTAGCTGAGATATTATGCTGACTGGTATTACTGAATTTTATTGATAACTCAATTGACTGACTGGAAGAATAACTTGCAGCTTGTGGACTTACATGAATGAGATTGTAATAGGTGCTGTCTTCAGGTGTATTTAATGTCTTCGGGAGGTGAGTTCGTCTTGGAGTTCTTTGGTGTTTCTGATCAAGTCCTTTATTGGGACCTAAAAGAAGCAGACAACAGTCGCTAATAAAATATTGGATTTATTTGAGAGAGTCCATCTTAAATATTGCAAGAGCTTTTAAGTGCTGCATTTTGAATTGCCCCTGAAATTACCCAAGGTGAAACATAGTTCTACAATACAATTTACATTTGTATTCTGCCTTTCAGGTTGGAAGGATGTCTCAAAGTGTTAAAAGCGCTGTTTGGATGGAGGTGTTGCAAATTAATTTATACAAATGGTGTCTCGGGGTCTTGTGTGCCATTTGGATGTGATAAGTTGTTATATCAGAAGCAAGTATTATTATAATTGTGGGGACTTCTTCTGGTGATTGAAAGTACATCACTTACTTCACTCTGATTCGAGGGGACCTTGATCCAAAAGTAAATTGAGTGGAGGGGACAGCTCCTCTGACAAAGAAATACACCCCCAGCACTGCATTGAAGACTACAGTAAGCGATTCCAAGTCTTGAAGTGGGGTTTGAACCCACATCCTTCTGACTCAGAGGCAGTAGCACATCATAATCTGGGACTAGGGAGTGGAAAGGGCACAACATGTCAAGCAACTGCTAGGATGGTGGAAGGCAAACTAGATGGACCTTGGTCTTCTTTTGCCTAGCAAAATCTTATGTTCTTATAATCTTATCACAAATTTACACAACACTGAAAGGTACTTCACATCATGCAAACGAAGATCTTGGGACAAAGTTTTTCTCAACTACTTAGGGCTGTGTTGAGAGTGTGTGCTGCCCAATTCAGTGAAATCCAGCCTGACCGCAATGAGTGACTGAATACTCCTGCCTCTCCCATTTATTTTCCCTTCTCTCTTAAAACATGTGGACTCATACCAGGCACAGTGCCATTGGAATCAACAGCCCTCCAATACCTAAGAGAAATTGACATTTGTCACGTGGGAGACTAAAAGTATCATCAGAATATTCAACTGTGAAGGAAGGGCAACATGGCATTTTCTTATCTACGTAAATATTCCAGTTGGGTCAATGAACAGCTTACAAGATCACAAGATTGATCTGGATAAAGAAGGCTCTTCATGCCATCCAATCTCATTCCTCTAGAAAACCCACCCTCCCGATCCCCCATCACAGCATCAAACTTTTTTAAGTGAATCCAGTGTTCTGACGTCTACCAACTTTCCTGGCAATCTGTTGCAGTCATTGATTACCATCGGTATAAAGAACATCTTCGTATCTGTCCTGAAAATGCCCTTTACAACTTTAAATATATGTCTTCTTGAAGAGCGAGGCTGATTTTGTCCCCCCTAAGAGAAGACATGAGGTCAAACATAACATCCTTGCTGTCACCCAGTCGGAAATCTCAGCATGCACTGGAGAATGAACCTGGGATTTTCGTCTCTATGGCTGATTCTTTCGTGGATAATATGTGTCCTACCCGAGGTTTTCTTTGAATAATATTCAGAGGAAAAAGGAAAACATTTAGCTTGTTGCATTAGGAACCAAGATAACAGTTTCCAATGTTGAAAACCACAGATAACAATAACCAAGGTAATAATAAAATAATCTGATTTTGAAAAGACTAACGCAAGCAGCATCTCATTGTTTGAATTAACTAAATTAGCTATACTCAAATGCCACTGTCATGTTTAATAATTGGAGATAGACAGAACAGAACAAAGACGGATGATGGTAATTTAAACTGTACCTGTGTTAAATTATGACATTTGTTTGCTAGGCTCTGTGTCACAAATGAACAGGCTTTCACAGAGATTATTGAAGAATGTAATAATGGCCAAATTTGATTAAAAGAAATCTCCCCTTGGGTAAATGTATTGGTGTTCTACATTATTATTTCTAATTTACAAATGGACAATACGGATATAATTACAGGGATATAAAAGTTGCCTCGAATAAGACATGGACACCAAAAAAGTTTATAAGATTTCTCAAAATCCCTTTGCCTGGCTCCTCTCTCATTAATTTTTACCCTCTTTCAAGAACCTATTTCCTTGAGTATGCCTTTGTTTAACCCCCACTCTCCCTCGTTGGCTGGTCCTCCCCATTGTTTCCTTAAAACACTTCACAATGTCGACCCTATGTGACCAGAGCCTATAAAGTGCTAGTTGATATTATTTGCAGGAAATATTTGCAATTATTTATTGTTATTTGTAATTTACAGCTCCCCGAGATGCCATCCTGTGTGAAGGGCTATATAAATGCAAGATTTTGCTTTTGCAGTCTCAGCCTCTCAGACAGGCTGTTACACCAGAGCTGTTTCCAATTGCCCTCGAACATTCGTCTTTGACTGTGACATTGACAAATCAGTAGCAATGGATGTGATTCCAGCACCGATTTCAAGGATTGCACCACTGGGAGCGAGATTTGGGGCTGCCCTGAATAATCACCAAGGAAAAGTTTGTTAAATTCCTTTTTTTCGTAGAAATGGTGCCATTTAAAAAGGTCCCAACTCGTCAATTAGAGATTCACTGCTCCTGCCAACAAAGTAACACAGTTGTGTCAAGTTGATCACCTGAAGTATGCCAAACAGGGTCAGCGCAATGCGTACGTCCCCATCTGTTCAGGAGCTGCTATTCTGAAACCGAACCTTTACAGAGGAAGCAATGTCCTCGATAAGCCTTGAAATTTCAATGACCTCAAGCATGTTTATAGTAAGTTGTCACTCACCCAGTGAGAGTGCCTGAGATACGCCAGTTTTTCCCTTTCCTCTGTCACCTCCCCAGAAAATCTTAGCTGTCAGTTTCTGGTCTTGTACCGTATTTTTTAATTTGACTTATTTTGTACAAGATTACTTTTGTCACGTCACTCAGAGAAGCTGAGTGCTTAGAGTTAATCAGATTATTACAAATAATAATAATAATTCTTGCATTTTATACACTTATCGCGTCAATGAGATATACTGTAAAGTATTTTGTGGGTGTCTGCCTTCCTTCCTCCGGGTCTGGCCTTCTCCTCGTCCCCCGAGTCCTCCGCTCCACCCTCGGCGTCCGTGCCTTCAGCCACTATGCCCCGAGGCTTTGGAACTCCCTTTCACACTCCCTTCGCCTCGCTCCCTCTATTCCTATATTCTCTGCTAAAGACCTTTCTTTTCGACCGCACCTTTGGTCACCTTCCTCCCCCTCCCCCTGGCTCGGCCCGGGGATCCGTTACTGTGAAGTGCTCTGAGATGCCGTCCGGCATGGAGGGCGCTATATAAATCCAAGTTGTTGTTGTTGTTGCAAACACAGCAGCCAATATGCACGCAGCCATGTGCACAAACAGCCACGAAGTGAACGACTGAATTTATTTGGGGGATTGCAGGCCAGGACGCTGGGAGAAATTCTCTTCTCTTTTCAAATGGTGCCGTGCGATCTTTTTAATGTCCACCTGAACAGGCAGATGGGACCTCGGTTTAATGTCTCAGCTGAAGGACAGGACTTTAAACAATGCAGCACTGCCCTGGAGTGTCAGCATTAGACTATATAGGTTCCAAATTCAAACTCGGGGCTTGAACCCACGACCGTTTGACCTAGAGGCAGGAGTGCTACCAACTGAGTCATGCTGACTCACAGTTCATTCCCTCCCTGCCGTTCCACAATGATAAAAATGACAATGCCCTCAAATAACGGTACTGGAAGATCAGCTCCACAAAATTAATCTGGGAGTTTTTGGAAGGTGTGTTGTAATAATAATTTTCTCCCAGCGTTCGGGCCAACCAATTTCCCAGACAAAATTAGTCATTCACTTGATGGCTGTTTGTGAGACGTTGCTGTGTGCAAATTGACCGCTGCAATCACCTAAAAAATACACAATGACTGCACTTTACAGTTTATCCTGTCAAGTGCTTGGAGGAGAGACGCCAGCAGTACCCCAACGCACCCAAGCCTTGGCTCTCGCCAACCTGCACCTAATACCCTGGAATTGGGTAAGCAGAATGCGTTTCTCCAGGGAGAGAGTGCGCATTCCATTCCAACAACCTATCTCTGGGATTTCCATGTGTAGGTGGGATGCATGGAAATCTCAGTTTATTATGGTGATACTTAAGCATGGTGATGGGTTTCCACATGTACCAGACACCTGGCTGCCCCACCCCCCCCCATCCCCCACCAATCCCCCAAAAAAATGCTTGGAACATCCTCCTGCCACAAACGATACAATATTAGATGCATGGATCAATATTCTCACCTTTTTTCCATAACCCAAACTACCCTTGTTTCCCAAGTATCCGTCTACTTTCATTGTAAATATCCCAAATTGATTCTGTCTCTACAGCATCCTAAGGTAGTTCATTGCACATATTCACAAACCCACTGTCTGACTTCAATTTGACAAATGTAGTCTGTGAATTTCACTCCTTAAATCCCTAGTCGTTTTCTCTCAAGTGTTTAAAACCTCCTTGTTGATAATGAACCATACTTGCTAAACGCTGAGCTGCTTGCTTGGTTGTCTCTGTTGAACATCACAGGGTCATTGTCACATTCTCAGAGTTTGCACCGCTATCCCACCAAGGGAACCAATCGAGGCTACGTCTTCCTGATAACAGACATCAATCAATAAAACAGAAACTGATTGAAATGCACAGTGGGTTGTTTGCCTCCATACCTCGGGCGCTGACAGCGAGAAGGGAAGAGAAACAGAGGGAGAGGGGGCGATTGTGAGAAGTTGACTGAGAGAGAGTTTCAGGGGGGATAGAGAGAGAGTGTGAGAGAAAGGAGTGAGAGAGAGTAATTGAGAGAGGGAGAGAGTGTGTGTGAGAGAGAGAGAGGAGGAGAGGGGGGAGAGAATGTTTGAGAGGGGAAGGTGGAGTGTGAGAGGGAGGAGAGAGTGTGAGAAGTGGAGTTAGAGAGAGAGAGAGATAGAGAGAGCGTATGCGTGAGTGAGTGAGTGAGTGAGTGAGAGAGAGAGAGACGGGGAGAGAAGGAAAGAGAGAGTCTCTTTACCCCTCTCTGTCCGCCCCTCTCTCGCCCTCCTCCCCTTCATCTCAACCCCCGTCTCTCCCAATCAGCCACGGGCTCCACTATCTGCACGGCGGTTGCTAAGGACACGGTTGGTAAGAGACGCGTTTGCCTTCCTGACAGACTGCAGTAATGGCTGGTATTATTTCCACTCTGTATGCTGTGTTCCCCCAACCGCTGGCACCGGTTGCTAACCTGGGAGGACGTTCACCAGGGAAGGAGGGGGTGGAAGATGGAATGTTGGAAATGATCTCGTGCCGGATAAAACCACCGGGCCGGATGTGGCCCGTGGGCCGTGAGCTGCCCCAGGCTGGATGTGGCCCGTGGATCTTTCTCAAATCTAGGGAATCTGGCCCATGGCAGCCAACAGGTTGGACCACCCTGGCCTAGACTGTACAAGCTCAACGTCCTAACTTGCAGCTTGAACCACGGACCTCTGACTCACAGGTTGACAGAGCTACCGATAGTAACAGACTGACACTTCATCTGACACCATATATACTGTATATGTTATAGGAGAACAGGTAAAAATTGGTGATTTCATGACTATTTCTTGGACGTTGCTATGTGCAAATTGGCTACAGCATTCAACTACAGATCCACTACATTTTACATAAATCCTGTGAAGAGCTTTGAGATGTTTCAATGCGATACAGTGTCATATGGAATGCAAGGATTAATATTAACAGCAGAGCTATTTTTGCGCAGAAGCGCTGAATTCCAGGAAAGCAAATACTTCCAGATAAAATATTTTATTATCCATACAGCTTACTGAGCCTTTTCTCTTCTTAATTCCCCTGCTGTTTAATGCTTCTGTAAGTTTTGCGCTCACTTCAGTGCTCTCTTGCAATGACAATGATGAATGATGAACAGAATGAACTGGTCCAGCATTGTACAGTTTCTGTAAAATAACGGTTTGATAACTACTCCTGTGAAATCAAACAGGAATGTGAAGCCATTGGATTAAATAGCATGTTGCCATATTTCCTGATTTCAACCAAATATTTATTTTGCAGCCCTTAAAGAGTAAAACAGTTTTCAGCCTCTGAAGCGTATCTCATTGAGCCCTTCAAACAAGTTTGCTGGTTGCTTTCGGGACGACTTACTATAATACCCTCAGAAAACCTTAAGCGATTTCTCCCTTTGAGTATTCAGAAGCGATGCAGTAGTTTATATATAGGAGAAATACATTTGTGCATTAAAAAAGCACAATCATATTTGGCACTCCATCATTGGGAAGCCTGTAGCTCAGTGGTTAGGGCACTCACCTTGCAAGTGAGAGATTTGGTTCGATTTCCGGCAGGGTGAAACCTTGGGCAAGTTTCCTTAGTCCACAAGCCTGATAATAATCCCTCAAGAAAAAAATAATAATTTGGTCACTCAATCCACGACTGTTTGTGGGACGCTGCTGTGCACAATTGGGACGTCTAGAAGACGTGAAAATCGATCTATCAAATGCAAGGATTATTATTATTATTTATTATTATTAAAGGTTTTAGTGCTTATAGCTGCTCCCTCCTGTTTTTCAGGCTCTGAAGAATCTGCAATAAAGATCTGCAGTTAATTTTATTTTTAACTACAAGTAGAAAAAAGGAACTCGATCAGTATCTGGTTGAGAATAGTATCTGAGGTTATCAGAGTAGTAATAATAACATAATAATAATAATAATCCTTGCATTTGATATAGCACCTTATCACAAGCTTCGAGATGTCTTAAAGCGCTTCATAGAATATACTGTAAAGTGAATTGACTGAGCAGAGAGACCACTAGAGTAAGGTCTCTACAACTGGAATTTGGTGAGAGTGGGAATTCGGTTCAGAGAGGGAAGGAGGTGCAGTATAGACGCCTTTCATGGCGGGAGGATGTCCCAAAGTGCTTCACATCTACTCTCTGAAATCTCCCTCCTTCTCTCCCATTCCTCCCTCACCTCTCTACTTTTCTCTCTCTAATCCTTATTTATTAGTCTGGGGCTTTGTTCTAACATAATAAATAAGACTATGAGTGCTATTCCCTCTCTTGCCCCATGGCCGTGTCTCCTCTAGCCCCCTCCATGCCTAATCGCTTGCTCCAAGTCTCTCGGCATTCACATTTTAGCTGCTGCCCCTTATCCGAGCCAACCCCCCTCAGAATGCCCACATTTCTATTCCGCACCCTCCATTACTCGACCTCTGTCCTTCTCCCCCACCGGCCTCCTCACCTTCTCTCTCTCCTGGACTAATCCACTGCCTCCCTCTGCTCTAGCCTGAGCATCCTCCACTGTGTTCATTGCAGCACGCATTGATGGTTGTCTCAGAGCAGCCACCCCAATTGCCCCATCGCCCAAACTCTCCACACAACCACATCCTTCCCACCTCTCCTGTCCCTTCAAACAGCACGGTTGTTTTCCCCCCACAACCTGCAAACCTCCCAAACCCCTCCATCCCTCAGTCCCTCCACCCTCTCCCATTAATGCCCCTACCCGCATTGGCCTTCAAAATGTCCGCTCCCTCTCAAACAAAGCCCTCGCCATCCATAACCTCATCCTGGATGAGCATGTTGACATCCTGTGCCTCACAAAAACCTGGCAGTCCCCCAATAACCTCATCCCCCTCATTGAAGCCTCGCCCCTTGGCTACACTTTCCAGCAGTGTCCCATTACAACTGATTAGTTGTAGATTGAGTAACCAAATCATTATTTTTTTGAAGAGATTATTACCCCTGGAAAAGCGATTTGCCAATTGACTAACAACTAGGTTTCTACTTACTTTCCCAATGTTTCGCTTTGCCGGGAATGGAACGCAGGTCCTCTCGCTTTGAGGCGAGTGCTTTAACAACTGAGCTACAGGACTCCAGGTGCGGTAGGCTGCAGGAGTAGGTGCAGACTGAAATACTCTGTTAGGATACTTATGAACATATTATAGCATTACAATAAAACTGTTCTGTTATAATGAGTGATGGCACAAACCTGGCTGATAATGTGCTAAAGGTCGCCCGTTTGGTTGCTTCTTCACAGAGTGCAAATTGTGGCTTGTTGGTTTCAGGAGGTGCGAGGCGATAACTTCGTTCAGCTTCTGCTGCATGGTCAAGAATTCATCGGAGTGTTTTGTAATCTGGTGGTAACGATAAGAACAGCCAGTGAGAAAAGTGCCCTTTATGGTCTAGGGAAGATGTCTCAGAACAGGGCCTCAGAGAGCTGTGTAACATTTTAAATGGGATTGAAAAAGTAAACCCAGAACGATACTTTAGGATGCACTAGTTCAGCAGATCAAGAAGACATTAGAGTTGCAAACCAAGTATCGGGGTCTCCTTGGAGCTGAACTGACATGTTTGGCAACGGAATGGCAGAATCGAGCCAGCACTCTTTGGCGGTCTCGGTAGTCCAGTTCTTTTACCGTGTGGGTCTGCAGTATTCCAGGGCCCTGCTGATGACAGCCCAGCCAGCCTGGCCTCATCAGGAGGCTTGGAAGGGCAGACCAGTCACTGGGGGTAGGGATTCTTCCTATTAACTTCAGCTCCTATTAACCCTGCATGCCAAAGCTCTAACCGGTTAGGTAGGATATAAAATATTGCCTTAAAATACCCCATTACATTCAGAAATTGAGCACAACTGCAGGCAGACGTGAATAACATGAGCAATATTGGTTTCCAAGGCTCTGAAATCTATTTAAATACATTATTCCAATACAGAATCTACCTTCCAATGCTGGTGGTAGCAGATTAGAGTATTTGAACACTCGTCCAAATACTCTAATCTGCTACGACCAGCATAGCTTTGCTGATGGGAACTAGCTGAGCATAGTTCCTACGTTTCAACAAGGGCATTTAATTTGTTTTAAAACTGACTATTACATTACTACCACTCCATAGTTTCTTGATACATTGCCTATGGGAGATAATTTTGCTTTAGATAAAAATGTGTTTCAAAAAGGGTTAAAAGATGGGAATAAGATAAAGCAATTGATATTGGAGATTGATTGTTGCCCATCTCTCACCTCCTCTCACCACTGAAAACCTGATACATCCCTGGAGTGGGGAAGGGGTATTAAATCTATGGGTCCAAAAGCTATATCTTTTGAGGAGTGAGTCACAGGGCTGGGAGGATCACAGGAGAACAGCATGGTTCAATGGTTGCATGCAAAGGCGAGCATTCAGGAGGTTTTACCAAGCTGACGTTGAGCTGCTTTTGTATTGCTGCTTACTTCCACTCTGCTGCCCACAAACGTGAGAGCACCACTTTACACAGAACCACATCTGCAACAGGAGTCAGGGGTGGGGGTGGGGGAAACGACTGCATGTTTGCTCTGTAATCACACTGTGCAATTCTTTGGTGTCACAATAGAACATCGATTGTTTATCTGACAAGGTTAGGCGTTTGTTTCGGTTCTCATTCCTTTGTGTGTTGAAGGCAGTAACATCTGCTCGACCACCCTTCCAAAGTGCCTTGCCTTCATGGATGAACCTGCACAGTGGGCGTCAGCAGATTATTCAACCATGAAAGAGCACCACAGCCGTGCCTTCTGCTGCCCACGCTCCTACACTTTCCTGGGCAGCAACCAGGAATCATGATCCATTTGTTTTCGCTCATTACCCCTTCTCCAGCTGTAACTGGCGACTCAATGAAGACAGATACGTTGGTTTCTATGACTCAGTATCACAGCAATTCTCCATTTATACTTTTGGGGGGAATGCCTATCAGCATTAATTATACTATCAAACACACCATTATATTTTAACCTAAATAAAGGAAGACAATGTCTGTGTCTAAATTGCACGATGAAAGCTCAAACATCTATTGCTGAACGGCCTACAAAATACACAGTCACTGAATTTTATAGTATGTCCCGTGAAGCACTTTGTGACGTCCTCCTGACGTGAAAGATGCTGTATCAAATGTAAGGATTATTATGACTTAACAAGCCTCATACAGTAGCATTGCAAGCTCAATTCTAATTGTTAATCACAATTATGTTATCTGCACTGCTACAACAACAAACTGCAATAATACAGCACCTTTCATGTTGGAAGGACATCCCAAGGCACTGAATAATAGCTAGATAATAATATTGTATATATGTCTGAGCTGCATTTGGCACTAGGCATGAGGCAGCAAGTTCCTCCATTTCCCGACAGAACCTATACCTGTTTTGAAAAGGTAGCGAGATCTTGTGCCTCTCTTTCAGTGCATTGTTGAATCTGTTTTCGCTCCTTGTAGCCTCTGAAATTGCTTTGAATCTTCACTGCTGCTTCCTCTTCTTCATTACAATTGTCCAGCTCCTCAGGTGTAGGATTCTCAGTGGTTGTAACAATAGGTTCGGTCACCTCTTTCTTCTTGCCTAATTTCCCTTCTTCTTTCAGCCGTTTCCTCTCCTGGTGCCCTCTGAAGTTGCTCTGAATGACTGTGGCAGCTCTGTACTCATCCTGGCCTTCACTGGTTTCCGCCTCTTCCAGCTGAAGTGGCTCTTGGATACGTTCTTCCCTCGGTTCGGCCTTTGCATTGATTTTGGCCGGTACTTTCCTTTCCTGTTGCAGTCTCTTTCTTTCCATGTGCCCTCTGTAGTTACTCTGGATAACAATAGCAGCTTTGGCATCCTCATCTGTTGTTTCCTGGGTTGGCTCTTGTTTGCTGCATTGATTCTGTTCTTGGATCTCTCCTTCCTCTTGCTGTTTGGGTTTATCTTGCTGTTGCTCCTTTTTTGTTCTCGGGGGAATCCTCCCTTCATCCTCCAGGCGCTTTCTCTCCCGGTGGCCACGGTAGTTGCTTTGAAGAACCGTTGCGGCTTTGACCTCGTCTTTTTCAGGAGTTGCAGTCGTGCTACCGTTTGGCGCTGAGGTCTCCATTGGCGGTTTTGCCTTTGCACTCTCCTGACACATGCGCTTCTCTTTGAGTTGTTTCCGCTCTTTGTATCCTCGGAAGTTACTCTGGATCACAATAGCAGCTTTTGTGCCCTCGTCGTCCTCCTCTTGGGAGTGTTCCTCTCCAGAACCCACTGCCTTTTCGTTTTCCTTCACCTCTTCTTCAGTAATCACATCCGTTTTACTTTGCTCTTCATTTGGAGATGCTTCTGCAGCATGGATTTTACTCCTCTGTTCCCTATATTAAAATAAGCAAAATTCTTACTCTGGAACCTTGAAAGATAGTTACTCAAACAACTGTTTAACACATTTGTTGAGTCATGATAAAAGTCTTTTAAGAACATAAAAGCATTGATACTGAGCCCGTCATGTAAGCTTTTGCGCACAAAATATACAGTCAATCCACTTTACAGTATATTCTATGAAGTGCTTTGAGACGTCTCGAAGACATGATAAGGCGTTATATCAAATACAAAGATTATTATTATGTCTTGGACCATTTCAAAGGGGTGTTCATAGATACGGTGAAGAGGTAGATTTTTAGGCTGAATTTAAATACAGATAGAGATGGGGCAAGATGGAGGGGTAGAGAAAGGGATTTACAATAATCTTTGCATTTAATAATTATAATCCTTGCATTTGATATAGCGCTTTTTCACGTCTTCTACACGTCGCAAAGTGCTTCACAGAATAGACTGTAAATAATAATAATAATCCTTGCATTTGATATAGCGCTTTTCACGTCAGGAGGACGTCCCAAAGCGCTTCACAGAACACACTGTAAAGTGAATTGACTGCATATTTGTGGGCGAACGCAACAGCCAATTGCGCACAGCAATGTCCCACAAACAGCCGTGGATTGAAGTGACCAATTTTTTTATTTTTTATTTTTGAAGGATTCTTATCAGGCGTGTGGAGTAAGGAAATTTGCCCAAGGTTTCGCCCTGTCTGGAATTGAACTCAGGTCTCTCGCTTGTGAGGCGAGTGCTCTAACCACTGAGCTACAGGACTCCTACACTGATCCCTTCGAAGTTTGCCTTGCTTAAATTTAAATCAATATTGCACCTTTCACATCAGGAGGACATCTCAAAGCACTACACAGGATTTACTGTGAACTGGAGTGACTGTATATTTATAAGTGAACGTTGGCAGCCCATTTATGCACGGCAATATCTCACAAAAAGTGAATGACCAGTTTTATTTTGGGATTGTCGGCAAGGACAAACAGAAACGGGAGAAATGCCCTTCTCTTTTTGAGTAGTGCTATAGAATCTTTAACATCAGAGATAAATAACAGAGATCAGGGAAGCATGCAGCAAACGCAATGTGGTTGTAATGGGAGATTTTAATGTTCACATGGACTGGGAGAAGCCGAAGAGCTCAAGTAGGCAAGGCAACAAATTTCTAGAATGTATTCAGGTCAGTTTTCTGGAACAGTATGTTTTAGAACTGATGAAGGAACATGCCATACTAGATTTGGTGATAAGTAATGAATCGGAATTAGGAAGCGATCTGATGGTAAGGGAACATCATGCAAATAGTGACCATAATATGATTGAATTTGATATAAGCTTTGAGAGGGAGAAGGGAAAGTCACAAACCAAGATTTTAAATTTAAGCAGGCAAACATCGAAGGGATCAGAAATGAATTAACTTCTGTAAACTGGGCTGAACTGCTAATGGGTAAACCCATGGACGTACAGTGGGAAGTATTCGAAGAAGAATGAGGTACAATACAAAACCAGTACGTACCCCTAAAACACAAAAGCTCCTCTTGTGTAGTTCAACAACCGCGATCGATAAATGAGGTAAGAGGCAGTTTAAAAGAAAAGCCTTACACTAATGTGCAAGAAAAAGTGGATCCAGTAGACTGTGAGACTTATTTAAAGCAATAAAGAGATACAAAGAAATTAATAAGAGGTGCAACAAGGGAATATGAGAAAAAACTTGCAAGGGCAACAGTAAAAGTTTTTATAAATATATTAAGAAGAGAGTGGTAAAGGGAAATGTGGACCCATTAAAGACAGATGTAGGTAAGACTATAATGGACACAAAGGCTGTTGAATGAATACTATGCTTCAATTTTCACAGTAGAGGAAAAGGACATAATACCAAGGGAACCTAAAAGAAAGACAAAGAGAAGTACTAAGTGGATTTAATATAAATCTAAAAAAAATGGTAATGGCGAAAATAATGGGACCTCAGGGTATTAAAAGAATTAAAAGGGGTAGAAATTGCAGATGCATTAGGTATTAATTCTCCAAAACTCTCTATATTTGGGAATTGTGCCCTCGGATTGGAGAATTACACATGTCACTCCATTATTTAAGAAGGGAGGGAGAAATCAGGTAACTACAGACCTGTCAGCTTAATTTCAGTTGTGGGGAAGTTACTGGAATCTCCCATCAGGGACAGTGTGACTGAGCATTTGGACAAATCTGAGCTAATCAAAGAAAGACAGCATGGATTTGTGAAAGGTAGGTCATGTCTGACGAATCTAACTGAATTTTTTAAGGAGGTCATTAACATGGTGGAAAAGAGAGTGTCTATGGATGTCATCTACATGTACTTCCAGAAGGCATTTGATAAGATTCCACACAAGAGGTTATTAGCAAAAATAAAAGTGCATGGAATTGGAGGTAACCTTGCAACTACCTGGAGTCCTGTAGCTCAGTGGTTAGAGCACTCGCTTTGCAAGCGAGAGACCTGAGTTCAATTCCAGGCAGAGGGCGAAACCTTGGGCAAGTTTCCTTACTCCACACACAGCCTAATAATAATCCCTCCAAAACCAAAAACAATAATAAATTGGTCATTTTCAATCTACGACTGTTTGTGGGACATTGCTGTGCGCAATTGGCTGCCGCGTTCGCCCACAAATATACAGTCAATTCACTTTACAGTGTGTTCTGTGAAGCGCTTTGGGACGTCCTCTCGACGTGAAAAGCGCTATATCAAATGCAAGGATTATTATTATTATTATTATTAACGTGGCTGGGTAATTGGTTGGGAGACAGAAAACATAGCGTAGGGATAAGGGGAATTTCTCTGATTGGCATGATATGACAAGAGGTGTTCCCCAGGGGTCTCTACTGGGGCCTCAGTTTTTCACCATATATATAAATGACCTGGATAAAGCAATAGAGTTTTATATCCATATTTGCAGACGACATAAAGTTAGGAGGTACAATAAATTAAATGGGAGCAGGAAGATACAACTGAAGATACAAACAACAAAATACAACAAAATTAAGTAAGTGGGCAAAAGTGTGGCAGATGGAATTCAATGTGGGGAAGTGTGAGGTCAACCACCATTAATCCAAAAATAGCAAAACAAAATATTTTCTAAATGGGGAGAAACTAAGAATTGTGGAAGAGCAAAGAAATTTGGGTATCCATGTACACTGATCACTAAAAACAAGCTCACAGGTGCTAAATTTAACAAAAAAGCTTATGGGACGTTGGGTTTTATCTCAAAGGGGCTGCAATATAAAGGAGAGGAAATGATGCTTCAATTATATAAAGCCTTTGTCAGACCCCATCTGGAGTAGTTCAGTTTTGAACACCTCAGGAAGGATATATTCGCCCTGGAGGGGGTGCAGTGCAGATTCACCAGAATGTTACCAGGGTTTAAAGGGTTAGATTATGAAGACAGGTTGCATAAACTTGATCTCGTATGACCAAGGGATTTTCATGTTTGCCCCTAAGACAGGGCATGTTCTAGCTGATCAATGCCATGATTTATAATTGTTCGCCCATAAAATTCAGTCACTCCACTTCACATAAGATGTCATCCTGCCATGAAAGGTGTAATGTCAAATGAAAGAATTATTATTATTTTATTGTGTTGTTCAAAATAAGTTTACACCAGTGGGTTATGTTTTGTCCGTAACTGCAAAACAAATGGCAATTTGGATCATAGGCAGTTATGTTTTAAAGCCAGATACTTAATGTGAGTCCTGTTACTGTTTGTGAGACATTGCTGTGCACAGATGCCGTGTTTGGTTACAAAATACACATTTTACCATATGTTCTGTGAAGTGCTTTGAGACATGAGGGAAGGCAGAGAGGTAGGAGGGTGTTGAAGGTACGGTTGAAAAGGACGGGATTAAAGCCATTAAAGCCATTAAAACCATTGTATAATTGCATCAATCCGCCAAATGTGGAGTGATTCTCTGAAAGTCATTTACAAAGATTTACAAATATCTTATTCCCTGCTGGTCAGTCAATTATTGGACCTTGGCAGTGTGACAACGAGAAATCTATAAAACAAGCTTATGAGTCAAGAGCCATGAGTCATGAGTCAATCTAAAGCTCCACAGAGCACCATCCTCTTTGAGAGTGATCCAACGCTCCACCTGTTCTTTCCACTCTATTTATTCACAGCACTTACTTTTTCTTTTGGAAGCTCTTTCTATCCTTGTAGCCCCGGAAGTGAGACTGGATCTTAACTGCAGCATTATTCTGTTCATCCAACAATCTCCTGAACTGCATTCTGACCAGGTATCCTCTTGCAGCTGAGTCAAATATATAGCACACTCACTCAGTACATGGTCTTAAACAATCCAAGTAAAACATGCCTTCACAGTTTTAAATATTACTTTATATTCTGTTCCTTTTCCCACACGACTTCAGAGGAGCAGTCACATAGAACTGAACTTCCTTCATTGCTTCAAAGCAGCTGTGATGAGGGAGCAATACCCCGGATCACATGCTTCCTGGTCTTCCATATCTCTCTGCTGGGAAATGCTCCAGGAATTAGGGAAGAAGGGGGCGTCCCTCCAGCAGAGAATGTGCCTTCCATTCCAGATGCAGGGAAATTTCCACGTTTAAGTGGAACTCTCGGTTTGGTTTGGTTGCTCATGTTGATGGGTTTCCGCATGCGTGACCAAAACAAACTTGAGTTATCCTAGACTAGGAGCTTCCTGTAAGCAAGGCACAAAGGCTATCAATTTCACCCTGAGTACTGTATGTTGAAGCACCGATGCTTTGCGACGATGTCAACTGATTAGAACACCCCGAAGCTTAAAAGAGGCTTTATAATTGTGAATTGATGCTTTAATTATTTGAGCGACTGGGGTTTAAAAGTACAGCTGTAAAGCTATCCTGTTGTTGAGTTTTATTACTGTAATATTAGCAATTACAGCATTGCAGTTAAGGGATTTGAGAGTATACAGATCCAGCTGGCTTATGATGACAGGATTCTTCACAAACCTGCCAACAATCTAAATGTAAGAAGTAAAAATCCTTACCGGCCTGAAGTTTAATGATTGTTTGTTCTAACTTGTGTTTTCCAACTGTGTTGTCTTTCCGTACTCTGTATCCCCTGTAAGCTAAAATATTAGACAAAGTTCTTAATATTAATATTAACAAAAATCCTTGCATTTGATATTTGCCTTTCATGCACCTACGGACGTCTCAAAGCGCTTCTCAAAGTATTTACTGTAGAGTGTGGTGATTATATTTTGTAGGTTCACCCGGCAGTCAATGGAGTGCTGGGGGGAGCTGTATTGTAGAGATGCAGTCTTTCGGATGAGGTGTTATAATAATAATTCTCGCATTTGAGATAGCGTTTTTCCAACTTCTAGACGTCACAAAGCGCTTCACAGAATATTCTGTAAAGTGAATTGAATGTATATTTGTGGGCGAAACGCAGCAGCCAATTGCACACAGCAGTGTCCCACAAACAGTGGTGGATTGAAAATGACCAATTTATTAATGCTTTTTTTCTTGAGGGATTATTATCGGGCGTGTGGAGTAAGAAAACTTGCCCAAGGTTTCACCCTGCCGGGAATCAAAACCCAGGTCTCTCACTTGCCAGGGGAGTGCTCTAACCACTGAGCTACAGGACTCCACTAAACAAAGTGTTAAACAAAGGTCCCGTCTGTCCTCAACTGTAAGGGTTATTATTGTATTATAAAACAGAAAACCGCACAGAAATTCCCTGTGATGCGATTTGAGACATTTCACTGGAACATAGGAACAGGGGGAGGCCATTCAGCCCCTTGAGCCTGTTGTACTATTCTATTAGATCATGGCTGATCTGTACCTCAACTCCAATTACCCCCTTGCCCCATATCCGCTGATACCCTCATGCAATAAAAATCTATCCACCTCGGTTCTTGAAAATTTGAATGGATCAAGCATCCACAGTCCATTGGGGGAGAGATTCCAGATTTCCACTCCCCCCTGGTGTGAAAAAATGCTTCACTCCTAAATGGCCTAGCTCTAAATTTTAAGTTTATGCCAACTTGATTATGCCCCCTGGTTTCAATGTCATTGGCGCAATATTAAATGTAAACATTATTAAAACTCTCCTTTGGATTAAACAATTGAGCACAATGGGCCAAATGGACTTCTTCTATGCTACACATCAACAAGGCTCGATGAGGGAGGTCCATAATAGGGTAAACGGTACATGATCTAAGGAAGGAGTGGGCTTGAGAGGCACAATGGCCCTTTCTTGTTTCATATTTTATAATCTTATGTGTTGATCCTTATGAGGTAGGTAGAAAGGAGTTACCTGACTGAAGGACCATGGCACTTTGCTCTCTCTTCCCTTGCATCTTTCGGTAGCGTTTAGCTCCAAGCCAGCCTTTCACCCAGGCTTGAACCAGCACTATTCGGTCCACCATTTCCTTGATTATTAGGTTGAGCTGTTCCACGTGGTAATATTTCAGGAACACCTGGAAGGGAAAGAGCAGTGAAGAATTTGGCCACATGATACAGCTCAAAAATAGTTCAAAGCATTTCACTGGAGAAAACAACTGACATCAAGGGCGACAGAGGTTTTAAGAAACATTTTCTGTCTGAAGAAAGAGATGGAATGCTTTAAAATGGTATTAGTTTCAATATTGTACGTGGAGCTAAGATTTAACATATTTATGTAAATGTTTAGTCATTTTCAAATGGAATTTTATTTCTATTTCATTTATGTTTGTTTCTCTCTTCTTATTATAATTTTGTTTTGGGATTATTAACCCCGGAAAAGCGATCCACCAATCGACTAACAACCGATAAGGTAAACAGAGGCGTGTGGAGTAAATAAACTTGCCCAACATTTCGCCCTGCCCGAGAATCAAACCCAGGTCCTCTTGCTTGCAAGGCAACCATTGAATTACAGGACACAGGAAACAGACAACCTAGACCTCCTTAATGGATTGACTTGATCTTGATATTCTGTTGCCAAGCACGTCAGCCTGAAATTAGTTCAGCTCCAAGGAGACCCCACTTAATCTTCCCCCAAAGAAGGATAATTACTAGTTGGCTACGATTAAACTCGCTACCTGGGAATTAAAAATAACTTGGAACATGTGGTTATACAAAACATTATACCAATGGGAGTTTACAGTATAATGCAATGCAAAGGACAATGTACTAGAATCTTAATGGCATGATTTACAATGCATTTTAAAAGAAAAACATTTCCCACATCTCTCATCCAGTCATGCTGGAGTGCTGTTCCTAGGCCAGCAGTTTTGTACAATACAGTAAAACTCGCATAAATCCGAATCATATAATTGCTTAAGTCATAAATCTGCCCAAGTTCCATTCAAGAGTTTATATTCTATGCAAGTTTAACATGCAAGATCCTCAAGCTCCTTTTCGAATCCCTTTGTGTCCTGTCGCCTTCCTACCCCTCCGACCTGCTTACGCCAACCCACAACCCGCTGCCTTTCCTCGATTGGCTCCGGCCTTTTACATGTCCCTCGTGCCCACTGTTCCACCATTGGTGGCCTCACTTTCAGCCAATACGCCCCCCGAAACTCTGGAACACTCTTTCTCTATCCCTCCGCCTTGTCCCTTCCTTCCCCATGTTCAGGTCGTACCTGAAGACCTTCCTATTCGACCGCATCCCCTCCTCCCAGTTCGGTATCATTCTCTGCCACTGTCAAGCGCTCTGGGATGCTACCCTGTGTGAGGGGTGCTATATAAATGCAAGTTGTTGTGGTAGGAGACAGTCTGGAAGGATTCAGATACCACAATAGCTTGGCTCCCTGCAAATAGATGGCTGTATGGTTCTAATTGGTTTCACAGCCTTAGATTGTATTGTTGGATTATTTGGAACTCAGAAGCAATGATAAAAAAAAAAAAACAACACATGTTGTCAGAAATGATGAATGGAAAAGAAAACTGGAAATGATAATCAAAGCGAGTAACTGAGAAAGAAGAGCTTGTGGAACAGAGAAAAGTCCAAATCAATGAGTTATTCTGGAATCAGGCAAAGGTTCCCACGTTAAAAAAAATACAATGCAACCTCCCCCTGCAACGCAGTTGACTGAAAACTTTGCATAGAATTGGAAAAGGTTTACCAGCATTTGCAAATGGATTTTGAAATTATTGGAACCAACAAAGAATACTGAGAAGGTGAAAACATCCATGTTATGCATATTATGTTATTTGGAACAAGTACTTAGATGTTGATAGTAAATAGAGAATGATTGTGATCAACCACAAAACACACAGTCACACCACTTTACAGTGAAGTACTGAGATGTCTTAATGACACGATTAGGGCAATATCAAATGCAAGTATTATCATTAATAATAATGATAATAGTCCTTACATTTGATATAGCGCTTTTCACGTCAGGAGGATGTCCCAAAGCACTTCACAGGATATATTGTGAAGTGGTATGAGTGTGTGTTTCGTGGTGAACACAGTGGGCAAATTTTGCACACAGCAATGTTCCACAAATAGCCTGGACTGAATGAGCAATTTTATCTCAGGATTGTTGGCCAGGACATAAATTTCCTTCTCTTTTGGAATAGCGCCATGAGATATTTATCAGGCAGATAGGACTTTGGCTTAGTCCAAAGGATGACAGGCACCTCCGACAATCCACCTGCAGCAATGCATTGGAACGTCAGCTTCGACTATATGAGTTCCAAGTCCCAGCATTGGGTTTGAACCAACAACTTTCTGACTTGGAGGCAAGAATGCAACAACTGAGCCAGCCTGACGCACATTACAGGCTAGTTTGAAGCCTAGAACTCTCGTCGTGGCTGTTTGTAGGAATATTGGCTGCCACATTAGCCGACAAGATACACAGTCACTACACAGTAAATCCCGTGAAGCATTTGAGACATCCTCCTGACATGAAAGACATATCAAATGCTAGGATTATTATGTGCACCTGCTAATCTGGGGAGTTGACAGAATTATTCGCAAAGAAGAAAATTTTGAGGAATGTAAGATAATTCTCTGAGGGAGTAGAATATTTAGAGAACATGGCCTAACTTTACACAAAAGACGGCAGCAAATATAATTTTAAAAATAAGGGAAATATAGTGATGAAAATGGAACTGTTGGCACTGTCTTCAAAATGTAGCTGGTGGCGGTAGTGTCAAAAACAGTAAAGTCACCAAAGCTTCTCAGTGGCAAAAATAACTATAATGCACGATAACAGATATGGCTCATCCTTTCACTGGTTGACTTTGGCTACTATGTGTGTTCCAATTTTGGTTGTGGGTATTTCTTTTTATTCTCTTGTCTTGCTTTGGATTTGTGACTGAACTACAGAGGTTTATTTATGGTCTTGGAAAAGAGGGGGAAAATATTATTTTTTCCGGGTTTGTAAACATGACTGATTGAATAAATACTAACAGTAACAATCCTTACATTTGATATAACGCCTTTCATGTTGGGAGGACATTTTAAAGGGATCCACTGTAAATTCGAGTGACTGTCTATATTGCGTGCCAATATAAATTGAATATGGAATAAAATATAAATCGATGGATGACTTTAGAGAGCAATGAGTGACCATAGAATGCAATGGGTGACAATAGAAAGCTACAGATGACCATATAAAGCAATGGATTACCATACTTTGGTTTTTCCAAGGACCCAGTTGTCCAGTTTAGCTTTCTCCAGAATGGCAATGCATGTGTCCGGGCTCACATGTGGCTCCTCGATCGATTTGAAAGCAATAATGTAGTACCTGCAAGGAACCAAAGTTACCAGTAAGGATTCTGTTTCCATTTTTGAACACTTCCAGTTCACAGTTAGTGTTAAAACATGCTGCATAAAACGTTTTCTCAGGGTCTGCTTATATTCTATAACACCCCAATCACTTTGGATTGGATTTAGATAGGAACATTCATGATGATGACGTGAAAATTATTACGCTTCATATACTTTTTTAAACAACAGTTCATAATATTACTACAATTTGGCTTTCACACCCAAATGCCTGGAATGCAGAATTAAAGGGAAGTAGTTTCCATTTGGCAGAACGTAATTGCTGGTGGCCATTGATACAGCATTTTCTTTTAAGAACCAGCTTCAGAATTAAAACTAAATTCAACAATTTGCCAATTTACTCTGAAATACTACATAAATCGAGTAAATCTGGACCCAAAGGCTGTTTTTTGCCCTTATTTCATTAAGGCAAACAGGATTCTGGGGTTTACATGCAGAAGCTTCAAATATAAAAGTTATGAAGTGATGGTCAATCTGTATAAGACATTGATTAATCTCAGCGGAAATATTTTGGGTGCCACATTATAGAAAGGATATCAGAGCCACGAAGAGGGTGAAGTGTAGGTTGAGTAGGTTGATGGCAATGAAAGGATAAAACTATGAGAGGTTAGGACTCTGGAGCAGAGAAGATTGAAATATTGATGTGATAGAAGGTGTCTAAGATAATGAAGAGGTTTGAAATAATTAACTCTTCCCGATGGTATAGAATTTGAGGGCAAGACAACATGAATTGAAGATTAGGGGAGTAAAAGGAGGCGATTGGAGACCTTTTTCCTCCCAGAGGGTTCTCAAGAGTGTGGCATGACATCCAAGGGGATGTCATCACTTTCATCTCTGAGTCAGAGATTGTGGGTTCAAGCCTCAGATCGGGACTTGGAACCCACATAGTCTATGCTGACGATCCGATACAATGCATGTGCTTGAGGTGCCATCTTTCGGATGAGCTGTTAAAGTCCTGTCTGTCTGTCCAAATAGACATTAAAGATCCCTTGGCATTACGCAAAAGTGTTTCTCTCAGTATCTTAGTCAACAAATCCCAAAATAAAATGGCTTAATCACTTCATGGCTGATTGTGGGACATTGCTGTGACACATTGAATGCCACATGTGCATGCCCACAATATACACAAAATCACTTTTACAGTATATCCTGTTCAGGCTTTCAGACGCTGCAACGACTTGATCAGGTGCTACATTAAATGCAAAGATTATTATTAAGATTATTATTATAAAATCCTAGCCATCACAAGCACAAGCTCTGAAGTCTTCACCTTTTAATGAAGTTTGCAAAGAGGATGCGATGTGAATATCCCTGCCTGCGTATCCGTGCAGTCTCCATCACTCCCGTGTATCGAAGCTGCACCAACACCTTTTCCCGATCAAACTTGTTTGCCTGGCGGTCGTTGTTTGGTTTTATGCAACGGACGAAGTGAGGCAGACCGGCCACCATCTTGGAGAGAAGGTCCATGAGTGAATACTGAAATTGGACGAGGGGTTAGGTATTTACAAAGCAAATCATCTTGATTTAGTTCTGCAAGTGGATCTTATCTCAGATTTTACTGTAAAGAGCAATGAGATTTCCAAATAACACTCTCAAAGTGCTTTACACAGCTGGCTGCACAGGTGAGCCGGGATGGGGGTGAGGAGTGGGGGATGGGAGCTGAAGTAGGGAGGGAAAGATGGTCAAAGAGCTACAGCCATGATAGCTTCATCCAAGTCTGGTGTCTCCAATCTCACTGCTGTAACATCTAAGTTCTTGAGGATTAATTTGAGGACTAATTTTCAGCCTTTTAAAAACAACAACTTGCATAAATAGGAACATAGGAATTAGGAGCAGGAGTAGGCCATTTATCCTCTTGAGCCTGCCCCGCCATTCAATAAGATCATGGCTGATCTTCTAACCTAACTCCATCTGCCCGTCTTATCCCCATATCCCTTAATCCCTCTATCCTTCAGAAACCTATCAATTTCAGTCTTGAATATGTTCAAGGACTGAGCATCTACAGCCTTCTGGGGTAGAGAATTCCATAACTACCCTCTGAGTGAAGAAGAGTTTCCTCAACTATGTTCGAAAGGGCTATCCCTTAATCTTGAGACTGTGACCCCTAGTTCTAGATTCTCCAACCAGGGGAAATAGTCTTGCACTGTCTACTCTGTCAAGCTCCATAAGAATCTTATATGTTTCTATAAGATCGCCCCTAATACTTCTATATTCTAGAGAATATATATATATATATAGTGTGCCCTTCACGCGTCTCAGAACGCTTTTACCTTGCGAAAATGAGTTGAATGCCTCACGACTGTGAACGATTAGGCTTGGGGAATCATGAGCTTTGCATCAAGAAAGACTGGTGTGTTTTTAGTAGGTCTGAGACACATGGCTGATTATTACCATTTAGCATCAATTACACAATGAGTCCAAAAAATGCTCAATTTCCTTAAAAAGAGTAATTAGAGTTGAACTGAGCCTCAGACAAACTATCCCATGCAGAGTCCCAAAAAAGGAAGCTCAACTATATAATTTTGTACAAATGAAAAGCAATGTGTAATGCATTAACTTATTCAGACCCCATTGACAAACTATTTGAATTGGCAGCCTCTTTGTTGGCCTATGAACAAATTTATAGCTACACCGAATCAAGGCTTCCTTCCCCATGATTTAAGTCTGAGCATAACTGGGTGTTAAAATGCAGCCACACACAGCAGAGTCTCATGAAAAGCCGAAGACAATAAAAGCCAACTTCCGAGTCATCAGCTCACCACCAACATCACTTCCTGTGCATTGGGTCTGGCACGCAGGAAGCGACATTAGCAGTGATCTAGTGACCTGAAAGTCGGTCTCTTCTCGCACCGGAAGTGCCTGGCGCACAAGGATCAAGCCAGTCAGCAATGCTCATGCGTATTGTATGGGGTCCACATGTCATTTACATTTCAACCATATTATAAGTTATACTATGGACCACGGTATAAACACGGTAAAAATGTATTACAACGTATCGTTATAAACTAATCAATGCTGGGGGTGCATTGCACTGCGATAAGTTCTTTGGTTGAAACATTAAACCAAGGTCTCATCTGCCTGTTCAAGTGGACTTTAAAGTGGACATAGCACTATTCGAAAAGAGGAGGGAGTGCCTCCTGGTGCCCTAGCTTACAATTCTCCAGATAAAATTGATCATTCACTTCATGGCTATTTGTGCAAATCGTCTCCTGCGTTTAGCCTACAAATTACAGAGTTACTGCACTTTACAGGAAATCATGTGAAGCACTTTGAGGCATCCTCCTGACGTGAATGGTGCTATATCAAATGCAAGGATGTTGATGGTGATTACTATTAGTAGTAATATTGGGGTGACTATAACACTGCTACTCTGAAATAATGGGGTGAAAAGTATTGCTTCACGACAGATTAAATGTGATATAGAATCTTGTTATAAAACGTATAAAGTATACCATTTCTTTCTAAAGACTCGTGAAACTCCCCTTCTTGCCTGGACATCAGCGCAAGTGTTTACCCAAAGTCAGTTCTAATATCTTCAGAGCTGCAACCCAGGATTGTTGAACCCAACTCAAGAGCTGCCATTTGAAGTGGATTCTTCATAGGATTGAGTTTAGGTGGAATCCCATGAAGCTGAGCTAAATTGGTAATCAAAATCATCGAAATCTTCGGGGACAACTGTTGTGCTGAAGTTGAGGGAGGGGTTGAAAGCTGTTCCCTGCTCCCGAAAGCCCACCAGTGATTTTTCCCTTTTGGAAAAGGCACACGGCTTCACTAGACAATTAGTGGATTCGTCAAGCAGCCAGAACAGGAAACAATACTTCATCAATCACTGTCAACTAAAATAAAGTAAAGAGAAAAGCAACCAAGCGATTGATACCCAACAACTGCTGCCTTTCAGTGCATTAGAGATCCCATGGCTCTGTGTGAAAAGAGGAGGGAGTTTCTCCCGGTGTCCCAGCCAACAATTCCCCAGTTAAAAAATTAGTCCTTTACTTCATGGTTGTTTGTGGGTCACTGCTGCGCGCAAATTAATAATAATAATAATCCTTGCATTTGATATAGCGCTTTTCTCGTCGGGAGGACGTCCCAAAGCGCTTCACAGAACACACTGTAAAGTGAATTGACTGTATATTTGTGGGCGAACGCGGCAGCCAATTGCGCACAGCAATGTCCCACAAACAGTCGTAGATTGAAAATGACCAATTTATTATTGTTTTTGGTTTTGGAGGGATTATTATTAGGCTGTGTGTGGAGTAAGGAAACTTGCCCAAGGTTTCACACTCTGCCTGGAATTGAACTCAGGTCTCTCGCTTGCAATGCGAGTGCTCTAATCACTGAGCTACAGGACTCCACATTGGCTGCCTTGTGCAACTGCAAAATACACAGTCACTACACTTTACCGAGAATGCCGCCCGCATTCTCACCCGCACAAAACTGCGCTCCCCGATCACCCCAGCCCTCGCCAGACTGCACTGGCTGCCTATTCCAGAGAGGATCGATTTCAAGATCCTCACCCTTGTATTCAAGTCCCTGCACTCCTCTGCACCCCCCTACCTCTCTGACCTCCTCTCTCCTCAAACAGTACCCGTTGCCTTCGTTCCTCCAGGTCTGGCCTCCTCCACATCCCCCGAGTCCTCCGCTCCACCCTCGGCGGCCGTGCTTTCAGCCATTATGCCCTGAGGCTATGGAACTGCCTTCCTCACTCCCTTCGCCTCGCTCCCTCCCTTCCTATTTTCAGGTCTCTGCTGAAGACCTTTCTTTTCGACCGTGCCTTTCATCTTCCTCCCCATCCCCCTGGCTCGGCCCCGGGCCCCTGTTACTGTGAAGCGCTCTGAGACGCCGTCCGGCGTGGAGGGCACTATATAAATCCAAGTTGTTGTTGTTTACAGAAAGCTCTGTAAAACACTTTGAGACGTTCTGATGTTATAAGACACTGTATAAAGTTCAAGGATGATTATTTACTATTGCCATGGTCTGGTAGGATACATGTTAATGACACAATTTTCCACGTGACATTTCTGACCTTGGCAACATTGTCAGTTACACTTGACAGAGTAATACAGGCTTTTCCTGAAGAGGAGGAGCAATAATTAGAATGCGCTGGCTAATGGTGAGTTGAAGAGCAGCAGTGTAGGTCAATTGTTTCCTCTTATCACTTAGGACTATAGAGACGGAAGCTAAAATAGAAACAAGCTGAAGCATTAGTGAGGTGCCATACCCTGAAGTAAGAGGCCACAGTTTGTGTTCTCATGCTGGTGGTCTCTCTGGGATAATGTGCACAGTCTCCGCTGTCACCCTACAGTAAGGGAAATAGTTGTTATTAAACACGCAAGCATTGCAAAAGGTCATTTTTTTTTTACAGCATGAGGTACTGTGCAATCGTTCACAAAGGCAATGCGCTGGCCTCACCAGTGCTGCAGAATGGGAAGACTTTCTCCCTTTTTGCAGCCATTTCCAATGCTTCCCAGTTCACTTACAGCATGTGATAAGTGCAGGGTTGAGTTCTCGCTAGACTACTCGAAAACATATCCGCGAACGGCACATCAAGAAGCCCACCCCAATAGAGTCAGCGTGATTTCAGCCTTTCAGGGTTTCTGAATGACACTAACAATTGAGTCCCATTTGGAGCTGTAAGTGCAGTTGGCAGAGACACTTGCTATAGTTCGATTCTGTGTTTTAGGCAGAATGCTTCTGAAGTTAGAGCAAAAGTAAAACTGTCGTAATATCCATCGCACTGACAACAGCTGGGACATAACCAACAACTGTGGGTGGAATCTCCATATGTCCAGCAGTGTTTATGTGCTATTATTGTTAAGTGTTGTTCTTGATAGGCTGCCCAGGGAACTGCCCAGGGAACTGCACTGGGAACTGATCAAAAGCGTTAAGCATTACACTATGCATTAACATAAAAATGACAATTCAAACAATAACTTATGAGGAAGGGAAACTGGCTAATAAACCCAGAAAACATGTTCACCTCAAGCCCCAGGGGTATAAATGGGAGCAATTATGGTCAAAATAGTAAAAACAAAATTGCGCTACTCACTCCTCACCAGGAATTAAGGGTTCTCCCAGTCTGTGACCTGCCACCTTTATGGGGCTGCTGGTTAAACACATCCATGTCCCTAGCTATATTTCTCCTCATCTTATGAAGCTATTGGAAACAATTGCTGACAAAAAGTTACTGAAGTATTTATGGTGAATCGTAACTTAAAACTGAATTGAAGCTTGAGTAGCAATCTTGAGTGCAAGTGTTTCCTATTTACCGCTGAATAACATTAATAACCATGTAAGCATAAACTTCCCACTGATATTTCACTTGAAATCACTATCTGTGCATTTTTGGGAAAAAAGAAAAAAAAATACAATCTATTCAGGTTTATGTTAGAAAATAACATAACTTAAATTTGGCTCATCCAACCTGTGCAGAACTATTGTATTGTGAAATTAGCAACAATTAGGCAAGCTAGGTATCCTTCAGTCTTGAAAGGAAACATGACAGAGGGGACCTTATAGATGTATATATGTTAAATGGAATTGAAAATTAAATCTAAAAATACTTTAGGATGCACCAAAACAGAGGCTTAGGGCAATTTTAGGGTAGACGGCAAGAAGTTTTTCTTTACCCAGCGAGGAATTAATGGCTGGAACAGGTTACCTGGAAGGGTGGTTGAGGCCATTTAAACCGTCCCCCACCCCCAGACTTATCAGAGCACAGAATGATCTGATGGAAAAATGCCAATAAAATAATAAGGACAAAACTGGCCTTCGGAGGAACCTTAGGGCTTAAATACAAATGTACATTCAAGTTTCTCCTAATGGGTTCACTTGCTGGTGATAGTTTACTTGTCTGAGCGAAGCACAAGTTTGGTGAGACACTGATGGACCTGTTACAAATACAAGGGTACCACAACAACAACAACAAAATTACATTTGTGTAGCGTCTTTCATGTCAGCAGGACATCCCAAGGACATACTAAGACAGAATGGGTATTTGCATGGAGGATTAATTAAGGGGAATAGTGAAGAAAACAGATAATTGCAAAAGGAAAATCTGCAATACATGAAGCCCCGAGAATGACATAATGTAGATTTAAATCTCTGCAGAATTGCCAGTTGTATGTGTTACAATCAGCCTTCAAGGACTTTGTCTACACATTTCCATAAAGAGCTGATTCAATGTTCAGCTATTCTGTGCTCTATTGCTATTCTGTTATTTAGCACAGACCTACTTCAGTAAGCATAGCTAATAGGAAATACATTATCTTCTCAGAAGGAAAACAGGTCTTCGAGTCCTCAAAAGATCAGTCCTAATCTGTGGATTCCTTTGGGATTTGTTTCTGGATTCTCCACAGAATTTTTCAGCGTTTGATTTCTTTTCTCGTATAATATGCATTGGTTTCCTTTACAGATCTTGAACATTAAATGGTGCGTGCAGACTAGAAAAGAACAATTCAGATGGTTACTTGTTCCTACAGAAGCTATTATTTGTAAATTACTATCTTTTTAGCTACTATAATAGTGCTCTCAAAGGAAGGTTGCATTAAACTACTCTAAAATCTGTTCCATTTAAAATAGGGAATCTAAACAACGAAATATGGGAGTGAAAGATGGAAAAGAGTTTACCTCACAAGTGTTAGAACAACTGTACAATACAAAGACATCCATCTACGTGGAAAGGAAGAAAGACAAGGGGAAAATAGGTTACTCATATATAACAGCAAATCACATTTCTCGTTACAACAACTTGCATTGAGAAGGCTTTCATATAAATGAAAGTTTCAAAGCAACAATATGAGTGGTAAACAATGGAAAAGTAGACAATGGGAGAAATTTATAGATGACCAAAAAGATAATTCGTTCAAAACGAAATTTGAACCCAGAGAGAGAAGTAGCAAAGTTTTTGGAAGATAGAAATTCTTCAGGAAGATGTCTCAAAGTGCTTCATGGGATTTACAGTAAAGTGAAATGACTGTTTTAGAGGATAGGGGAATTGGGCAGCTGAAGACCTGATCTCTGACAGTGGAATAGAGGAGGAAACAGGAATCAGAAGAGCAGAGAGTGGTTCGTAGGGCAAAATAATATTATGCCTATAGAGTGGAGCAAGGCTTTTGAGGGAATTGAGGGTGAGGAAGATGTGAAGGTGCCACTACATATGTGGAACTCTCATTCTCGTTTGGATCCACTTAAGCATGATGATGGGTTTCCATACGTGTCAGACAACCAGCTGACCACTACAAACTTGAAGCTATTTCTTTCTCATTGCTATTCATCGTGNTTTTTTTTCCTGGAATGAATATGAAAAAAGTCATTTTTCAGCTGTTTTGGAAACAAACGCTTCAGTTATAGTTACAACCTATAGCTACACTGTTTTCCTGCCCCTCGAATGCAACTTCTCCCCAGGTTGGTATCATATATTCTATTCATGCCTCTCTCTGACCACAAAGCGATTGTTGTTTAATATTCCTAATGTTCTTCGTGTTATATATTCATAACTGATTTCCTAAAATGACTTGATAACAAAATGATTGCTAGTGCTAATGATTGATGAATGATTAACCCATATGTCTATGCATCTGCTAGTTAGTCTAAGCTGACACTCCAATGAAGTGCTGGGGGGTGTGCTGCATCATTGGAGGTGCCATCCTTTGGATGAGATGTTAAACTGAGTTCCCATCTGAAGGACTAAAATATCCATGGCACTATTTAGAAAGAGAAGGGAGTTTTTTTCTCTATAGCCTGGGCAACACTCCACTGCATTGGCCATTCACTCCATGGCCGTTCGTAGGATATTGATGTGTGTAAATAGGCTGCCACATTCACCCACAAAACACACTGCACTTTATAGTATATCCTGCGAAACACTTCATGCATCCTCCTAACGTGAAAAGGACTATACCAAATGTAAGGATTATTGTTATTTTAAAGAATGTGCTTTTCTTCAAATTAACCAGGTTCCAAATTAAGACGGATTAGAATCATTTTCCAAAATTCTGCACCATCTGAAATGTTGAGACAAACTGGCCTTAAAACATGGATTCATTTTGCATTGGTGTGTAAGGTACAACAACAATAACAACAACTCGCATTTATATAGAGCTCTCCACGCTGGTCGGAGTCCCAGAGTGCTTGATGGAACCCGATGCTGAGCCAGGGGGAATGGGAAGGTGACCATGTCGTTTAGTCCTGAGGATAAAGGTAAGGTTGAGTTGAACATTTGGGCAGTTTTCAACACAATAATGGTTCTTACAGAGGTTTGGTCAGCTTTCGAATGGTTTGGTGTACGTTGAGGAGTTCGAACACGACATGTGGTAATGCTTTTGCCCTTGGTATGAGCCAGATTTCCTAGAAGGAAATAAAAGGAAACCATTTAAATAACACAAGATCACAAGAGATTTGTATAGATTGTACAGCACAGATGCAGGCCATTTGGTCATTGTCAGTATTTATACTCCACTTGAGTCTCCAACCATATGTTACCAGGGATAATGGACTTAGTTATGTGGAGAAACTGTTCTCCTTAGAGCAGAGATAGATAAGGGGAGATTTAATAGACGTGTTCAAAATTCTGAGGGGTTTTGATAACAGATATGGAGAAATTATTTCCACTCCTTCCCACTACACCTGGCCAGGTGGGTCGGCAACCAGAGGACATGGATTTAAAACAATTAGCAAAAGAACCAGAGGGGAGATGGGGAGACTTTTGTTTTTACATGTCGGGAGGACGTCCCAAGGCTCAGGACAGTCAGTGATTTGGACCAGAGCGGGGGTTTGGGATCAGGGAGGGTGGAGGGCAGGGAGGGCAGGAGGGTGGCTGAAGGTGCGGTCGAAGAGGACGATCTTGATACGTGAACTGAATTTAAGTACAGTTCAGATACCCAAGTACCTCACCATACTTACATCACTGAACCGCCGTGCATTAGTCACCACCAGAATTCAGCTATTAGAAATGGGGGTAATGTGCTTTCTATTTCTCAGTAATGTCGTGCTTTCTGCAGTGATGCTAAATCATCATTCATATTTCCATCACTTTATGACTGACTGCATCACTTTCTATAACCAATTATTTACAGAAGTGGCAGTGACCTTTAGACTTCACAAAATACTGAAATGTCAATCTAGTGCTTCAAGCACGGATAGTGCAGCAACAGAAACTGTACAACTTATACAGCATAACTGGCATTTATTGCTGCCCGCTTAATGTTGCTATATAGGTACTCGGAAGCTTTTGCCTGAAATTAAATGGGCAGCTGAAAAGGAAAGAAATAAACAAAATCCTACCTTTAATATAAAGGGTTAGTCAAATGCAATTTGGAGTTGCCTGAAAATATAGGGCCTTGAAATAAGAGTCGACCCTCCCACTGTTTTCCAATCACTGCATCCGGCTGTTTTTGCATGACAAAAAGCAGGCACCAAAAAATCATGGTGGTGTCAGCCCTGTGATTGTTTCAGCTGACTGACACGAGAAAGAAACAAGGGGCCTCTTCCCCAAGCAATGGCGTAGGACAATTCAGATAGGCTTTCGGTAGTTATCACTGAGTCGGTGGCACGATAATTATTTGCTCCGCTGAATTTTATCTTACTGCCAAATAAACAAACAAACAAATAAATAAGCCTTGCATTTAATATGGAATCTTTCATGTCAGGAGGACGCCTCAAAGCACTGCTCAGGATTCACTGTGAAGTGTAGTGACTCTGTATCTTTCTCGGCCAAGGGTAAATTAACAATAATAATTTAATAATCCTTGCATTTGATATAGAGCCTTATCATGTCTTCAGACGTCTCAAAGCGCTTCACAGAATATACTGTAAAGTGTAGTGACTGTATATTTTGTGGGCGACATGCGGCAGCCAATTGCACAGAGCAGTGTCCCACAAACAGTCATGGATTGAGTGACCAAATAATTTTTTATATATTTTGAAGGAATTATTACCCCCGGAAAACCCAAACACCAATTAACTAACAACCAGGTTCCTACATACTGCGAGTTAAACAGAGGCATGTGGAGTAAGGAAACTCGCCCAACAGTTTGCCTTACTAGGAAACGAACTAACCACTAATCTACAGGACTCCACGAGCCTGGTGCAATCCAACATCCACGCACACAGACTTCTAAGTAGAACTATTGGATAATGATTAGAAGTAGGAAACCTGTCTGATTTTCTCCTCCTCAATCCAGAGGCAGTCAGACCAATTGCAACACCCCAACAGCCACCCTGGTTGAGAATATGTATGTTAGCACAGACCAAAAATTGACATTCAGTACTGTAGAGGAAAGGTTCAGTCTTGCATGCCTTAGTGCGTCTTTCTTAGGTGTGACACAAAACTTTGGAATGCAGTAAACAGTGGTTCGGTGGTAGCACTCTAACCTCTCAATCAAACCTTATGCTGAGACTTTGAATTCCCAGTCTAGGCTGATAATCCGATGCAGTGCTGGGGGAGCATAGTATTGTTGGAGGCGCTGTCTTTCGGATGAGACATAGAATCATAGAATCATAAGAATATTACAACTCAGATGAGGCCATTCAGCACATCGTACCTGTGCCAGCTCTTTGAAAGAGCTACCCAATCAGTCCCACTCCCCTGCTCTTTCCCCATATCCCTGCAATTTTTTCCTTTTCAGGTACCTATCTAATTCCCTTTTGAAAGTTGTTATTGAATGTTTCCATCACCCTTCCAGGCAATGCATTCCAGACCGTAAAAACTCTCTGTGTAAAAAAAATTCTAATTTCCCCTGTGGTTCTTTTGCCAATTACCTCAAATCTATGTATTTTGGTTACTGAACCACCAGCCAGTGGAATCAGTTTCTTCTTATTTACTCTATCAAAACACCTCATAATTTTGAACACCTCTATTAAATCTCCCCTTAACCTTCTCTGCTCTAAGGAGAATAATCTCAGCTTCTCTAGACTCTCCACATAACTAAAGTCCCTCATCCCTGGTACCGTTCTGATAAATCTCCTCTGCACCCTTTCCAAGGCCTTGATATCCTTCCTAAAGTGTGGTGCCCAGAATTGGACACAACACTCCAGCTGAGGCTTAACCAGTGACTTATGAAAGGTTTAGCAGAACTTTCTCGCTTTTGTACTCAATGCCGCTTTTTATAAAGCCAAGGTTCCCATATGTTTTTTTAACAACTCTATCAACCTGTCCTGCCACTGTGTATGTGAACCCCCAAGTTCTCTCTGCTTCTGTACCCCCTTTAAAACTGTTACCATTTATTGAAAATTGCTTCTCCTCGTTCTTCCTCCCAAAATGCAGCACCTCACATTTCTCTGCTTTAAACTTCATCTGCCACGTGTCTGCCCATTTCACCAGTCTGTCTATGTCCTCCTGCTACCATCCTCTTCACTGTTTACTACATTCCCAAGTTTTGTGTCATTCTCAAAGTTTAACATTTTACTCTCGATACCCAAGTCCAAGTCACTCACATATATCAAAAAGAGCAGTGGACCTAATACTGCTCAGTGGGGCCCCTGGGGGACACCATTGTATACTTCCCGCCAGTCTGAAAAACAACCATTCAACACAACCCTCTTTCTATCACCCAGCCAATTTCTTATCCACACTGCCGCTATCCCTTTTATCCCAAGGGCTTCAATTTTGCAAACTAGTCTACTATGTGGCAGCTTATCAAACGCCTTCTGAAAGTCCATATACTCTATATCAACATCACTACCATCATCAATCCTCTCCGTTATATCATCAAAGAACTCGATTAAGTTTAAACCAAAGTCCAGTCTGCCTGTCCAGGTGGACGTTAAAAGTCCCATGGCACTACTTGAAAAGAGAAGAGAGTTTCTCTCGATGTCCTGACCAACAATCTCCTGGCTAAAAATTGATCATTCACTTCATGGCTGTTTGTGGGACATTGCTGTGCAGTAAATTGGTAGCCCTTCATCACAAATGTCACCAAGTCAATCTCGGATGAGATTTTCACGTCTAAAGCAGGAACATCTAAACTATGGTCAATTCCCAGACTCATTCAGTCCAGTGCTCTAGGGTTAATGCACTGCCCTTGTTTATGATCCATGGTCCACACAGAGACATCCAAACAGCATTCTAGCAGGGTCACCTCGGTGTGGCTACTGTGAAGAAGCAATTGCAACATTCACATCGCTTTCACCCAGCATTTCCCTTGTGCGGCCCACTGTCATAAGGCTTCATTAAGAGCTAGCATTCTCATCATGTATGATATGCTATGTTGCGCACATTCACTCGCACACTCAAAAGAACACAATAATTACTAGACAAAGAAGACCAAGGTCCATCCAGTTCGCCTTCCACCATCCTGGCAGTCGCATACACATGTTGTGTCCCAAACTACTTACTGTGTAGATTGACGTAGGCTGTATAGTTCTACATGTACTCGTACCTAAGTGTAGTCCAGGTTACCACACATTGGTTGGGATCCTTAAAAAATAACACTGTTGTATAAGGGAGCGTGTTACAGTGTGGCACGCACACACTCTGAGGGTTGCTAGGTTGCAGGGGGCACCACCATTGCATCGGAGTGTCAGTTTAGACTATGTGAGTTCATTGTCGAAATGGTACTGGAACCTGCAGGCTTCTGACTCAGAGGAGCCAGGCTGATACCCATATCCGAATCTGTGGTACACTGAGGCATGCTATAACAGGCGTACTGTACATAAATGTGACTATATTCCTGCATACTTAAAAAAAATTGCACAAGCACATCCTCGCACACAACCACAACACACACCAAGCCTATCAGGCTTCACCAAGAGGGAATCTCCTTCTTTAATAGGTTGTAGTGACTGAGCTGCACCTGTTTTTGTAAGCGGATGTGTTACAAGCTGCCTGGTGAGGTGATTGTCAGCTGATCGCAGTAGCAGTACTATATCCGCTGGCAATGTATCCCGGTTCTTTGCCAGGAAGCCACTGGCATTGTAAAGGACCTATAATGTGGAAGATAAAGTGACAATCAGATGAACGTCACTTGGTCAGTAACACAAGTGAAGAGCAAAGTTTGATGGAAAAGACCTTGAATCTGCCCTGAGCATAGTTTCAGAAATGTCTTTGATGAAAGTCTCAGTGCAGATCAGTTTCCAGCCCTACAAAGAGCCATGACTCATTCATGGATGAAGAAAGCCAAATGATAATAGCTCTCATTTGTTACCAGATTTTAGATGGACAACCTCACAACTCAGTTACTGAATGATCCTTGCACCTTTCCTGTCATCCAGTGCAGATAATAGAACAAATATTTATATTAAATGGCCCTCATCACTGTGCAACCAAATTAGTTACTATTTTGCTCCAAATTACTTTCCATGGATTAATAGATATATGATTATAAATTGCACACATCTTATAGGCAATGTTCCTGGCTTCAATGGATGACACATTTAATGAGAGGACCTGGGTTCAATTCCTTGGCAGGGTGAAATGTTGGGCAAGTTTCCTTACTCCACACACCTCTGTTTGCCTAGCAGTAAGTAGGAACCCGTTACTTGATTGGCGGATCACTTTTCCAGGTGTAATAATTCCTTCAAAATAAGTAAAAATTATTTGGTCACTCAATCCATGACTGTTTGTGGGACACTGCTGTGTGCAATTGGCTGCCTGTTTCGGCCACAAAATATGCAATCAATTCACTATACAGTATATTCTGTGAAGCTCTTTGAGACGTCTTGAAGACGTGATAAGGCGCTATATCAAATGCAAGCATTCTTATTATAGCTGTCTATGGGGATTAAACAATAAATTCGCAATTATATGGCATCTTTCACATTGGGAGGAAATGCAATTGTCTGGTAGCCCAAGCTTGGGAGAGGGATGTGCAGGGCATGGATGTCTCTTACCTTTCCTGCGTAATGATGAATTCCGAAACCTAAGTCAACTCGTTTTGGTCTCCAGAAGTACTTTGATTTGAGGTTGACTTCAAATTTTTCTGGTGATGAAATATATTGTGTCATTACAGTCATGTAATGCTTTACTCATTTGTATCAGATATTGTAACATTCCAGGAGCCGTGACCTAGATGGCTCACCAAATAGATTACAAACATGCCAGAACAATTAGGGTACAGGAAAAGTACCTTCTGTTAAACAAAGTGTGGTCTGTTGAATTGAATTGCATTAAATAATAATCCAGTTCACAGTCACTGGGAAAATCAAATTGCTCTGCTGTGCAATGACACCAAAAAACAACCTGCATTTATATAGCGCCTTACACATAGTGTCTCAAACAGAACTTGCCTACAAGTGTCTGGTCAGTAGCTTGCGGGAAGCAAATTTCTTCATCCAGCAGTGAGAGGAGACCCATGGGTTTCTGCAGAAACATGTCCAGCAGCGGCCGATTGTCTTCGTATTCAACCAAACGAGCATCCACGTCTTCATTTAGGTACTCATTCTGCAAAGCAGATCGTCAGCACCTATTAGCCCAACTCTCAGGCATTCTTCATTAGAACTGTATAGATTTACAGCGCACAGAAGATGACCGTTCAGCCATCATGTCTGTGCTGGCTCTTTCAAGAACAATCTTTTCAGTCCCAATTACCTGCCCTTTTCTCAGATCCCGACATATCATTTTGTTCCATTGGTGTTTGGATGATTCAGTTTGTTGATAATACCAATAAAGATGCTTGAATTTGATATGGCACATTTCATATTATTAATATTAATAATTATCATCATCCTTGCAGTTGATAAAGCACTTATCTAGTCAACTGGCAACCATCTTTTCCTCTTAAAAGTTTTAAGAGGAAGAGCAAAAACTGTATTGCAGCTCAGATCAGCCAACAGCTCAGGTTGATTTGATATGAACCTGGGACTTTTCTGGTCTGTATGGCTTTACGAGGTAAGCAGGTGTACGAATCTTTCAGTTGTTACAAACAATATATCAAGACCACAAAGTATGCCTTTAGATTATATTACATGTAATGAAGCGGTGAACTTTAGCTCCTTAAATAAGCTGATGCATGCTATCAGTGAAGCTAAGTGTGAGACAGACAAGCACGATAACCTCTGTGACTGTCCATTAGCTCCATTATTATATTCTAAACTGCTTCCTTTGCATTTGATTTTCCTATTTTCCATACAAAGTTGCTCTTCATTGACACACAGCATTAACTCAACCCTTCCTACAGGTGTCAAGTTTGCAAAGAACAGGACACGTTAGGTGTGAGAACTTGACATGGTCCACAATAAGAGAGAAAACAAATTTACATTTATGTGACGTCCTTCACATGAGGACATCCCAAGGTACATAACTGGCCTGACACCCGAGCTGAGGGTGGGATCCGAGGGGAAAGATGACAAAGGTGCGGTCAAAGAGGCAAGTTTTGAAATGGACCTTGAAAGACGAGAGGGAGGGAGAGAGTCTGAGGGACTCTAGGATGGAGTCTAGAGTTGGGGGAGATAGGCTGAAAGCCCAATAAAGGGAAAAGGGTGCTGGAAATGTTATATATTAATAGTGGGGCTCATTCATGTAAATAGCAGAGGAGTCGGTAGAGGAGTCGGGTAGGAGTAGATCATAGAGATAGGGAAGTGCTAGGACATGAAAGGATTTATAGCTGAGGGTTAAAACCTTGAAGGACAGATTTTAATCGTAATTCTCTGTCCATTCCTTAATTATCTCCAGCATTAATTACGGAACAGGATGCAGTTAAGAACACCACAGTTTTCTCCCAATATGTTAAGCAATAATGCTTGCTATATTTCCAACAGTGAAGTCATGACTAATTGTAAGGTATGTGGGTAACAGCCTGAACACTAAACCCTGACTATTGGTTTTATCTAAAGTGCTCAGATCATTTAATCTAATAATAGATCGGTTGCTATGGCTAAAGGTTTTTCAGTAATACAACAGCCCCAATGTAAATCAGGCTAATAAACCATTTTTTCAATTGGAAAGTGCAATAGAAGGAGTGCACGTCTGAGTAACCACTCTTCAGATGAAGATTCTCATTAACGGAGAGCCTATAAACTAGTCTCCAATATAATTTCTAACATAACCTTTTTTCTGTTTGCAATGCGTTTAATAGGCCATCTCTCCAGTGACTAAAATGACTGTACCTGCTCCCAGGCAAAGATGTGTTGGTTGAAGTAGAACTGAATCTGTTCGTTGGCAATGTTAATGCACAATTGTTCGAAGGAGTTTTTCTTGAAATTCTCAAAGCCAAAAATATCAAGAATTCCAATACTCAGGGCTTTTTCATCATCATCGCTGGAAGAAAGAATAAAATAAATTAAGAGTTGGATTGCTATAACTTTGCATGTTTGTAACTGTACTGCTAATATGAGATAAAGGCCAAGGACAACCCCTCTAATCACCTAAAGATCACATGCGAGCACGTTCCACCAGGACTGGCATTTGATAATAATAATCAATAATAATCCTTGCATTTGATATAAGGCCTTTCACATCACATTTCAAAGTGCTTCACAGTACTGTATAGACTGTATCTTGTAGGTGAATGCTAATAACAATTTAAAAGTGGAACTGCTGTGCTAGCTAATCTATTTGATTTTCTGGCCGATTAACAACTTAACTGATACATTGGTTATCAGCAAACAGTATAGGTCAGGGATTGAACCTGGAGTCTTCCTGCTCTGTAGGAATTAGTTTCACGCTGGCAGTGGCTTTAGGTCCCCATTTTCTCCCACTGACAGATCGAATAACTATAACAACAACATATTGCATTTGTCTAGCACCTTACAAGTTGGGAGGATGTCCCAAGGTGCTGGACAGTCAAGGGTTTACACCCCGAGCTGGGCATTGGAATCATGAGGGCTGGAGGGTAATGGGAGTGAGGGTCGGAGGATGACCAAAGGCACGGTCAAAAAGGAAGATCTTGAGACAGGCCTTGAAGGAGGGGGCAAGGTGAAAGAACTCTGGGATGGAGTCCCAGAAGGTGGGGGCAGAAAGGCTGAGGGCCCGACTGCCGATGGTGAAATGGGCAGGGCAAGAGATATGGAACAAGCCAGTGTCTGCCGATTGAAGGGAGCGGGCAGGTTGGTAAGGTTTTAGTAGGTCGCAGAGGTAGAAGTAAGAATGCGGAGGGCTTTAAAAGTGCGGACGAAGATCTTAAACCCGATCCTCTGGGGGATGGGAACCAATGAAGCTGGGCAAGGATGGGGGTAATTGGTTCAGGGAGCTTGGTGTGGGAGAGGACATGGGCTGCAGAGTTCTGAATAATCTGAAGCTTGTGGAGAGAAGAGTTGGGAGTTGGGAACTAGACTGAAATTCATTGTAAAAACAATGAGGCATTTATGAGTTGACAGAATAGGTGTTATTTTGGAGTGTTCCTGACATGAACATTTGNAAAAAAAGGTTTTGGGGACCAGATATGGAGAAAAGATAGGAAATGAAAAAATGTGTCATACTTTATCAAATTGATGGACAAGGTTTGATGGGCTGAATGTCCTCCTGTTCTTATTATCCTATGTTCCTTTATGCTGGGTAATGAGCTGCTGATCTGTGGTCCGGCAATTAAAGACAGCGTTGAGTGAGGTGGACAGAGGAGAAAGGCATTTGGCAATGCTATGTATCTCTGACTAGCAAATAGGAGGGGGAATCATACAGTCAATTCACTTTACAGTGTATTTTGTGAAGCGCTTTGAGACGTCCCGAAGACGTGATAAGGCACTACATCAAATGCAAGGATTATTATTATTATTATTAATGCTGGCCAATGCTTCCTTTACTAATAAAGAGTACTGAGGCCAATTTAGCATCCCAACCCTTGCCCCGACTCAGAACAGTTAACATCATAGGCCTGGACTCAAATCGGCAATGTTCTTGTCTAGAAAGTCCTCACTAGGGCAATGCCTTGATCCAACAGTTAATGGAGGCAACTAGTGTGAGCTCCTAATAGGAAATCAACGTAAATTTACTGACTTCCGGAAAATCGCCCCAATCAGTCGCCTTTTGAATAATTTCCCCGTCAGGCACTCCAAACGTTTTGTTAATTTCCGAATAGCTTGTTGCTTTTGTAATGAATGCCAATCTAACTATTAGATCTTTTACTGCTTGTTAAAACGCGTTGCTGATTTTGAATGTTTAAAGAATACTGAATTAGATCAGGCAGCACCGGGTATTAAAATGTCCTAAAGACAGGGGAGGAAGAGGCAGACGTGGATTCCTATTATCTTCCTGTGCTTATAAGTAAATCAATGAGCAGTAGGAGATGCATTAATCTCCCACTAGGTCAGGGAGACACTAAAAATGGCTGACCCAGTGCAATGTAATGATGGCACATTAGAATCTTTAATTGTTTTCTGTAACCTACCATTTAACAAATCAAGATGTGGAGTGCAAAGCATCGATTGGAGAAAATGTAATCATTGTAAATGAAATGATGCATTTAATAAACAGGAAAACGTAAGTTGAAAAATTGGGTTTATCGAGGCGTCAGAATGCCAGAATGGTCATTGGCTTGGTAACTTTCCAATATATTCAAGTCTCCTTATCCCATACATCTCAGTTTACCTGGCAGTAAATAGCAACCCATTTGTCAGTTGATTGGTGGATCGCTTTCTGGGGTTAAGAATCCCTCAAAAAAAAATTGGGTCACTCGATCCACAACTGTTTATGGGACATTGCGGTGCAAAATTGATTGTCTTGCTTTGCCCACAAATAACACAGTCAATCCACTTTATGATATATTCTGTGAAGTGCTTTGAGATGTGTCAATGATGTGATAAGGCGCTATATCAACCACAAGGATTATTATTATTATGACACCTCATTCGTTATTACTCACTCGCTAAATGCGTAAATAGATAACTTTTACAAAAAAAATTTGATGCAATGGGCTGAAATTTGCAGAAATTCAATAGTTAGTGCAAGAAACATGTCATGAAATGATACAAATTTCACCCCAATGCGTGGTACTGAGATTCAAATGTTTAATAATTATCCTATAATAAACTTTGTGTTTGGCAAAGCGCCTTTCACATCGGGAAAACATCTTGAAGCACTTTGCAGGATTTACTGTAATATGGCATGACTGTATTTTACAGGCGAAATAAAATATAGATTTGATCTTAGCCTCCACTGTAGTTGGCATTGTGCTGCCTACGTTATTGATCATTACATTATTGTTATATGTCGATTCTTCAACATGGTAACTTAAGTGTCCCATCATTTCCCTCGGATAGCACAGTCCACATAGCCTTTGACCTTCACAGGCAGAGCTTGTAAACAGGAAAGAACACTGGCTGAACATCTTTCCTTCCCTTTAAGAAAGGACAATTTAACCTGAACACATCACCGTGAAGGAGATATTAGAGAAATACATAACTCCAGGTAGCTTTGCAAAAAGTAGTAATACTGTACTGCTCATTGATTTACCGTTTATGAGAAACCAGTTAAGCAGAGCAGAAATGTAGTTGATTGATGATGTTATTACCTCAGAACTTTCTCAGGTTTCAGTAAGGTATTGATGCGATTGACTATCCAGCTGAAGAGACGACCGTACAAAGTCTTCGCTGTGGCATCTCGGACATCAGTGGCTTTCTCCACAGTATTGGGACGCACAATGGTTTCTCCTCGAGTCACGACGCAGTGAGAGGTCAGAGCCTCCTGCAGCTCATCAGGTCGGATGCACAACAACGAGGCAGCTGAAAAACATAGCAAGGCTTACCCGAGGAGTAATGACGAGAAAAGGAGTAGAGCATAAGAAATGTGATGCTTCATTAAGATTTGGTTGATTCTATGCTGAAAATATTCAATTTTTCATACCATAAAACAAATTTACATTCATAAAGCATCGGGAGCACGTCTCAAGCGCTTAACAATCCTGACTTGGCACCCGAGTTGGGGTTGGGAATTGGGAGGGGGAGGGGAAAAATGGCCAAAAGTGTGGTCAAGGACTGCATTTTTCCACCTCTGCCATGTTGCCCGCCTCCGTCCATACGTCACGCCCATGGCGGCCAAAATCCTCGTCCACGCCTTTGTCACTTCATGGATGAACTTTTCAAATGACCTCCTCTCTGGCCTCCACAGCTCCACCATAAACACAACTAATTCAGATACTCACCCGCATAAAACTCCGTACCCCCATCACACCAGTCCTTGCCAGGCCCCCAATTACCGAACGGATTGATTTCAAGATTCTCTCACTCGTTTTCAAATCCCTTCATGCCCTCGCACCTCCCTACCTATCCGACCTGCTTATCCCCCACTCCAACACCCGCTGCTTCCACTCGGCCGGCTCCAGCCTCCTGTTCGTCCCTCGTCTCCTCCGCTCCGCCATCAGCGGCCGTGCTTTCAGCCACTATGCCCCGAAGCTCTGGAACTCTCTCCCTCAATCCCTCCGCCTTGCCCCTTCCATCCCCACCTTCAAATCCTGCCTAAAAGCCTTTCTTTTTGATCGTACTTACAGTCACCTCCCCCACTCTCTCCCCCTGGCTCGGGATCAGACTCCGCCACTCTCAAGTGCTCCGGGGCACAAGCTTGCGTGAAGGACGCCATATAAATACAAGTTGATGTTGTTATTGTTGTCAAAAAGGTCTATTCTGAAATGTTGGGATGCAAAACCTTCCTCCTCCCCACCCCTGCATAACGTCAGTGCAATGGTTGGGCCTGAAGCTTGTAAATGCCACCATCTTCGATACAACGACTTTCACATCAAGAGGATGTCTCAAAGCATTTTGCAGGATTTGCTTTAAAATATAGTGACTGTGTATTTTGTGGTAAACACGCACTCAATTTGCATTCAACAATACCCTACAAACAGTCAGAAAATGAATGACCAATTATATCTGGGGATTTTGCTCACTGGGAGAAACTCTCTTCTCTTTTTGAATAGTGCCACAGGATCTTTAACAGCCACCTGAACAGGCAGACGGGACCTTAGTTTAATGTCTTGTTCAAAGGACGGCACCTCCAACATTGCAGCACACCCCCAGGGCTTCATTGGTGTATCAGCCTAAAATATACAAGTTCAGTGCACTGACAAAGTGATTGAACCCACAGCCTTCTGACTCAAAGGCGAGAGTGCTACCAACTGAACTAGGTTAACACCTAAACAAATGGAAAGAAAACCAATGCTGGAAATCTTTGCATGAATTAGAACATTTTATGTTATTTTCTTCCTCTGTTTCCTTGAAAGCACTGATTCTTACAAGCTCACAGGTGTTGGCTGTCCCCTGCTAACACAGCAAAATGAGTGTTGGGCGCTATTTAGCATTACCGCTGAGCTTGGTTGTGTCCTCATACAACCCTTACACATATGAATTTTGCTGCAGGAATCACTGGATAACAATCAGTTAGCAGCTTGGAATCCCTGGCTGCCTACTCTAGGGTCCGCTAAAAACTCGGTATGAAAGCAAACATACATTGAAAAGAGTGGTGGTGGAGAACTCATTCCTTCTCAATTTGTAGCTTCGGTCAAGCCATCCCTGACAGTCACTGGGTTCTTATCTGTGATAAAACATTGTCAGTGCAGCTCAATTTATCCCTAACAAAATCTCTATATTTCCAGTGTCCTGACCTTGTCTTTAAGTGCTGATTGTTTCAAGCTCTCTCAATGCAATGCAAAAACTTTGTAAACTATAGAGTGACACAAGACAACAATGTTCATTAAATCTGACTCCACTGTGCTGGCAAGTGTGATACAGGAGATACTACCGTAACTGTGAAGTGGAAATACCAAGGAGTTTCATTATAGATAGGAAACGTCATGGGATCATAAGAGAGGTTCAAATGAAGAAGATCCTTCTTATTTGATCTTATCCTTACAGAATAGCCAACATCCATTCATTATAGCGTCGAGCTATTTCTTACATAAATCCTGCATCATCGGCTCAACCGCCTTTCCTGCTAATCCATTCCAATCATTGTTTACCCTCCGTGCAAAGAAATGCTTCCCGATTCCAGTCCTAAAATTGCCCTTTATAACTTTGAACCTGTGCCCTCCTGATTGTCTTGGATATCGAACAATGATTACAACATGAGTACTGATACCTCTTGTTGTTTTTGTTAAGAGCCATTGAAGTCCTTTTTACTCGCGAAATATAAACCCAGTTTTTTTTTCCTGAGTATTATTTTGCGCCAATGTGGATAAAACCAGGAAAATCGACCTTTGATAATACAACTCCAACTTTCCTCATTCCCCCTCCTAATACCCCTCTATTCTCTTCTCTCATTTGTCCATTAATAAATGCTATTTTAAACACTGAGTGACAATCCACATTGGATTACTAAGAATTTTTTTTTACATCTAGGATACATTATGTGCTTTTAGTTGAGTTTTACGTAAAATCTAAACTGTGTAAAAAGAGTTTGAATATTATTGTTGGGGGGATTTTTTAGACGAAACAGCTCGAACAATGGGAGGTCTGAAAAACAGTGCTGTCAAATAGGTTTCACTCACTCACAGCGACTCCGATTCGATGATGCAGAATGCTGCTGGTGACTGGCAGAACATCTCAGCCAACCTCGCAGCAACCCTGGCAGTTACCAGCAGTACTCCCTGTCAACCACTCTGAGTCAGTCCTATTGCCAATTGCTGCTTTTTTCAACCCTTAATGTGGATAAAGTTTTACACATGGTTGTTCTGGTTCAATTTACTCCAGGTGTCTCCTTTTGTTTTTATTCAGCCGTGTGTCTGACACATGCAGAAACTCATCGCCGTGCTTAAGAGAATCCAAACCAAGCTGAGACTTCCATGCCTCTCACCTACACGTGGAAATCCAAGAGATAGATTGTTAGAATAGAATGCGCACTCTTTCCCTGGAGGGATGCATCCTGCTTACTTACCTAAATTTGGAAAGTATTAGACGCAGGATGGCAAGAGCCAAGGCTTGGGGACCCCAGAGTGTGAGTTGGGGTAACTGCTGGAGTCTAACCAACTAAAACTGCACAGCTTGCCTTTGATATTGCTGTCCGGCAAGCTTTCCCGCTGCTTGTCCAGCTAGGACCACCCTACACGTTAGGGCTTTGGCTTGCAGGGTTAACAGGAACTGAGTGACATGACTCCCTGCCCCCAGTGACTGGTCTTCCCTTCCAGGTCCTGCCATTGAGCTGGGCATTGCTGTGCTCTCATCATTAGTGCCCTGGAATACTGCGGACCCACCTGGCTCAGGAAGCGGACTGGAGACCGTCACAGAGGGCTGACTCGATTCCGACATTCCATTGCCAGGCATGTCGACTTGGAGCCAGTTCAGCTTCAAGGAAAGCCCTGCCTGCTGCCCCCCCCCAGGAGGATAGTCACTAGTTGGTCGTTCGACATCCGATAAGAATGGGTTAATCCTTGCATTTGATATATCCTTGGGACGTCCTTACGACATGAAAGGCACTATATAAATATCATTTTGGACTGTATTGCATATAGCGGCTTATCAAGTCTTTGAGACGTCTCAAAGCGTTTCACAGAATATACTGTAAAATGAATTGATTGTATATTTTGTGGGCAAAACGCGGCAGCCAATTGCGCACAGCAGTGTCCCACAAACAGCCATGGATTAAGTGATCAAATTAATTTTAATTTTATTTTGAAGGGATTATTACCCCCGGAAAAGCGATTCGCCAATAGACTCACAACCGGGTTCCTGCTTACTGCTAGGTAAACAGAGGTGTGTGGAGTAAGGAAACTTGCTCAACGTTTCGCCCTGCCTGGGAATCGAACCCAGGTCCTCTTGCTTGCGAGGTGAGCGCTCTAACCACTAAACTCCGTGACCCCATCTCCCCCACTCTCGCCTGAATCCATTGGCTCCCTATCCTTCATAGGATCCAGTTCAAGATCCTGGTCCTCACAAACAAAGCCTTCCATGGCCTCGCCCCACCCTACCTCTGCGACCTCCTAACCCCCTACCAACCCGCCCATACCCTCCGCTCAGCCGGCTCTGGCCTGTTCAACGTTTCTCGACCCACCCGCCCCACCATTGGCGGGAGAGCCTTCAGCCACTCTGCCCCCAACCTCTGGAATTCCATCCCTCAATCACTCCGCCTCACCCCCTCCTTAGCGTCCTTCAAGTCCCGCCTCAAGACCCTCCTCTTCGACCGTGCCATCGGTCACCCCCCTTCCCCTCCTCAACCTCAGCTCGGGTCTGAAATACTGTACTCTGTCCAGTGCCTTGGGACATCCTCCCGACGTGAAAGGCGCTATACAAATGTAATCTTGTTGTTGTTAAACTGCAGCACTCCACATCTTGGTATTCTTCGATCAAAACCGACCCTTCATTTTGTTTATTTAGAATAATAGTAATAATAATAATAAACCTTACATCCGATATAGTGCCTTTCATGCTGATAGGGTGTCTCAAAGAGCTTCACAGGATTTTACAGTAAAGTGTTGACTGTGTAGGAAAACGTGGCAACCAATTTGTGCACAGCAATGTTCCACAAGTAGCCATGAAATTAATGACCAATTTCACTTCATAGCTGTTTGTAGGACATAACTGTGTGCAAATTGGCTGTCATGTTCATTTACAAATAGTTATTGCAATAAATCCTTTGAGATATTTCAATGACGTGATAAGGAACTACCTCAAATCTAAGTATTACTGTTACAGCCGATGAATGTATCTCACCATTTTCAAGTGCTCCAGGATTAACTATGTTGCTCTTGTCAGTCTGGTGCTCTGATGCAACTGAGTTGAAGTCGATGTTACCAACATTCAGGATGGCTGCTAGGATACTGTAGACACTCCCCAGCTCCTGTAGAAGTCACGTAGAATTACAAAGAAGTTACAGGGTGGAAAGAGGCCATTTGGCCGAACTAGTCTGTGCCAGTGTGTGTATTCCACACATGCCTCCTCCTCTCCTTATCCCATAGCCCCTCATTCACTTCTTCATAGTTTCATATCTTTAGTTGGAGTGTTCATGTCTATGTTGGAGCCTATTGGCCCTTCCTTCCCCACTTTCCCCTCTGCCCTGTTCGACATCCTTCCTGCCACTGTAAAGTGCTCCAAGATGTTATTCTACATGAAGGACATTATATAAATGCAAGTTGTTATTGTTGAAGGTATCTTCACTCAACAGCAGTAGTGGGAGTGGGGACCCCAAATCAAAAGTGCTCTTGAGGTGAACACTGCGGTTGAAAAGGCTGTTGAATGGGACACCTTCAGTGCTAATGGAGCGAGCGCCAGGATAAGGATCTGGAGTGTGAAGCTTGTCTTGCGCAGTGTACCCTCTGCACAGTCACTACGGTCTCTGCTCTCAGGTAATCTCAGCTCTCAGACGCGATCTCACGCTCCGGTGATGTACATGGGGTTCCTGGCACAAAGTGCACTTCAGGCTCCAAGGATGGAACCTTTCGCAGCACATTTCCTGTTCGAGTGTTTTCATGCCCAGTATCAGTACAAATGACTCAAACTATCCTTGTAAAGACCTCTGTATTGAACACATTCCTATGTGTACTGTTTAGAGTTACAGTCATCTCATACCCTGCATTTTGTACCTTTGAATATCTATCGATCTAAAGCCAGATCACGACGACATTGACCATTAGGGTGGAATGTAGCTTGAACCACATGGGCAAGATGTATAGTATGCAGCATCTATCCTACATGCAGGCAATTTCCTAATATTCTCAAAATAAATGTTTCACGCTAACCTCCATTGCAAATCCTATGACCTTGAAGCATTGCTCAATGGCTTCAAACTGGGTCTTGTTGAAAGTGTTGTTCACAATGTCTTGCATCATTTTAATTTTCTCGTGTTGAAGGTACCTAAATGATTTAAGAGGAAGCGAGCACTGGATTAAAGACAGAACTCACACAAAACCGCACGTTTCTTATTTTTATTTGATATTCACGAATTGATGACACTAACACAATAGGTAAAATGGTCTCCCCAGCGCCGTAGATTTCTATTGCTCTACGGCTTCTTAAACTGTGTGGTGATGCTGAGGTGATCTAAGCAGAACTGCAGTGAAACTCTGATAACCCATCACCCCAAGGGAAATAGCTTAAAACATTACTTATCTGAGTTGACAAGTTATCCAATGTGCAGCATCGCAAAAGTACAAAGTAATCAAATATCCGAGAAATTGAATGAACGACTAGTTATGTGGAGTATGGCTACTTATACCAGGGGCTAGTCATCAGAGTTTCACTGTAGTTCTAATTTAAATCATCATTTACATATTTCTTGTGAGTTGTTATGAGTTCTGCCCCAGTACATCAACATTGGAGCGCCCTATAGCAGTACAAGAACATCAGAAATCTACAACACAGAAGGAGGCCGTTCATATTTTAGTGTCGGTGGCAAGTCATTTTCTACTTCACAAACACATCAGAACATTATCAAGCAACAACAGCATCAAGTGGCTTGTAGGTTACGTAAATCTAACTCCACCAGTGTGAGACTCATTTCATACTGAACCCCAGCCCTGTAGCGTTATCATATACCTTACCTTGGAGGTTTGCTTTCAGATAACTTATAATGTGCTAGTTTCTTCTTCTGTGCCAGGCCAGCGTAGACATAGTAAAAAATATGGAAATTTTTCTCCCCTCTGCAATACATAATATATATAAAAAAATACTTTCAGCTTCTAGATTTTTATTATTTTTGTAAGTAAGTTTCCTTACTTTGTAAGTAAGTTTCCTTACTCCACACACAGCCTAATAATAATCCCTCCAAAACCAAAAACAATAATAAATTGGTCATTTTCAATCTACGACTGTTTGTGGGACACTGCTGTGCGCAATTGGTTGCCGCGTTCGCCCACAAATATACAGTCAATTCACTTTACAGTGTGTTCTGTGAAGCGCTTTGGGACATCCTCCTGACGTGAAAAGCGCTATATCAAATGCAAGGATTATTATTATTATTTTTACAAGTTACATTGCTGCTTATTTTTATTCTCTCGTTAATAATTTTGAATAAGATGTGCATAGATTACTCAAGGTATATAGAATCACATGAACACTACAGCACAGAGCAGGCCATTCGGCCCAACTAGTTCACGTTTGTGGCTATACACCATATGAGCCTCTTCTCCTCTTCCATACCTCTCTATTCCCTTCTCCCATTTAGATATGGCTATCTTATAGTTATTAATAATACATCTAATAATAATAATACTTGCATTTATATAGTGCCTTATCATGTCATTGAGATGTCTCAAAGCGCTTCACAGAATATACTGTGTATATACACAGAATAATATATATATTGCCCGCCTCCATCCATACATCACAACCAAAGCAGTTGAAACCCTAGTCAAGGCCTTCGTCACTTCCCGACTATTCCAATGCCCTCTTCACTGGTCTCCTAAGCTTCACCATACACAAAATTCAATTAATTCAAAACTCTGCTGCACGGATACTCACCTGCACAAAACTCCATTCCCCCCATAACACCAGTCCAAGCCAGGCTCCACTGGCTCCCGATTACTGAAAAGCTCGATTTCAAGGTCCTCTCACTCGTTTTCAAATCTCTTCATCCCCTCGCACCTCCCTGCCTATCCAATCCGCTTACCCTCCCCACTCCACCATCCGCTACCTTCACTTGGCTGGCTCTGGCATCCTGCTTGTCTCTCGCCCCCTCCGCTCCATCATCGGTGTCCTTGCCTTCAGCCACTATATCCCGAAACTCTGGAACTCTCTCCTTCAATCCCTCCTAAAGACCTTCCTTTTCGATCGTGCTTGCGGTCACCTNCCCCCCTCTCTCTCCCCCTGGCTCCCTCCTTGTCAGAATGCGGCATTGTCAAGCGCTCTGAGACGCTACCCCATGTTGAAGGGTGCTATATAAGTGAAAGTTCTTGTTCTTGTGCTGTAAAATGGATCGAAACGCAATAGCCAATTGCACACAGCAACGCCCCACAAATGTTCATGGATTGAGTGACCAAATTATTATTTAATGTTTTTTAAGGGATTATTACCGCCGGGAAGTGATCTGCCAATCGACTAACAAACAGGTTCCTACTTACTGATAGATAAACAGAGGTGTATGGAATAAGGAAATTTGTCCAAGGTTTCGCACTGCCTGGGAATTCAACCGGTGTGCTCTCGCTCACGAGGCGATCGCTCTAACCAACATGCTACAGGATTCCCTGTTGCAATTTATTCCCCCTGTGTTTGTTTTTAACTCACCAATAGCCTCTTAATGCCCACCTTATTGAACCTCTATCAAGTCCCTTATCAATCATCTTAATCTGTCCAATCTTTCATGAGAGCTGTATCCATCCATCCATCCCCTGGCAGCTTCCTTTACTTACGAAGCCTGGTTGATGACTCTCGACTTCTCCAACAGATATTCGGAGATCTGTGCTCCCACCACCGTCCCCCCGTAGGTGAATTTCATTTCCAAATATTTGCCAAACCTGCTGGAGTTATCATTGATAATGGTACTGGCGTTCCCGAATGCTTCCAGCAGGTTGTTAACCTGAAGGATTTTCTCCTGCAATGTTCTGTTATTGGCCTGAAGGATGAAAAGGAATAATTTTCCTAAGGGATCAGATTACCTTCTCAACAAAAAAAAACTTCAAAAGGAAACATTTCCTTCATGTGATCTTTCAACTCCCAAATATTTTGCTTTACACTATTTGAAAACCTCGATTTGTTATGTTAACTGCAATTTCACATTTTGTCAACTTGGCTGAGTTGGTAGCACTCACTTCGGAGTCAGGAGGTTGTGGGTTCAAGACTGCAATTGAAACTCTTTTTGAATTATGCGATAAATCGAAAAATATTCAATCAGGAAACATGAATTTTGTTGACCAACCAAAAAAGTCCCCATGAACAGGATTGTTAAGAAACACTGAAACTTATGATTTGGAACGTTTGGAACATCACTCTTGTTTTTAAACTTTAACATCATTATTTTGTTCAAGAATTGATGCTTGTAATTATTTTGTTTATCAAGAATTGATGCTTGTAATTTAGATTGTGGATTAGACTTTCAAAGTGCAGAAAAGCCTCTGTGATAACACGGTTAAGAATCTAACGGTTCATTGATAGTGATAAAACAAAACATGCGCAGGCTGTTATCTTTTCCAAACAGCAACATGTTCAGTGCAGTTAACAAAGGAGTCAAAATCGTAATGATGGTCAGACCAAAGTGAAATCAGCCATCTGGCAGTGCATACCGTTGCTAGAATTTAATCTATGCCTTGAATTTTCATTTACAGCTAAATCCTGATAAATGCATCAAATTCCTCTGCTGATAAATATCCCACTTGAATAACAATTCTACATTGTTAAATTTAAATCAGAAATTCTCAAAAACAGCACTGGATGAGACTGAGCTCAGTGCATTGCAGTTTGGTGCTTAACCCTCTATATGCTTGAATAAGGAACTCTATATAAGAGGAGTGGAAGGGACATTGTGTGATACATTAATATTCTATGCTACAACAACTTGAATAGTGTCTTGGAGCACTGCACAGTGGCGGGATTGGATGCAAAGCAAGGGAGAAGTAGGAGGTCTTACAGTGGGATATAAAATGGGAATGAAATATAGATCATTTTAGAGAGGGAGGGATTGAGCAGATTGTTCCAGAGGTTTGGTGGCTAAGTCCATCAATGTACTCAAATCAGGAGTTCTGTGTAATAGGAGAGAATAGTGAAGAATTTGAGACATTAATTTATTAGTTTTGTCCACCGTTTTTTGAATTAGCAAATATATGTACCAGGAGTGAGAGAAGTGAGCATTTTGTCCCACCAGTAGCCATGAAGTGAATTTTACCTGTGGGAGAAAATGCCTTCTCTTTTCAAATAGTTACACGGTATCTTTAATGTTCACCTGAACAGGCAGACGGCATCTCCGTCAATGCAGCACTCCCCCAGCACTGAACTGGAGTGGGAACCTAGACTATATGAGTTCAAAGTCCTGAGGCGAAGCTTGGATCGACAGCCTTCTTACTCCAAGGTGAGAGTGCTAGCAACTGAGAGTGGCTGACATAGGTTACAATGAGCATCAAAGGGATTTGTAGGGAAGAATATGTATGGGTGAGGAAGTACAGTACCTTTCCCAGAACAGTGAGCTGTTGGACTAAGAAGTGAGCGCTTTCCGTTTTCCCAGCTCCACTTTCTCCACTGATCACAATGCACTGACACAGAGAGACACAGAGAGAGAGAGAGAGAGTAAACATTAAATGCTGCCATATCCACTTATGAAATTATAAACTCATCAAAGAAGGATCTAAATTGGGATCTGATGCAAAGCAGATTTATTGAGTGATTACACGTACCTGATCTGTATTGTAAGTAGCCATTGCCTGGTAAGCAATATCTGCCACAGCAAAGATGTGGGGTGGATTGGCAGTGCGTTTAGCTCCAATGTACAACTTGGAATCCTGTTAGTTACAAAACAAACATTAGTTTCAGCATAACTAAAAGACTCAAAGAGCAGCATATTAGCCTGTTAAGAATATTTTGTCTTAATATTTAAGTTTGTGCAGAATTGTCTTGCAGTGAGAACCTCCTATAGTTTTTGCATGTTGTATGGATACTAATATCACAGGCAAAGACATTCGCGCACTGGTTATGAATGGGGAGAAGGTCCATCATCCTGTAACATAATGCTTTAGCATTGCAAGAGAAGTTAATATCAACATTGTTGAAAGCCACTTCGGCTGAAGGAATTTCGCTTGCAGTGTGATAGTTCAGTTCATGTTATTTTCACTGAGGTCACATTATATACTGCACACTCTTCATATCTTATGTCTGATGTCAAAAACAAGGATAGTGCAATGCGATCTTTGATATCCATCTGATCAGGCAGACAGGACCTCAGTTTGATGCACTTCTAAACAATGCAGCATTACCCCCAGCACTCTATTGAAGTTTCATCCTGAACTGTGGGTTGAAAGTCTTAACATGGGGTCTTGAAACCATAACCTTCCGACTCAGAGGCGGAAGTGACTGAGCCAGACTGACACCTGACTTTATTTTAGTCCGTGAGATCGGGAAAACACTTATTTCAGGCTGAGTGCAGCCTATAGGTTTGTAACTTTAACACACAAACGTAATTTTAAGGCAATATCTGGTGAAGCAGGGTTTGATTGTGGTACCCATAGCTGGGAATAATTTTGGTTTCCTGTTCAGTGGTGAGAATATTCACGTCACATCCTGCACCACCACCGGCTCCCGTCAATGTCTTCTCTTCTGCGGGTCTGAACTCCTCAACCTCCCTGGGCTCTCCTTCAAACTCACCGAACCCGTGCGCAACTCACACATCAGGTCTGATCCCAGGCTTTTTCTTCCACATCCGTTCCCTGACCAGGACCACTTTTTTCCATCTCCTCCACATTGCCCGCCTCCATCTGTACCTCACAACCAAAGCAGCCAAAACCCTCATCCACATCTTCGTCACTTCCCAGCTGGACTATTCCAATTCCCTGCTCGCTGGTCTCCCCATCTCTACCATACACAATATCCAATTAATTCAAAACATTGCCACCCAGATACTCATGTGCACAAAGCTCTATACCCCCATCATCTGTCCTTGCCAGGCTCCACTGGCTCCCAATCACCGAGCGGATCAATTTAAAAATTCTTTCACTCGTTTTTAAATCCCTTCAGGCCCTCGCACCTCCCTATCTATCCGACCTGCTTAACCCCCACTCCCCCACCCGCTGCCTCTGCTCAGCTGGCTCCAGCCTCCTGTTTGTTCCTCGTTCCCTCCGTTCCACCATCGGTGACCGCGCCTTCAACCACTACGCCCCGAATCTCGGGAACTCTTTCTCTCAATCCCTCAGCCTCCCTACTTTCAAATCCCACCTAAAGACCTTCCTTTTTGATCGTGCTTACGGTCACCTCACCCCTCCCTTTCTCCCTGGCTCGGTGTCAGACTTCATCACTATCAAGCGCTCCGGGACACTACCCTATGTGAAGGGCGCTATATAAATGTAAGTTGTTGCTGTTGATATCATAATGGAAATAGCCTTCTCTGTGGTCTATCTTCTTTTCTTTCTCCAAAGATGATAGATGATTGGATTGAAATTTTTTTTTGCAAGGCTATGGGGAAAGAGCGGAGAAGTGGGACTAATTGGATCATTGTTTCAAAGAGCTGACCCAGGCACGATGGGTCAAACGGCCTCCTTCTGTGCTGTAAGATTCTCTGATTCTCTGATTTAAACCGGAGGTTATTTGGAAGACTGGGGTGACAAAACGACAAGATTGGTTCAGATGAAGAATTAATTTCCTCAGCCCATTTGATTTAATTCTCCCAGAATACCCACCAACAATTTTCCCATCACAGTATCAAGCTAGACATTTTATACATACCCAGCATGCTGGCCTCAACTGCCCTTTCTGGAAAACTATTCCAATTGTCATTCGTCCTCTGGGTGAAGAGATACTTCTAAGTGTCTATCCCTAAATTACTCTTTGCAACTCTAAACCTATTTCCTCTTGTTCTACCATCTTCTTGCATCTGAAAATGTTATTCCGAGCTTACGTTTTGAAACCCATTTGAAATTTTGTATAAGGTTTCCCCTGACACATGTCCCTTCAAGACTGAAGAGCCCTAGCTTGTCTTGCTCATGTTGTAGCTAGTGGACTATCAATCAATGACAGTGCCAGATCTGGTAATACATGAAAAAAAAGGACAGTTTCATTTTCAGCTCCAGTTCAGGTTTCACTGACTGCTTTTCCTGTCATATGGGGAATGTGTTAAATCTGCAGCTAATAAAATGGAACAGATTTGTATTCAAATTTTCTGAGTCAATTCCAAGTAAAATAAATCAAAAATGCAAGCACCAAGGGAAGTTTGTTGAAGGTAATATTTAGCTAATCTTTGAGACGACATTTACGACTGTGACGAATTGAATACACAAGTAGAGAATTGCAACACTCTTAATATGGAAAGCTAAAAGGAATCAACCGCCTGTTCCTTCAATCTACAATATTATGCAATATTTCATTGACTTGTAAAAGGGAAAGCAATTATGTTACTGTGAATGATCAGATTCTATTAAGATTTTGAAAAGTTTTGAGACGGAATTTTAGAGATGATTTCTTTAACGTCGAGTGCCAGGGAAGAAGTTGAAGTTTAGTAACTCAATAGAATGGTAGACCTCTATCTTAATGTTACAGACATCTGTCGATTCTATTCTCGAGTGTTCCAACAATAACTTTTTCTTTACAAAACAACATCAACTTCCTAATAAAGTGGCATCCAGAAGCCTGATGAAAAGTGAAACATCAGGTGCGCAGTTTGCTCGGTGAATAATAGTCGATGTGTAACAATGTGCCATGAATCGTACTTTTAAAAAAAAATTGGGGCTAACCTCGGAGGAGTAGATGTCCAGTTTCTGGAATGGGTTAACAGCGATAAGGATATCTCCGACATGAGTGTATATCTGTTCCTGACTGTAGCGCTTTTGCAGCTGTTCTGTGACTGTATTCTGTTAGGAGACAATAAAGAGCCAGTAAAGTGCAACAGTCGTGGCTTTTGAAATCAAAAATCAATCACGAGAAATAAATTCTAATTCTGCACTTTGCCCCTCCACTTTAATTTCCTTCATCCCTCTTTTTACCAAGGAATCTTTGAACGCGAGCCAGTTTGAGCAAATTACTTTCTGATGAAACACGGCCACAATGCAGCAAAGAGCAGCAAATGAGTTAAAATTCTCTTACTTCGTCTAACACTTCCAGCGTAGCAAGATCGTCCACGTTATCTAGGTTTGAGCCGCCGCTATTCCTCGTGTGCTGACCTTTCTTTGTGTGGATACGTTCATGCCTTCAAAATAAAACATTAAAAAGTGCAATCTGATAAGCGCACGCGAAGGAACATCGCAGATCGATTCGAAGCACAAATTTGACTGCAATATCAATGTGTCGTTTTGCTCTTCCTTCATTTTAAGTTCTACGATCAAATAAAAATACGTAAATCCCAAGCCAGGCAGCGGACCTCCAAATTTCTAACAGATCCTTATCGGAACCTTTATTTAAACCACCACTGTTTAAATGTACAAAATCCAGTATGTTTCCATTGTATTACTAATATTATAGCACCCTATTCTTTTCATGGTTAGTTCCACAGGTAACATCATGGGTTGAAAGTAGGTGACTGGGAGGAGGTGATGTAAGTACGATCAAAAAGGAAGGTCTTTAAGTGGGATTTGAAAGTGGGGAGGAAGGGGGCAAGGTAGAGGGATTGAGGGAGGGAGTTCCAGAGCTTCGGGGCGTAATGACTGAAAGCATGGCCACCGATTGTGGAGCGGAGGGGACGAGGGGTGAACAAGGGGCTGAAGCCGGCCGAGCGGAGGCAGCGGGTGGTGGAGTGGGGGGTAAGTAAATCGGATAGGCAGGGATGAGCGAGGGCATGAAGGGATGCTGTAAAGTGTAAGTGCCCTATAAAGCGTTCTGTAATGAGAATTGACTGTATATTTGTGGGCAAAACGCGACAGCCAATTGCGCACAGCAGAGTCCTACAAAACAGTCGTGGACTGAGTGGCCAAATTACTATTTTAAAAAAATTGGGGAGATTATAACCCCAGGAATGTAATCTGTCAATCAACTAACAACCGGGTTCCTACTTACTACTAGGTAAACAGAGGCGTGTGGAGTAAGGAAACTTACCTAATGTTTCGCTCTACCGGGGAATCGAACCCAGGTCCTCTCGTTTGCGAGGCGAGTGCTTTAACCACTAAGCTACGGGACTCAAATTTTAAGGATATGCCCCCATAGAATGGATCCCTCGGTCAAAGGAAAGAGATATCCACTATCTAACATGTCAATTCCTTTCATTATTTTAAATACCTCAATCAAATGAAATCAATCAAACAAGGTGGCAACACATGTTAGGATCCTGTCAAAATTAATGATTGCTCAAACCCGCCACAAGAGAATGTAAGTGGGCAGGTATACTCAACTCGGGAATGAAACTGCCATTTCATAACAGATTTGATGGGATAATTATAATAACAATCCTTACATTTGATATAGTGCCTTTCACATCAGAAGGATGTCTCGAAACGGCTCACAAAATGCACTGTAAAGTGGAATAACAGTGGGCAAATGTGGCAGCCAATTTGCACACAATTTCCCACAAAAAGCCATGGAATGAATGACCAATTTTATTTAGGGGCCTGTTCGCCATGACACTGGGACAAACTCCCTTTTCTTTTCGAATAATGCCGCAGGATAATAATAATAAGAAGAATAGGAATAATAATAGTAGTAAATTGGTCACTTCAATGCATGACTGTATGTGGGACACTGCTGTACGCCAGTGGCTGCCAGGTTTCGCCCACGAAATATTCAATTCAATTTACAGTATGTTCTGTGAAGCGCTTTGAGACGCCTAGAAGACGTGATAAGGCAGCATATCAAATGCAAGGAATACTATTATCTCTAATGACCATTGGAACTGACACAGATGGGGATTTGGTTTAATACATCATCCGAACGATGGCACCTCTAACCATGCAGGATACCCCAGCGCTGAATTGGAGTGTTAGTCTGGATTATATGAGTTCCAAGTTCCAACGCGGGGCTTGAACTCACAACCTTTCGACTCAGAGACGGGCCTGCTACCGACTGAGACAGACTGACGCACATTATCACGTGGCGTCTGTTGTGATTTTTTTTAATCCCTCTGCGTGCTGTTGCGACGAGCTACCTGCGAAGATACGGCAATGCGATCTCAAGCGTTGCTTATTGAATGCACTTTGCATACTTAGAACAACATCTAGATTTACTCACTGAGCCTGAAAGCACACACAGCCTTGTTTAAAATTCAAAGCACGCTCAAAATATTAGAATAATCAAACGCTGTCCAACAAGCCAGCAGCAGAGCAGCGGGTCTGTCGCATGGAGAATTCCACAAGCACTGGTGTCGGAGCTCGGTTCCTGACTTTCAATTTCGAAGAAGCCAATCCCTTTCTGACATTAATTAAAAATAAATGGAACACATTCAGGTGGAGACAGCTGGGCCCCCGCTCCTTTGGAAAGCTAATTACAGTACTTGGAAGCAGTCAAGGTGTCAGCCCTGGTCCTTAAACCTATAACGACTCTAAAGCTGGGTTCAGGTTACAGCGTCGGTATAAACTAAACAATGTAGCCTATGTGCCAATGAGGAACTTTAACATCATGTCCCACAGTGGGTGTCAGCAGTGACTGGGGCAGCTTGCATTCAACTCCAGGGCGGGAGCGGAGGGGATGACTCGGGGGCGAAAAAGGCATCATTTGATTCCATAATTATCGCTGGAAATAAATAGCACTTTGTTGGACATTTCACTCTTACTGATGTCACATAGAACAGGGAGAGAGTGCGCTTTCCAGTCCTGACTCGGGGACCTTTCAGTGTGTAGGTGGCATACATATGAGGCATTCTCAGTTTGGTTTAGATACTCATTCGCATGGTGATAAGTTTCTGGACATGTCAGACACCAGGCTGACAAAAAAAATCCCTTAGGACCATAGAAAAACAGGATCAGGAAGAGACCATTTAGCCCATCAATCCTGTTCAGCCAGTTTATTAGATTTTGTCATATTTTTAACCCAATTGTCTGTCCTTTCACCAAACCCCTTAATATCTCCCAGTTGATGTCCTGTTGATCACAACATTTCAGAGCCGGTTTGTGGAACCATTATTTCCCTTGTGGGGGGGGAGGTGGCAGGGAAGATAAGTGATCTGGCTCCAAGGTGACATGATTGACAATGTCAGAATTGCGACAACACTCTGTGGTGGTCTCGGTAGTCCAGTTCCTGAGCCAGAAGGGTCCACAGTACTCCAGGGCACTGCTGATGACAGCACAGGCAACTTGGCTGATTGGTAGGACATGGAGGGACAGATCAGTCACTGTCCCCCAAAAAATAGACTTAACTCAATTTGCGTTAAGATGGTATTCTGCGAATCTGCTCTGAAATGTTGTGGCCTACATGTCGGTAGGTTAAGAGGTTTCCTTGGGCTTCCTTCTTTGGGTCTGTGAGGCCAACAATTTTCACAGTCAGATGCGCTGGGTTGGTGGAGTGAACATTTGTGTTGTTCGCCAGTTATTGATGCACAGTTATCACCAGCTGTCAATTGGGATGACATCTGACAATATGATAAACAACGTCACATTTTGCCCCCAGACTTTATGTAAACGTGTTACGTGAAGACACCACCCTTCCTTGGCACGTATGTCCCACTCCCACGGAGGGAGACTGAAACAAAGCAAAGGTGGTAGGGGTCCGAAAACAGAAAACCCCCCACTATTGGCTGATGTACACGATCTCACCTCCATCACGCCACGTCACACAATGACATCACCCACAAGCGCAGGTGAAACACAGGTCATGCGACTTATCGCAACGAGCATACGACACATGAAAAAGGAAGGCAACCCACTGACAGCCTCTCTACCACTTTGACGGCCACCCCCATGTCTGCAATTTAGAAGACCCTAAATTTATTCAGTGACTAGTGACCAAAGTATGTCCTTCCCTCCTTGATCGAAATCAATTCGAAATCCGTCCAAATGTTAATATCTGGCTTGTGATCGAGACCACCAAGACCGCCACAGAGGGTTGACTCGATTCTGACATTCCATTGCCAAGCATGTCACCTTGAAGCCAGCTCATCTCCTAGGAGACAGACTCCACTTACCTCCCCGCCCCAATCCTTCATTTTATCTGCTCTCTCATGGAATCACAGAAAGTTCACAGTACATACGGAAGCCATTCTATATCCGTCGTGTTCTTTCCTCAACTTTTCTCTCTACTGATAAGATGATTGATTTTTTTTAAGACTGAGAGGGCATCTGATAGATTTGTTTAAGACTTTGAATGGATTCAAGGATGTTGATAGACTGATTCCACTTGTTGGCAAGTCCAAAATGAGGGGGGAGGTGGGGGGGGGGGGGGACGCGTAAATATACAAAGCTAGTGACTAAAACAGAATTTAAGGAGGAAATTCTTCATGTAGAGGTTGGTGACAATGTGGAACTCATTGCCAGAAGCTGTGGTTAAAGCAAAGAGTATTAATTCACGATGAAACTTGAGGTGTGCGTGAGAGAGAATGGAATAGAGGGTTATAGCAGAGAGGAATATGAGTGATGGTGTGCTTGTGGAGTATAAACAATGGCATTGATATCTGTGCCACTGTCCTGTTCCACATAACTCTATGTAGCTTCCCCATTATCTAATAATACCATTTACTCTGTTCTATCTTCTTCTACCTTTAACATCTCGTTTAAACGCTGTCATAAACTCAGCTCCAACGATCATTTATGGCAAGACACTGTGCACTCCAACAATCCTCTCAGCTCCTCCGTTCTATTTAGTAAGGCCAATATTCTCATGGAATTGAGGAGCAGAGACTTGCGGTAGGCATTACTTTTCTTTATCCTTCCTATGGAAATGCAGTGTACATTTTTTGTATTGAATTTAATTTGCCACTTCTCTGCTCTTCCACTAACTTATCTATGTCTTCCCGCAGTCCCCTACACTTCTTCTCTGTCTCTTGGCTTGCTCATACTCATCCATCTTGTCTTCACTGTGATTTTATACTATGGATAAAGGCAGATTAGTATTGCGTCAATTAAGCCTGACTAAAAATACAGGATCAACACCAATTAAAGTTGCGTGCTAAAGATAAACGGGTTAATTGTGGTTAGTGTATCAACCCTTTGGCTACAACAACAACAAATTACAGGGAATCAAATAAAATGTGGGACCATCCTAGTCTGTCCGCCTACAAATTACACAGTCTTTACACTTTACCTCGAATCCTGTAAAATGCAATGAAATGTTTTGTGATAAGGTACTATATTAAAAGCAGTGGTGGGCACATTCGCCCACAAAACAGTCACCACACTTTATAGTATATCTTGTGAAGCCTTTGAGATGACCTCCTGATGTGAAATGCACTATATCATATTATTATTATTATTTCTTATTCAAGGGTCTCACGAGGCAATGTGCGTGCCATTGTGAGGAACTGGAAAATGCACTTTGTGTCTGACGTATTCCCATTTCTCCAGCCAAAACGTTCTCAACCAGTGCATTTAGCAGTCAGTTTCTCTCCCCAATGTGACTGGATCATAGCCAATATCAAACCTTGTGTCAGATATACAGGGAACCCATGTTGGGGTACAGTAGCTACTGCCAGTCACCCAGTGATATTCACGGTGTCTGAAGCTGCCTTGATTCACAGACAAAGATACAAACAGAATCATTTGTTGTTAGGCTCCAAACAGCCCGCTTCATCCTGTCGCTGGCAGAGTCCGTGGAAACAGTCAATCAATTGCAGAGGGAAAAAGTAATGAAGGGGAATGCAAGTAAAACAGGAGGACGCAAAGCAGAATGCAACAGGGAAGCGTGTGCGAAAACAACTAAGGATCAGGGGTAGGAATCAACCTTGCAGCTCGCAATGAAAAGAAAATAATGATTGCGGAATAAGAAATCATTCCAGAAATGGAAACACGGAAAACAAAGGTAAAAGGCACGCGAGAGCATAGATCCGCTTTATAATCCTTCAGGCACACGTCATTATTTGCAGTATAACAGTAAGCTATTTTAGAATTCCCATTTATAGAGAATCCATATAAAATAGCCTCTCTGTAAGACATTTGTGAGATGGAGCCAAAAGATTGCCTCATAAAGAGAGCTGTATTGTAAGAAAAATAGAAGCAAGTTGTTGCTTTACTACAGCCATATCCTAAATGTTAACACTGTGTAAAAGGACATCAGTCAGGGTCTAAATGTCAGGAAGAATATTGACCAATGTGTAACAATTAGCGATTGTAGCTGCAAAGATTAGTTTGGGTCTGAAAATGTGGAGCCTGTCAATGGGGAAGTGGGGGAGAGGGGAGGGGATTTGTGAATTACTTTCTAAGCTAGCCACGAGCCACTAAATGGTAGTATAGGCGCACACTGCTGCATATTGAAAGCCTCTATTCAATATTCACCTTTCTGTTTGATGTTTATACGATTTTGTCGATGGAGCTTGAATATCCGTGAGTCTGCAAAGTGATCATACATCTGAGTGAAACACATACATGGCTCCTAACATGCTCCTAGCAGTATTGCTGTGCAAATAGGCTAAAATTTGTCTATTTTCTTCCTCTCTGTGATTTTGTATTTGTCTAATTCTCTTTTGAATGCTAATTCCATTTCAACCACCTCTTTGACGCCTTCATTTCCTCCCGATTTCTCCTTTCCTTTCATTGTTACTATCACTCTCGTCGTTTCAATCCAACTCTCTTTCCTTAGTTCTTTTTCCTTCCTCCTTAATGAGAAAAAATGGACAATTCCTAACCAGAGGACAGTAGTTATTTTTTCCCCTGTAAGACGATACACCACACTATTGCTTTATGCACAATGGGTGAGATCGAATGTGCCGAACGACAACTTCTTCACCGCAACCTCTCCCTCGCTCATCATCAAGGCCAATTAACGCATGTATTAAGACTCAATTGCATGCCTTTTGTTAGACTAGCTTCCACTCTCCATTGTGCAAACCGTCGTATGTTTACCTGGTATCTGCACTCACATGACACTTAGCAAAATGAGGGGAAAATGTTCACTGTGTAAGGCCTGGTGCCTCATATTGATCAACTACTTGCGTTCATTTGAAAAGCCAATGATCAATTCCTGTTTGAACTTAACCACCCTCAAGGCTTGTTCTGCCAGGAGCACAGCGCTCTATGCCAGGCACACTGGGAGATCTGAGAGAGCAGAAGGAAAGACGATAGAGACAGTTTGCCGCACAAAACCTTTCCGTGAGCAACCGTAGACTGTTTACTGATGGTGACAGAGGAGAGGTCTATGATCCAGGTATCTGTGAGTCTGCAAAGTGATCGCATATCTATGTAAATCACATTTTCTGCCCTGAAAGAGGAAGAATCAGAGCAGTGGGAAAGTAACAGGGGTGAAATAGGTTCAAACACACAAACTAAAGGGTGGTCAAGTGTATGTATTTATATGTGTTTACCAATGCACAGAGCCAGAGTGATTGGCCATAGATTGGCATGTGTGACTCCCCCTAAAATGAACACCTTATTCACCAGGGAAGTCACTCGACATACACTAAGCGTGCACTATCTCGACAGGCCCATCATATGGTTACAAGAGGGCATCATAGAGGCCTAGGAGAAGACTGCCCACCTGTTCTCTCAGCTAAGGACCCAAAACAGAAACAGATTTTAAGAATCCCACATTATTTTGCAGCTCAAACTGAACCTCAACCTGAACTTCAACTCTCACTGAACCTCACACTGAATCTCAGCACCCCAGCACCTAATGGATCGACTTCAAGATCCTCACACTTGTTTTCAAATCAAATCACTCCCTGGCACCTCCCTACCTATCTGACCTCCTCACTTCCCAAACCACCACCCGGCGCCTCCGCTTGACTGGCACCGGTCTCCTGCTCGTCGCTCGCGCCCTCCGTTCCGCCATCGCCACTATCGCTCAGACAATGTAAAGTGTTAGCCACCAAGGATTTTCTACTCATTCCTGATCCCCATCATTAGCACCTGTGCTTGAGCAAAGTGATCAGAGTGAGCACAGGGAGTCAGGCCAAGCATTCAGTAATTCACCATTTGATTCCACAACCAGGAGTGGGATTCTGTGCTGGTTAGTGGAAAGTGAATATTGGAAAACAAATAAGGGGGCCTGGCAATGGTTCAGTTGCAGTAATTTGGGTAACTATTTTATTACAATACAAATTTACATTTATAGATGTCTTTCGCTTCAAGAGGATATCCCAGGGTGCTTAATAATAATGGTTTGACACCTGAGCTGGGGGTGGGAGACAAGGGGACTGGGGAAGAGAATGATGACTGAAAACATGGTCATAGATGTAGGTCTTGAGACAGACCTTATATGAAGTGATGAACGGTGCTGAAAGGCCGATCACCGATGGTAGAGTGGTTAGGGCAGGGGAATACGAAGCCGGCCACTACCTGCTGAATGAACATCCGGGTCTATAGGGTTTGAGGAGGTCACATAGATAGGGTTGGGCAAGTCCACAGAGGGATTTAAAGGTGAGAGTGAGTATTTTGAACTTGATCCGCTGGGTGTTGAGGAGCTACTGGAGCCAGGAGAGGGCGAGGCTCATTGAGCCTGATACGGGAGAGGACATTGGCTGTAGAGTCCTGGATCGATCTGTGCAGGGAACAGCTTCGTGGTCCAGCGAGCAGAACATTGTCAAATGATACACGCAATGGCATGGCACAGAAATAGCCCCCTTGGCTCAACTGGTCCATACAATTGTATATACTCCACACAAGCCCCACCCATCCTGTTTCCCTCTTTATTTCCCTTCTCCCTCATGTGAGCATCAAATGTCTTCTTAAATATGTTGATGCTTTGAAGTGAACTTTCAAAGACTGTATGTCTGGATTATGTTTGACTGAAGGTTTTTACTGTTCCCACTGACAAAACCCTTCATGTTTTCTTCATCACGTTTCATCTGAATTTCCCCACAAAAGGAGTATTTTTTAAAATGTCGCTGACTTAAAGGATAAAATGTGTCGATGACGTAAAGTGAAAGCAGCAGAAGCCAATATTTCTCTCTCGGCCAGAAGTGAGTTAAAGTACCTGATCTTTTCCACGCTGCCCATTTGCTGCTGAAGATCTATGAGCTCCATTAATTGTTTCTGCAGGGTTTTCTCTTTGCCTTTGATCTGTTTCATAAAGGGGTGGTCCAGAAGGTCAGAGACAGTTGGACGCTGCTCAAAGTCTTTAATGAGGCATCTGCAGCGACAAAAGCAGGAAATTATCAATAAAAATCACCTCATCCTCTCCAGAGTGTTAATCCTCTGCAGCGTTATATTTTACTGCTTATTTTATGAAGTGCAACCCGCCCTAATTGAAAGTCCAAAGCACTTCATACAACCATCTGCTTTTCACATTGCAGAAGCAACAACAACAACGTGCACTTATGTAGCGCCCTCCACGCAGGGCAGAGTCTCAGAGTGTTTAACAGTGGCAGACCTGACTCCGAGCCGGGGAGTGGGGGTAGGGGGTGGAGGTGACCGTAAGCTCTGTCAAAAAGGAAGGTCTTAATGCGAGACTTGAAAAAGGGGAGAGAGTGGTCAAGATGGAGGGATCGAGGGAGAGTGTTCCAAAGTTTTGAGGCTTAGTGGCTGAAAGCGCGACCTCCAATGGTGGAGCGTAGGGCCCGAGGGACGAGCAGGAGGATGGTGCCAGTTGAGCGGAGGTGCCGGATGGTGGATTGGGGAGTGAGGAGGTCGAAGAGGTAGGGAGGTGCCAGGGAGTGAAGTGATTTGAACACGAGTGTGAGGATCTTGAAGTTGATCTGTTTGGTGATGGGGAGCTAGTGGATCCTGGGCCAGAAATGGTGATATGAGGGTACGGAATTTGGTCCGGGTATGTATGCTGGCAGCAGAGTTCTGAATGAACTGAATTCTGTTCAGCATTACTATTGTTTGTGGATAAAGCAAAACCGTGTAAAGTTTTACGTTTCACCCCAAAAATACAGTCAATTCACTTTACAGTATATTCTGTGAAGCGCTTTGAGAGTCTCAAAGATGTGATAAGGAGCTGTATGAAATGCAAGGATTATTATTATTATTATTTTTATTATTACAGCAAACAAGCTTCATGTGTACTGGTTAGGACAGGAATCTAAACACATGTAAATAGGTTGTATTGGCAATCACGCAGCCAATGTTTCTTACTACCATGAGTTTTCCTTCTCTTAAATACTAATCCTTACATTTGGTACAGCACCTTATCATGTAAAGTCACTTCACAGGATTTACTGTGACTGTGTGTATTTTGTGGGACAATACCCCAACTAATTTGCGCACAGCATTATCCCACAAACAACCATGAATTGAGTGACCAATCGTATTTGGAAGGTTGTTGGCCAAGACATTGGGCAAAATGGCCCTTTCTTTTCGAATCATGCAATAGGATCTTTAACATCTACCTGAACAGACAGACGGTTTAAAGTCTATCCAAAGGATAGCATCTCTAACAATGCAGCACACCCTGGTACTGTATTCACTGTATAGGTTCCACATCCCGATTGGGGTTTGAAGCTGCAATTTTCTAGCTCAGAGACGAGAGTACTACCAACTGAGCCGACAGCAATATTCCTCTGTAGCAGAGCATCTCAGGTCACCACACTATATATTCCTTACAATTGCATAATGTATTTCCATTGGAAACAGGAATGCCATCAGTGGCAGAATGCAAGTGTGCTCTGATTTTTATATGTGTTTTATGAATTGTTTAATGAATACAATGAGCAGTGTGAATTCCAGGTTCAGTGGCTGAACACCATCCACATACTGTTCCTAAGGTAACAGTTTAGCCTCTGTAATCTGGTGTCATCATTGTGCTTCCTTCCACTCGCACTTTACAAAATAACAAGCCTAAGATTGCATGAATGCACAGGGCTAACAGCACAATAACAAGAGGAGAATAGGATACATCAACAAAACTCTAAATAGCATTAAATCCTCTTCTAATAATGGAAACATCTTAAATTCAGTCTTAATTTAGAAGCCAGTTTCCACAGAAAACCACTTTCAAATTAAGATTAACTGCAATCCTTGAGGGGGAGGGGAGGGAAGTAAGTGAGGTCCCCTTGAAGCTGAACTGGTCCAAGTTGACGTGCCTGACATGCTAGGGAATGTTACTACTTCACTCCCAATGGAGGTGACACCCTCATCTCCAGACTTGACATTTCAAACACTCTGCTCACCAGTGTCCCCAGCTCCACCTCCGCAAACTCTGGTCCAACAACAGCTCCACAGGCGTTGCAAGCCTATCACCCTTATCCTTGCCTCGCTCCAGTGGCTTCCTGTCTCCCAGTGAATCGACTTTAAGTTCCTCATCCTCACCTTCCAATGTCTCCTTGGCCTTGTATCACCCGACCTGTGTCCTCCTGCAACCCTGCTCCCCCCGTCACTCTCTCCACTTCACCAACACCGGCCTGCTTCATGCCTCACACTGGCCATGCTCCATCATTGATGGATGAGCCTTCAGCCACTTTGCCCCCTACTTCTGCTCTACTTTTCCATCCCGTCTGAAGACCTACTTGTTTGCCTGTGCTTTCGGCCACCTCCCGCCACTGCCTTAGCTCCCTCCCAGTTCAAACTCCAGCTCAATCTTTGTAAGGTACTTTTGAGATATTTTTTCCAACATGAAAGGTGCAATATAATTGTAAATTGTTGTTGTAGTTTGTATAGCTTTCCAGCGCCTTGGGACGTCCTCCCGACATGAAAGGCGCTATACAGATGTAATGTGTTGTTATTGTTTGTTGGGGACTCAGTCTTTTATTTTCCAAGTTCATGGAAACCAGAAAATCAAACTTTTCATGAGTGACTCATCCGACTAATGCCCTAAAACCTTCAAAACTGACTATAATTAATAAAGTTAAAGCCTACACTCAGAAAGCAAACTGTCATTGCAGTAGGTTTTGTTTAAACAGGATTTTTGATGAGATTCCACTGAATTTAATTGCTTAATAATAAAACTAAAGATTCACAGCTAATTATTGACTCCTGTGTCAGTAGTCCTGCTGAACAGTACACAAGGGAAGCTATTTTTGATAGAAGACGTGTTGTTCTGTTGCACTTGCCACACTGTTATATAACACTTTGTATTAAAATGGTGCAGAGGTCATGTCACAGAATGCTGGAGGAAATTTTGTGCCGTGGCAAAGTACGTGAAGAGACACACCACAGTCACTGCTGCTGAGATTTACTCCCAAACATGCTTTATTATTGTCTCTCTTTCTAACAGATATTAACATGGGTCGTCTATTCATTAGCAAAATGCTGAATTGAAGTAACCCATTTTCTGCCCAGCTGTGATCGTAAAGGCACCCTCAGAAAGGTGCCAAGTCTAGTTGCTATGAGACATTTTAATTGTTTGTGCGCCTAGCTTGCTGGACTTGCTAGCTTCACCATCCATAGATTTCAACTTATTCAAAACTCCACCGCCCGCACCCTTACCCACACCAAGTTCCGCACTTGCATCACTTCAGTCCTCAACAGACTCCACCAGCTCCCTGTCTCTCATTGCATCCATATCAAGGTCCTCGCCCTCATCTATAAATCCCTTAACACCCCAATATCTCCCTAATATCTCTGATATCCTCCAACCCCACTCCTCTGCTCCGCTCTGGTAACTCTGCTTGTTGTAGGTCCCCCTCTCTACCTGCCTCATAGCTGTGAAGAGAACGACCAATTTTTATTTGGGGAATTGTCGGGAAAAACTCCCTTCTCCTTTCATGCAATGCCATGGGATCTTTAACGGCTAAATGAACAGGCGTGATTTATTTCCCAGCATTTTGCAATCAATCGTGCATATTATGTGCACATCATGCCTAACATTTTATAATAATAATAATCCTTGCATTTGATATAGCTCCTTATCACATCTTCGATACATGCTCTAAACACTAAGCTACAGGACGCCACCATTTTGAGTGATGCAAGTGAGGTAAGCCATGAAGAAGGTAGCCTCCGCTATTTAAAAAGGTTGTTTAAGCCGCAAGAAAGATTACAGGTTAAAAACTGTGTACAGAGACACTCTTGTTGAAGCTGTAAAGGTAGAGATTCTGACTATGGAAAGGAGTGGGAGCTGGCAGGAGCCTCAGCAGGTAGTATGGGAGAAGATTGACTGGCTCTATGTATTGCAGAGTACGAGATGTTATTTGACTGATACAAGAGAACTGCAGGCTTTCACGTTACAGTTGGACAGTGGAGTGCAGTGTCTCCAGGAGATATTAACAGTACTTTTTCAATCGTGTGGCTCTTTACACCCTCTGCAACCATGCAGAGCTGATAGTGGCACTCACTTGCTTATAAAGTTATTAAACGTTTCTGTCCAGAGCTCTGGCTGATGCAGTTTCGGGGGCAGATTCCTGAAGGTAGAAACAGAAAAGGAGATTAACCAGAACACTGATAGCACACAACCAAATTCTAAAGCATGCGTCTCAAGGATCATCGTAAAATGATGGACATCGCAGCTTGAAGGACACAGTTGTTAGCATAATTATGCCTCGCTTTCTTTCTTTTTCTAAACGCCTTCCACATAGAGATACAAGACCTTAGGAAACACACTCACACAGAGTCAAATATAGCCTTGTGTCTCAACGATTGCTCATGCAAGTGTAAGAACAGCTGATGTGCTATTAATCTCCAATCACATCAATGTATCTGTGCGCTGAAGAGGCTTTTTGAAACGGCAAATAAATGATGCATTTCTACCAACAGAATCACTGCTCTTTAAGTAGCTCTGCATTCACGTAAGGGGACCAAAGACATTTGACATTGCAGTATTAACTATCCCATTTAACACTGTGTTAAGTTTCGTGAGCAATAGCACTGCTCTTCTAGGATTTACTACCACAGCGATAGCTATTTAAAATTGCCCTTTACTGTTGTCTTTTATGTTTGGCACAAAACGGCTTCCTAAATGGCTGCATTGGGTCTGGGCTAATGCATTGAACTCTTACTTGAGCTAATCTTATATGGTACTTCAATAGAACAATGATGTTCTATTGTGGAGGAGAGGGGATAGGAAGGAGAAAAATGCATCATTGCCTCAGTGATGTCAGGCACAGGTGACATGATGGTGAGCTGATATGATTTTGTATCACGGATTTGGAAACAAACGGAAAAGAGGTTTGACAAGGATTTTTTCCATGAAATAAAAGCCCTTTTAAACATCAAATATGTAATGTTAAAGCAGAGCAGATTTCTCACTCACTTGAGATTTGAAACCTAGTTCCCATGCAATACAGAAATGCAAATACACATGGGAGTGTGTTACACGGTTCATCAAATTAATCATACTCTGTGCGTTTGAAATAGCACCTTATTAAGTCTTCGAGATGTTTCAAAGCGCTTCACAGGATTTAGTGTTGAGTGTAGCGACTGTATGTTTTGTCGGCAAATGGCAATTTGCTCATAGCAATGTCCCATAAACAGCCATGGAATGAATGACCAATTTTATTTGGGCGATATTTGGCCAGGACAGTGGAAGAAACTCCTTTTTCTTTTTAAATGGAGTCCTGTAGCACAGTGGTTAGAGCACTCTCCTTGCAAGCAAAAGACCTGGGATCAATTCCCAACAAGGCGAAATGTTGGGCAAGTTTCCTTGCTCCACAAGCCTCCGTTTACCTAGCAGTAAGTAGTAACCCGGTTGTTGGTCAATTGGCGTATCGCTTTTCCGGGGGTAATAATTCCTTCAAAAAAAAAAAAATTGCTCACTCAATCCATGACTGTTCACTGTTGGCTGCCGCGTTTCGCCCACAAAATATATAGTCAATTCACTATATTCTGTGAAGCGCTTGGAGACGTCTTGAAGACGTGATAAGGTGCTGTATCAAATGCAAGGATTATTATTATATTATTAAATAGAACCATGGGAGCTTAAAGTCCACCTGAACAGGCAACAGGAACTTAGTTTAACGTCTCATCTTAAGGACCACATCTCCAACATGCAGCACATTAGCGTCGCTTGCACTGCATTGGAGTGTCACCTCAGACTATTTGAGTACAAGTCCCAATGTGGGGCTTGAACTCACAATATTCTGACTCAGAGGAGAGAGTGCTCCTCTGTGCCAGGGATACACAAATATAAGTGATGTAAAAATAAAGAGTTCTGATTTGAAATTATTATTAATTTGCATTTATTTGCACCTTTCACGTAAAAGGGAAACGCTTTAAAGTACTTTAAACAATATAATTGATTAGAAATGGAAGTATTTGTTGCTATTTCTATAATTTGTGAATAATACCAATTTATCCCTTTGAGTTTGATTTGGATACTGTTAAGCATAGTGATGGGTTTGCACATGTGTCAGACATCCAAAAAAATCCCTTTGACCATGCCTATGCCACCATGCAGGGCTCCGAGTTCCTATCCTGCATAAAGGGTCCAATAATAAATGTAAGTTGTTCTTTCTTCTTATGAATAGCACCTGCATCATACAACGTGTAATAGTCTTCTCACGTTCCTTACCGGCTGCTAGAGTATAGAGACATGAACGTTTAGCAGTTTAAAGGCTGCAATGACGGGAAATCTAGAATCAGTCGTTAAGGGGAATGAAGTAGAGCTGTAAACCAAATTAGGATCATTTTACCGTAATTTCATGGCTGACTGATGCAATCATGTGATCAGATTATCAAACAGTCAAATCTTACTCATTGCTCTCCTTTGATTCTGTAGCTCAGTACAATTATTCAATGTCTCGCTCGTACTCCCGTAGTGAGAACTGTTCTTGTGCGTTGCTCTATTTTTTCCTTTATTGTCATCAGGTCACCAAAAATACATAAATCCTGTCGCATTCGGCACAAGTGGCATAGCAGGAGGAGGCAGAGTAGTGGAAACAACCTTGGAAACAGGTCCCAGTGGAATATGAATACACACAATAGACAGGATAAGCAAAACACATTGCATGCAACACACACGTACAGAACAGACAGCTGCAGACTCTGAGAAAAGCAATATTAGGTTTTGATAATGTTTTGTGGATATTAAGACATTCCCAGGACTGAGCTTCTGGTGGGAATGAATCTGAAGTTTTCATTAAGTGCTAAAGGAGGAGAATTAACCAAGGCAGCAGGAGAATGTTTTATTATAATAATAATCCTTATATCTGATGTAGCATCTTTCACGTCAGGAGGATGTCTCAATGCTCTTCACAGGATATAGTATCACATGTAATGACTGTGTATTTTTGAAGCAAATGGACCAGCTAATTTGTCCACAGCAATATCCCACAAACAGCCATGAAGTGAATGATCAATTTTATTTGAGTGATTGTTGGCCAGGACACCAGGATAAATGCCTTTCTTGTTCAAAAAGTACCACTGGATTATTAACATCCATCAGGAAAGTGCCGATAATTATCACTATATAAATATACAGCATGTCAGAAGGCCATTTGGCCCACAGGACTGTGCTCGCCCGTTGAAAGAGCAATCCATTTAATCCCTGTCTTATCCCCATATTACAAAGTGTATATTACAAACTTTAATATATATACTCAGATATTGTAATATGTTACAATGTATATATAACATATACACAATATACCTGGTAACATATATATATAGTAATATATTATAGTACATACTACAATGTGGCTAATTGGCTGCCGTGTTTCCCCCCAAAAATACACAGTCACTTTAGGATATATTCTGTGAAGCGCTTTGAGGTGTGATGCGGCGCTCTATCAAATGTAAAGATTATTATAACTACAAACTTCATTATATTATTGCATTGCTAAGGCAAGTCACCAGAAAGCCAGATGGGAGAAAAGAGCATTTCCTCCCATACGCTGTGTCAGGTTTGTCCTATCGTGGATTCTGTTCAACCCATTTTATCTTCTGAGGCATAAAGAGTTTTATTGCAATCCACATCTCCAGGATTCAAGGCCACCTCCTAGGATCACCAGCATGACTAAAGATGACTTTATTTCATTTTATACGACAATATTAGGATAACGTGTTCATAGATCAAATATAATGAGATCCAGATAAACGCTGTTTGTTTTCCCTTTCAGCTGTAGAGAGGTTCAGAGTGGGAAGCCAGATTTATGTAATCCACTCCAAATATTTCTTGCTGCAAAGGAGAGAGCTAACAGAACGGTGTGGAAATCCATGACTTTTTATAATGCTATTAAGACACAATGTGAACGCAACCAGTTGCTAAATAACCTGGAGTGTCATTGATACTTCAATAATATTACAGATCTTAAGATCAATCCAATTCAACATGAAATGTCCTCTTACATGCATAGCGATATTCCCTAACCATATCTCCTAAAGCAAATGACTGCTGCATCAGTGAAAATTGTTTCTTATTGTTTCCAATTGAACACTATATGTTAACTATACGTCAGCAATCTGACTCAGAGAAATCCCCCCCTTTTAGTTTCATCCTTGTGATTTCTTCAAGGGAGATTGCCAATGTATTGCTAAATTCTCCCTCCCTCAAATCCATTAGATCAATAGGCATTCAGTCTAATGCATCCTGGATGAATTGTTCTTGACATAGGAATGATGCATCATAGCAATGTATATATATGATTTGTCTAAAGCTTTGTCAATATGAAACTGTACTATATTTGTAATAATTTTAATATTTTAAACCATTTGATTCTGTCACATTGATTATTGTGCTGTTTACAGAATTTTAGTTTATATAATTTGGGTTTATGAGTTACATATTATATGTCTTTTGCTTCGAATGGAAGTTACTTAATATTTGTACTATTATAACCTTTTTAAGTGAAGAACCTTGATACGAATGAATATGTCTGTTTTTACTTGATCTTATATCTTTGTGTAGTTGTGTGAATCGAGGGGCTTTGGCATGCAGATGTGGGAATGTGTTGGAGTAGTCTCAAACTTCGAGAAACAGACTGCAGTAGCAGGGAGGGTGACCAGTGTGAGTTGTTTGAAGTGTTTGTTCTTTTAAGTGAAGCATAGGATGGGTAAATGGGCAAGGACAGCCTTTGACATGTTTGTTTAGGGTTATACGTATTGGTCACTAACTAGCCTAAAGTTGAAACAGGCTCGAAAATGAAGAAGACAATAAAGATATTGTTTCCTGGATTGGTAAATATGCCTTTCTGTGCATGAACATCGCTGTATAAAGATTTCTTTAATAAAACAGGTTATTGAAGGAGTACCTGTCTCTTACGATCTTGGTTATCTAAAAATTAGTAGACTGAAGTGGGGTAAATTCAGAACAAATCTGTGCAAAACACTAGTTCAATGAGTGAGGAGTAAACTTAACAAACAGGCTCCCTAGGAAGACAGTGGAAGCAGAAAATGTCATTTGTTTCATGAATAAATGAGATAGATTTCTCCTAGAAAATAATATCTTGGGATACAGTATATAGTCTGGGAAGCGACATGTCAAGTGACTGCCAAGATGGTGGAAGGCAAACTAGATGGACCTTGGTCTTCTTTCGCATAGCAAGTTCTTATGTTGTTGTAATAGATTGGTTTTATTTAAAGTAAATACAATACAGGATTGACCCAATGCAGTCAACAAATGTTACGTGTCCTTAGTCATTCTGAGTGAGATTGAAGTAGGAAGTAGATACATTTAAGTGTCCAAATACCAAGCTTGTACGACAAATAACCTTAGCATGGGAACTGAAAAGGTAATTGTGCCTTCAATAATACACTGGTGAATATTCACGGCAATGTCCTGTCTAACAGTAAGGTGCAAATGGCACGAATACCTGGGTATTTTGAAAAGTGCCCTCATTGGGTGTAGATCAGCCAGTGGTGGATCTCCATCTCCGAGTTCAATGGCAGTGATGCCCAAAGACCAGACATCACAACGTGAATCATAACAGGAATCCAGCTGCTGCTCACAAGCTATTACCTGGCCATCAGTAAAGCAAAGAGACATCCCGAAGTTACTGTCAATTATTAATATTATTACTATCAGCAATCATAGCAGAAAAAACGTTCGAATCTTATAGTGAAACAGTCATAATCTGAGTAATGCTTTCGAGAGGTATTAAATATAATTTTGAACCTAACTAATGTGGCTACCCAGGCCACTGTCTCTTACAATTGATCCTCTGTTGAACTATTTTCTAAATGTTATGATTTTAAATGACGTTGCCCCAAGCTGCCCCAAGCAAACTTCACTATACATTAATTCTGGGCAGAAACAACATTCTTTTTTCCTGCTCCCATAAGGTGATCTCCTGGTTAGAATCTGCTCTCATCCAGGGCCGATACATCATTATTAAAAGAGTTTCGAGCAGGCCGAATGTCTTGTTACTCTCCAGCACTTCCATATTTACAGGTTATGGCTGGAATTAGTTCCAGATTTAATCGGCAGCTAGTTAGAAACCTCATTTCTGAAACGGTTCTGACTCTTGTCGCACTAATGTGTTCGATTTTCTTTGACAGTAAAAAAAAAAGGCGAAGTATAAATTAGGGAAAGAAAGAAATAATTTTAACATCAGCAATGAATGTAGAAAGGCACAGGATATTACAATTATTTACGGTACATTGATTTTTTTTTCCTATACAAAATTGTTTCAACTCAGATTATTGTCATTGTGCTAAAAATAGCCTATGTCGATGCAGCCTAAATTGTATATGTAGAGAAAATTAGATATTATTTTTCTAGATAACTAAATACACAAAAGGTTGCTGTGTTTATGTAATACTAGTTCACACTTCATTGCTAAAATTGCAGGAAATACGTGTTGTGCTCAGATTAACTAGCGCCCTGATAACTGTAAATCCTTTATGTTTTTTGGTAAAGAAACCCTGGATTTTCACATGTTAAGAGCCAAAGGTTCTGGGAAAGCTAGGTTGGTCAATGTTCTCTTGTTTGCACAATAATCTGAGTCTAGGATATTGAAAATAAAGGAAAAAGCGACATGGAGTTCATAAAGTAATTTGTAGAGTTAAAGGGAATTTTAACCAAATGTTTTTAGCTGCTCTTGAAAATGGTTTTGTTGGTGGATTTCAGAAGAAAGACAGTGAGAATGTGCAGAGTATTGGAAGGATAACTCAGTAAAATTTGCTTGACCTATTTGATAAAGTGGCAGAGGTATAGCCTTCTCAGGGGGATAGAAGAGAGCAAGATTTTCACTTCGCAGACCATTTCAAATTCTGAATATTTACTTTTTTCTGCAATCTGTAATTTAAATCTGGAATTTTACTGCTTTAATATTCTGCAATTGTTCCTTGATTCTGGTCACTTGACTGTGGACAGGGCTGACTTTAATCCTGGCCTGTATACATTGTGGATGCACAGGTTTGCTTTATGTTAAGCGTAAAGTAATGCAATGAGATCCAGTTAAATGAGATTTAATGCTGCAAGTATAAACGACATAATCCCCTCCTCCCTGAGCTAATGTAAGGAATGTGGACAATTATGTAGTAAAGGCAGATTATCCGGGTCTAAGTGAGAATATTACAATTACAGGATGCATCTGGATATTACATTGACACCATGTTTGCTGTAGAATAAGCAGGGCTAACAATGTAGATTGCTCGGATGATGTCCGCCTAGTGATAACCAGTTTCTCATATTTTGATTACTTCCTATTGTTTGCATTTTAATTGTCCTGCATTGAAAATTAGCAATGGGGGAGGGGGATTCAACACAGAAACAAAGCAAAAGCTGAGTGATTTAAGCCTGTCCAAGACCAAAAGAGGTGGCAAGACTCCCTATCATATTCTGATAGTGGTTTGACTCGAGCCAAGTTAGGAATACATGTTCCTTCTTTGTAGACTAGGTTTTTTTTTAATAACTATGTTAAAGCACAAAACGTGGTCCAAGTAAATGCACTGAACAGTAGTGACGGCTAATGTTATTTCGAGTCAGTCAGTCAGTCATCACCCAGTGGATTAGGTAATGAGGTGAGGGGTTGACTGTCCTTGGAGTTTCCGTACTTACCTCTGGGGCCATCCAGAAGGGGGTTCCAACAGATGTATTGCGTTGAAGGCAAGTGCTAGTTAACTGAGCTGAAACACCTAATATAGAGATTAGAGCAGCATCATGAAGTGAAGTTGACACATTGCCCCACAGCATTGAAAACACTCCTTGGAGCCTTTTCAGTTTTAAAAATTACTGTTAAAGAGGGAGTCTCAGCAGCCTTTCAAAGAAATCCCAAACTTAATAAAAATAAGTTATTTATTTTAACATCTAGATGTTTCCTGTCAGGTTCTATTGGTAATTGTTTTTTAAAAAATGTGACCTAAACAGTAAGTGCTGGTGGTATTATGGGAGGGGGAGGATCTGACTTGTCAGAATTACTGAGCCTAACAATGTGAGAAAGCTGAATTATTGTCAGGAGAGATGGTCACTAAATTACATCAGAACATTTGATGGATTGAAAGGTTACAGAAAGCTGAGACATGCACAGTAGACAATGTGTTATGGATCCTGACCCTTTGGAACTGTCTACCTCAGTCCCTCCACCTTGCTCCCTCTTTGCCCATCTTCAGGTCGAGCCTGAGGACTTTACTCTTCGATCAGTCACTTACCCTTTCTCCCCAGCTTGGTGTCAAACTATGCTCCAAGTCACTACCCTGGATGAAGAGCACTGTATCATTGCATGTTGTTGTTGTTGCATCTGTAGTCAAACAGCTTTAACTCTGAGTGAGGTACAAATAACTGGTTCCTTCACTTCTAAAACATGCCATAATTTCTGTAAGCCATTAGTTGATGCCCAAGCCCAATGGCAGCAGCTTTGCTCAATTGGATGGATTATATTGCATCTGCTACTCCCTTCCAGGTGGAAGTTAAAGATAGTGTCTCCTTGTTCAATTAGTCAGTCAGTTCCTACTCAACGCCAATTACCTCAATCCACCATAAGTCTGAAGAGTATTCTTCCTCGATGTTGTGGACAGCACACTTTTCATTAAAAGCACATCTGCTCCAATGTCACACAATTATCTGACAGTCTCACCTTTCTCATTCAGTCTCTCATGGAAATTCTCTCTTTTTCCATGTACATTCCTACATGGTCACCTTTGATCTTAGATATAGCAGTTACCATTTCTGTCAAACACTGTCAGGTACCTCCATCGTAAAGACATTTTGTCACAATTTGGTTTTCGGTGGATCACAATCTCAGCTCCGTATAAAAGGATTTCTGCGAGACATGGATTGGGGCCAATAAATTTCTGCAGAAAAACAAGCACGAGCCACCTTTCCTGCTTATATATCCATCTGACTCCAGCTGAGATCCATTAACTCTTCGCAGATCAGGAACTTAAGGTGACTCCTCAGAGGGAAGAGCAAAATAAAACTTTTTTTTAAATTTTCTTTGTCTTCCAAATAGTGTTTGTCTTTGTGGGTAGGTAATTCTTGCGATGAATTGGATCAAACCTAAATTCAGAAGGTTTTCAGATACGTTGAGGCAGTAATGATGAAATGATCTTAAACAATGCACTGCAAGGCATCAAGTCTGGGTTCAAAAGCTATTCTAACCTAGTCAATTTGATGTGTAAGTCTTCATTATATTGCACTTCTTGCTAGGTTCATGTGTAATTATATTACACAACACTATATGTCGAAACAGACAAATGAGATTGTAGACAAATGAGTGATATTGCAAGAATACAATGAAATAAATTATGCTATGTTTATTGAGCAGAAAGAGACTATTTTGCCCATCACACCCATACTGCATGCGTTCCCCACTGGAATTTACTATTCTAATCCCATTTCCCTGCTTTTTCTCTATACCCTTTTATATCTCAATTCTTGAATTGTTTATATAATGCACATTGAAATGTTTTAATTAACTAAGATTCAATAGCCATTTGTGGTAATGCATTCTTAATAACTCCCATATTAAAATCACCTTCTCACTTCTCTCTGTGAGCTTTGAGAAACAATCTCCAATTTAGTATCCTCCCTTGTTGTTTATTTGACCAAGCATTCCAATTTTTTTTTACCTTCTCAAATCCTTTTCCAAACTGCAAGCATTTTTACTAGGTCCTCTCCTGCAGTGAATATCACTCTTATAAATCCCCTTCATCATAACTGCACTCCTTCTCATGGTATCATCTCAGTTGATCTGTGTTAAACTCTCTCCATAGACTGTCTGATGGTCCTTCTGAAACTTAGCCCGAAACTGCACTCAATAGTCCAGCTGTAGACCGGCAAATGTCTTGTAAAGGTTCATGACTATCCTACTTTTGCATTCAGTGGCCCCGTAAATAAAACCTAGAATTCCATTTACCCTTTTTATGCGTCATTGCTATTTTTTGCAGATCTGGGTATCTGTATCCTCAGATCCCTCTGTTCCTTATATCATTGCAGTCAAAATATTAGGGCATATTTCAATTTGATTAGTACAATTTGATTTGAAATGCAAAGCATTTTTCGACACTGAACTTTATTTGCCACATCTCTGCCCATACCCATAGCTTCTCTGCATCGATAAGTCACATTTAAAAACATCATCATCATCTCAGTTGAGTGAGATGTAGCACTGCTGAAAGTCACATCTGGTAGTGAGTTAGCATAGCACAGGGATCATGGATCTTCTTTCTCTCCACAAGTAAATAATAAATTGTCAAATGCGTTTTTTTTCTCAGGGTAGATTTCTTTAACTGAAACAAGGAACTCAAGTGGAAAGAGACAGGTAAACACTTTATAACTCCATTGCTTCAGCTATGAAAATTCTTGAGCTTGAATGTCTCGGACTCAACGCATCAGTTGCTAAATCATGTGCACAGCAACACAAGCTCCAGCGAAGGTATAATTTAACAGGTTGCTCATCACTAATTGGAAATGATCGGTAATTATGTACCAAGTAGGAGATCTCCTTGTGTTCTGGTGGCTTGTCCATGGGGGAATTCTTCCCATTTGGATCGTGTCTGCCTACCTGTATGGATTTGCTCTTCGGTGGGAATCTGTGCCAACATTCGGAATGTTGTCTACGCTCGAGTTTTTATTCTCCTCAGTAACATCCGAAGCAGGTTACCACAAAATGTCTCCCAAATCCATTCCGTATCACCTCCTCCAGCCTTACTGAGCATGTCATGACTTCTTAAAGCAACACTCCACTAGGTGACACCTCAATTATCTTGTGATCCCAAATACAGAATGCCACAGTGCATGCAAGGCCTGATCTCCCAAAATTGGGAACAGGGAGAGGAAGCAGGAATTCCTCACATTTGAAAGCACTTGACCGAAGAGTGTGGGCAGGAATGGGTATCTTGTACAATGCAAGAAAGCTATTCAAATTTCACAATATCAGACAAGATCACAAGATTGGTCTGGATGAAGAAGGCTCTTTGTCCGTTGTGATCTCATCGCTCCATAACACCTATCCTACCGTCCCCCAGCAGTACACCAAGCTGCAGTGTCCTGGCCAGTTGATTACTTTGACAGCGTGCGATAAAGCTGAACCACAAAATCCTTAAAATAGACTGTATATGGGGTAAGAGCGGGGGAATCAGACTAGTTGGTACCTCTTTCAAAGAGCCAGCACAGGCATGATGAGCCAAATGACCTCTTTCTGTGCAATAAGATTCTATGATTCTGTGTGGAAGCATTTCTACAATGACACTTGTAATACATAGTTTTGGACGTAATTTACTATATCGATCATCTTGAGATACTTATTGTACAATATAATACTATTATCTCATAATACCTAATACCATATAACAAAAAGGCAACTTCAATAAGCAAAACCCTTAAAATGAGCAATGTTACCAGCTCTATCTCTTTCAGGTGAAGGTTTAACCTGGTTTATTTGTTGATCTTTGTTCAGATAGGTATTAATTCAGCTCTTTCACATTATTGGGCTTGGAAACTTCTCCCAGTCAATCTACCAGAGTAACCAGGACACACTGCTTAAAATTGTTTAAAATAATAATAGTACTAATAAAATAGACAGGATAAAAAATTAAATAAAACTTATTTTGGCTGCACTGATGGAGAGACTCCTGCTTTGATACACTCAAGATATGAGAATAATATAAATTTCAATGAATGAGTTCTGGAAAACCTTTTGCTTATCTCATGAACATATAATTTCATTCAATTTCATTTGAAACATTTATTTTAGACCACAATATTGGATTTGAGTTCCACAGGCAATTTGAGTTACGTGAGGTTTGATGGTGACAGAGTGAAAAGTCTCATTTTAGCTCAAACCTGTACCTGTGTAGTTTTGCTTCAAACATACCATTACTGACATGATAGCAGATCTTCTTTAAATAATTTGATGGTGAACATAACATTCTCAATCCTACTCTTGACAATGAGGAATGATACCCAAACCACCACCACCGTAAACTGTTAGGGCATCACCCATTACCAGTCATTCTCCAGTGCCCTTCAGGAAGGAACTTCTCCAGACACAATAACTCACTACAATAACCTGAAAGTGAGGAAAGTTTTCTGTATGTAACATATTTCCCTCAGCTTTTTCCAAAGAGATGTGTCAAGGATTTTATCTGGAATAAAGGTATTCTCCAACTAAATCATGGAAGATTGCAATGTTTTGCAGATCATCTAAAGGCATTTTTTAATTAAGATATTAATAATAATCCCAATTATAATCCTTGCATTTGGTATTGTGGACTTTCACATGTCTCAAAGCGCTTTACAGAATTTAATTTGAAATGGAGTGCCTGTATATTTGTAGGCAAACATAGCAGTCCAATTGTGCACAGCAACGTCCCACAAAAGAAAACATTGAAATAAATGACCAATTTTATAACTACAACAACAACACCTTGGATTTATATAGCGCCGTCTCAGAGCGCTTCACAGTAATGGATCCCGGGGCCGAGCCAGGGGGAGGGGGAGGAAGGTGACCAAAGGTCGAAAAGAAAGGTCTTCAACAGAGACCTGAAAATAAGGAGAGAGGCGAAGGGAGTGAGGAAGGCAGTTCCAGAGCCTCGGGGCGTAGTGGCTGAAGGCACAGCCACCGAGGGTGGAGCAGAAGACTCGGGGGACGAGGAGGAGGCCAGACCCGGGGGAACGAAGGCAACGGGTACTGTTTTGAGGGGAGAGGAGGTTAGAGAGGTATGGGCGGGTGCAGAGGAGTGGAGGGATTTGAACACAAGGGGTGAGGATCTTGAAGTTGATCCTCTCTGGGATAGGCAGCCAGTGCAGTCTGGCAAGGACTGGGGTGATTGGGGAGCGGAGTTTGGTGTGGGTGAGAATTATTTAGGTGATTGTTGGCGAGGAAACTGGGAGAAGCTCCCTTTACATATTATAAAATACTATTTATTTAAATAAAGTCATGCTTTTTTGAGTTGTAGAACATTACAAATTCCATACTTCTTACATAGTGTGGCTTATACATTCATGTGGTGCTTCAGAGTCAAGAGTTGAAAACCCCTTTTTTCAAGGGGCTGAAGCCAAGCAGGAAGATGGGCAAGGAGATTTACACGATGTACAGTGCGATGATTATGTTTTGTAGCATATATGGGTACCAATAACAATAATAATCTTTGCATTTGATGCAGCGCCTTTTCACATCTTCGAGACGTCTCAAAGCACTTCACAGAATATACTGTAAAGTGAATTGACTGTATATTTTGTGGGCGAAATGCAGCAGCCAATTGCTCACAGCAGCGTCCCACAAACATTTGTGGATTGAGTGACCTTTTTATTAATATTACTTTTATTTTGTTACTATTGATAAGATCCAGATGTTTTCTCGTATGAAAATGTTTTGATTGAGCACATATCGACATCCTTGTGAGCAGGAAGGAAACAGAGAATTTTACCTAAAGGACACCAGAGAGAGGAATCTGAAAACAGAACCTTGCATTAAAACAGGTAGGAATCTGTTGTCTCTTTTTTTTAAAAATCTTTTCAAAGTTAAATTTAAAAAGTTGATTTAACATCTAAAACCGTGCAATGAAAATGATTACTTTAATCTTTGCTTATCAGTGAGCTGGCTATCAATAAGGTTACAAGCATTCAAGGATTTGGAGTATTGGCCCATTTATTAACATGAATACCAGCTATATTATTTTTTCTATTGACCCAGAGTGGTTTCTAGACGCAAATGGAAAAAAAGTACATATTGTAAAAAATCATAGCTTAGCATAGATCAGAAAATAGAAAATAGAAGTGAGGCGGACGTAATGTGAAGTAGATGGTGCAGGATAAGACAAGTAATTTGCACGAGTAAGGGGAAAAGGCAGGTAAATGGGATATCATAGATTACTCTTTTGAAGACACAGCACAGACACAATAAGCCAAATAACCTTCTTCTATAGCATACATTTCTCTGGATTCTTTCAAAGGAGGCATGTAATCAGCTTGTCACTGTTGCCATGGCAATGTCTGTACAGACTATTTTAATCAGTTTCGGCCAACGCTCACAGTTGTTCCGTGCTGGTCTACAAGGCTGCAGATGAAAGGGAGACTGTACGAGGTTAAACATTGACGAGCGCATCAAATCACACCCATATAATGAGCAGAAACAGCATTGTGTGCATTAAATGTTGTCAGGGTTTGCTACAATAAAATAAAACTGGTGATTCACTTCATGGCTGTTTTTTGGGATATTGTTGTGCCCAAATTGGCTGCTGCATTCACCTACGAAATACACAGTCACTATACTTTATAGAGAAGCACTTTAAGATAACCTGCTGATGTGAAAAGCAATATATGAAATGCAAGAATTATTGATATATTTTATAATATTCAGTGAAGTATTTGACGAACAAACTCTTGGTCCTTTTTCCCTTTCTGTAATGGCAGAAAATAGATAAACAAATTCACTTGTATTTTCTGCCACACTAATAAAACCCAAAACGTACAGTATTCTTTGAGGCAGCATCCAGAAAACGGATAACTAACCACCGATGTTATAAAAAGGATGCACTGTATTGAGTTTGAATTCACTCAGCAGAGAACCTTACCAATCCCACGGCACAGCATCATTCTGCATTCTGGAAAGCGAATTTGAATGTACGTAGAGACATGTGTCACTACAGCTTCATAGGCGAGATACTGTTTGCATGAGGAAGATGCACAAGGAAAACCAAGTAGAATTGCCGACAACCACCATTTAAATGTCACACAGGCTATCTTGAATATAATTTGTTTGCTGCTCATCTCTGCCTGCAAAGCCAAAAAGTAAATGTAAATGCGCATTATTGCCCAAGACTGAGTGCCTTTAAAGTGCTCGGCAGCAACTTCGCATGAACCTTACTGCAAGGGACAATTTGAATAGCATCTGTGATTCCGGAGTGCAAATTGTATAACATCAACTGGCATTTCCGTGGGCTTAATCCTTGTTACGCAGCAAAATGATAGCAGTGCACACTCGATTTGGAATCAGTTCCTTTGGGCATGAAATGCATTTTGATCAATAAAGCACTTCATTTTAGCCATTTATAAAGTTCAGAGTTTTTTTTTAAAAAGATTTCATAGTTCTCAATGGCTTTCCTCATTATTCCTGCTTGTTGCATTGCTCCCTGTTTATGTTAAGAAAATCGACTACTTCTAGTGTTCTGCATCTAAACCTAATAGATAATAATTCTTGCATTTGATACAATGCATTTCGTGTTGGAAGAATGTCTCAAAGAGGATTGACTCTAAAGCGAAGTGACTGTATAGTTTGCAGGAAAACCAGGGTCAAGCCACCAATTGTTTTTTTTAACTCACATAATTCTTAATTTAAAGCAACCAATTAGTAGCAACGCGTTATTAAATATAGATTTCAATGGCAGTTGTGAAAGAATTGTATTTCGTGTATATTCTTATGTAAGTCCAATTTCAAGCACTGGGACTCAGTCACGACAGTCTCTGTACAAACAATCGAGATACATTTAACTCCACATTTAAGTGACAGCTCTATTATGAGGACGCGATGCACAAGCCTTTCAGAACTGAAATATCTATAAAAGCAGCAATCTGTGCTACAAATTTAAAACCACTCAAAGCTGTTAACTGGTGATAATTTCACTCTTACAGCTGCTCTGCCTCCCAATGGGCTCAATAGATTTTTTTCTGCAAATAGAGGCTGAAAATGTTGCCTTATTATAGGGATGTTTTCTGATTCTGCCAGCTGCTAAGGTATTCATATTTTCACAGTAATTTCAAAATTGTGAAGTTGCTAATTTGCGTGTATGGACTTTTCGCACTTTGTGATGACCGGGAACCAAAGTATACAGAGGCTAGATCATAATCGAGATTCAATAGTATATGAACCACAGGAGTGAATGCATTGATGGGGGTGAAGAGCAAAAGGATTTAGGGGGTTGAGATGGACCTGATCGTAAAAGCGACCCTATTTACCTAATCATAAAAGCTATTACATTACCGTAATGCTGGTCGAACCTCATTTGGAGTGCTGGGTTCAGGTTTGGATATCCATCTTCTGTGTGCAATTGGCTGTCATGTTTTGCCCACAAAATAGACAGTCACTACACTTTACAGTATATTCTGTGACGCGCTTTGATTCATCTCGAAGACATGATAATGCACTATATCAAATGCAAGGATTATTATTGAGGAGATTATATTGGTTTTGAAGTAAGCCCATGCTGATTTATATGACCGGGATATACAGGATGAAGGAAATTTAGATTTACTCTCTTTATGTAACATTTGGATTGTGCAGAATATGGCAAATTTAGAATTTAGTCTTATCTTTGAAGTTTATTTACTTTCTGTAAATTTTTAAAACAAACTTAAAGACAATTGGCTTCAAAATTAAATAAACGTAGAGCCCAGTGGAATAAAGATCAGTGTCACCAGAAAGTACATTGCTTCATCAAATACTCCTACTGTAGATAAATATATGGTCTGTATTTATTGCAACTTCTGTGACTGTGGTCAATAAACCTTAAAAGGAAAATTCAGTTTAAATTGGAATATTTTTCCAGAAATTGAAAATCTGTGATACTAATTTGTTCTTGTCGACGGGTGAGTCACATGTGTGTCGTTATCTGGCTTGCACAATGCTACTGAGTCATTCAATGCTGTCATCCTCATCATTCAGAGCAGAAAGCCCACCAGAGCGAGCTGGAAACAGAGGGAGCTAGGAACAGAGTGAAGGCATCAACAACAGGAATTTGGAGAGATTGGGAATCTATTGGTAAAATGGTACAGATTCTGTTCACTTGTTTTTTTTTCTAACTTGTTTTTCTCGTCAACAGGGAGTCACTGACCAGGTGCAAGTTGGTAGGTGACCAGTTAAAACTGGTTCTGTCTGAAGATTATCTAAAGGGGAAGCTTGCAAGAGCCTGACTCAAGCAAAGAACCCACCAGAACGAGCTGGGAATGGAGTGAGGCATCAACACCAGGAATTTGGAGAGAGGGGGAATTCGGGGCAGAAGTGGGGGGAAGAGGTACAGGCGGGAAAACCTAACTAGTGCCAAAGGTTTTTTTCTTTCTCAAAATGCCATACATAATGATCAGATACTTTGTGCATTGCAGAAATTGTGATATGTTTACTTCAGTGAGCGACTGGTCACGCACCAAACTGTTAGGGAGACAGAAGTCTTTATAAATGGCGTACTAGAGGAGACCTTGCTAGGGGACAGAGTAGGAGTGGAGTCCCCGTACCTAGAGAAGGTCTCTGTTAGAAAAGGGGCCAGCAATTATGGTTGGCTAACAGAGCAGGAGCAGAAACTCTCCAACAGTTTCTCTCCTCTGGCGAGAGATGATATGGAAACCAAACAATGGCTGTGACAGGCAAGGTAGTGCGGATGACACCAAGCTAAAGAAGGTGGTAGTTTGCGAAGCGGAACATGATAGGTTACAGGAGGATTAAACAAACCTAGAAATTGGGCTGATCGGTGGCAGATGAAATTCAATGTGGAGAAACATAAAATATTTCACATGGAGACAAAAAAAACAGGAAGGGACTATTATTTGAATGGAAGGAAAATAATATGTGTGGAAAATGAAAAGGACTTGGGGGTCCTGATTGACAATAAATTCAAGCTCTCACAAAAATGCTCTGTGGCAGTGAATAAACCAAACCAGATGTTAGGATGTGTCAAAAGATCAATAGCAAGCTGAAATAGTGGGGTAATCCTGCAACTATATAAATCATTGGTGAGATCATAGGTATTGTGTACAGTTCTGGTTGCTGCAGTACAAAAAGGGTATGGGAAAAATCGGGAGGATACAGAGGAGGGCAACGGGAGACGAGGAGGAGGCCAGACCCAGAGGAACAAAGGCAACGGGCACTATTTTGAGGAGAGAGGAGGTCAGAGAGGTCGGGGGGTGCAGAGGAGTGGAGGGATTTGAATACAAGAGTGAGGATCTTAAAGTTGATCCTCTCTGAGACAGACAGCCAGTGCAGTCTGGCAAGGACTGGGGTGATCGGGGAACGGAGTTTGGCGCGGGTGAGAATGCAGGCCGCAGAGTTTTGAATAATCTGGATTTTATGGATGGTAGTAGAGGGGAGGCCAGAGAGGAGGGCATTATAGTAGTCCAGCTGAGAGGTGATAAATGCATGGACCAGGGTTTCAGCAGCTTTCGGAGAGAGGTATTGGTGGAGACGGGTGATGCGTCGGAGGTGGAAGAAAGCAGTGCTGGTGAGGAACCAGATGTGGGGGAGGAAGGATAATTGGGGGTCGAACCTGACGCCTAGGTTGAGTACGGGTTTGGAGAGTTTTAGGGGGAGGTTGGGTAGGTGGAGGAGGTGAGAACTGTGAGATTTTAGACATTGACGAGAGCCAAAGAGTATGGCTTCCGTCTTGTCAACGTTCAGCTGAAGGAAATTTGCGCTCATCCAGCCCCTGAGGTCTGACAGGCAGAACATCAGGGGACTGGGGGTCGCAAAGAGAGGTGGAAAAATAGAGTTGGGTTTCGTCCACATGCATGTGGAAATGTACCCCATGTCTGCGGATGACATCCCCAAGAGGGAGCATATAGATCAGAAAGAGGAGGGATCCTTGGGGTAACTCGGTGAGAGCGGGAGGAGAAGCCGTTTGTGCAGATGTACTGCTGGCGGTTTGTGAGGTAGGACTTGAACCAGGCGAGTGCGGTCCCACTGAGGTGGATGACTTGTTGTTGTTGTTGTTGATGATGATGACGGAGGAAAAGCGGTGGAGGAGGATGGTGTGATCGACTGAGTCGAACATGGGGGAGAGGTCCAGGAGGACAAGGAGGCAGAGGGAGCTCTGGTCACAGATAGAGAGGATGTCATTTGTGACTTTCACAAGCGCAGTCTCTGTACTGTGGGCGGAAACCGAACTGGAAGGGTTCGAAGAGGGAGTAGGAGGAGAGGTGTGCACGAAGTTGATTGGCAACAACACGTTCTAAGACTTTTGCGAGGAAGGGCAGGTTAGAAATAGGGCAGTAGTGACTGGGGTTTGAGGGATCTAGGGAAGGTTTTTTGAAGAGGGGGGCGATGAAGCAGTTTTGAGGGAAGCAGGGACTGATCCGGAGGAGAGGGACTGGTTAATGACGTAAAACCAGAGGATATGGCATGCGATTGAGGGGGCTAAATTTGGACAGAATCTACGGACGCACTAAATGTTTCACTATATAAAACAAGTACAATAAGCTCAGATAAAAAAAATGGTTTAACCATAAAGTCCTGATAAAATCAATCAAATGTGCATTCATGGCTATAGTCTTGACAACCTGAATGGGAAGCCACAAGGTGAAAAGTTCTGCTATTTTTATAACAGATTCAATCTGATGATTATCGCATCAAGTGTGTTGAGAAACATGGCCATTTCAGTTGCTCTTTGTCAGAGGTGAATAAACAGGTTTCAGGTGTGAACATTTATTAATCATAATAATAATATTATTAGGTGTGAACGTTTCCCTCACTCCTGCCTTTGTCCCCCACCCCAAACCCCCAGACTTTGATACAGTGCTTGGTTGTGAAACCCCAAGCAGATACTATCATTGTCCTGAGTTGTTTTGATCAAGAGAAGTCTTTCATTGATGCTTTACTATATACCGTTTTAACTCAATCTGAGTATCCCACGAAAAGCCATTTCCTCCCTATTTGGAAACCACGGTGATAGTGTTGAAGTCTTCACAGCTAACCATTGTAAATCACACCATATCTGATATTAAACATTACCGTTTTCATCCCCACGTTATCTTTGCATTCCAAACCTAGATTGCTTTTCATAATGGGAACTGGAATAATTGACAAGCATTTATCAGTGAAATAAGCCTATTTATTAGTGGTTTGAAATTGTATGTGGCTGCTCCAATGAGACTGGGCCTCGTGTTCTGAGTCTAATTGTGTCCTGTGGAGACATATGATGATGCCCTGCAGTCTTTGTTTTAAATTCGTGTGTGTTCAATGCTGATTGATAAAGGGACTTTAAATAACAATCCTTCCATTTGCTACGGCAGTTTATTGGCATTGTTAAAATGTCTCAAAGCGCTTTACATTCACTCTGCGGGGTTAATAATACCTCTTTTTAAAAAAAATCTGGTCACTCAATCCACGACAGTTTTTGCAGTTTTTACACACCTATTGCTGTGTGCAATAGATGGTCGCATTTCGCCCACAAAATTCACAGTTAATTCGCTTTACAATGTATTCTGTGAAGCACTTTGAGATATCTCAACGACGTTTGGATGAAGAAGGCCCTTCGGCCCATCTGACCTATTCCCTCCAGAACCCCCCGCCTACCTCCTCCCATCACAGCATCAGCTGCTTTTTAGATGGGTTCAGTGTGCTGACCTCAACCACCCTTCGTGGTAACCTGTTAATTACCCTCTGGGTAAAGAAAAAAAATGTGGTGTCTGTCCTGAATGGGAAGTCACGATGTGAAAAATTCTGTTGATTTTATAACAGATTCAATGTGATGATTATCGCATCAAATGTGTTGAGAAACATGGCAACTTCAGTTCTTTTTGTCAGATGTGAACGAAAAGATTTCAGGTGTGACCAGTACTGTCCCCATCATACCAGTTCCAGCCAGGCTCCACTGGCTCCCTATCGCCGCACGGATCGATCTCAAGATCCTCACACTCGTTTTCATATCCCTTCATTGCCCTGGCGCAACATTGGAACCAATGATCTGGATCAAGAGGATTGTTCTTCCAAACACAGGAGAACGTATCCAGCAATGGAGGAACCCTCGCCCACAAACATACAGTCATTATATTTTTACAGTAAGTCCTGTCACGTATTGAGACGTCCTCCACACATGAAAGGCGCTATATCAAAAGTTAGAATTCTTCTTCTTATAATAAATGTAGGCTACATAATGCAAAGCCATGTATTGCACACTGCAAGTGGACTGACCTAAGAACTCACAACCAGCTTGAAGTGCTGGTTAGTGTAAGGAGTGGGATATAAAATCAGAACCAAGGGCTCTTCACAGTGTCATCTAGTTTTGTACTGCATTACAGTGAGCTTTTTGAAGTTAATTCAATAAATAGGTAAAAGAATGCTAGAAAATGTATCTTAAATTACACTCAGACCACTACCCCCCATCACCACAAATAATATAATATTAACAAAAGGAATATTGTTCCTCAGAGTTGAAAATTATGCTCCACGTTTTATCCTGTAATTAGTGACTGGAACAGGTTACCAGGGAGGGTGGTTGAGGCCAGGACACTGGACTAGTTTAAAAGCGGCTTGATGCTGTAATGGGAATATGGTAGGGTAGATGTTCTGGAGGAATGAGGCCAGATATTTCGAAGGGCCTTCTCATCCAAACCAATCTTGTGATCTGTGATCTTGTGATCATTTCACCCCACAAGGTACTATTTCACTGGATTATTTTCATTCCATTATGGCTAAAACAGGGCACGCTCGTCAATGAAATTCTCCGTCACTCCTTCACTTAACGCATTTGAGAAAATCATAAACAAAACTAGACATTCCTCTTGCAATGACGCTGCCACAACTGTACAAAGCAGTAAAATTAATCCTTTTTAATCAAAGGCAATAGGAGCGATGGAGTTTTCATTATGTCGTGAAAAAATGAGTGTCTTCAAGGACAAGGATGTGTGACCCACATGACTATTCTACACGTGCGTAATGTGACCTGCCTAAGGACCACCAGTTGGCCATCCCTCCCTGGTCTAGGATATGACTATTTTCGATGCTTTATGTTTTTCTGCTTAGTCTGTCTCACTCTAACTTCAATTTCACTAATCTATTCTGAACGTTTATATTTATTGCGGTGAATAAAGACACATGAGGTCAATATCTTCTTCCCAGTAGGCAAATCCTTGAACATTAGTTTCTGGATCCACACAGTGGATAAAGACCACCAACGTTCCTTCTGTTTGTTCTCTATTTGTAATTAACAGGCATATCATTCCCTTTCAACCCATCGCATTTAACATTTCATTAAATTCCATTTATTTCTAAAGACCATTTGACATAAAGGATTCATGTAACACATTAGCTTTTAGATGTGTCATTATCTTGATCATTAATTGTGGTTTTACTCATTATAAACACTGTTAGAGACAGTACTTCAGTTGTTAAATGGGAAAAAGTACCACAGGGGGAAAGAAGTGTTTCCATCTAAAAATACTCTCTGCGATACATTTATACAAATTATCTCTCCTCCCGGTTAGGAGAAATCTTTGTGTTGTTCTCTCACCAGCAGCTTTGGTGCAGACGTGTCGTGTTAGCTTTGAAATTGTGTGTCCGCCTGGTTCAGTTGTAACACTCTCGCCTCTGAGACAGAAAGCTGTGGGTTCAAACCCCACATCAGGACTCTGAATTCACACAACCAAGGCAGTGCTTGGGGAGCACTTTATTGGTGGAAGTACCATCCTTCAGATGAGAGGTTAGAATCAAGGTCCTCTCTGCCTGTTCAGTTGAATTTTGAAGATCCTATTGCACCATTTGAACAGAGAAGTTAGTTTCTCCCCGTGTCCTAGCTAAAAATACCCCAGATAAAATTGGTAATTTCACTTCAGGGCTGTGTGAAGGACATTGCTCTGTGCAAATTGGCTGCCTGTTCGCCCACAAATCATATGGTCACTGCACTTTACAATACATCCTGTGAAGTGGTTTGAGATATTCTTCTGACCTGAAAGGCGCTATACCAAACGTAAGAATACTCATACGATTCTTATTAGTAAATCATGTGAAGCGCTTTGAGACGTCCTGAGATGAAAGGCACAATATTAAATGCAAGGATTATTATTATTTAATCCAGAAAAGAGATAGCTGAGCTTTGAAATTGTGTGTCCGCCTGCTTCTATTATTTTTACGAAGTTGCTACTTGTCCAGGGCATAACTGCTCTGGTTAAGATCCTTTCCTGGTCCCGCTACAAGCAAAATGTAAGATTACTTTTGACAAGTTTGAGAGAACTTTAATGATTTTTCTCAAACCCGACCCCTACTTGTACTTCATATTAAACCTTCCCACCCCAACACAACCCTCCTCTATTTTAATGCTGAGACCCAAATATAAGGATTCAGATCCCTGGGTCTATATTGGTACAATCATAACAATAATAATAATAAGGGGCAAGAATTTTTTTTAAAAAATTTGTTCACTCAATCCACAACTGTCTGTGGGACTCTGCTTTGCACAATTGGCTCCCAGGTTTTGCCCACAAAATATATGCAGACAATTCACTTTACGGTGTATTCTGTGAAGCGCTTTGAGTCATCTCAACAATAAGGCGCTATATCCAATGTAAGGATTATTATTAATAATAATAATCATGGTTAACAATAATAATCATACTGCCTACTATTTTATAATGGCACTACTTTTCTGCAGGGTTATCCAAGGCCTTGTATTAATCGGTTGAAAGAAGCATTCGATCGAAATGGTTGGCTAGTTATGAGGCACTTGTCCGATGCGGTTGGCATGCATCCCCCTTCCTCCTCCTCTCTGTACGGACAGCTAAAGCCACAAGCGCACTCTGTGAAAATACGATTTGACAGCTGATTTTGCTTGCCTGCCAGGATTCTCACAGCTTATGGCTCTACGCTTCAGCATGATCCCCTCCCGCTGAGTCTGCTTGATCGACTCCTGTAAAACCGCAGAGAATAATAAAGGCCTCCTTAGGCTATATGCAAATTGCAACATACCAAAATCCACAAGTTTGATGCCTCCCTCTGTTGTTAATAGGATGTTATTGCCCTTGATGTCACGATGAATGGTGTTGTTGTTGTGCAAATGTTTAAGCCCCTAAAGGAAAATGAAGATGGGAGTTATATTAATTCTGCAACAACCTAAAATCAGCCACCTAATACATGTAACACAGCAAGCCTTTACTAATGTTAGCAAATAATGTGTACATATAAGAACAACCTATTTCTTGTGACTGTCGCAAGGCTGAGCAGAGAGGCAAGCCATCAAGGCAGCATTTAAATTTTCAGCAAAGGAATCCTATACTTGTTAAAAGGCAGTTCTGTATCTTACCATCAAGGCTTCATGCAGGATGTAGGCAATAATCATTTCATTCATTCTTTCACCTCGTTTCAATAAGCCTTTGGCAAGATCGGTGACAGACCCTCCATTGCACAACTGAAATGACAAAACGTAATTGGTAAATTTGGAATAATAAACAATCCTATTGTAAGTCTGATATAATAATCCTTGCATTTGATTTGCATTTTGCGTTAGTAGGATATGTCAAAGACCTTAAGAGGATCTTACTATAAAGTGTGCTATGTCAAATCAAAGGATTATTATTAATAATGATGATTTTTGCTGGTTTGAATCTGTACTGAATTACAATTCTGCTTCTATTATTTTTAAGAAGTTACTACTTGTCCAGGGCATAAATTTTACTCAGCAAGTAAAATTGAGATTTCACCTAGTCTTTGTCTGTAAGACTATTTTATCCTAATTTGTTCTTTTTAAGAAAAAACAGTTTCCAAAGCAAGCCTGAATTTGAGATGTCGCCAATGTTCTGCCTGTTCTTAAAAGATAAAGTGAAATAGTCTTGCAGGTTGAGATTAGATAGACGTTTGAACCCAACGGGTCTTCAATGACGTAAAGTTGAGTTTACAAGGAATGTAGACTTTTGAAATGTTAAGCAATGCTACTTTCTTAAATGGCTTAGACATTTATTATTTTCAGTGGCTTTATAACTGCTCCTGTGTAGTGCCCCCTGACAGCAAAGCAGCGAGGGCATATAAGGTCCCAAATGGAGATGGCTTACCTGACACAAATCTATCGGTTTCCATTGTACAGACTTCTTGCTGGTCACTAAGTGAGATGTTTTGTCATCGCGGGACACACGTACTCAGGGGAAGGTGAAAAATGCTGCACTGCTACCTTTGTTTTGCTATTTTTTAAATTTATGTCCACGGTAATTTGTGCGCTTATCGAGGCAAAGCGGGAAATGGAGCATTCGTGTTGGGTACTCGGAAGGAAGAACAAACATTGTTTTGTGTAATTTTCTACCTTATCAACACTTTGAAAAGTCTCAAAGCTCTGCACGGTAATTACTGATAGATGTAGTGGCTGTTCTATTCGGCAGCCACGATAGCGAGCTGTGCAGAGCAAAGGCCCTCAAAGATCCATGAGGTGAATGACCATTTAATCTGGTAGACTGTTGGCCAGGACACTGCTTTCTTTTGTGACTGGTGCCCACATGACCTTCAACGTCCCACCGGAAGGCCATGCAATGGGACATGACATCCGACAAGTAGTATCTCCGACCATGTAGACCCAGCACTGTGCCACACTGTCAGCCTAGACAGACTAGGATCTTAAGTGGTCTTTGGGCTCAAACCCTGGGTCAGGAGTTTGAATTTACAGTCTAGGCTGACAGGTCGGTCCAGTGCTGGGGTACTGATGCACTGTGTGAGGTGCCGTCCTTCGAATGTGACGTTGGATGGAGTTCTGGTAACGGCCTCCTTGGTCCATCAAGAGTCTGTCCTTTCAGACAAGATGCTACTCGAAAATGGAAGAGAGTTACTACTGGGGCCTTGGCCAACAATCCCCCAGATAAAATTGGGCATGTAAATTCATGGCTGTTTGTGAGATATTGGTGCGTGCAAATTAGCTGCCACATTCGCCCACAAAATACACAGCCACTGCACTTCGCAGTAAAATGTTGTGAAGTACTTTGGGACGTCTTGACGACGTGACAAGGCACTATATCAAATGCAAGAGTTAATAATATATTATTATTTGAACCCACAACCTTATCACTAGGAGACAAAAGCACTACCAACTGAGCCAAGCTGGCACTAAATCATTTCTACGTGTAGAAAAAAAATTTAATCGGTTGCTTTATATTAACTTGGAGCTAACATCTTCTGAGAAAATATTTTGTGTGTGGCAGAAGGTCTGGAGGAAAAGCTTCCTAGATACAAGTGAATGTGCCAAACATGAGCTGGTGAGGGCATTCCTCTTGCTGCTAAATATCTCAGCTTTAATAACAGGGCTTAATGTACAGTGCTCGTCTTAGCAATAGATTTCCTGTTAGAAAGACTCAGTGAAGAGACGGATCAGCGTAAACTCGACTGCAATGCGTGCTTATTTACGGTTATAATTACACATTGTTAAAGTTGCTATGTTTCGCAGTAAGTTGAATTTCCCATCCGATCTGGAGCAAAGAGGCTTGACTGATCTGCGAACTGTAACTTCAGGAGCATCAGACGGCATACCATGCAACGTTTAAATTGTAGCGACTCCAAACTGGCTTTAAAAGCGACACCGAAAATGAAGCTATGTTATTGCTAACTCAGTTGATTCTTATTGGTAATCATTTCTGCTGTATCTGTTCGCTGACAATAACAAGATACGGCCACAGGCATGTTGGACAAGGGCAGATTTTTCACAGATGTTTCACGTCTCCGCCATGACCTCTCCCCCCGAAACACAGTGATGCACATCCATGGCCTTATTACATCATTTATGCCAACACTCTGCTTGCCAGACCCCCTCCGTCGCTCATGTCTTCTCCTGCACCAGGCTCTGGGTCATTGCTCCCATCATTGCTCAGCTCCACTGGCTCCCCATTCACCAGCAGAGCAAGTTCTCCTCACCCTTGTCTTCAAATCCCTCCACTCCTCTGCACCTCTCTGACCTCTCTCTCAAAACCATGCCCGTTGCCTTCGTTCCTCCGGGTCTGGCCTCCTCCTTGTCTCCCGAGTCCTCCGTTCCACCCTCGGCGGCCGTGCCTTCAGCCACTGCGCCCGAGGCTCTGGAACTGCCTTCCTCACTCCCTTCGCCTCGTTCCCTCTCTTCCTATTTTTAGGTCTCTGCTGAAGACCTTTCTTTTCGACCGCGCCTTTGGTCACCTTCCCCCCCCTCCCCCTGGCTCAGCCCCGGGATCCGTTACTGTGAAGCGTTCTGAGACGCCTTCCGGCGTGGAGTGTGCTATATAAATCCAAGTTGTTGTTGTTGTTTACCATTATATTCCTCCATGGTCTCACATCATCCTAACTCTGTAACCTCCTTCACCCGTACTTTTACAGCTGTTCCCTTCATTTGATTTACAACTTGTCCCCTGTCCATCCATCTCACCATCGCCAGGCAGGCTTTCAGTCACTTGATGCCGACTATGGGATGTCCTCCCAATATGAGAGGTTCTATATACGGTAAGTATAAATTGTATTCGTGGTTGGCACATAGAAGCAGTAGGATAATTGGTTTGGGGACTCAATGGACAATTCTAGTATCAGTCTTTTATGGCCCAATTCATGCTCGAACAATCCTGCGGGCTTTGGGAAGACACAAATGCCAAAGTGGTGCAAAACTGGACAATTTAAAATGGCGGCAAAGCAAATGGAATTTCTAGGGAAAGAAGGAAACGGTTCTTTTGGATAACCAAAAGAAAAAACGGTGTTATTAAATAACATGTTCAAAGGGACACAATAGACATTGTTTTGCATCATTAACACCTCTTTAACCATCATCCCCTGTCCTCTCGCTCATTTTCTCCTTTGTCTTCCTTCCCCTGCCTCCCCCCTCTCTGTTAGCCCTTAAAAGCCTCTCCCTCCCAACATGCCCCAGTTCTGACGAAGGGTCGTGGACCCGAAACGTTGACTCACTTTCCTTTCTCCATAGATGCTGCCTGACCTGCTGAGTGTTCCCAGCGACTTCTGTTTTTTTTACCATAGACATTGTTGTTTTCCTGGTCCAGTGATGTATGGGGAGAGATGGTATTGTGAGGAGGGGAGGAAAGAAGAGGATAAAAAACATTTGATTAGCAACTAATCATACAACTCACCTTGTGTAACTTCCCTGTAGATCAGAAATCTTTTCTCTTTGGTTTTGACTTGAGCAGTTAATTTCTTGCTCTCAATCTCTGTTTATTGGTAGTGAATACAATACACATTTACATTTACACAGGACCTTTCACGTGGGATGTGGGTTATTATCCGGTTTAGTGATGTGCAGATCTGTAACCAGTAGAATTAAGTTGCCTGTATTTCGCTGTTCACAGAATGTGGAACTTGCTTAAAAAATTACACGAGCAAAATGTATCCCAAAAGGCTGTGGATGCTGGATTCATTCACATTTTCAAGACTGAGGTGGATAGGTTTTTGTTAAGTCAGGATATCAAGGGATTTGGGGCAGGGCAGGTAATTGGAGTTGAGGTACAGATTAACCATGATCTTATAGAATGGAACAGGCTTGAGCTGAATGGCCTACTCCTGTTCCTATGCTGTAGTATTTAACACTAGGCTGCTGTGTCGTAATAAAATGCTTTCAACCATCTGTGTCTATCATTGCATCCAAACTTGGAAATAAAAGAGGGGTTCAATGCACACGAGCCCTGACAGAGCAGAGCTGTAATGATTAATCACTGACGTGTTCCACAGACAGAAGCTATCAATTTTAACAGCTCGAGATTGTTTAAAGCTAGGTTTCAGCTTTCTGTGTACAGCTTATTAATAGATGTAATTGCCTCATGTAGATTTAGACACCGGTTACAAATGGTCTCCCAAGGCGCTGGACAGTCAGGGATCAGCACCCGAGCTGAAGGTTGGCATCAGGAGGGATGGAGGGTAGGGGTAGGAAGGTGACCAAAGGCACGGTCGAAGAGGAAGGTCTTGAGATGGGTCTTGAAGGAGGCAAGGGAGGATGCAAGGCAGAGAGACTGTGGGATGGAGTTCCAGAGGGTGTGGGCAGAGAGGCTGAAGGTCCACCTGCCAATGGTGGGGTAGGCAAGGCAATGAACGATCCTGAATGATCTGCAGCCTGTGGAGGGAGGAGTTGGGGAGGCTGACAACCAGGAAGTTTGCTTAGTTGAGCCCAGGTGTGATGAACATGTGGATGAGGGTCTCGACGGCCTGAGGTGAGAGTCAATGTCGGAGCCGGGCAATGTTGCGGAGTTGGGGAAAAGTGGAACGGGTCATGACATGGATATGGGGGATGAAGGACAGTTGAGGGTTGAACAGGATGCTGAGGTTCTGTATTGGCTCCGTGAGGTGTAGAGTGCATCCATGAAGGGCAATGCTGTCAGCACCACAGGTATGGAGGTGCTGGTGGGAGCCAAGCAGAAGGGCCTTGGTCTTGTTGACATTCAATTGGAAAAGTTAGTTCTCATCCAGGACAAGGAGGGTGTTTGAGTAGTTCAACAGCCGAATGGTGACGAAAGCCTGGACAAGAGTTTCGGGAGCTTGTGGAGTAAAGTATTGTCGGAGAAGGTCAATGTGGTGGAGGTGGAGGAAAGTGGTCATCGTTAGGGACTGGATGTGTGGGAGGAAGAATAACTGAGGATCGAACCTGACGCCTAAGTTGCACATGGATTCAGAGAGTTTTAAGGACAGATCGGGTAGATTGAGGAGGCCTGAACAGCAGGACAGAAGACATCAACCGGAGCCAAAGAGTATGGCTTCCTCCTGACGTGAAAGGCACTCTATAAATGAAATCTTGTTATTGCTGTTGTTCTGTCTTGTTGTCATTCAACTGCAAGAAATATGCGCTCATCTAGGCCTTGATGTCTGTCAGATGAGGCTGGGTGTTGTAGCTGGATGAGAAGAATTCGTGTTGAGTGTCATCTGCATATTTGTGGAAGTTAACCACATGTCTGCGGATGGCATCTCCGAGAGAGAGCGTATAGATGAGGAAGTGCAGGGGGCCAAGGATGGTGCCTTGGGATACCCTGCAGGTGCCAGGGTGGGGGCAAGAAGAAAAACCATTTGTGGAAATGCAGTGCTGGCAGTTTGTAAGGTAGGACTCAAGTCAAGCAACTGCGGTCCCATTGAGGCAGATGATGGAGGAGAGGAGGTAGAGGAGGATGGCATGATCGACTGTGGTAGGTTGTTTAAGGAGGGGGGTTGATGACAGCAATTTTGAAGGAGAGTGGGACTGATCCTGAAGAGAAGGACTGATTTATGGTGTCTACCAGCAGTGGGTAGATGAGGGGGAGTTGGATGATCAGCAGCTGGTTGGGGAGAGGGTTGTTGCTGCAGATGGTGGGTTTCATCAGGCTGATAGAGGGTGAGAGGGAGGAAGGAGAGGTGGGTGCAAAGGAATGTAGGATGGTGGCTGTGGTAGGAACTGAGGGGTGGGTGGGTGAAGGAGACGGAATGGAGGGGCTGGAAGGGGACATGGGGCAGATGGATGAGGCTGCCAGGTGGATGTTTTCTATTTTAGAGGTAAGGAAGTCCATGACCTCTTCACACTTGGCGTTTGATGTAATGATTGAGGATGCTTGAGGGGGTTCACGGAGGAGATGGTGGGTGGTGGAGAATAGGATTTTTGAGTTATTGTTGGCCTCCAGAATAATCTTTGAGTAATCTGCAGTTTTTGCTTGTGAGAGGGAGCTTGTGTGAAGGTGCTTGAGTTGGCGGTGAACCGTCAGGCTGAATTTCCGCCACCTGCGCTCGAGCAACAAGGTTTGTGCTTTTAGGGAGCGGAGATGGTTGTACCAGGGGGAACGAGTGAGTTTGGAGACGGTTCTGGATTTCAGGGGGACAAGGGAGTTGAAGGTGGAGGAGAGGCGATAGTGGAGCAGCTTGACGGCCGCTCAGGATTACTGCAGGTGGAAGGCCAGACGAAGAGGAGGTGTGAGGATGAGAGAGCATTTGTGAGGGTCTCGGGGGGAAGCCTTTTTCCATGGGCGGGAAATGATGGTCGAGGGCTTGATGCAGGGGAGAGGGATGCGAGAGGAGCAGTCTTGCGTAATGAGTGGTCGATGGGGCAGCCGGGATGGCTGCTCTGGGACAACCAACGACTTGTACTGCGATAAGTATGGCGGAGGATGCCCAGGCTGGAACAGAGGGAGGTAGTGGACGAGTCCACAAGAGAGAGAAGGCGAGGAGGGAGATAGGAGAGGAGAACAGAGATCGCGTAGTAAGGGGTGGGGTGGGACGGGGGATGGGGGCAGAGTTTGGGATATTTTGGGAGGGAGAGGTTCGGCTCAGGTCGGGGGCAACAGCCAGAACGTGCATGCCTGGATCTGTAGGGAGCGGTCAGTGGGACATGGTCAGCCCGCAGACATGGAGGAGGCTAGACAGAACAGAGGGGATGGAGAGGGGGTGATACTCATAACGTTATTTGTTGGGTTAGACGGGGTCCAGCCCAGCAAATAGTAAAGAGTTGGAGAGAGATGAGAGAGAGAGGGCGAGAAAGAGAGAGAGAGAGAGAATAAAAGGGTGAGAAGATAAAGCATAACGATAGAATGGTAGACAGTGTCGAAGGCAGCAGAGAGGTCGAGGAAGACAGGGAGGCAGAGAGAGACCTAGTCGCAGATGGACAGAATAATAATAATAATAATCCTTGCATTTGATATAGCGCTTTTCACGTCGGGAGGTCGTCCCAAAGCGCTTCACAGAACACACTGTAAAGTGAATTGACTGTATATTTGTGGACGAACGCGGCAGTCAATTGCGCACAGCAATGTCCCACAAACAGTCGCAGATTGAAAATGATCAATTTATTATTGTTTTTGGTTTTGGAGGGATTATTATTAGGCTCTGTGTGGAGTAAGGAAACTTGCCCAAGGTTTCGCCCTCTGCCTGGAATTGAACTCAGGTCTCTCGCTCGCAAAGCGAGTGCTCTAACCACTGAGCTACAGGACTCCATAAATGTCGTTATTGACTTTGACCAGAGCTGTGCGCAGCACGGAAACCCGACCGGAGGGGTTCATAGAGGGAATGGCGGGAGAGGAAAGAGTGACTCTGGGATGCAGTGACTCATTCCAGGGCCTTGAAGAGGAAAGGGAGGTTGGAGATGAGGCGATAGCTGGAGACTAGTGATGGGTCCAGGGAAGGTTTTTTGAGGATGGGGTGCGGGGAGGGTGGGGGGTGGGAGAGGGGTGGGAACAGTACCAGTGGATAAGGAGAGGTTGATGATGTTGGCTAAAGATCAACATGATCTGTGGTTCGTGCAGTGCTGGAAATTGTGTTGTACTGCTCTCGTTACCAACTCGCTTACACTTTCAGATACAAATAATTCAATACAAGAGGGCTTCATGGTTTCTAATTACAATGTGGCCAAGCACATAGAGTGTGAGCACCACACGAACCACAGATCATGCGGATCTTGCTGCCTCCTTCAGTAGACCATTTGTAACCTGTTCATCTCAAGACTTCTTAACAGTTTTATCGTGCCCCAGAAGGGCCAATTATTACCCACTTGCCTGGAGGTGGTAGCTTGGTAAAACTACTGCAAAACAATGATGAATGCTAGTACTGCATCTGAATTATTTGCAACTGCAAACCCCCAAAACAATGCTTCTGACTTTCAGGTCGTGCAAACGTAGCTTATAAATTGTCACAACACACACTTGTACAAAAATTGAGCAATTAAAGGGCAGAAACTCGATATTTGATGGACCCATCTGTTTGGAATAATTATTTGAATTACTATAACATGTTAAACGTATAAAGCAGGGTTATATAACAGAGATCTCCACTGTGTGAACAATTTAAACCAAGTATCAAGCAGCTCCATTTAAATCGAAAATATTTAGTTATTTTATGGACTTAAAAGGGTTTGGGTATTTGTTTTTACTTGGGATTTGTTAATGAGGAAACAAGAAGGATGCTATGCTGACTCTCAAAAGCCCTGTTCCGACACAATCTGCTTTCAGAGCTAAGTTTGAAAAGAGAAGGCAGTTTCTCTCTCGGTCCCACCACACCACTCCCCCATCTCTTGCCCCCCCCCCACCTTCTCTCTGTCCCCCACTCTCTCTGCCATATCTTCTCTCTCCCCCTCACTCTCTTTACCCCTCTCTCTTTTGCTCCCTCCCCTCTCTCTTTCTCCCTCTCAATCCCTCTACATTTATTGTTTTTGCATCACTGTGCCACATTCGGGAAAGTTATTGTTTACTGGTACTTGTCGGAATAAATGAGAATAATTTAGGAGAAATAAAGTGTTGTGTTTCATGAGATCGCTCTGACTGGACTCTATCTTCCACAAAATTGAGAAGTGAAGGATCATGAGTTTTAGAGTGCACCTGGAAGGAACGTGTAATTCACACGTAAAGAAAAGAGATAAAAGTAACGTGATAGAGGGAACTTGCACTTCACGGAGAAGGATTCACACGGAGGGGGCCCCTGGTACACTCCGTGTGGATTTACACACAGGGGTGAGAACCATCGCACTTGTGAAGTGCATTGAAACATCCTCCCAATGTGAAAGGCGATATACAAAATGTAAGGATTATTATTTACAAAGATTTACAAAGAATGTACAGCACTGAAACAGGACACTTGGCCTAACTAGGCAATGCCAATGTTTATACTTCACTTGGGTCTCCACCCATCCTTACTTCCTCTCATACTCTATTCCCCGCTCCCTCATCTGAAGGGCGAGCTTCCACATGAATGCATCTATACTATCTGACTCAACCAGTGCTTCAGGCAGCGATTTCCATAATCTCACTACTCTCTGTGTGAAGTAGTTCCTCCTAAGTTCTCTTTTAGATATTCTAGTTGTTATCTTATACCTTTGGCTCCTGGCAACGGACTCCCCAACAGTGGGAGCAGTATATTCTAACCTCATCAAACCCTTTTATAATTTTAAACACTTCCATTAGGTCCCCTCTAAAATGTCTTTTTTCGAGCAAAAAGGGCTAATCTATCCAGTCTCTCCTGATAGCAGTGACCAGCCAGATCTGGTGTTGTCCTCGTAAACCTACTCTGCGCTCTTTCCTTATTGTTATTATTGTAGGTTCCCATGTGACCTCTATACAGACATCCCTTTGCCCAAAGAGTAACTTTACTGACATTGAAAAGAGATTAAATCTGTTGGAAATGAACACAGAGATAACTGGCCTGACTTCTATTGACAGGAAAGTTTCTCATCTCAATAAATTATAATCTTTTGCAGGATAAGACAGTAGTTCAGAGTTGCTAGTTCTTGACAATTTAAAGTACATTATGTGTCTCTTCCTTCAAACTCGCAGTTTCTATAAGAAGTCATTTTTAAGATTAGCTGCTTCAAAACTGGCTTCAAAATACCTGAACATCAAATCTCACAAATAATATGTCTGGATGTCGTGGAACAGTTAGATGCTTCAGAAAGGATGTTTGTAACTTATAGGCAGGTGGAAATATTTCTTCACAATGTGTGGAGACACTTAATAATCCTTTAATTTGCTACAGCGCCTTTCAAGGCTGGAGACCTACTCAAAGCGCTTCACAGGACATACTGATAAGTTTAATGATTGTGTCTTTTGTAGGTGAATGCAGCAGCCAATTTGTGCCTAGCAACGTCCCACAAACAGCCATGAAGTGAAAGACTAATGGTATTTGGGGAAACTTGCTTCTCATTTTGAATAATGCCACGGGATATTTAACATCCACCTGAACAGGCAGATGGGACCTTATTTAACATCTCATCCAAAGGTCGGCAACTCTGACAATGCAATGTAATGCTGGCATTGGAGTGTCAGCCTGGATAATGTGAGTTGAAAGTCCCGACTTGGGGCTTTAACCCACAATCCTTCTGACTCAGAGGCAAGAGTGTTACCAACTGAGCCAGGCTGACACCTAATAGTTAAGAAGAGTAATTGCTCAGTAATTCATGGCTAAATAAGTTATTAATTCAGTTAATATATTTATAATAATAATCCTTGCATTTGCTATAGTGCCTTATCACGTCTTTGAGACGTCTCAAAACACTTCACAGAATATACTGTAAAATGAATTGACTGTGTATATTTTGAGGGGCAAAACCTGGCAGCCAATTGCACACAATAGTGTCCCACAAACAGTTGTGGATTGAATGACCAAATCATTATTTTTTTAAGGGATTATTACCCCCAGAAAAGTGATCCACCAATCGACTAACAACCTGGTTCCTACATGCGGCTCGGTAAACAGAGGCATGTGGAGTAAGGAAACTTGCATAATGTTTCGCCCTGCCCAGGAATCCAACACAGGCCCTCTCGCTTGCGAGGCGAGTGCTCTAACCGCTGAGCTGCAGAACTCCACAAACTCTTATTTTGTTGTTCCAACTCCCCAAAGTAGTTTGAACAACCAAATAATACTTTTAACAACCCTTAAAATGACGAATTTAGTGGTTACTCAGTTTAGCGGTATAATCAGAGCTATTTTTTAAATCAGGCTGATGCACTGAAACTTTCTGTCTGTGCTTCAGCTGCCAGTGAGACAGATCAGGACGATTGCTGATTTACACATAGAAGGAAAAGTGCAACACATTATCTCGGGATAAAAACTCAGTTAAAGGAAGTCACATCCATCAGAAGGGCTGACACAGAAATGCTGCCAGTGGACTGTGGTGATTTAAAGCATGCTGTGGACAAAATGTCAACTGTGATCCATCACAGGCGTCTAAAATAGTTTCTTTCATGAAATATGGTTCCCCACAATCTTGTTCCTTGAGGAAAGTACTAATATGGTCCAATAACCCTTTCAAATGGTTCTTTTCCAATTTTTCATTTGTCAAGTTTGCCTCGCACTCTTCCCAGGTCAAAAGAAACATTTTGGTCGTATTTTTCTGTGGTTTTAAAAGCTGACGTCCTTTAACGCTTGTTAAAGTGCCAGTGCTGCACATTTTCCACTTGTACGACTGATAGCAAATACTATATTAAACAATCTGAGGGCAAGTATAGCTCAGCTTAGAATGGGGAAACCTCCATTGTAGAGCCTCGTCTTCACTTTTAAAGCCCTTCACGGTCTTGCCCCACCCAGCCTCTGCGACCTGCTAAAACCTAACCAACTCACCTGTTCCCTTTGCTCGGCATGCACTGGCCTGCTTCACATCCCCAGCCTTGCTCACCCCACTGTTGGCAGTTAGGCCTTCAGCCTTTCTGCCCCCAAGCTCTGGGACTCCATCCCAGAGTCCCTTTTCCTCACCCCTTCCCTTGCATCCTTCAAGGTCCCTCTCAAGATCTTCCTCTTTGACCATGCCTTCGGTCATCATCCCACCTCCACCGCCATTGGCCCCCACCCCTACCAAATCCAACCCACAGTTCAGGTACAAACCCATGACTAAAATTGTGTTTGGTCGGTCAATATCTAACTCATGCGGAAAATTCATCACCAGACACAGTTCCACGTATGTATACCATCTGCACGTAGAAATTTCTCTGTTGCAGAGCAACGTGCACTCTCTCTCTGATCCCGCATACACCCTGCATACCAAATCTCCGAGAGTATCCGGCGCAGGTTGGCAAGAGCCAAGCTGGCCGATCTTTGCATTGATCAGCAGTACCCTGGAAATACTGCGGAATCACTTGGCTCAGGAACTAGACGATCAGACCACCATTTGATTCCGACATTTTGTTGCCAAGCACGTCATCTTAGAGCCAGTTCAGATCCAAGGAGACCCCACCTTCTCTCCCCCACTTTTGATAGATTAATAGAGGACATTTAATACAACATAACAATAAATGTTTGTCATGTGATGTGATATAATGTAATGATAGATTTCTGCAGTAAGTGCTTTGTTTAAACCGATTTATAAGTTCACTACTGGGTATTCATTAAAAAAACAGAAGTAAACAAACATGTATTATCCTCGATGTTATTAATGTTCCTGCAAAGTCAAATGGAGATATCAACAAAAGAGTAGATAGATTGAAACCATAAATGCATATGACAAATTAAAACTACCATATTTATAAAATATGACAGGGGTGACAATCTTCAATATATACATAGGACATTGTTAATAAATTAAGCTTCACTTGTCATGTATCTTTCTTTGATAAAATATTTACAATTACAGCATTCTAGGTTAGGGCTGGCAGAGGAATTAAAGAGGAAGTACACCCCCAAATGTCCTTCTGTGATGCTCTTTGATGTAATTGTTTTCTCAACAAAAAATGGGAGAGAAAGTGGGATCTCCTTGGAGCTGAGCTGGTTCCAAGGTGACATGATTAGTGAATGTCAGATTCAATTCAACCCTCTGTGGTCGGCTAGTTCCTGAGCCGAGTGTGTCTGCAGTACTCCAGGGGACTGCTGATCCCGCCAGACTAGCCAGTCTAGCTCATCAATGGGACTTGGAGGGGCAGACAGGATTGGGAGAAGAGTTTCTTCCCACTCAGCTCCTGTTAATCCTGCAAATCAAAGCCCGAATGGGTCGTGTGGTTCTGGTTGAACATGCAGAAGGAAGCTTGCCAGAAGATTGACACTTGGGTCCTGAATTTATAATCATAATAATCCTTGCATTTGATACTGCATCTTATCATGTTGTTGCGATGTTTCAAAGAAGAGTTAATGTAAAGTGTAGTGACTGTGTATTTTGTAGGGGAATGCGGCAGCCAATTTGAGCACAGCAATGTCCTACCAATAGCCTTGAATTGAATGATCAATTTTATCTAGGAGATTGTTAGCCACGACACTGGGAGAAATTCCATTCTCATTTTGAATAGTGCCATGGGATCTTTAACGTCCACCTATAAAAGCAGCCGGGACCTCGGTTTATCATCCGTTCCAAAGTACGGCACCTCCGATAATGCAGCATATCTCCAGCGTTGAAGTAGTGTCATCTTAGATCATAAATACACATCAGCAGCACATTGGGGATGTTATTTTTTAAAAATAAAGCAATAAGAATAAAAGAGACCATTCAGCCTTTCAGTCTCTCTATAGATTACAGCAATGTGCCCAATATTAACCTGTATCCAACCGACTAAATTGCCTGAGGGAAGCTATGAATGAAACCTCAGTAAAATCTCTGAGAAGTTAAAGCTCAGCGGAAATTCTCCCTGACTTCTGAAGTTAATCAAGCAAAACCCTAGGGTTTTAATCCAGCTTTACAACGCACACTGTCCAACTCTGACCCATTCCATTTCACAGATGACTCATCCGTGCTTCCAGGACTCATCTTGTGCAGTGGAGAATGTGATTGTCTCTAGCTCTCCTTTCTATAACATTTAATCGGTTCACAACTTGATAGTTATTCTCCTATTTTCTGAAAAGCGGGTTAATTAACACCGTATAAAACTGCTTCTTCCGGCATGTCTATTCCGCCTGTCCGTTACTTCATGAGGAGAAAAAGAAGAAAAAGCTATCAAACTACAGGAAGAAAGAGTGGACGTGTGATGTGATAACTATGCCCAGTGATATTTATCAAAGCACTGGGTGAAATTTGTAACATTTATAATACATAATAATAAATAATCCTTGCATTTGATATAAGCGCTTTTTCACGTCTTCAAGATGTCTCAAAGCGCTTCACAGAATATACTGTAAAGTGAATTGACTGTGTATTTGTGGGCGAAATTTTAGCCGATAATTATTCTCTCAGCTCTAACTGCTTCTGCAGCTCTTTGGGACACTGGTTTGGACCATTGAAGCTTTACAAACCATTTTAGAAGCCTGCTAAAATGTAGCCCTTTGATCGTTTCTTTGGTCAACAAATCTCTTATTTTCCCACTGAGTGATCACCATTAAATTTGTGAAGCATCCGGAGATGTTCTTTAACGCGAAGGCTACCATATAAATGCACAGTGCGGTAATTTTGTTCTTGGAAAGACAAAAGTATAAGATTTGCTGTGCAAATTGGCGGTCCGTTCGCCTACAAATACAGTCACTACACTAAATTCCTGTGAAGTGCTTTGAGATGTTTCGATGACAAGATAAACCAAAGACATCAAAATTATTAGAAATAGAAAGAAAAACATTTATTTTTAATCCAGATAATAAGTCAAAGAGAGGAGAACGGATTAACAGAACAAATAGAGTATATACAGCACTATATTTGTAAATGTCAAGCTCTGGAGACACAAAGTCTCGGAGATAGATGTGGCAGATACTTTTCAACAGCAATGTGTGAGGACTCACTGTCATAAACAAGTGGGAGGGGGAGAATCAATGCTCGCAAACACTTGCTGTAAGACAGGAGGTTCAATAATTAATTGGCCAAGATATTGGTTTGGAAAATATTTATCAATCTATGAGAAGGTTAATGAATATTGATGACTTCTTAGTATAGTGTTTACTGGGAATTGAACTGACCAGATTTAGTGACCATTCTGTGAGAAGCTTGCCAACTAGTGTAAATTGACTTGAAAAACAGGTTATTTACACTTCAGTTTAAACGTCCAGTTCGATAAAGCTGTTTCATTCTTGATTATAGATTGAAATGACTTGAAGGTCCTCAACTCACCTATAAATCTCTTCCTGACTCGCCGACCACCAGTGGAAACAATTTCTCTCTATTGACTCTATCAAAACCCCTCATTATTTTAAAGACCTCTATCACGTCACCCCCTCAGCCTTTTATTGTTGCAGGGGAAAAAGTCCCTCCAGTCTCCGCTCAGGCCACAATCTATTGCTCTTTAAATCCCACCTGAAAGCTTTCCTATTCAACTGTGTTTATGGCCACCATCCTCTACCCCCACCCTTGCCCAGCATCTAACCGAGTCTTTGTAAAGCATTTCATTATATTACCCCACGTGAAGGACGCTATATAAATGCAAGTTGTGTTGTTGTTAAATATTATTGAATATTAAGACAATTCTCCATATTAACCCCTATTAAGATACTGTACTAACATTTGACTCCATTCACGCTGCTTTAGTTCTTTCTCTAAATTAAATGGTGCCACACATCTGCAGGAACATGCACGGCCCAGCTGAGATTATTTCCTCTATCCCACCCTCATGATGAATATGTATCAGCTATAGAAATAAACGGTTTGTCATTTTCCCTGGAGGCTTTTAAACAAACTGCGCTATTTGTTGGTTGTCGCACAACCAACTGCTGTGCTGAAGTATTTCACAGCTACTTTGGATATGGATTCCTGGAACAGCAACATCTAGTGTATGTACAGCCTGATCTGTAATAATAATCATAGTAATCCTTGCATTTGATAAAGTGCCTTATCACATTGTTCAAACATTTCAAAGCAATTCACAGCATTTACTAGACATTGCTTTTCTAGATGAATTTGGTGGCAAATTTGCACACAGTAATGTCCCACAAACCACCGTGAAGTGAATGACCAATTTTATTTAGAGGATTATTGCCCACGACACAGGGAGAAACTCCCTTTTCTTTTGGAATGGTGCCACAGGATCTTTAAAGTCCATCTAAACACACATATGGTCCCTTGGTTTAACATCTCACCCAAAGGATGGTATTTCCAAGATTGCAGCACCTCCCAGGCCTGCAATGGAGTGTCAACCGAAACTATGTGTGTTCAAAGCCCCGATTTGGGGCTTGAACCCACAATCTTCTCACTCAGAGGCGTAAGTGCTATCAACTGAGCCAAGTTGATACACAAATGCAGAGAGTAGTAGGTTTCATCCAATTGTTTATTTGTTTCCCTTACAAATACAAAGTCACTACACTATACATAAAACTTTGTGAAGCACTTTAAGGCATTCTCAACATTTTACTCCTTGTATCAAAAGTGAGGATTATTATGTTTGATTTTATTATTGGCATCTTCTTAGTTTTGTAGTAATTAATCCTGATTTTATACTTCCAAAATAGCTGTTCTTAACAGTGCAAAAAAAAACTGCAGGAAATAATCTCTACAGTTGATGATCTCAATGAATAAGAAATGGATTTCTGTAAACTTCACTTCATGCATTACAAATAAGCTTCTCAACAACAGTTACAAACGTTGTGAGTCAGCTGTGAGTCTGCCGTGCTGTGATAAACACGGATTAACAGTTTTCCCTTTTCCAATTTAAACTATAAACAGTGCACAGGAGCTGGAGGAAATAAAGGACTTTCCTTAACATTCATGAGTGCAGTATCATATGACCTGAGTCTCAGCCAAAGCCCTGCACTGTAGTGTCTAAACCCAGCCCCCAGCCTTGTGTCATAGAGCATTGCTTTAAAGATAGCCACTGGCTGAGTGATATGAAATTTTACAGATCAAGGTTTCTGACTGAATTAGCAGCAGTCTACAATGCTAGACACTGTCTCAATTTAAATTTCATGGACAATGAACCAAGTTACTCATTCTAATCCTTTAAGATATACATTTCTAATTCTGGAGATAGCCGATCACTGGAACAAAATTCCAGATGTCAAAACGGATGATTTATAATCCAAATCCGGCAGACATCAGTCAAGTAAAATCTCCTAGTTTGGGAGAACTAGAGTGAAAGGCTGGCTAGATCGGAATTGTACTCCCTGGAGCTGAGGAAGTTGAGTGGTTATTTGATTGAAACGTTTAGAATTATGAAAACGCTCGGTAAAATAGTGAACGACTTCTCCTCTCGGTGGGTCCATCAGTTACAAGAGGACATAGCCTGAAAACTATGGCAAAACAGGATAGCAACCTAGGAAAACAGGAGCAGGAGGAGACCATTCAGCCCGTCGAGTCTGTTCCACTAGTTTAACAGATTTTTTGATCTCAATGATGCCTTTTGCCACACCCTTTGATACCTCTATTCCTGAGACGATAACCTGCTGGACTGAACTCAAGGTCTCCACAGTCACAGACTAAATCAACTAAAAAACACAACAGTACTGAGTTCTGGTTTCATTAAAGTAACAAAATACATTTTTTGTATTTTTTTCAGAAAAACAACTTTGGGAATTAATAGGTAAAAATGAGATTTCCAGCAAAACTAATAATTAAATTTCCTGGATTCTTGGTCCAATAACAACAACAATAAAATTACATTCATAGAGCGTCTTTCATGTCGGGAGGACGCTGGACAGTCAGGGGTCAGGTCTGTGCCTGAACTCTGCTCAATTTCATGTTTTATGTGGTTCTGTGCATTGGTGCATTAATATGTTGATGTTACAGAGAGGTAGGTTGCACGAGCAATAATAATCCTTGCATTTGATCCAGTGCCTTATCACATCTTCTAGACGTTTCAAAACGCTTCACAGATTAAACTGTAAAATGAATTGACTGTATGTTTTATGGGCGAAATGCGGTAGCCAATTGCGCACAGCTGTGTGCCACAAACAGTCATGGATTAAGTGACCAAATAATTATTGTTTTTTTAAGGGAAAGGGATCCGCCAATCGACTAACAACCGGGTCCCTACTTACTGCTGGGTAAACGGAGGCTTGTGAAGTAAGGAAACTTGCCCAATGTTCCGCGCTGCTGGGAATTGAACCCAGGTCCTCTCGCTTGCAAGTCAAGTACTCTAACCATCAAGGTACAGTACTCCACATTGTAGATGGACTCCATTCCTCTGATCACTGCTGAGAGTTTGTGAACTTCAACTTTAAGGCAAAATTGCCTCACGAGCTAAGATGAAGTGGATTGTGGGCATTAGGTCACTGCACGCCATCAATTATCAGGAATATTGTGTGAAGTGGGGAAGGTAGAAAATAATATCAGAAGAAATTAGAAGTAACTGCCTCACGCAGAGAGTTGTGAGATTGTGGAACTCACTACCCAAAGTGGTAGTTGAATCAAATAGTATAGATGCATTTCAGAGGAAACATGAGGGAAAGGGGAATGTAAGGGTATGGGAGGGATTACGGAGTGGGTGGAGACTCATGTGACCTGTTTCTGTGCATACATTCCTTGTAAATCTTTTAAATGGGTTTTGTTAATAAAAGATGATATCGGGGCTCAACATCTAAATATTGGATTGTGACCAGCTAGGGCGTACCATTTATTCCCTGTAATTACCTGAAATTGATTGGAAAACGATTGGGGGGAGAATATTATATTTAGTGCAATATTATATTGAGCACTTTCGCCTGTAAGTCAAATGGTTAGGTGTTCAAGCCCCATGTTGGAAATTTAAACTCACAGTCTGGGTTTACACTCCAATACTGCGTTGTTGGATGTACTGTCCTTTAAATGAGATGTTGAATTGAGGCCCTCCACTCCTCTGCACACCCCCTACCTCTCTGACCTCCTCTCTCCTCAAAACAGTGCCCGTTGCCTTCATTCCTCCGGGTCTGGCCTCCTCCTTGTTCCCCGAGTTCTCCGCTCCACCCTCGGCGGCCGTGTCTTCAGACACTATGCCCCGAGGCTCTGGAACTGCCTTCCTCACTCCCTTTGCCTCGCTCCCTCTCTTCCTATTTTCAGGTCTCTGCTGAAGACCTTTCTTTTCGACTGCGCCTTTGGTCACCTTCCTCCCCCTCCCCCCGGCTCGGTCCCGGGATCCGTTACTGGGAAGCGCTCTGAGAAGCCGTCCAGTGTGGAGGGCGCTATATAAATCCAAGTTGTTGTTATTGTTGTTGTTGTCCCGTCTATCTGTTTCCATGGATGGTAAAGATCTCAAAGCCCTTCATAGGATTTTACTGTAAAGTATAGTGATTGTGTATTTTGTAGCCTTTGAGTTAGCCAATTTGTGTACAGCAATCTCCTACGAATAGCCATGGAGTGAGTGATTGATTTTATTTGGGGGGTTATTGGCTCGGACACTGGGAGAAACTCTCTTCTCTTTTTGAACAGTGCCATGGGATCGTTAACATCCACCTGAACAGGCAGACAGGCCCTTAGTTTTAGCATTTCATCTGAAGGATGACAGCTCCAACAATACACCACATCCCTAAGGCTGCATTGAAGTGACAGCCTGGACTATACAAATGCAAGCAAATTGAAATGCCTGTGAGCAAGTCATCGTTGGATGCTGTGCAGAAGTAAAACCTCTGCTCATCATTTCAGTTTCCTGCAAAAAGGCTGCTATTTTCAAAAAATAGTCCTCAAGAATGTCAAGCGGTTATCTCAAAAAAGGAGAAAGATGTTTATAAACATTGGATGCTTGAGCTTTCATCATTTTATAAATTACATCTCAACAAAGAAGTGCTTGGACAAGTGCTAAAAGTTGCTTTTCTTAAATAGAAAATATTTCTTTGAAAACACACAAAAGAATTTGTTATTTAACCCTTACTGTGAACACCAGTTAAGTCACAATGTCAATTATGGAGAGATTGTAGAGATGCTGCAAAAGCTTTGCTTCACAAAGAAATAGGTGAGTCACTCTCTTTGTGCCTCCAAACTCTGTCTGAGAGCAATTTGCTAATGACTCATGACTATTTTAGGGTTATTATGTATTGGAGCTTTTAATAACAATGCTTCATAATGGAGTCCTACAGCTTAGTAGTTAAAGCACTCTCCTCGCAAGCGAGAGAACTGGGTCTGATTCCTGGCAGGGCGAAATGTTGGGGAAGTTTCCTTATTCCACACACCTTTGTTTACCTAGCAGTAAGTAGGAACCCGGTTGTTAGTTGATTGGCGGATCACTTTTCCGGGGATAATAATTCCTTCCAAAAAAAAGTAATAAATTGGTCACTCAATCCACGACTGTTTGCAGGACACTGCTGTGTGCAATTGGCTGCCACATTTCGACCACAAAATATACACTCAATTCACTATACAGTACATTCTGTGAAACTCTGTGAGATGTCTCGAAGACATGATAAGGCGCTATATCAAATGCAAGGATAATATTATTATTAAGCTTTTGAAAGAAATACTTTCATAATTAACTAAGGCAAATCACAAAGAGAAATTGATAAGATAATTAGAGAATGAAGAGTTGCAGAAAGATCTGCTGCTGAAAACGTATAATTATATTATTATGACTTATAAAGGTATCAGTTGGGCAGATATGGTTAAACAAGGAACAAAAGAGAAGCAGGTCGGTGGGTTTAATGGTACCAGTTTCCACTGTTTCCTTTTCTATTCTACAATTTCTGACATATTAATTATCTACTTCTGGCGAAACACTCAAGGAGTAATTTGCAGTGATGTAACATTTTGCTGTCTGACATGGAAACCAAGCCTCCGGGATTACAATAATCACTAAAACGGGATGTTCATTATTAACAAGCAAACATCACCTTTGATAAACCACCCACCCATCCGCCGGTGCATTTATATTTCTGAAGCTTTCTTGTTTCCAAGCAGAACATTTATAGCCACTGACTCAAAACTGTTATGGTCTAAAGATCGCACCTGAAGACTTTCCTCTTCAACTGTGTTTACGGTCACCTCCCCTTTCTCCCTTGCTCAGTGTCAAGCTATGCCATTGTTCAGTGCTCCGAGATGGTACCCCACATGAAGGACATTATATAAATGCAAGTTGTTGTTGTGAAACAACCACAAGGAATGTTTTCTTCCACTCAGAATGCTGGTGCAACACCACATTTACATCCTGCTGTATGCCACATGTGATATTGTTCATAATAAGAATAACAATTTACATCAAATGCAAGGATTATTATTAATAATAATAATGCTTCCAACCTGCAGGTAAAACTCTCTGGAATTAAGGAACCAGGATGCGTTCCTCCGGGGAGAGAGTTTGCATTCCTTTCCAGACCTGGAAATTTATATATGTAGAATGGCACACATATGTTAAAAACAATAATGATGATCATATTAATAATTCTTGCATTTGATTTTATATTTATAAACAAAGTGGTGAAAAGAATTCTGCTTTTATATTTTAATAATTTATTCACCGTTTGTAAGTATCTGTATTGATTCTATGACTTATTTCCACCGAAGCTGTCCTATTCAATAAAATATATCATCCCACATACACTTGCCCCTGTGTCTTGACTCTGTTGCGATCCAAATTCAAGCCAGTCCAATGGCCAGATCTCAACATTGTGGAATTTCTTATCCCCGTAATTTTCTCATCCACTTACACAAGATCACCAGAGGGCCTCCAAGCCGGGGGAGGTGCTTATAGTCACCTCCCCCTTCCCCCCGGCTAGGAGTCAGGCTCCCTCACAGTTAATCGCTCTAAGATGCTACCCTGGGTGGAGTGCGCTATATAAATGCTAGTTGTTGTTGTTGTTCAGATGAAGAAGGCCCTTCAGCCTATTTCATTTAACCACAATACTCACCCTATTGTCTTCCGATCACAACATCAAGTTATAATGAGCCCAGGGTCCTGGGTTTCCTAGTAACCTGTGCCAGTCATTAATTACCTTCTGGGTAAAGAAATACTTCCTGGTATTTGTCCTGAAATTGCCCTTTGCAAAACTAAACCCATTTCCTCTCATTCTACTGTCTTGGTGCATCTGACAGTATTGTTCTAGATTTCCTTTTTCAATCCATTTAAAATGTTATATACCTATTTATTCCCTTCTCTGATTCCATAGGTCCCCTCAACTTGTTGCCATCTGAAAATGTAAATACATTACACTGGGTCTGTGAATCCACATCATTAATATATACAAGGAACAGGAAAACTTGAAACTCCTGTACTGATTGTCAAAAGTTAACTTTTCTGATTTAGATTTCAGACCTATTTTGGCAGATCAATATTCGGAAAACATTGTTAATCAAAAAAAGTGTTCAAACCCAGAAAGGAACAAACCGGAGAGGGATGCCACCTGCTCATATTCCTTAAATAGGATAGAGAACACTTCAAGGAACACAACAAATTTTCCCCCAATTTTTCCTGAATATCTTCCTTATCATTGCACAAACTGGTGGGTTGCAAAAGTAGGAGCTTTGCAGATATAATAAATAATACTCTACCTCCAGCACAAGCCAGAGCTGATCTCCGTTCTTTACATCCTTCTTGAAGTACATTCCGTAGAACTTGACAACATTCTCATGATCCGATAGAGCCTGGAGGATGTTGTATTCAGCCTCAATTTCTTCATCAATATCCTAACACCAAGGGAAAAGAGAAACAATACAATGGGTGTAAGATTCTCAGCGGCAGCTCTGGCAAGTATTACAGCACCTTAGATGGGATGAACTTTGCACAACTTCACCCAATGTTCAATCAAACAAATCAAACAGTTGAGACTCTTTGTGCCTTGTACCCCGAGCTCCCAGTCGAGCACGCGTCACTTTTGTTTTTGGTCAGCTGGGTGTCTGACACATGGGAATCCTTCACCATACTTAAGAGTATCCAGACCGAGAGTTCCACATATATATGCCACCTACATATATAAATTCCCAGGTCTGCAATGGAGTGCACATTCTCTCCCCAGAGGGACTCATCCTTGTTCCTTAATTCTGGAGAGTGTTAGCTGCAGGTTGGCAAGAGCCAAGGTTTGGAGACCCTGAGTGTGCACTGGGGGTTAACAGCTGGAGTTTAAGCCACTTAAAATTGCCTAGTTTCCCATTGAGAGGGGTTTGCCAGCTAGGATCGCGCTATCCGTTAGGGTTTTTGGCTTGAAAGAATTCCCTAACGATAGGTTTATTTATCGAAAACAATTACGGAAAGTTTAAAATATCGAAAGTAGTGGATGTCTGTGGTATTTGTGGGGCTGTGTTTATTCCCACTTTTCATGGCAGGCGTTTGATTTCACGGGTGCTAGGAGCTCTCTGGTATCTCACACAATGAACATGCTTCACTTGAGAGTTTTTACAGTAAGTGTTCGCAGGCTATTTTCCATTAGGTTGCATCAGCTTAATCCTCTCTTCAACCAAACAATTACACTCACTTTTCTCCAGGAAACAATGTTAGGAGTGAATGATTCCCCCTCTTCCCCAACCTAGTGATAATAAGGTCAGTCATAGCACCGTCACTGTTGTTATGATTGAGATTTGCTAACCCAGCACAGACCAGAGGGAATTCTAGGTCTATGTAGCTCATTATCACATTAAGCAGTGCTTCTGTAGTACATGAATAATGAAATAGGTGAAAGGCGCTATACAAATGTAGTATTGTATTGTAATACAAATTTACATTTTGAAGTACCTTTCACGTTAGGAGGACATCCCAATGTGCTGGGTAGTCCAGGATTTGCATCAGAGCTGAGGGTCAGGGCTGAGGGGATGGGGATAATGTTGATTCAGTTTTGCTGTTTAACTTTTAATCCGATACATGGATGTGAGAGACTCGGTGTATTGGGTCAAAGTTGGCAGATCTAATGGAATTAGCACCAGACCAAACTTACCAGTTCAGACCCTTATCTAATGTTGCGTCTTGGCACAGTTTCCTTTTATACCCTTTGTGGCTTTGCTGCACCGCTCAATAAAACCGAAGTCAATTATATTCATCGACTACAAACCGGCTGATTCAAAAGCACAAAGTGTGTCTGTCATGCAGGCCGTTTACACGCATGTACACTGCGCTGGGGAAAAGTAGATAGCGACCGCTTAAATCAGCTCAACTAGAATATGACCTACTTTTGACAGTCAGCTCAGTTCAAAAGGGCCATTGTGATATTGCAGCAATTGTTTTTTTGTCAGATCCTAATATTTAAAGTAAAGTTAAAATACTGTATTGTTACTGTATTTCATCACTAACATAAGCATTGAATACAAAATATCACTTCAATATTGTCATATCGATTTTTATGCCGTAAAATGCATGGCAACATTAGTGGTGAAATGTCTAAAGTTTCCATTGTTTGTGATATAACGCTTTCTTTGTAATAGACTGAAAGAGTCACAGCAGCCGTCAGCATTAATGAAAGCCACAGCATCAATAGCCTCTCTGCATAAACTTATCTCGGTTGAAACATGATGCAACAGGAGTTGCAAAGATGGATGGGACCTAAATATAGCTTCAAGAAGAAAACAAGTTTTCTACCCGATATTATTCAACTGGTTGCTCAGAAGATAAGCATAATAAGAAGAACTAATGATTCCATTAGTGCCTTGTGGAGGACATCTCAAAGCACTTCACAGGATAATAATGTAAGGGGCAGTGACTGCATTTGTAGGGAAATGAGGCAGCCGATTGGCACACAGCAATATCCCACAAACACCCATGACATGAGTGACCAATTTTATCTGGGAGATTCTTGGCATCAGGAGAGAGAAACTCCCTTCCCTTTTCAAACAGTGCCATGACTGCTACATATACTTTGAGTAGATTCATTTCATTCATCAACAAAACAATAATAAATTGGTCATTTTCAATCCACGACTGTTTGTGGGACACTGCTGTGCGCAATTGGCTACCGCGTTCGCCCACAAATATACAGTCAATTCACTTTACAGTATATTCTGTGAAGCGCTTTGGGACGTCTAGAAGACGTGAAAAGCGCTATATCAAATGCAAGGATTATTATTATTATTATTATTTGTGCATTTGGAGGTTTCAAGTAAAATATAAAAATGCCAGAATGGGGTGCAATCCAAAAGCCAATATCACTCACATAGATTGGGTCAAGAACTTTAACTGCAGCTTTGCTTTCATTTTTCTTGTTGATTACTTTGAAGACTTTGCCATACGTGCCTTTCCCAATAGTTTCAATAATTTCCCAAGTGTCCGAGGGGTCAGGGAAGCTGTCAAAGATGATCTTTTTTCCAGATAGTGGGAACATCCCTAACAGTGATCTCCTGGAAAACAGAGAAAAAACATCAAAAGAAACAAGAATTTAAAGTTCACAAATTTCGCTCCATGTTCTTATTAGAAAGTTATTGAAAAGACACCAAGGCAGTAACAACAACAACAACAAATTATATTTGTGTAGCGCCTTTCACGTCAGGGGGACTTGATGGAGAGGGGGCGGGGATAAGCTATAAAAAAAGATAAGAGAAACCTAAGCTTTACAATCTGACAGGGAGAATCTCTTTGAAATATATAAAACAGTTAATGGTATAGATAAGGTAAATCCAGACGATTAATTAAATGCAAGGATTATTATTACATTAAAATAAGGAAAGATAAACTGGAGGACGCATATGACAAGTAATAAAATGTACATTTAGAATAGGTATCAGGAAAACTACAGAATAGTCCAGAATAATGAAACCAGAGGACACGACCTGCGATTGAAGGGGGATAAATTCAGAAGAAATCTGAGGACGAGAAAACGTACCTCTTTGACTACCCTTTTAATCATCTTCCCCCTCATTCTCACCAACACCCCCCCACCCCCCCCCAACCCCACTCGCAAATGTGCAGGCAAATGCAGCAGTCAAGTTGAGTACAATATCTCACAAACGAACATCGAAGGATTGTCGTCCAGAACTTGAAACTTTTAAGTTTGAAGTCTGTTTTATGTAGTTCTTAAAAGAACGTACAGAACACCAGCTTCAGAATTAAAGGCTATTTAAGAACTTGCCAAATTCTGAGCGCTCTGAAATGCATTGTTAAAAGAGAGAATCTACCAGCCACCCAAACAAATTCTCCACTTGGCACGGTCGAAGAGGAGGGTTTTGAGACGTGCCTTGAAGGAGGCGAGGGAGGGAGCGAGGCCAAGGGAATGTGGGATGGAGTTCCGAAGGGTGGGAGCGGAGAGGTTGAAGGCCTGACCGCCAATGGTGGGGTAGGCTGGGCGGGGGACCTAGAGCAGACCAGACCCTGCTGAGCAGAGGGAGCGGACAGGTTGATAAGGGTTTAGCAGGTCACAGAAGTCACAAACACAACTAAAAATACAGTATAATTTACGACAATGTTGAAGCCAACATTACCAACTGCTAAATTGGATTGCATTATTTGAAAACCTCACACATACAGCGCCTAACTTGTTTGCGATCGTTTCATGCAGCTCATTTTACGAATGAGCTGCTTTCAGCAAATACAATTAAAAAAATTTAGTGCAAGTGGTAGCTTTGGTCATTTATTAGCTGTCCAGCCTCCAGGACAGAAAGCTGCAGGTTCAAGACCTTAACCGTGGATGCTGAGCTCATGGTCTAGCCTGACACTCCAGTGCAGTGCTGGGGGAGTGCTGCATGGTGACAAGTGCTGTCCTTCAGATGAGATGTTAAACTGAGGTTTGATCTGCCTGTTCAGGTGAACCCACTAACATTTTTTCAAAAAGAACCAGGGAGTTTGTTCCATGTCCTTGCCAACAATCCTCCAGTGAAATTGATCATTCACCTGGCTGTTTGTGGGACACTGCTGTGTGCAAATTGGCTGGTGTGTTTGCCTGCAAATATACAGCCACTAAACGGAACAGTAATTACTGAAAATCTATTTATTCATATCAAAATGTATGGATTATTAAATATCAAATGCAAGAATTATTATAGTCATAGATTACGATAAACAGTAAGAGAGTAAGGATTTCAAAAAGACAAATGTTTTCTGACATAAATATTAAAATGCTGTACTCTGTCCAGCGCATGTGATCTTGTTGTTGTTGTTGTTTAAATCGATGCAGAACCTCTGCTATGTTACGATGTAAGACTGACTCCACAAGAGATCAATGGACGACTTTACATTCTTATCAGCTGTTTTTAAAGAGGGTTTTAAGAGAAGACTTAAAAAAATGGCATTTTATAACACCTTGAATGTCAAAATGACTCAAAGAGCTTTACAGAGTTTTACTCTTAACTGTAGCGACCTCTTTTGTACACAAATGTGGCAGCAATTTTCACATAAAGTCCAACCCACAGCCATGAGGTGTGAAAGCAGAATATAAATTGGGTAAAGTATTATAGTCAGTTGAAGAGTTTATGCACAAAAAATAATGTCTGTACCAATATTATGATATACAGTAATAAAGGGTGTAATTAGACTTTTAATTACACGGGTAATGTTCACATAAGTACCATAGCACTTCTTATTAACTTTAAACAGATTAGTTCAAATTCTGTGTTGCAAATTCAACAACACAAACTTTATAATTCACTAAGGTGACAGATTCAATGCGAATATGTACCAGCATGTTACATTGGTGTGTAATCCTTCGCTGACTGGCTGGCAGCCAGCCTTATCAGGCTCTAGTAAAAGTGAAGCATAGTAAGGGGGTTACTCTGCACTTTTGGCAGAAGCTAATAAATCGTGTGTCTTATTTGCCTTGTTATGAATATACTCAAGTAGCTGGCGTTACACAGCTCAGTAAAACTAAATTATGTTAATCAGGGCCAGAACATTTAATATGACTTACGCGAGTCACAGGCAAATTGATTAAGATGATAATAATCTTCCTTGCATTTGATATGCAAATGCTTATCACATCTTCAAGGCATCTCGAAGCGCTTCACAGAATATACAGTAAAGTGAATTAACTGTATATTTTGTGGGTGAAACGTGGCAGCCAATTGGGCACAGCAGTGGAAGGAACAATCCTTTGGAAGGAATTATTACCCCCAGAAAAGCAATCCGCCACTTGACCAACAACCAGGTTCCCACTTACTGCTTGGTAAAACAGAGGCGTGTGGAGTAAGGAAACTTGCCCAGTGTTTCGTCCTGCCCAGGATTTGAACCCAGGTCCCGCTCGCTTGCGAGGCGAGTGTTCTAACCACTGAGCTACAGGACTCCACAATGTATAAAATCAGATTTAATCAATAATCTATACTGCTCATGCATAATTCACTGCAGCCGGTAAATGCGCTTGGAGTTACGGATCAAGACTATGTTTTCAGTGATTCAATGCATCTTTACCTGTCGCTTTGGAATCGCATTGAATCACGGGAAATTAAGTTCTTCTGCGCATGTGGCAATTCATCCCACGATTCAATTCAGCGGAAGTAATGGAGGATAGGGAAGCGGGGTTACGAGTTAGCAGATGATTTGTTCATAAAATACGACTCGTGCAAAGAAATCTAAGTGGTTTTGATAGGAAACTGAATGAGATTCAGGTGCATGTATGATTTAGGCGATTATACAATTTATAAAGAAAAAATTTGTGCGCATTTTACTGTATTATGAACACAACCTACCCCACTTGTTACTTTGAATATATAGACACCAAGAGTAAGAATTTACAAAATAGTCGCTGTATTCTAGAGTAGAACTTGTGAAGCGCTTTGCGACAGCCCGTAGATGTGATTAATTTGATGTAAAATGCGATATTTGTTGTGACAATTATCACACCATTGGACATTCTGCTCCTGGTAATGTCCCAATCGATAATTGACAGTGGATAAACTTCCATCCACTATTCTTTGTGAAAGCGCAGTAGCTGTGGCCAAACAGGAGATAGATAGTGTGCTCACCGATTCATTCCTGCATTTCAGACGGTTGAGAAATAATGGTTTAATTCAACTATAAAAGATAGTGAGTGGAACATAGTCATGAGGAGAATATCTGATAATATGATAATTTGCACCATTTCTAATGATCACATTGAATGGTGTATTTTTTTAACCCCAATAGAACAGGTTTACAAGTCTTCTTGTAAACAACATAGCACTGCCCAGATACATATATAATAATAATACAGTAATAATCCTTGCATTTGATATAGCACCTTATCACATGGCTAAGACATCTCAACGCGCTTAATCCAGCACTAGTATATGTAAAACTAGAAATCAGAACACAATTCTACCTCTCTAATGAGATCTCAAACAGAATAAACAGGAAGAAAAGAGACCTTGTGCCAATGATCTCATATAAAATGCTGTGGCAACCAATGAAGCTACGTAATCTGGAAGATCTGCGCGCAGCACAGAGAGAATGCAAGCGTCTCCTGATTGTAATTGTAATCAAAGAAATCAAGAATGCCTTAGTTTGCTTCAGGGCACTTCTCGTGATAAAAGCCATCTTTATTTGAAGTCTTTCGAGTAAGCCCGTGATTCATATTGTCCACGTCTACAACTGTGCCAAAGTAAACCCAGAATTTACAATGTATTTTCTATCAGAGAACTGCTAGGACGGAGCTACAAATAAGACTTTTAGAAATATAAACCAGTCACTTACATTTTCTTACGAATAAAAGGTGTTTGTCGCATAAGATGAAGGCCCCAGAAAAATTGTCCATTTACTTAACTGGCTGATTAACAAAATAGGGAGATTATTGACCAGCTCTTGGAGGAGGAGCAATTAACTAATCTCCAAAATCCAAGGTAAGGAGCCACTGAGCCTGAACAGCATGGAACAGTGATAAGGATTACCAGTTATTACTGAGGGTTTCGACCAGAGCCTTTCCTCATTCGGTTCTGATTTGCATAGGCACAAGGCCATTTAATGCAACTATAAATAATGCCCCAAAAAGTGCCTCGGATAACGTCCAACATAGTTACAATATATATATATACATAATAATAGTATAAATGATATAATATAAATAAATATATAAATACATTTACAATATATTTATCTATTTACAATATATTCTGCAAAGCACTTTGAGGCATCTCAACAACGTGATAAGGCGCTATATCAAATGCAAGGATTATTATCATTATTATTATTATTATTATTATATCCAGCCTTAGATAGAGATGATTTTAACAGAAAATGTGCGGTGTCACCCGAGTGCATACAGTTCATCCATCCCAGGGGATTTGTTGTTTTTAAGCCCCTTGAGCCCATCCAGAATCTCAACCTCATTTATGTTAAAGTCCTGGTGCTCAAAGAATGTTTATAGCAAACTGAGCCAGCTGGATATAATGTATGGTTTTCAATAATTGTATGCCAATAGCATTACTTATCATTGTAACTCGTGAGGATGAATGTGGCCTAAGTTCCTTCATATAACACAAAATTACATTTGTATAGCGCCTTAACGCCACCAAATAATTTGATTCATTCAGTTCCCGAGTTGTCACTACACCTCAGTTACACCCAATATCTTGCTGTTCAATGCACTTAACTAACCTTGGTGTTTCGCCCACACAATATACAGTCAATCCACTTTACAGTATATTCCGTGATGCACTTTGCGACGTCTCGAAGACGTGATAAGGCGCTATATCAAACGCAAGGATTATTATTATTATTGGTGGCCTAATCATTTCCAAACTAAGGGCACGTGTCAAACCTCCGTAAATATTCTGAGAGGAAAATAACATGGCCCCTTGCTGGCAAGATCAGCAAATTTATTGTCAAGCAGAGGATTATCTCCAGTGAGTTGCATTAGCATTGCGAGCAATGCTTTAGGACGGAGCCTTTGTTACAGGCTTTCGTTCTGGCTCCTGCTGATCTCCTCGCTCTGCGTGTATCAAAATGAAAATCATCCGTCCTCTTTGCTGTGTGTCCGCCCGGTGTTTTGCTTTCTTCAAAAAAAAAACGATTTTTGTTCATTTTATAGAAAATTGTCAAGCTCTCACAAATACCAATTGCTGTCCTCAAATGACACACTCAACGAGCTCAAACGTTCAGTTTCCATGGCAACTCTGGCACCATTCGGGGACAATTTAAGAAACATTTTGAGCAGCGCTCCGAGGCACTTACCTCTGCACTGAGGTTCCTTTTATCAACTTCCCCTGCTGCTAATAAATTACAGTCCTCCCGTCTGGGAGAACATCTCACGAAGGCACTATTATTGCGAAGCCCAAGTACATTCCATCAAAAATGATATCAAAAATAAATGGCAGGAGAGTTTTGTGTTAGAAAAAGCTGTTTTCTTCGAAATCTATTGTTTTACCATGACCCTCAGAAAAAGCACCATCTTATACTAATAAAGACAAAATGTTTGTGTGTCTGTCTGTGTGTCTGTCTGCCCGTCCGCCAAGCACTCAATAACCGATTGACGTAGAGATATGATTTATACTTTATCGGATAGGTCTTGCATGGGGGAGTGTAATGGGCATATGTGGTTTCGGGGATCTTCTATCATTAATGAGCTATGACTTAAAGAAGCTCATCACACATGTATGGCAGCTTTGCATTTTGCGCTGCCGTTACACCTGGTGGCTGCGCCAACTCCTAATGGCGCTATGGCATCGTGCGTCACAGAACACATACATACATACACGTATGTACGTATGCACGCATGCAGCACACACGTATGTACACAGACGAAGCCATGCAGAGGGAACAAGATAAAGATGCCTTAGGGAAGATCAAGTCTTAAGGGCAATAAAAATGCCAGACAAAAGAGAGAAGGCTGATTAAATGAAACTGAAGAATAAAGAACAGCATGGCTGGACTTCAATGCAGAAAGGCATGCAAGATCATGGCAAAATAACACCCAGCAACAGAGGTCACTCCATTTAGCTGCACTCAACTATGATCCAGGTAGAAACTACGAATCAGATGGCGCTCATCATATTGGGAATATGTCGAACGTACGTGCCCACTGTGGAGACATGAAATGGGCAAAGGAAGTTCCCTCTACGTGTTGCTCGTTTGGCAAGGTGAAACCACAGCGACTCACAGAGTCATCTGAACCCCTGAAAAGTCTACTGGATGGCACATCAAGTGATTCTAAGTATTTTCTAGCAAACCTTAGCAAATACAATTCGTACTTCCAGATTACCTCTTTTGGCGGAACTGGAGAAATTAAAGAGCCAGGCTGGCTATATGCCAACATATAAAGTGCAAGGCCAAATGTATCACTTATCGGGACGTTTAAACGCTTTGCCTAATGAGTCGCCAAAATTTTTACAGATCTACTTCCCGAGAAGAACAAGCCTTGCTGCATGTAAGCAATGTACTGGGGTTGAAGCAAGCCCTAGTACTAGATCTGCAAGACATGCTTCACAACAGTAACACATACATCAGGAGATTCAGGTCCGCAATGGAGAGAATGACTGCAGAAGAATATAGATTAATCATCCATACAGACAAGGCACCTGCTGGCGAGCATGAGTGATGGTATAATGCACCAACCATCCTGTAGCTATCGAAGTAGCCATCCTGTTTGTGGGTGAAGAACATGGTAAGCGGGACCTTGTATTGCAGCAACGTGACACCAAACTCAAACGAGTGCGTGAGACAAGACAGGCCATACAATGCCCTACAGAACCTAAGCTTATTCCCGTGTAGTGAAGATGGCCACCATTTCAGATACGGCAAACAAATCCCAGCACCGGACAGTCAACGCCTGACCAAAAGTTGTCTGCTGTGGTTTTTTTATGCACACTGGTTGATGCAATGTGAAGGCGATTACAACATCCTTCTGCGTACAAAAGACCTCTGCCATGAACTAATCGTAGAGATGTATGTCAAGATCGAAGCTGAGAGATTCCCTTTTATTCCGCTTGAACCAGAAGAAACGCAGGGCTGAGGAGTACATTCGTTTGCAGGAATCACTTATAAATGATGGGTAAATAAAAGTAGGTCAACCGGCCAGTGGGTTTCACTGGTGGGGGGGCCATGGTTTATGCACGAAAGCACCCAGGATGCATCGTGCTATGTGCGAGCGTATGGTCGACCTGACCTGTTCATCACACTCAAGAAAAAAAATGATTTGGTCATTCAATCCACAACTATTTGTGGGACACTCCTGTACACAATTGGCTGCCTGGTTTCGCCCACAAAATATACAGTCAATTCACTTTACAGTTCATTCTGTGAAGCGCTTTGAGACGTCTCAAAGATGTGATAAGGCGCTATGCAAGGATTATTATTATTATATTCAAATGCACAGCCGCTATACTTTACAGTAAAATCCGATGAAACCTTTTGAGAAGTTTGATGATGTGATCAGGTGCTTTTTCAAATGCAATCATTATTATTGTTTATTAAACTTTAATTCTACTCTCTTTATTGAACCTGAGTGCTTTACTTTTCGACCTTTCCTTTGCCTGTAGTCACCTCCCCATTTTCTCTGGCTCAGTGTCAAACTGAGCCATCGTTCAGCACTCCGAGACACTACCATGTCTGAAGGACGGCATCTCGGAGCGCTTATTTAAACACTATTTCACGAAAAGAAAATGTTTTCCAAATCCTCGCTTCATTTAAAGGGGAGCCTTTTGCTATTTTACTTTGCTCTGTAGAACTCTCTCCCTAAATCCCTCTCTACTATCAAAACCCTTCTAAAAATATACCTGTTTGACTGTGGCTGTGATCACACTCCATCCTCATACATTCATCTCTGTAAACGCTTTGAGGCATTTAACGATGTGAAAGGTGCTGCATAAGTGGAATTATCTGTTGTTACTTTAACTTTCAATCTGCTCACCAACCTCCATTCTCCTGGTTGACATTGACCTGAGATACTTTAAATAAGGTGAACATACAGAAGCTTGAATTGACCCAAGCATTCGATGAAATCACTCAATGCAGCCCGGGAGAACTGAGCCCTGTTGAATTGAGTCTTCTCATTGGGAGCACTCGAGGGGTTAATGCCTGGAGACAGGACAATTCTAGATCACATTTCTAAACAAATGCTTTTTTTTCTATAACCTATTTAATATGTGCTCTTAAATGTTGATCCTGCTTTATTGTCTAAATAACAGTTACTTACATACTTGATTGTAGTGCACATGCAAGCTATTATTCCTATCTACTAAGCGTACTTAAAAAGTGTGGACATTTCATTACAGCAGTGACAATTTTATTATCTAAGCGAACGAAAGAGCTGAACAAATGCAGCTACCGAGTCAGGCTTGAAACAAGCTACTTTAGACGGGATCAATAGTTAATAATAAAAGAGTAGCTATAATTACAACCAATATATTTCTTTCATTCACATTCTCAGCACTCAGTCGTAGAAGTCAAACAGTATCAGAATAGATTGTGCGTCCTGTATAATCCGATCTGTTGCCATTATCATCTATTCAATGGATAGAACCCAACACGATGCTTAGCTATATAAAACACCTAATGTACATTTACAAATGTGTCACATCTGCAGTCTGGAAACAAGTAAGAAGAAGCCGGAGGACATTTCAAAGAAACTTACAGTTTGTATTGTTCTTCATATTAACACCTTGGGAAGTTCAGTCACAAAGGAAGTTGTTTTAAGTCACAACTTTACAGTGTTATTTTGGGAATGCAGACAGAGTCCAGTCTAAGACTCCTTAAATTATGCATCCTTTGAACCAAGCAGGTAATCTAATATTATACAATTTGCTAAAATATTTAAGCTTGTAATTAGCCTAATGGTGATACGGTGACCGTGTCAAGCTCCCAGGGAAAGCCAGGAATAACAACATTATTCAGTGTACGATTGCATGGTTCACCCATAAATTATTGTCAGAATCCAGGAGATACGGGCCAATACCAGTCAATAAAATAGTGCCAAATATTTAGAGTAAACACACTGACATGAACATATACAACAGACCAATGTAGGGATGAGGCATTTCCAAGGTCAGATGTTGATGTGTATTAAGACTCAAGTTGTAAGTGTGAATGCCCCTGCAGCTTGCCACAGGCCTGTGTAAGTGTTGACAGTTCAAATGCTATTCAGTATTAGAAGCACTCTGCCCTTGATGAGACAGAGATGGATACCCCTGCCCTTGACGCAAGGTATTTTTAGGTATTTTTCAGAAGAGGTGAGTAAAAGAACAAATATAATCTATAATGTAAATAACATATAGAAGGTATGGTCATCACTTGAAAGATGAGTGATTGACTAGAGTGATGAATATTTATGTGGTCAGAAGGCAACAAGGAATTAGGATCTGTATTTTATTCTCCAATAAACTAGCATGGGAATGTGGTGCATACTCATACTCACACTCATTGGCTCCCGTCAACGTCTTCTCTCCTGCAGGTCTGAACCCCTCAACCTCCCCGGGCTCTCCCTCAGACTCGCCAAACCCGTGCGTAACTTCTAACCCGTATACGTTCACATTGTCCGTCAGTACCTCACAACAAAAGCAGCCGAAACCTTCGTCCACACCTTTGTCACTTCCCGGCTGGACTATTCCAATGCCCACCTCGCTGGTCTCCCCAGCTCCACTATACACAAAATCCAGAACTCCGCTGCCCGGATTCCCACTGGCACAAAACTCTGTACCCCCCATCACACCAGTCCTTGCCAAACTGCATTGGCTCTCAATTACTGAACGGATCGATTTCAAGATCCTCTCACTTGTTTTCAAATCCCTTCATGCCCTCGCACCTCCCTACCTATCCGATTTACTCCCCTCCGACTACTCTCCCACCCGCTGCCTCCGCTCGGCTAGCTCCGGCCTCCTGTTCGTCCCTCATCCCCTCTGCTCCATCATCAGTGGCCATGCCTCCATCCAATATGCCCCGAAACTCTGGAACTCACTTCCTCAATCCCTCCGCCTTGCCCCCTCCCTCCCCACTTTCAAATCTCGCCTAAAGACCTTCCTTTTTGATCGTTACCTCCCGCCTCCCTCTCCCCCTGGCTCAGAGTCAGACTCTGGGATGTGTAAATGAAAGTTATTGCTGCATATTTAAACTTATTATTGACTTAAATACTACATCCTCATACATATTTAAACCTCGATACTTCATATACTACTTTCCTCTTGAAACCCACAGTGGACTCCGCCTCAATTCCCAAGAAAATTCTCCTAAACTCTCCTTTTGCTCTTCTTTTGACAATATTATAAAAATGTCCCTTAGTCACTGACACCCCTACCAGTGGAAATAGCTTCTCCCTATTTACACTATCAAACCCTTCATCATTTTCTATACCTCTCTCGGGTCCTCTCTTGACCAGCGCTGCCACTAATTGGTCCTCTTCCCGTCCAATAGGAATGGCAGTGGGAGGGAGGTGGGCGGTTAACCTCGGAAGCCACTTAAGCCGGACAAAATGTCTGGTCCCGATGTGTCCGGTTTAAGCGGGTTCCACAGCAATATTCCATATTCACCATTAAACAGCGTCCGCATTCTCATGAGGAGAAAAAAGTTTACCATTGATCTATAACAAGCGGAAGATAATAGTTCTTACTTCAGCCTATTGTCCTGTTAGATAAGTTGTTATTGGTTAGATTACTCAGCTAAGAATGCATCTTGTTAAGCTTTTGTTGCAACTGATATGAACTCTCTCTGTAGAAATACAAACTGAGATTAACACTGCAGTACATGAGATCCAAAAACATTTATAATTTCACAACACAACAGACATAAGATCTTTACAGCTAAGACAATTAACGGATATAAATACTTTGTTCAGATAATGCAGCTAAATGATTAACAACAATTCTTGCATTTGAATAACTGCATAGAGATATGATTTAAAAATAAACTCTTCACACTGGTAGAGTCTCGGAGATCTTAACAGCAGTGCGGTTTGACACTAAACTGGGAAAAGAGAGGAGGTGACCAAAGGCATGGTCAAAGTGGAAAATCTTCAGGCGTGATTTGAAGACGGGCAAAGATGGGGGTGAAACAGAGGGATTGAGGCAAGGAGTTCCAGAGATCCCAGAGGAAGTTCGGATGAACGGAACCTAACTACACTGGAGAAGGGGCAGGAATAAGTACAAGAGGTCCACTAAGAGAAACAAGCATCATCATCAACACATCCAACATTGAGTTTTGTCCAGAAGTGCGGACAGAAAGATAAACAAACAAACAAACAAATAATCCTTGCTTTTGACACAGCGCCTGATCACATCTTCGAGACGTCTCAAAGTGCTTCACAGAATATACTGCAAAGTGAATTGACTGTATATTTTGTGGCTGAAATGAGAGATGGGGAATAACCAAGTTTAAAAAGATCTACACTGGATTCTCACCAAGTTCACCAACAATCTCCAGTCCACTCTCTCCCACTCCCTCAACAGAAATAATATCAACAATTCTAAAGTAAAGATAAGCAGAAATCTTCACTTAAACATTGCGTGATTTGGAGTCTCGTGGAGTCCTGTAGCTCAGTGGTTAGAGCACTCGCTTTGCAAGCGAGACACCTGAGTTCGATTCCCGGCAGGGTGAAACCTTGGGCAAGTTTCCTTACTCCACACAGAGCCTAATAATAATCCCTCAGAAAAAAGCAATAATAAATTGGTCATTTCAATCCACGACTGTTTGTGGGACACTGCTGTGCGCAATTGGCTGCTGCATTTCGCCCACAAATATACAGTCAATTCACTTTACAGTATATTCTGTAAGTGCTTTGAGACGTCTAGAAGACGTGAAAACCTCTATATCAAATGCAAGGATTATTATCTGATTTCTAGAAACAGATTTAGCTTGAAACAAGGGAAATCATGTTCACACGTACAAGTTTACTACGCATGAGCAGATTTGCCGGCTCAAAACCGAAGAGGTACATAGAGCCTCCTCTCAAAACCATTGCATTTAAAATGAGGGCCATTTATGGCTATCTCAGCAAGCTCTGATCTTATTGAACATGGAGGACTTACAGCATCTGTTATCTGATCATTTTCTCCCAGACAGATAACACAATGGCAGTTTCTCGGCTTCTTTCTTTAGTATCCGTTTGGTTCCACAATAACTGGTTGTCTGTGGATTGGTGTCTTGCTCGCATGGAGCGAGCTACAGAGTGGACCTTTTTCCAGTCAACCCCACGAACCATTCCATGAGAGAGACACACATACACAGCTGAAGCCTTAAGTGCTGGTTGAGTGGCTATGGAAGCATTGACATGGTAATGATGCAAAAAAAATTGCAGGCAAGTAAAGTGCTTTTCAATTAAAAAAAACTGCCAAGCAACTGCTGTAATGAGTATCAAAGTCATAGAAACACCGTGATTCTGTCTTTTGAGTATGATAACTACTACTAGTTTAATGTTAAACACAATCATGACTGCAACGAGTATTCATGGAAGCGTAGATAAATTGCTAGTGCTGTCTGCTGTGCAAGAATCCGCTCTTCAAGGCTTACATAAGGCTTTCAAAGGCTTTCATGATCACTTGTATTCTCTAAAATAATTGTCTTTGTAACGCCATCCACCTAATGAAGGCTCAAATCTGCACTTGAGGGATGTCAAGTGACTAACTAGGGACTAAGCACAGTCACACAGTTATGCACAGTCACTACACTTTTCAGGAACACCCTTAAGCTTGGTACTTTTGCTTTGCATGGGTAGACATTGGTCTATTGCATTCCAAATCACCTCCTTGAATGAGCTCCATAGTTCTTCTACTCGCTTAGCCATGTTTAAACCTGCCAGCACTGCTCTGACAAGACTTCTCAACGTATAAAGTTAGTCTTCCTGAGAATTGGCAACTTTTTTTTAATAACTTCATCAATCAGTGCAATACTAAATGTGATAACATTATGATCACTGTTGCTTATTCCCTTATCCACCTTTATGTTGGCGATTTAATCGTCCCTGTTACGCATAACCAAATCTAACATGTTACTTCCCCTTGTTGGCTCCTTTACAAACTGAGTCATGAAACACTCTTCCTTTAACTCTAGAAATTGCTTCTGTATCTTACCAGCAGACACATTATTATCCCAATCAATTCCTGGTAAGTTAAAATCTCCAACCACTATAGTTGGTCTCTTATTAGTCGCCTTCCTTATCCCATCACACACCGGTCTGCCTTATTACCCTCTGTCTCTCTTTGCTAGCTCGTGGTATGGGGATTAATTTAAAAAAACTGCATTTGAGGTCTATCCCTTAAGCTTCCGTCCTAATGCCCCAAATTTAGCATGTAGGACCTCTGGTCTATTTCTATCTATGTTATTTCTTCTTACTTGGACAAACATGATTGGTTCCTCACCTGCTCCCTCAAGCACTTTGTCAACCTAGGACATCGGGTCCTCAACTCATATCCCCGGGAGGCAACTTACATTTGATTTCCTGGGACCGGTTTGCACAGAATTCTGTCTATAAACCGAATAGTGGAATCCACTAAAACACAACTTGCCTGTTTTTCTTTCTCTTTTTCCCCTCTTCCCTGACAGGTCTCGGGGGATGGCACATCCCTGCCTGTCTCATCCAGCCCTTGGGTTTCCATATTGCCTTTCTCCAGAGGAGGGGAACTGTTTGAGAGCACCAGGGATACCTGCTCCTGCCTCATTACCTGCCCACGACTTCCAGAGCCTTGTCTAACAGAGCCCCACCAACCTCTTCTAGGTATCTGGAACTCCTCTCCTACTCGGCCCCCAGGATGATCTCTTCTAATACCTCATTTATAAAATTCTCATCCTCCATAATACTTTGATGGGTGGCCAGTCACTCACTTAGATTGACCACTTCAGCCCTGAGTGTATCGACTAGTTTGCAGTTGTTGCAAATGAATCCCTCCATAAGCTGAGCCTGGAAGGCAAACATCTCACAACTTCTGCAACGCACAAGGTATTCCATTTTCATTGAAGTTTAACTTTAAACAGAGTCGGTTAGGTTCTCTCACCTGCTTCTTATTAATTCCTATTTCTATTTTTCCGCTTATATTTATATGAGCACCTCCTTCCCCCTCTGCACCGATTTTCCACTCTCACCAAATTCCTTCACTAAAAATTTCACTCTGTCCCCACCTCAAGCCAATCATAGCTCACATAAATATGATATTCGGATATTATATAAGTATATTCAGACTTGCAAACATTAAGGCACTTTGAACAGTTCTACAGTAGTAAAATGGCTATGTTTCAGTTTCTCAAATACAACAACTTACCTTTCTGCCAGCAGTAACTTAAGACAACTAAACAGAACACAGTTTCAATAATTAGCAGATGGTGAGGAGAAAAGTGCCAACATTCACGCAGACATCCATCCCACAACTAATACACAAGGAAGGAGGCAGAGAGGATCTAGGGCAATGGTTGAACATCAAATATAGTAGAAACAACAACAGTAACAATTTAATAATAAAATAACAATATTTGATATAGCATCCTATCACATCGTTGAGATGTCTCAAAGGATCTGCTGTAACTTGTTGTGACCGTATGTATTTCATGGGCAAATGCGGCAGCCAGCTTATGCACAGAAAGTTCGATAAACAGCGATAGGGTGAGTGACCAATTTGTTTTGGGGGCTTGTTGGCCAGGATACCAGGAGAAACTCCTTTCTCTTTTTGAACTAGTGCCATAGAATCTTTAGCATCCACCTGGACTGGCAGATGGGACCTCGGTTTAACATTTCACCTGAAAAGCAGCACCTCTGACAATGCAGCACACCCTAAGCACTATACTGGATATATTAAATCTCTCTCTCTCTATATATATAGATTATTAAATCTGTATATATATATATATATACATATATAGCATCTTTCATGTCGGGAGAACGTCTCAAAGTGCTTCACAAGACTGACTAGTAACTGAATGGGAATAAGTGACATTTTTTTCAAATGTTTCATTGATATCAAGAAAATCACCAAAGAAAAAGGCTGTTTTTAGGCATCAGGCAAGAAAAACTATTGGAGAATCAAGGCTAGCCATCAATTTGATAGCAGCAGAAAAAAAGGTGCCTCGCTTAGAATGTATGGGTGGCATTAAACATTGAGTGGAAAGGATCTCCTTTGTGTATCTTTCTCCTTCAAATGTATCTTAATTATTCAGACCACTAGCTTCTACAGCTATAACAGGAGAATGGTATGTAGTGTGCTGTGTTACAAACTGTCACGCTGTCTTCAGCTGTCAATACATGGCAAGGGCATTACCAAACTACTGTGATAGATTAACATATATCATTCCTCAATAAATGAACTGGACCAGCTGGTAATCAATAACAAGCATCACACCAGTCTTCACCATTGATCCACACAAAACCACACCTATAAATAGAAGTGATTGCTAGCACTCGGAATGGCACAGCAGCCAAACGATTCCAACCAAAAAAAAACACAAGAAAAAAATCGTAAGTTTTCGATTGGGAAGATTTCCTCTAAAAAATGGATTCGATGATAATAACTTGGTTGCTCAGTCCACGACTGTGGACACTGCTGTGCGCAATTGGCTGGCACATTTTGTCCACAAAATACAGTTGATTCACTTTATAGTATATACTGTGAAGTGCTTTGAGATGTTGAATGACATGATAAGGCTTTGTATCAAAAGCAAGGATTTTTATTATTATTATACATAAAGATAGAGGAGTAGGAATGAGTGACGATCACTTTGGGCCAGTTTTCAGTTATCCCAAATGCCCCACTTGGTAAATTAATTACCCAGTGTAAAACTGAACACCCCAGCCAAATCCAAACATTTTGTGAGCTTATTTTACATCTTCCTGGATCTTTTTGCAATTGTCTTCATTATGCATCACCCCCACTCGCCGCCATCCATCCCCCCCCCCCCCCCAATTTAGTGTCAGCTAAAGGCATCATAATAATAATAATCCCTCCAAAAACCAAAAACAATAATAAATTGGTCATTTTCAATCTATGACTGTTTGTGGGACATTGCTGTGCGCAATTGGCTGCCGCGTTCGCCCACAAATATACAGTCAATTCACTTTACAGTGTGTTCTGTGAAGCGCTTTGGGACGTCCTCCCGACGTGAAAAGCGCTATATCAAATGCAAGGATTATTATTAGGATTATTATTATCATGTGGAATGCAGACAGAAACTTCAAGCCCATTAATTTTTAAACTGCTACTTTCTTCCTGGTATCGTTAATATTACTGGTAGGAATAATAACACCCCATACTCCGTAGTTACCTGAAATGTGCAGCCTTTTCAAAGTCATATTACTTAATGTTTTGAATGGGTTTCCGCATGTATCAAACACCTGGCTGGCCAAAAGAAATGTAATTTAAATGGGAGAGGTTTATGCTTACAATCGGTGATTTTGTACTTAAATGTTATGTTTGAATGAACGTTGAGGATTTGTCATTTTATATTTCTATACTTACATCAGTTACAAATTTATCTGAAGATGTATATGTTATAATATAAAGCACCTCATTAGAGCACACATTCCTGCATAAAACAAATCTCCTCTGGACCGCTTCAAGACGATAGAACAGGAGGACCTAGGTTTAGAGTTACAAAGGGTAATTTAATTACAGATCTCAGGAAGTTTTTCTTTATTCAGAGGGTCATTAATGATTGGAACTGATTGCCAGGAAGGGTTGACTGAGAGTAGAACATTGGACTTAATTAAAAAGCAGCTTGATGCTGTGGAAGAACAGTAGGGTAGGTGTTCTGTAGAGACAAGATCAGAAGGACGAAGAGTTGTTTTCATCCAAACAACCACAACAAATTGCATTTGTATAGCGCCTTTCACATCAGGAGCACGTCCTAAGGTGATGGACAATGAGGAATTTGCACTCAAGCTGTGGATTGGGATCAGAGAGGGATGAGGGCAAGAGGCTAGTGGAGGGAAGATGACTGACAGCCAGTCAAAAAGTAAGGTTTTAAGATGAGCCTTGAAGGAAGCACCAGAAACGACAAGATCCAGAAGCTCCTGGATGGAATTCCAGAGGGTGGAACAGAGAGGCTGAAGGCCTGACTGACGATAATGGCTATGTTGCGGAGGTGGGGGAAGGCAAAAAAGGTAATGGCACAGATGTGAGGTTTAATAGACAGTTGAGGGTAGAACAAGATGCCAAGATTCAGTGAGATGGAGAGTGCATCGTGAATAGTGATGCTGTCAGCACCTGAGGTGAGATGGCACTGACGGTATCCAAGCAGAAGGACCTTGGTCTTGTCAACATTCAACTGTAGGAAAGTTGGCTCTCATTCATGTTTGACAGATAATCTGCCAGGACTGCAGTCGTCCTGCAGTCGAGAATGGAGGCTGAGAGATAGAGTTGGGTGGCATCCGTATACATGTGGAAGCTAACCCCATATCTCCAGATGATATCCCTAAGCGGGAGCATGTAAAGATTGAAAAGGAGAGGGCCAAGAACAGAGGCCTGGGAAACACCAGGTGTGATCTTGTGGTTACTGGAAGTATCGTTTGCTTCTGACTTCCTGCATGGACTGTCCGGCTGCTGACACATGTGCACGATATACAGAAACCCGCAAATTCATGTCAGAACCGGAAGTGATGTCAGCAACGGCCTGATGACCAAGAAGTTGGAACTGCGACCATTTTCATTCGTGGGCCCAGTAAAGAACCACGGCTAATTTTATGGCTCTGAAACCTGAGATTATAATGGGGTTGGAGGTGTCACCCTGTATTGCAGCTCCAATGCATTTCATGCATTATTTCCGTGCATTGCCCCATTTTAATAGCGCAGTCAATTTACCCAATGGGAGTGAAATGTTACTGTCTTTCATCTATGGGAATATTAACCATGCCTGTAGCATTCCTAGAATTTTACGTTGAATACAGTGGCTGTGCAGCAGGGAGCTAATTGTTGCAATAAGCCACCAACCGTACCCAACGAATGTAATTATAGTCTTCACACTAACATTAGGGATGGTTTCCCAAGAAAAAACATTTGATTCTGAGTCAATTAACTCCTACAAAAAAAAACTGGCTAAGTGTCTCCTTGAGAACTGTATTAGGATAGAGACTAGAGACTGGAGACAAGAGACCGACTGGGATTGTTCTCCTTAGAGCAGAGAAGGTTAAGGGAAGATTTAATAGAGGTGTTCAAAATTATGAGGGGTTTTGATAGAGTAAATCAGGAGAAACTGTTTCCTCTGGCAAGTAGATCGGTAACCAGGAGACACAGTTTTAAGATAATTGGCAAAAGAACCAGAGGGGAGACCATGAGAATTTATTTTACCCAGAGAGTTGTTACGACCTGGAATGCACTGCCTGAAAGCTTGGTGGAAGCAGATTCAATAGTACTTTCAAAAAGGAATTGGATATGTACTTGAAAAGGCAAATTTTTGCAGGGCTATGGGGTTAGAGCTGGGAAATGGCACGAAGGGCTGAATGGCCTCTTTCTGTGCTGCAATGCTCTATGAATAGATGCATGAAGAATTAGTTCACAGAGACCTCTGGGTTGCTGAGGCATTAGTGAGTGAAGGTGAGGGGAAGAAAATATTATCTGTAGAGGGAAGGAAGCAATTTGACACTGGATATTTTAGGTATGGAGGTAAAAGAATATTCAGAAATTTCTGCTTTATTGGATGGACTGATGGACCAAATAATTTTTTCCCATAGTCCCATGCTATCACTGCTTTGGCCTAAAATTATCCAATATCCTATTGAATGAAGTTTCCCAGTTGATACTGGATAACAACAGTAAATTGCATTGATATAGTGCCTTTTGCATAGAGAGGATAACTCAAGGTGCTGGACAATCATTTGAACCCGAACTGGGGGTTGAATTCGGGAGGGTTGGAGGGCAAGGGGATTGACGGGGGAGGGTCAAGTTGGAAAGGAAAGCATTGAGGCAGAACTTGAAGGAGGTGAAGGAAGGGGCGAAGCAAAGGTACACCAGGATGGAGTTCTAGAGGATGGGGGCTCAGGTACTCAATACTCAGGTCCACTTTCTGTCAACAGTGCTCAGCATCAGCTCTGTCCCTGTTTTGAACTCACTTCAGTGCTCTGCTCTGATCCCTACCCGACCTCACTCAGGACTCAATGCTGTTTCTTCACTATGAACACGTCACAGAAAAATGCAGAACAAAAATTGCGGTAATTGTACATCTATAGCTTTTCAGATAGCATAAATGTGGCAAAAATAAATATCCCATTAAGATACCCAATTCACAGTATGTTGCATATAAAATTATTTTTTTAAGCAGTGACATTTACTCATCAAACATTTCGAGCCTTGTGCATTAAAGGCAATAATATAGTAAGAAAGGTCAGTTAATGGAGCATAACAAGTATCTGAAGGAGCAAGAGAACTAGTCGGTGTGAAATCTTAATGAGAGTTTGCACTTACCCAGGTAAATACAATATTGCTGTTTCATTAGGCTGATGGTGCTCAGTGTTCATGATGAACTACTGAGGCTCTCATACAGTTTGTACATGTGTTTTATTGGATGATAGCTAACAGTCTGATAGTCTGAGAACCCGATGAGGTGTCTCTAGACAGTGACACTGTGTTTTTCTCTTCTCAGTTTCAACCTAATTAATAAGTTACAATTCATTTATTGCAGAGGTATTAATCTATTACAGTTTCTTGTGGTACAAAGGAAAGATTATTTGTAAGTTTACAAAAAAGCCCATACCGTATATCCTGTGTGTATATTATATACAATATTACCTTGGTACAAACTCACCCCAACTTATAATTTGGGTTGTCTTATTTCAGCTGTAAAACAATATTAAATTGGCACAGTATCTCTGTTCACTTGGACAAGTCTTAAATGATTCAAGTGGTACTAGAGAAGAAAGGGAAAAGATGTTGTAGTGTTTCTGAGGCTGAAGACATTGAGAAAGTGTAATTGAAATGTGCTAATAGTGTGACAAGATTCAAAAAGAGGAAAATTAAACTGTGCCTTTGTCAAATGGAAGTGTCGTGGTTGAATTATTTATCGGAGGATATATCGTTCCAATGAGGAATTATTTATAAAATAAGGATAATAATTCTTGCTTGTTGGAGGCAACTTTCTTTGAATGAGACATTAATCCAAGGTCTCATCCCCTTTCTGGGTGGAAGTTAAAGATCCTATTGCACTGCTTGAGAAAAGAACGGAGTTTCTCATAGCCAACAATCCCTCAAATAACATTGGTCATTCGTTTCATGACTGTGGGACATTGCTGTGTGCAAATTGCCTGTCACGTTGGCCAAAAAAACAGTCACTGCATATCACAGTAAAAATCCTGTGAAGCGCTTGGAGATGTCTTGACAGTGTGATAAGGCACAATATTAAAATACGAGAATTGTTATTATTAACCATAGAAATCAAATACTGATTTTAGGAGTTTTCCTCAATTACTTTTAAGACAAAATTAAAACAAGCTAAAACTAGAGGTGACCATTTCAGCCAAGCCTGGTATGTCACTGAAAGGATGTGCTCAGGATAGGAACATCAGAGGAAAACAGAAACAGGAGAAGGCCATTCAGCCCATTGAGCATATTCCAACAGTTTTTGCCATATCATTTAATCCCAATGTATTCACCTCCAGGCTACTCAAGCAATGGCTTCACAAAAATATGCTTGAACCTTTATAAGAGCAACCTGGAGGTGAATACTTCTGCTTAGATCCTTCCCTTTCTGAGAATCAGCAAGTGGAGTCCTGTAGCTCAGTGGTTAGAGCACTCGCTTTGCAAGCGAGAGACCTGGGTTCAATTCCTGGCAGGGTGAAACCTTGGGTAAGTTTCCTCACTCCACACGCCTAATAATAATCCCTCAAAAAAAAATTGGTCATTTCAATTCACAAGTGTTTGTAGGACATTGCTGTGTGCAATTGGCTGCCACGTATCGCCCACAAATATACAATCAATTCACTTTACAGTATATTCTGTGAAGCACTTTGAAACGTCTAGAAGATGTGAAAAGCACTATATCAAATGCAAGGATTATTATGGGATTATTTAATTTGTTGTTGTTGTACCAATGAACAATGAGTCACCCCGAAATCAAATGCCTCCTTGTGTTAGTGATACGGTATTTCTTATTTTAAGTCTTTCATAATTTGAAATGAGTTAGTAAGCTAGGCCAAGCCTAACACCCCTATCTTTCCCCTTTTTGATTTTCTTTCCACTCTTCACACTTGTCTCTCACCCCCACCATGGATGTCTATTCATGACTGCGAAACATGTTGGGAACTTTCTATTACATGAAAGACTCTATAGAATGTAAAATGTATTGTACTGTACAGCAACACAGTATCTCTGTTTCCCAATGCAAGGTTGTGCACACATGAAACTCAGTAAATGGTGAATGTTCTTCTAATAAAGCCCCGTTGCCTTCTACCACCGTTGCATGACTGTATATCTAATTTCGTGCTTCACCGATTTACAAATAGATGCAGTAGCCTTTAGTTGTGAAGGAATCAACCAAGTGATGGCCTGAAAGGTATACCTCTATCTTCTAATGACCACGCAATTTTACAGTGGAGTTGTTTTTGTTTACCAATGAGAATGGAACTATGAGGGAAATGAAAGACAAGTATCAAAATACACCACAATTTCTCCATTGTTTCCTCCTAAGTCATGCTCTAATGCCTGTGCAAGCTTCATAAGCTGTAAAATTTCTCAGTGTCTGTGGTATTCAAGACTATTGTCTCATAACTATAGATTGTGCAGATTCTATAGGTTTTGGGGGACGTATAGGTTGTTGTTTTAGAATATTTGCAAAAATATATATTTGGTCATGATTTGAAGCAGCTTTCTGCAGTAAAATGGTTTCCAAATTAGAGCTGGCCTTAATCTTAAATTTTACGGCAAGTTTTATTAATTATTATTATCATCATTATTAATTATAATATTTGAGTTTGGCATAGCCTCTTTCACATTGGAAGGATGTCCCAAAGCGCTTCACAGCATATACTGTAAAGTGGAGTGACTGTGTGTTTTGTGGGCGAATGCCGCAGCCAATTTGTGCATAACATGAAGTGAACAACTAATAATTTTATTTGGGGATTGTTGGCCAGAACACCTGGGGAAACACCCTTTCCTTTTCGAATGGTGCCATGGGAGCTTTACCGTCCATCTGAATAGGTAGATGGAGTCTCAGTCTCATCCGAAGGACGGATGCAGCAACAACAGCAACAACTTACACTCGTGTAATGCCCTTCACGTCGGAAAGACGTCCCAGGGAATTAGACAGTCAGGGGCATGGGACCCGAGCTGGGAATTGGGGTCAGGAGCGGTGGAGTGTGGGGGTGGGCGGGGGAGGGGTGTGGAAGGGTGGAGGATGGATGCAGTGTAATATAGTGTTGTGACTGTATTTCGGAGGAAAACCGCAGCAGACAATTTGCACATTGCGAACTCCCGGCGAGATTAATTTCAAACCTTTGAAAGACACCAACAAAAACATATGTTTATATACTAAATGTTCCATCTCAGGATGTTTCCCAATCTATTCAGTTCAGCAGCACTTTGGGAGGATGTTACAGATGTTGAATGGAATTCTCACTTGCGAGACATCTGTCAACAGCTAGCCAACAAATTCTATTTTCGTGTCTTTCACTAACTTTGAACCAAACCAGCCTTCCAGACTTAACTCACCATTTGAATCATGTTTCATACTCTGAGGACTTTACACTGTCATATCTTGACCTTGTACTCCGTATTCCCCATCAATTGAAATTACATCAAAGCCTAAGGGAGAAATAGCAGACATCTGGGATGCGTGGGGTGGGGGGGGGGTGTGGGCTCCTAATATTCATGAACTTTGTCTTTGCCCGCACAGCTGTCTTTATGACTCAATATATGGAATCTCTCCTACGTACTCTCTTGATGACACGCACCATGACTCATTCAGCCAAGTATACCTTCTAAATCTGAATATGAAAATAGGAAGAAAATATATTGCTGGCAACCTTATTGACTCAGACTGTTTTGCAAAATGAAATACACCGCCTACCTGCATACCTGAGACACATGATCGTTAGACAAACTCACAGTATGTTTAATAATGTTTCCAAATTTGTCCCCTTAAACCACATACCAACTGAAGCAGGTATGAATACTAATGAAGCATGACATTGGCAGATGTCATCAGTTTGCTCACAGAATGAAGTTGAAGAAATTAAGGCTATGTCCTCACAGCAAGATGACAGTCTGTTGATTTATTTATTTATCAAAAATTATATTTTGTATTTGTCGACATTCAGGTGTGTGGGGGAGGGGGGGGAGAGATAATAATAATCCTCGCATTTGATATAACTCATTATCACATCATCGAGATCTTTCAAAGCACTTCACAGGATACAATGAAAAGTGCAGTGACTGTGTATTTTGTAGGCGAAATGTTGCATCCATGTCAATGCATAGCAATGGCCCCTGAACAGCCATGAAGTGAGTGACCAATTTTATATGGGGGATTGTTGGCCAGGACACAAGGAGAAACTCTGACTTCAAGATCCTCACCCTTGTCTTCAAATCCCTCCACTCCTCTGCACCCCCCCTACTCTCTGACCTCCTCTCTCCTCAAAACAGTGCCCGTTACCTTCGTTCCACCGGGTCTGGCCTCGTCCTTGCCCCCGAGTCCTCTGCTCCACCCTCAGCAGCCGTGCCTTCAGCCATTACACCCCGAGGCTCTGGAACTCCCTTCCTCACTCCCTGCGGCTCGCCCCCTCTCTTCCTATTTTCAGATCTCGGCTGAAGACCTTTCTTTTCGACCGCGCCTTTGGTCACCTTCCCCCCCCCTCCCCCTGGCTCGGCCCTGGTATCCATTACTGTGAAGCGCTCTGAGATGCCGTCCGGCGTGGAGGGCGCTATATAAATCCAAGTTGTCGTTGTTGATGCCCTTTGGGCTGGGGAAAAATTCTAACAAGTTTCAACCAAGCTTCCTATGCATGTTGCCGATTATTAACCAGTGACTTTTTTTGGAACTCATGATTTTGTGGGTAAGGGGTGAGGATGAGATTGAGTCCAATTCTTCCAAAATCGATTGGACGCCTGATGCTCAATGGCATCTACAATGTGACAATTTCTAACAGATTCTTCAATAAATAGTGTAAATATATTTTTTCACTAAAGAATCAGCTTACTCAACAATCGACTGGGAATCAAATCGAGGTTCTGATGTGGAGAATATCCATTTGCCTGTAGATTTACTCTAATTTTTTTAGCATTTCAGAGTGTGCTGAATTTGGCAAGCTACTAAATACGTCATCACTGCACATTACAGTAAATCCTGCAAAGTACTTTGAGAGGTCCTCCAGACATGAAAGGCCCTGTATCAAATGCAAGGATTATTAAGGATTATTATTATTAAAAATGGGGTTCTCGTGGTCTGACATTAAATATGTTTAGCTCTCAGAAGAGCAAAACTGAAGGAATTCTCCAATTCTATTATAAATCATCATGCTTTAGTCCTCATTGTCTTCTCACATGAAAATGATGGCAATAATGGGTACAATAACAATAATCCTTGCATTTGATATAGCGCTTTTCAAGTCTTCTAGATGTCTCAAAGTGCTTCACAGAATATACTGTAAAGTGAATTGACTGTATTTTTATGGGTGAAACGTGGCAGCCAATTGTGCACAGCAGTGTTCCACAAACAGTCGTGGATTCAGTGACCAAATCATTATTTTTTTTTCTCTTGAGGGATTATTATCAGGCGTGTGGAGTAAGGAAACTTGCCCAAGATTTCACCCTGCCGGGAATCAAACACCCTTGGAGGCACAAGTTAGAAATAGAAGGCAACTTCAGACAGAAGAAACGTGTAAAATGTGTAAAAGTCAACAAGGTTACACTGGTTAATATTACAAAATGATTTATAAAAGCAAATGTTAAACATTCTGCATTATATGCAAGAAACAAGTAATCAAATAATATCTTTTCCACGTTCTGCAAAGTGTGCACTGCAACACTGTGCAGTAAATACTGTATTGTGATTACTTAAACTAGGAAAGGAACAAAAATATATAATAAGCACAGATGGAGAAAAGGTGATTTGGACCATGAGATGTGATCACTTGTCATGGGTTTTGCTCCAATAGGCACATTTCCCTGAGAGAAAAGCCCTCTCAAAGTCTACTTGACCAGCAAAACCAATCATGGAGAAAGAAAAGAATACCCATTTCTCCTCACATGGGCCTCAGTTCAAAACTATATATAGGTATTGCTGTGTGCAAATTGGCTGCTGAGTTTGCCTACACGATACACAGTCACTACACTTTACAATAAATCCTGAGAAGCACTCCAAGACATTGCTATATCAAATGCAAGGATTATTGTATGCATGAATCAACCCTTCCCTCCGAGAGAGCTCATTATCTAGGCACTCCTCAAGTCCAACCCGACTCAGACTGAAATATGTGTTTAATAGGAGTATTCACATTGGCGTAATGCATGGTTGAAAAGGTCCAAAAGCTAATTTTCTTTCTGAAATTCTTTTTCATTATTGCATTGCCACAATTGAATGATTTACAGATTGACAGGCAGGAGACATGCTCACAAAAAACTCTACTTAATGGGTTCAGAAATGCATTTTAAAATTCAATCAAAGATAAATGAAATGTCGGTCTGGTAAATGAAAACAACACCTCTCTAATTATTCCATCATCCTAATGCAAAAGGACAGCAGCTGACATTGAAAATCAACCCAAGACTGACAACTCAATGCCAAAAGTGCATGTTTAGATGGTTGAATATCGTACATAAATGATGTTTAGGTTTGGACAGCTTGGGTTCTTTTTTCCAGAAAAATGTCTTTTTATGACAGCCTTATTAATAGAAATGAAAACATATCTCTGAAACAAACAGGTCAAATACGTCAAAATCAAATCCATTGAATACCTTGAAATGTGACTTCTCAATGTTATATAACCATAAAAGTAAAGAAATGTACAGCAGAGAAGAAGGCTATTCGGCCCAGCATGTACGACCGGACTCTTTTAAGAGCAATTCTTTCAGACCCATTTACCTGCCCTTCCCTGTATCCTTATAGCTGATTACTTTTTAGGTATTAATCTAGTCCCCAAACATAGCACCATTTATTAGTATTGGCTTTTCCAAAGAACAAGGTCCACAGATAACAAACAAGTTACTTCCAAGCTCCTTTACCTTTCTATGAAGAAACATATATGAAGTGTATATGATGCAGGTGTAAGGTAGCTATCTAAGTAAGTCCTTACAGCTCTGTAAACGACAGCGACAGACCTGCATTCGATTCCCAGCAGGGTGAAACATTGGGCAAGTTTGCTTACTCCACATGCTTCTGTTTACCTAGCAGTAAATAGAAATCCAGGGGCTAGTCAATTGCTGGATTGCTTTTCCGGGGGTAATAATTCCCTCAAAAAGTAAAAGGTAAATTGGTCACTCAATTCACGACTGTTTGTGGGACACTGCTGGGTAAATAGATTGGGGGGAGGGTCTGATGCCCCTCTAGCTTGAGCTCTTTTGTTACCCTGATGGTGCTCTGTACTGGGGGAAGTTCGTTCAGTTATTAAAATACGATGCAAATTTATACTTATAAAGCACCTTTCACTCCTGATTGTCCAGCCCTGAGATGACTTTCTGACGTGAAGGGCGCTATACAAGTGTAATTTGTTGTTGCTATTTATGTCAGTGGATGTTCCAAAGCTCTTGACACTGCTGGAAACAGGAAAATAGAAATCATAGGAAAACAAGGATATGAGGAGACCATTCAGCTCATCAAACCTGGTCCACCCGTTTATTAGATCTTGGTAGATCCTTTGATCCCAAAGACTATCCTTTCACCATACCTTCTAATACCTCTACAGCATTCTGGGTCAGAGCATTCCACATCTTCACGACTCTCCATGTGAAGAAGTGCTTCCTGACCTGAGATCTCACTGCTTCCGTTCTGATTTGAAGGCCATGATCATTTGTAATGAATCTCTTCTACAAAAAGGAAGACTTTCCAAGTGATATATTGATTTGGTTTGCTTGCAATGTGAAAAAGAGAATTACAGAAAAGGGCCAAAGGTATTCACATGTTGATTTACATTTTGAGAAAGGATTACAGGATATGAATCATGAGCCTGAGATTAAGCTGTGTTTGCTTTTTACAGTAAAATTGACACATAACCATTGGCACAAAGGTGACCAGGAAGTGATTCTCCACATCTCATACGGCTTCACCAGGCGAGTCCACTAACATTGTTTGGAACGTAGAAGAATAGAGGGAGTGGGGATTGCCGAATATAATCTTGGCCAACAACATCCCATATCCCCAAACTATTGCCCAATCTGTACCCAAGCTGTCTGAGCATGCTGTGTTCCTGTGAAGAGAGAGTGTGCATTTCATGTTAGACAAACAGAAATGTCCACACATATGTGGAACTCGGAGTAGTTTGCATTGGATACTCTTAAGCATGGTAATGGGTTTCCACATGTGTCAGACATCTGGCTGAACAAAACCATGTTGTTATGCCAGTCATTGCTTTTAATGGGAATGAGGAAGAGACAGAGTGTTACTACTACTAACTTGATGAGTTGAGTAGAAAACCTTGTCTTCAGTGGAAAAGGATTACAGCCACACAATGAGTTACTGTGTGGCTGCATCTTACTGTGAGTTCCAGTACATTTAGTGATATTAGATTGGTTTCTGATAAAGGGTTATGGTCTGGAAAGATGTTTCAAATGATTTTAATAGATGGTTTTCACAGCCAGCGCTTTATTAGATGCAAATGCTATGTTCCCAGAATAAAGTCAAATTGTGATTAGACTTTGCAAGCGTTAGATCGGTTGAGATGAATTACTGCATCTGGACAATGGACCTCAGTCTGTCAGATTACCATTGTTGTGAATCACAGCTGCAGCCAGAAAGTCAGTGGGGTCACTGGAAGCAATGGGAAATACAGCCTAACACCACGTAGGAAATTATTAATACATGCTGGTAACTTGGTCCATTTCAGCCTTTATCTTCACCTAAACCAACACCAACAACAACAAAATTACATGTATAGAGCGCATTTCACGTCGGGAGGACGTCCCAAAGCGCTGAACAGTCAGGTGTTGGGGCCCGAGCATGGGGGAGGGGTGGTGTTGGGGTGAGGGAAGGCAGAGAGGTGGGAGGGAGACCAAAGGCACGGTCGAAGAGAAGGCTCTTGAGACCGGCCTTGAAGGAGGCGAGGGAGGAAGCGAGGCGAAGGGACCGTGGGATGGAGTTCCAGAGTGTGAGGACAGAGAGGCTGAAAGCCTGGCCACCGATGGTAGGGTGGGTCGGGTGGGAGACATGGAGCAGGCCAGCGCCCGCTGAACGGAGGGAGCGGGCAGGTTGGTAGGGAGTCAGCAGGTCAGAGAGGTAGGAGGGGGCAAGGCCATGGATGGTCTTAAAGGTGAGGACGAGAATACCTATGATATTCACAGCAGCGTATAAATGTGCACAGCATACTTTCATTTACTGTTTATTATAATACTACTACCATCTAGCTATCAGATAATAGATTTCAGTCACAATGCCCCAAAGCTTTGGAACTCTCTTCCTCAATCCCTCCACTTTGCCCCCTCCTTCCCCTCTTTTAGATCACGCCTGAAGACCTTCCCTTTCGACTGTGCTTACCTCTCCCTCCCCCAGTTCAATGTCAGACCCTGCCACTGTTAAGCACTCCAAGGTGCTGCCCCACTTGAAGGGCGCTATACAAATGCAAGTTGTTGTTGATTTTTTGGAGAGAAATTCCACCTGGGTCCAGTTTTTGCGCTGTTAACATTTCAGAGCATCCAGAATCTGGCAAATTATTAAATCCAGTTTTAACTCTGAAGGCGGTATTCTGTAGTTTTTAAGAGTAAAAGTGAAGTGCTATGAGACATCCTCCTGAGAGAGAAACAACATTAAATGCAATGGCTATTTTTACTGATAATAATAAAAATATCAGTGTTCTTTGAGTCAATGTTTCATATAACTCTTCCAGTGGATTTCCCTTGCAGATCTGTTTTGTTGCTATTTGCCAGTCCACTTCCTCCTTCAGCTGCAAAGGGGTGACTCTGTATGGTAAACCTCTCCACAGTCAATAGTAAACTGTGACCAGCAGTCAGAGAAACACTGTTGCTGTGATCTCAATCTCCTCTATGGAAGAGCAATATTGCCACAGAGATTTTAAGAGACCATTCCAGTTGGGGTAGCACCTCGGACCATTTAACAAAGGCGGAGCAGGAGAGGTGACCATAGGCCCAGCAGAAGAGGGAGGTTTTCATAGAGTGATACAGCACAGAAACAGGTCATTTGGCACAACCAGTCCACTCCACAAGAAACCCCACTCTTCCTACTCTCTTCTCCTATGACCCTCTTTGCTAAGGGAGTTTTATCTCCCCAATAGAATTGGTTCTTCACTTCAGGGTTGTTTACGGGACATTGCTGTGTGCAAATTGGTTGCCACATTCATCTACAATATACAGTCACAACAATTTACAGTATATCTTATGAAGCACTTTGAGAAGTACTCCTATATGAAAGTTACTAAATCAAATGCAAGGGTAATTTGCTTATTTTATTCCAAGTTTTCTCTTAAACACAATGATTCATTTGCTTTGACCATAGTTTCCGGCAGTGAGTTCCATATTCTCACCACCAAGATCACAACAAGTCTCCACAAATGAGTTACCAACTTTGCTGATCGTGATGTGCTTTGAAAATGTGACAAATGTACAAATTTTATTGTTGCTGTGCAATAAAAAAAATGTGGTCACTCAATCCATGTCAATTCACTTTACAGTACATTCGGTGAAGCGCGTTGAGTTGTCTCGAATACGTAATAAGGCGTTATATCAAAAGCAAGGATTATTATTATTATAATTATAATAAAGTACATCACTGATTTTCCATTGAGCACTTGGCCATCTGAGAAATTCATATGTCTGAAAATATTCAAACAGCCCTGCAAGAGAAATGTTTGATGTTAAAGAATTTTGGTATTCTTGGAATGCAGAAAGATTATTTTTCAATTTATATAAAAATATTGGAAGGCTGCGTATGCTTTGCTGTTACAGTGGATTGACGAATAATAAAGCGCAACTTTGGGTTGTAATGAATTATCCATTATTCACTTCATACAATATAAATTTACATTGATATAGTCACCTTTCACATTAGAAGGAAGTCCGTCAGGCACTTGACGGTCCAGGGTTTATACCCAAGGCTGCTTGTGGGACATTGCGGTTCTCAAATTGGCTGCCACATTTGCCTACAAATCCAGTTACTACATTCACAGTAAAAATCCTGTAATGTGCTTTGACCTGATAATGTGCGTTATCAAATGCAAGGATTATTATTTATATTACTCAGCGAGTTACTACAGAAATTGGGGTAAGATTCAGCCCGTCTGTTATTTACAGCTGTAACCTTTCTGTAGCAATTTAATAATAAATAATAAGCCTTGCATTTAAAATAGCACCTTATTACGTCATCGGAAAATCTCAAAGAACCTCACAATATTTTCCTGTAAAGTGTAGTGACTGTGTATTGTAGGCAAAACATCATATAATAATCCTTGCATTTGATATAGTCCCTTCTCAGGTGGTTGAGACTTCTCAAAGCGCTTCACAGAATATACTGTATAGTGCAGTGACTCTGCATTTTGTGGGCGAAATGCAGCAGCCAATTGCAGTGTCCACCAATAGTTGTGGATTGAGTGACCACATTTTTTTTTGGAGGGATTATTAACCCCGGGATGTGATCCACCATTCGACTAATAATGGGTTCCTACTTGTTGCTGGGTAACCAGGCGTGTGGAGTAAGGAAACTTTCCTAAGGTTTTTCCCTGCCAGGGAATTGAACCCAGGTCCCATCATCAACTTTATGTGAAGACAAGTAAAGTTACACTGTTTGAGTAACCAGCAAGCTCGCCAACCACTAAGCTACCGGACTTTTACTGCCCAGAGTGCTAAAAGAATTGCAAAAGGTTTGCTGGTTTGCATTATGGGCGAACATCAGTCAATGTTATGGCAACTAAGCACTATCATTCTGCTAAATTTGTGCAGTAGGGCACCGGTCAGCATTCCACACGGATGACGCTGGTAACTCAAACAGTGTAATTTTACTCGTCTTCTCGCGTAATAAACTCTTCACATAAAGTTGATGATGCACAGTCCAAAAATAATCTTCAATAATCACAAGCCAAAAAATATTAGATTCTCCGTGTCTTCGTCATAAATTTGCCTATTTTGTTTTAATAGTTTTCGTTCTTGATAGCGTTGAGAGTGAGGAGGAGAGAACAGCACTTGCGTTTTCTCCCATGGAAGTTTAGTCTCTCGCTGAAGAGACTCATTGACTGATTTGAAGCAGTGATCAGAGATTGTTCATCGGGAACAAGTAAATCTGCTCTCGTTTGTCCCTGGGTGTTAATAAAGAGCTATTGGCAGCCTGTTATAGGGAGTCAGCGCCATTCTGGAGGACAGAATGGTCATTACCAACCTGAGTGGGGCGAGTGGCGAGAGAGAAAATCTCCAGAATGCTAATGGCCATGACGTCTAAACTGAAACATCATTACCCCTGGTATTGCTCTCAGTGCTACATTTGTGATTTCTTATCCTCTGTCGAGTGCTTTGCTGTGTGACAGCTCTCCTCAGCTCTGCTCCTGTATTACCGTCTCTTGCATTGACTTCAGCGGTTGCATTGTCTCCATGACAACTGATAAGATGATACCAATCTCATAATGCTTGGGCCCTAACTCACCTTTTATTCACATTGCCTGATGAAAATGTTAAAGGGAAACCGATTGTGACTTGCATCTGATACAGCCCATTCATGTTGTATAAAATGTTCTGGTTCAAAGCGTTGAGATAATGCAGGAGTACAAGCACAACTCTGATTACATTAACTAAATAATAATAATCCTTACATTTGATATAGCACCTTTCATGTCAGGAGAATGTCTCAAAGCAGTTCACAGGTTTTGCTGTAAACAGACTGTGCATTTTGTGGGTGAATGCCACAACCAATTTGTGCACAGCAAAGTCCCACAAACAAGTAAATGTAAATATCTCCTAAGGTAAAGAACTATTGTACTGTTTCCTGTCTGGAATGGGTGTCAAAATTGTGGTATGCTTCACTTTGTTCTTTGAGTATCTTAGGGAATCTAAGGTGCAGGTTTTTTCAATACAACTAAATCAAAAACCAGAAAGTGCTTTAGAATGAATGGCGCCTTAGAATTGCAGGAAAGTTCTTTTTTCCCCCCCAAAAAACCCTAGCATCTGCCAACATCTTAGACTCAGGAATTCCTATAATTCGAGTAAATATTGTATGACTGCACTTTCCTGGGTAGAAATTCCACTTGGGTCTAGATTTATTCAATATATATAGCATTGTAGAGTGTCCAGAATTTGGCAAATTCTTAACTCTGAAGTTAATTTTTTTTAGTTCTTAAAAGACCTTGGAGGAAACTGGCTCAACGTTAAGCCTGAATTTAAGAATTTCCTGTCATCATTCTTCATTGGGGAATCCTTTGACTTGAAGGATCTCCTCATTCCTTAATATAGTCTACCCCCACATTAAGTTGATATGTAAGGCAGTGCAATGGAAAGAGGAAAGGCAAATGTATCAGATCAGGATTGTCTCCACTGGGTAACAGAGAGGAAGGGCCAGGAGAGCTGATAATTGGTGAACCATAATAATAATACTGCAGGATGTTATTAATGTACCAATCATATTGCTAAATGGTTATAAATAGTAATATGCAGAATGGTGAAAAATGCAATGTTTCCTAACAGATTCCATGTAGAAAAATTGCATTTTTATCTCATGGTTACGTTTATAATAGTAATTGAATTTTATTAATCGTTTCAATTGTTGCATTTGATTATTGTGCCTTATCATGTTGCTGAGACATCTCAAAGCACTTTCCAGGATTTACTGTAAAGTGTCATGGCTATGCATTTTGTAGGCTAATGGGGTGGGCAATTTGTGTTTAGCAATCTCCCACGAGAGAATGACAATTTTATTTAGAGGACTCCCTTCTCCTTTCAATTAGGGCCATGGGATCTTTAATGTCCACCTGCACAAGCAGATAAAACCCTGGTTTATAATGTCTAATCCGAAGGACGGCGCCTCTGACAATGCATCACTCCTCCTGGGACTGCACTGGAATGTCAGTCCGCACTGTGAGTTCTTGATCTAGAAACAAAAATGTATGATTGATGTTGTTCCCTGTTTGGGCTCCACGAAGTGAAGATAACGATTAAATTCACATAATAAAATCATTATCATGTGATGGGTGATTTAAATGATATAATCCAACAAACATTCAGTGATATTACTGAGACCGTAGCCATTATATAGTTAGTAATGTTAATCTGGCAATTTAATATTTTTCAGTTAAGTAGCTTTCACTATTTATACACAGGAATTGTGATATACTTATAAACTATCCTCTGGGTGAGGGGTAAGCAGGGTCTCCTTGGAGCTGAGCTGTCTCTTTGGTTGGTATTGGAAGCAAGTCAAACCTCTGTGGGGGTCTTGGCAGTCTGGTTTCTCAGCCAGCCAGGTCCGTAGTATTCCAGGGTACTGCTGATAAGAGATCAGCACACACCCCCAGCACTGCATGTGAGTGATATTAACGATCTGAGCACACCAGACATTTTGAGAGAAGATCAGTGATTTTCAGCAATAAAATCTTGGTCCATTGAACAGTTATCAACCGGCTTAAGGCAGTGATGCAGCAAATGAAACGCTTTGAGATGTCTCAACAACATGATAAGCCGTTATATCAAATGCAAGGATTATTGTTATTAATTAACTATGAAACTTGGATTGAGTATCATATAGCAACTGGCTTGTTGTTTCATCCCAATACAAGTCTAATTCTTGGTCCAAACATACATTCCTCCCAGCAGCTGCATCTCAAAGTGGTTAAGCTCAACCGGCCTCCTTTGAATCTTGCCCATGGCTGGCACCTGAGTCTTCCTCCCCTATATACAGCTTCATGGTAACTGACTGCTCATGTTAAAGAGAGAAAAAAATGAAGCAGCTGCTAGTGAAGCTCAATTTCCTACCAGCATTCATGCACCATGTAACACCACTTTGCGATTAGCATCATTAAAACAGGCAATTCATAAATGAACCATCTACAGCTTTACCAACTTGTATTATTTAGTGGCCAGTGAAAGGGGATAAGTGGGTGACCACAGGTTTGGCTTAAGCAATAGAGCTTAAGGTGGGGGTTAAAAACAGATAGAGAAGGACTGAGGTGGAGGCAGTTCCAGACATTAGGGGCATAGTGACTGAATCTGAATCTACCTATATTACCATTTTTATTACTTTATTGTTTGGTGGAACATCAACAATGTCAATTTCAATTATGGCTTCTCTCATAAATTCATACACATGTACTGTACACTTTGTCTGCTTCTGCTGTACGGTACACTTTGTCTTTCTATTAATAATAATAATAATCTTTATATTTGGTAGAACGCCTTCTCACATTGTCGAGATGTCTTAAAGCGCTTTACAAGATATACTGTAAAGTGGCATAACTGTTTTTTGGTTGAACGCAGCAGCCAGTTTTGCATGGAGCAATGTCTCACAGACAGCCATGAAGTGAATGACCAATACAGTTTGGGAGTTTGTGGCCCACAGAGAAACTCTCTTCTCTTCTCGAATATTTGTCATGGGATTTTCAACATCTACCTGAACACTTGGTTTAACATTTCATCTGAAGGACGGCACCTCCAACAATGTGGGACACTCCCAGCACTACGCTGGGGTATCATCATAGACTACCTGAGACCCACAATCCAATATGAGGCTTGAATTCAAAATCTTCTGACTCAGAGGTGAGATTGCTATTACCTGAGCCAGGCTGTTGGTGACACCCTGTATTGTTAATGTAAAGAACAATTGAGTTACTGCCTGTTGAGCCGTTTGTCTAAACCAAAATGTACTTCACTCTGGTAACCATTGCTATTGTGCGATTTCAGAAGGCGCTACACAAATGTAACTTGTTGTTGTTGCCGCTCTCTGACCCTAAAACAATGCCCGTGTTTGTAAATGCCAGGTACGTTCACCTCGAGGCTATTTTGGGGATGGATGTTGCTGTGTGAAAATTGGCATCCATCGTTTGTCACCTCCCGCTTGGATTACTCAAACGCACTCCTCCCCGGTCTCCCCAGCTCCACCATTCAAAAGATTCAGCTCATTCCGAACTCTGTCGCCCGCATACTGACCCAGACTAAACTCTGTACCCACATCTCACCAGTTCTGGTCAGGCTCCACTGGCTCCCCATCACCAAACAGATTGACTTCAAGATCCTCATGTTCAAATCCCTTCACTCCCTGGTACCTCCCCACCTCTCTGACCTCCTCACTCCCCAATCCTCCGCTCGACTGGCATCGACCTCCTGCTCGTCCTTCACACATTCCGCCCCACCATTGGAGGTCGCGCTTTCAGCCACTACGCCCCAATACTCTGGAACACTCTCCCTCAATCCCTCTGCCTTGCCCCCTCTCTCCCCTTTTTCAAGTCCCGCCTGAAAACCTTCCCCTTCGACCGTGCTTATGGCCCCCTCCCACCTCACCCTCCTCCGGCTCGGATTCAGGCTCCGCCATTGTTAAGCGCTCTGAGAAACTACCTTGCGTGGAGGGCGCTACTTAAGGGAAAGTTGTTGTTGACTGATGCATTTGTCTACAAAACATGGGGTTACCACATCTTACAATAATTCCAGCAAAACACTTAGAGAGGTCCTCCCGATATGAAAGACACTACATCAAACGCAATTAATATATAAAATCAGAACATTTGCACTTCATTAGAATTTTTGGAATGTGTTTGTCCTTATTTAGATCAATTTTGTGCATGGCACAAAGGTTAGTAGCACCAGGGAGGAAGGCTAGTTTGTGACACCAGCTCAATGCAGCAAAGATGGGAAGTACTCCACTGTAAGGTAATGTAGTGAATAAGGGATAATTGTTTCTTCTTGTTTGCAACAGCAGCTTGAAGGCTGCTTCTCTCCCCTGCGATGCGAGTAAGGTTGTTGCGCTCTATAAATCAAAGCATGTGGAGAGAAATATTAGGTAGTATACTCGCCAAAGATAATCACTTTTGTCACAGGAGCAAGAGGGAAAACGTGGGTCGTTCCGTGGAGAGTATTGATTAAAACCACCTCTCCTTAAACATGTCCCTTTAACTGCGCACTGAAGCACACTTTGGGGACACAGAGCATGCCATTGTTAATAATAATAATAATAATTCTTGCATTTCATATAGCGCTTTTCACGTCTTCTCGACATTTCAAAGACTGTAAAGTGAATTGACTGTATATTTGTGGGCGAACGCGGCAGCCAATTGCACACAGCAGTGTCCCACAAACAGTCGTGGATTGAAAATGACCAATTTATTATTGTTTTGGAGGGATTACTATCAGGCGTGTGGAGTAAGGAAACTTGCCCAAGGTTTTGTCCTGCTGGAATGGAACCCAGGTGTCTCGCTTGCAAGGCGAGTGCTCACGATGGACAAGAAGGGGAGTAGGCAGAGGGATTGAGGCAGAGAGCAGACTTAGCATTATCATTTAAGGCCAACAATTATCATTGTTCAACACTGTACAGAATTCTATCACCGAGTTAAATCACGGAGAAAGCATTCACATTTGACGGCATTTACAAGCAGAATTGTGCAAAACACAATTGTCCCCATTATGTAATTTGATGCCGTTGACAGATAATTTTGTGTAATACACGTCTAAGAAAGCACACTTTCAATCTGCGGACAAATCGTATTCTGGAGAAATTGATTAATAAGCAATTGTACAAATTTCTTCTTTTCTGCCAGGTTAGTTACAAATTCAGTCTCTGTACAAGAGTTCTGATACTTACATTTATCTAAATTATCTTGGTAATATGACAGCATGGTTGTGTACTAATAGTCAGTAATAGTTTTGGTGTGTGATTTTCTTTGTGATTACCTCTTGAAGATGGGCTTAAAAATATATTTAGATTCCTTGCGATTTGAAGCAAAAATGCACATTTGCAACCCTGTGCATTTATCTTCTTGTGTATTTATGTGGCAAACCTTTTGTCTCAAGTAGGGCGAATGTTAGATTCAATTTTATCGAATGTGTTATCGAATCCGTTAAGAAATATATTTTTCATCCCATTAATATCAAAAAAAGTAGAAATGGGGGCAAATGAGTCTAGAAAAGGAGCAGTGGTTGCAACAGTAGAAGAGGAAAGAGGAGTTCTGCAAGACAAGGGCAGAGGGGTGGGGGATGGATTGGTAGAGGAAGCAGCTAAGTGTGCTTTTCAATGTAAAGAAGTCCACCACCTCTTCGCATTTGCCATTCGGCAAATAGAGAGTGCTTGAGGAGGGGCCTAGGGGAGGTGTTGGGATTCAGGAGTTTGGGATTGTTTTTGACCTCCGGGATAGCGTTGGGAGTAAAACACCATTTTGACTTTTTTGAGGGAGAGGTGGTAAGTTTGGAGGTGTTTGAGCCAGATCTGGTGGTGAACCATGAGACTGTTTTTGTGCCATCTGTGCTCGACGTGATAATACGCAACATCAAATACAAGGATTATTATTATCAGGCATTACAACTAATTCACAAAACAATTTGGGCGATAAAACAATAGGCCAATGTAATGATTCTGTGATTTTTAAACATGCTATGTGTGTGTGTGTTCCTTCACAAATTGCCTCCAGTCAAGAAGCGTTTAAAAATGACATATTTTGTTCTTGTGGAATTTTTTTTGGTGATGATAAAGCACGAAAGCTTTCTGTCTTACTAAAACATAAAGAACTGAAATAGCAACGTGAAATGATATTTTGCATATTGCACATTTTTATAAATCTCAGCACCAATATTTCAACTTGTCTTGTATGTTGAGGAGAGAGATAGACAAATGCTTGAGTAGGAGAGATTTTAGGGGGTACGACAACAGTAACTTGCACTTATGTGGCACCCTTCACGTCGGGCAGCGATTCGGAGCACTTAGCAGTGGCGGAGCCTGACACCCAGCCGGAGGAGGAGGTGACTGTAAGCACAGTCGAAGAGGAAGGTCTTCAGCGTGATCTAAAAGAGGGGAAGGAAGGGGCAAGGCAGAGGGATTGAGGGAAAGAGTTCCAAAACTTTGGGGTAATAATGAAAGGGCAAGACTTTGGGATTAAAAGATCTGCCATACTGGTGGAACAGGCTTAATGGACTGAATGAATGAACCGATGATCTTGTTTTCCCATGTTCTAAAGTCTTAGGCTTTCTTAACACAGGTACATGGAAGCCTGGTTTCAACAGTTGCTAAGAATAAACAGCTTCTGTTCAGGTGAGACATCAAACCAACATCCTGTTCAAGTGGATGTTAAAGATGCCATGGCACTATTCAAAAAGGGAAGATAGTTTCTCCCAGTGTCATAAACTACAATCCTCCAAATAAAAGTGTTCAGTCACTTTTTGTCTCTGTGTGGAAGTTTGCTGGACAAAAAGTGGAATCCTCCCATTTATCAAACAACAACAATACATTGCCTTAATATAGTGCCCTTCATATCGGGAGGGTGTTTGTATAATTATAAACCCGTTTATAATTTTAAACACTTCTCTTTAGTCCACCCTTAAATATCTCTTCTCAAGCGATACATTGTAAAGATTGTAACTGATGAGCAATATAGTTCTAATCCAAATTCCCTTCCTGGCATCCAAAAATCACCTTTGTCTTAGCCTACAGGAACATTTTGTCTGCCATTATTTTTGGTCATGTTTTCTTTGGTCTGACACATGCAGAAACCCATCACCGTGCTTAAGAGTACCCAAACCAAACTAAGATTTCCATGCATCCCACCTGCACATGAAAATTACAGAGATAGATTTTTGGAATGGAATGCGCACTCTCTCCCTGGAGGGAAGCCTCCTGCTTACCTAATTCCGGAAGGTATTAGGCGCAGGTTGTTTGTTTGCCATTTTGTGCATTATTGTGGAAATGTTCTAAATTTATATGTTTTAAATTCATTTTTAATTTGGAATGAAGAACCGGAAATCCCAGTTTCCAAATTAAGCCTGAATGTAAGAATTTTCTACAATTTTCTAAAATCTTAAATTTTAAGGCAAAATTGCCTCACATACTCAGATGAGGGAGAATTTCAGATGAAAGGTTTAAGAAATGGGCTTGTTGAAGAATTATGTCTTTTGGATATCATTGGCTTGTTTAACATTATCACTGTATTTAATTGCACAATGAATTGTAGTGACCATGTGTGGTTACATCTTACTGGGCAAAGATAATATGATAAATTCTCCAATATATATATAGTAACTAAATATCTTAGCATTGATAGCTTCTTCAATGAGGTCATGGTTTAGTTCAAAACCTTCTTTGGATTTTACAAAGTGCTTCATTTCAGGTATAATATTGCATAATTCATCATGATTGAGGAGATTGATCATATGATGTTATATTATTGCAAGTGCTACATTTTGCATTTGATGTTGAATAATTACAATAAGGAAAGCTTTATTATTAATAAGAAGCATTGCAAATTATAAACTGGACTTTCAAAAAAAAATAACAAAGTAAAACCCGATTGAAGCACCTCTACAGCATGTTATAGTCTTGAAATCTTCTCATGAGAATTCGGTAAACTGCATTTTGTGGGATGTATTGAGATCGACGCACAGCTTGCTTCATTTCCCAAAGACTCTACTCAGATCCTAATCGTCTGTTTGCAAATTGCAGCCCAATTATTTTTTTGGCTGCAGTGTGCGATCAACAGGTGTGAGCTGAATGACAACGTTCTGATACAGCCCATCTGTTCACTGCTGATAACACTTTCCTGCACATTGCTGTGTAATATCTTTACCAGGCTTTGTAACAATACATTCTGTGAAAAACCCTGAAGCTTGCATTTCTCTGTGATAAGCACAGGCCGACAGTGCATCCATTAAGGGAGCTGCTTCCCAGCTCCATCAGACTCACCTGCCTCGTAGTCTTTGTTCTTTGTTCTTAATTTGTAAAATAGAACTTGTTTTCTTGTCACTTGAGATGAAGGTGACCCAAAGGTTAACCCATATTCCAATGGCATTTTCTGACGATGCAAACTTTTCCAAGGCCAAACAGCAACCCCAATACTCACAGTTTGACTATACTTTAATTGAAAACAATTCAAAGATGTTGTAACACAGCAAGTACCTTGTATATATTTTGACCTAGGCAATGTGAATCCTGTCACATTATTTGTTACGGAATTAAAACTGTTAAGACAAAAAAACACAACGACATTACCTTTAACATGGAAATGTGATTTTCTCTCAGTAAACAAGAAATGTTCAATTTAATGAAAATAACTTTATTGAAGTGTCTGAAAAATAAGACTGGAGTCTTCGTATGATGCTGGACACTCTGGGATTAATGTGTTTTATGGTTTCACATTCATTCTCTGCTGATGCACTGGACCATTTTTAAATGTAACAGTGGAAAATGTTAGCTTCCAAATACGCAGTCACCACACTTCACAGTAAAATCCTGTGAAGCGCTTTGAGATATCTCCACTATGTGATAAGGTGCTGTATCAAATGCAAGGATTATCATTTTGTTTGTGAGAAAATGTTATAATTTTTTTCTTGCATCTGATAGACCGGCTTTCATGTCGGGAGGACAATGTCTGTAATTTACTGTAAAGTGTTGCGGTTATTATTTTGTGGACAATATTCATCGCTGATGTTAATCATCACATTGATGCCCGTTCTACTCCTGACAATATTCCACTTGATAACCAGCAACCCTCTGACTTTGCGAAAATGGTTGGACTCAAGGCTCCAATCTGCACCCATGAACAAACCACCGCAGAGTCGATTTGGGGAACACCGGTTTAACTTAACCATTGTCACACCTGTGAACCAAACAGTGCAGAACTTTCAGAGATATTAATTAACAAATCACAGGATGCAAGCTTATTCTGTATTGGACTCGCTAATAGATTACTTTCAGATGTACCAAGACAGTAGACGAAGACTGGTCTGAAATTACTGCCTGGGACTGAAAGGATTGCAAAGACTTTCAAAGGGCTATGTCAGGATAAAATAAAATATTCCGTAAAATATTCTTTACTCAAAGGCTAATTAACAATTGGAACAACAACAACATTACACTTCTATAGCGCCTTTCACATCGGGAGGACGTCCCAAGGTGCTGGACAATCAGTGTTTCGAACCCGAGCTGGGGAGATTGCCAGGAAGGATGGTTGCAAAACTGTTCTGTTCTCACTCGCTGGCACAGGTATTTTTCTGAAGAATCTCTGTCGACGTGAAAAAAAAGTAATAGTATTTTTTGTTCGTAGGAGGAGAAAGAACATGGTTCATTTTCATCACAATCACGTCACATGCAAATGACAAGTCAGTTTATTTTAGATCAATCTAAATCATTTGTGTGGCATGCAATAGAACCATAGAAATGTACAGCCTGGGAGAAGGCCATTCGGTCCATCGTGTTTGTGCTATCTCTTTAAAGAGCAATCCTTTCAGTCCCAAGCAATCTTTTGCTCGCCAATTAATAATTTAAAAAATTGCCCAACAGCTTATCCTGAAGTCAGTGTCCTTTTAATAAAACCCTTCTGCAGGACAATTCAGCTGGGATGTCCTTTGTCTGGAAATGAACCATGAACTCTTGTGTTACAAATAGTGCACAACACGTTGGCTTTGCCTGACTAGATCCATGATCAGAAAAGGGATGAGTGAGTACTCCTGACGCAGAATGAGCATTCAGTTCTGGCAGACAGGTTCTCAAATGATAATAAATGTTCCCCTAGTAACGCCACATGTGAATAAAAGACTCGGAATAGATCAAACTGCAGCAAACAAACAAACAAAGAACTGGCTTCAGTAAAACAAATGACCACTCTTTGTTGGGAATGATCACTACTGAAATCAAACCTTTCCATTTTGATACAAGAACTGAAATACAATAGCAATTCGGCACTGTGTGAGCAGGCATCGTGCAGCGATAGATTGAATTCAAACAGAGGTCAATGAATGAATGCAATAAATGAATGTACTCGGGCTTTGCCAGGAAAAACAATATTGCTGCTGGATTGGTTTTGTCTCTCTATAAAGTGAAAATTGCTGAGTTTTTGGGGTAACTACAGGAAAATCAATGTAATGCCTGAATAATAAAACATTACCTGAAACTATACTTCACCCATGCACCAACTCAGACCTGCTTTCATGTGCCCTGCCCCACCATCCCCAGATCGACAACTTGGATACAGATCAGGTTTTGAAAATTCCTCAGATACTGTTATACTATGGAATGCAAAGTTCCCAATGTTCATGAAATAATAATCCTTGCATTTGGTCATTCACTTTGTGGCTGTTTGTGGGAAGTTGTAATGGCGCAAATTAGCTACCGCTTAAAAATTTAGTCACTGCACTTTACAGTATACCTTGTGAAGCACTTTGTGATATCTTCATGATTCGAAACAACAACAACTTGGATTTATATGGCACCTTTCACATGAGGTAGGATCAGAGGATTGAACAATGGAGTAGTTTGATGCTCAGCCGGGGAGACAGGGGAGGTGACGGGAGGCATGGTCAAAAAGGAAAGTCCTCAGGTACGAACTTGAAATGGGTAAAGATGTGACAATGGAAGGAATGAGACAGCGAATTCCAGAGGTTCAGTGGTAATGGAGGCACGAAACCTGATGGTGTAGTGAAGGGGTTCAGGGATGCGCAGAAGATCTGAGCCAACCATGTGAAGGGGTAGATAGAGGAGTGGGGTGTGAGCAGGGTAGAGAGGTGCGTGAGGTGATTTGTAGGTGAATATGAGGATTTTTTTTCCATTTAACGTATTCTACACTCTCGGTTCTACAAATTAAATTGACTTAGGTGCTGATATTCAACAGGAGTTTAGGTTTTGAAGTATATTGAAATTCACATTATTTCCTGGAGTGCTTTTTCTGCTGTGAGGTATTACTTATGCTGCCGTTTTTCTCAAGCCCTTTTCAACTCCCTCTAATCCTATATATGAAGCACAATACCCCATTTGCCTTTCTGCGACTTTTACTCACCCTCCCAGCCATAAAGATCCAAATGTGTCTAAACCTCCAGAACAATCTCTTCCTCAGCATGCACTGCTGATGGCAGCCCAGCCCGTCCTGGCTTATCGGTAGGACCTGGAAAGGCAGACCAGTCAATGGGAGCAGGGAGTCATCCCACTCAGCTCCTGTTAATTCTGCAAGTCAAAGCGCTAATGGGTAGAGTTGTCGTAGCTGGACAAGCAGCAGAAAAGCTTGCCAGACAATGCTATCAATGGCAAAGCTATGTAGTTTCGGCACTACCCCAACGTACATTCTGAAGTCCCCAAGCCTTGGCTCTTGCCAACCTGCGCCTCATACTTTCCGGGAGTTAGGTAAGCAGGATTTGCTTCTCCAGTGCACATGCTATTCCAATGAACATCTTGGCAATTTCCATGTATAGGTGGGATTCATGGAGCTCTCATTTGGTATGGATGCTCTTAAGCATGGTAATGGGTTTCCACATGTGTCAGATACCCAACTGGCCAAAAAAACTTCCTCAACATCATTAAGAATGTTCCAGTTGCACTTCCTGAAAGCTTGGAAGCTAATAATGGGATGGAGGGGGATAGCGATGTGCAGCAGGACCAGGTTTGCAGAGCTTAAGGAGTGGACAGAAGAATGGGACTGGGGAAGATGGCAGAGCTTGAAGGGTAGAGTGGGTAGAATAGGTTCATTTTATAATTTTTTCCACCAATAATTCATTGTCTTGCTTCTGAAAACAAGGCTTTTCTGCTCTTACCTGTTTCAGGTGCATTCAAGATTCCCATCCGTCTCCTTTCATTTGTGTCTGAAATCGTGTCTTGTACACATGTGCGTCTGTGTAAATGTCGGCCAGAAATCCTAACAGATTTGAAACCCTTTGTTCCTACCAGTGAATATTTTCCTGAGTTGCATCCCAACTTGGTGAAGCAATGCTGAGGAAACACAAGCTCATTTTAAAAACATTGTTTCCTCAGGGGAAACTTTCAAAACAATATTCTAAATTAGTTCTGCCATCCAAAAGGTTAAAGCCAGCAGTCTCTGGTTGCAATTGCTTTTTGAATCAAGCTGTTAAGAAAAAATGTTCTAGTTTCATGGAACATTTCATTCACCTTTTGAAAAGCAATTTTCTTAATTTTTTTGTACTCATTAAGCCGTGGGATGTCAGTGCCAGGCTGGGAATGGAATATTTTTCTACTTTTCTCCTGGTGCCCAAGTCAGAGAGAGAAGCACAGGCTAGATGTGAAAGTTTAAGAGCCACGTTGCTGTACTCCAGTCAGTATTTGTGCACTTGTCTGGCTCATTTGGTAGTGCTCGGGCCTGTGAGTTCGAAGTGTAATCACTGCACTTTATAGAACAGTATATCAAGTGAAGCGCTTTGGGACATTCTCTTGATATAAAATAATATAATAATAATCCTTGCATTTGGTATCATGCCTTATACTATAGTGACTCTCCCTCAATCCCTCTACCTTGCCCACTCTCTCCCCTTTCTCAAGTCCCGCCTGAAAACCTTCCTCTTCGACCGTGCTTACACGGCCACCTCACTTTTCTCTTTTGTCTAGCATTTTTACTTATCCTTGAACGGTTTGATTTTCGCTTAGGCATCTTTATAAAGATATATATAAATGTATAATTCATAATCACTGGCACCTCCTCCCAATGTGAAAGGCGCTTTAAAAATTAAATGTTGTTGTTGTTGCCGCGGCTTAGCTTCGTCTGTGTTCTTTATTTTGTCCCCGCTGCCGCTTAGTTACATGTGTGTTCTGTGACGCAGGATGCTAGACAGCCATGGTCAGCCAGCACGACCATCGGGTGTAACCGCACGATGCCACAGTGACTCTACTTTGACTCAACGGCCACCAGGTGTAACTGTAGCAAAAGACGCAAAACTGAAATACATTTTAGGTCATAACTCATGGACGATAGGAGATATCTGAAAACAATATGCCCATGTCACTCCCAGTTGCAAGACCTGTCCAATGAGGTATAAATCATGTCTCTGTGTCAATCAGTATTGAGATCCTTCTTGAAGCGCACACAGATAGACAGACAGACATTGTCGTTTTATTAGTATAGATTTATTTTAAGGAATTCTTACCCCTGGAAAGTGATCTGCCTATTGACTAACAACCGGGTTGCTACTTACTGTTAGGTAAACAGAAGTGTGTGGAGAAAGGAAACTTGCCTAAGGTTTCGCCCCACTTGAGAAAGTATTGTACTGTAAGTTATTATTATTAATTGTAAAATTAAGTTACTATCAAGGTAGAATATATGTATATGGAACCAGTATTAAGTAACGGCATAAACTTTTTCCCCTTGGGACTAGACAATGGTGGAGCATTCAACTTGAGTTTGTGGGATTGGCATATAACGGGAAATGGTAATGCCAATTTGCCATTGAAATTGTCCCTTCTAGGCCTATAGCTCAGCATAACAAGTGTCATAGGTAGCTAATATAACACTAGATAAAATGGTATGCTCTGTATTGTATTATGAAATTAAATTGGCTGAGAAAGAAGAGATGAATTTGTTATTGCATCTGAGTATTGTTGTGTCATGAATTAATTGCTGTTGTACAGTCCTGTAATTTTTAATCAAAGTTGACCCAGGACCAATGTGATTAAAACAATCATTGGGTGGGTGAGAAAGTGCTGACATGATACAAAGAAACATAGTTGAGCTACACTTCAGCATTTCGAGTTGGTGTGAAAGCGAGGACATTGTTTGCGTCCTCCAGGAAGGCAGAACTCCATCCCTGGTTCTGAGATTCAAGCCGTTCGAGGATTCAAGAATCAAGTAACATCAGAAGAAAGAACAGATTTTGATAATACAAGAACAGGATGCCAGAGATTCAACACCCACTGTTATCAGCGTCCCCAAATCAAGAGAATTGTGTCTCTTGTGTATGAATTTTGATATTGTCACCACAGTGACATACTATATATGAACATAAAAGCATAATATTGTCTATTGTAACTGCGTTTTGCAACCCTGTTTGTTGAATCAATGCAAAACTATATGTATGTATGTGTGTGTGTGTGTGTGTGTGTTTGCCTTAGCAATTAAATGAGTTGTAAAGCATTGAATGCAAATGACTTTGGTCCTTCTGTTCACAAGTTCCCAACTTTATCTGTTGTCTGGACAGAGTAAGTTGGTCTTTTCTGGACAGTTTTCAGCAGAGTGGTTAGTTCCACTCCTGACCTTTGAATCCAACGCTGAAGACTTACTTTTGTTGGGTTCAGTACCCTTGCCCAAGTCACTGGTCTTTGTGTGTGCTCCTGGACAGTGGCCACAAGCAGATTATCCTCATCCAAGGTCCAAGCATCCACAGGCACTTTGCAGCATCACTGAACTGGATTCTGGTCATGAACAAGTCGATTTGGTAAAATCTTAAACTGGGATTTGCGGAGCTCAGATTTCAAGCTTCTTTGTTAGATGATGATTCACAAATGGTTTGAAAAGTTTATAAAAATACATTCAAAAGATCTTTTAGCGGCTAGGATTTAAAATCCAAGGTTGTTACCAAGTTAAAATCCGATTCCATTCTGAAAAGAATGAGGAAGAAACCTTTCTCAAGAAGTTGGGGGATAATTCAGACCTTAAGTGTAGACCAAAGCACTTGCATATGGTTATCTCCTTCTATATTTTCTAAAGTTTTCAATAATAGAATTTGCTGTTGATTTTATTCTAGCTTTAGCAATTATTTTCCACTGCTACGGTGTTCAGGGGCCTATTTTAATTGGAGTTTGAATTTTTTTCCGTGATTCTCAAATGTTTATAATATCACGTTTTGCATCTGCAATCACATCCACTGCACGCGTGCACCTATAACATACAGTCACTACATATTACAGCAAATTCCGGTGAAGCGCTCTGAGACGTCCATCTTGACATGATCTCCGGAATACTACCTCAGCCACGTGCAAATTGGCACAGGGATAAACAGATCAGAAAAGTAAGTGAGTGGCTGAAAAAATGATGTGGGAAGGATGGGTTCCATTTCCTGGGACACTGGCACCAGTACTGGTGACAGCAAGGAGCTGTACTGCTGGGATGAGTTATACCTGAACTGGGCTGGAACCAAGCGGAAAGGATAAATAGGACTGTAGAAAGGGCTTTAAACCAGTAAAGGTGGGGGAAGGTTCGGGTGGACATCACAATAAATTAGTGATAATAATAAAAAGGGATAAGAGCATAAGGTCAGAGTACAAAAAGTGACAACGAAAACATAAATACTCAGAGACATCAAAGGGTTCTAGGAAGTAAACACAAAAAAAGTGTGACAAGTCAAAACATGTGAGAAAAACATCTTTAAGCTGAATTTGTTCTTCGAACTCACTTGCTTTATTTCTTATGCTACATTCGTTCATGTACAAAACGTTTACTCAGGTAACTGACCTCACCCTGACAAACGGGACCTCGTTTTAATGTCTCGTCTGAAGGATGACACTTTTGATAATGCAGCGATCCCAAACACCGCACGAGAGTGTCAGCCCGGACTATATGAGTTCAAAGTCCGAATGTGGGGCTTGAACCCATAATCATCTGACTCATAGGTGAGATTGCTACCAACTGAACCAGGCTGAGCCAGAGCCAGATTGAATCTAAATCAGATTGACTGTTGTTTATTCATTTCATAACATCCCTACATCTCCCATTGCTAGGAAACAGCTGCAGGATATTGCAGCTGAGCAGGGAATCTACAGTACATATCCTTCCTATAGCACAATGTTCTTTGAGAAGAACATCTTGTGGCAGCTAATGCAGCAGGAGACCCCACAGCAGAGACCGTGCAGAGAACCACAGCAACACACGAAGCAACAAGGTCCAATCCAACGAGTTGCACAGGTCAGCAGCTGCCCCTACATCTAACCCGAAGTTGTTAGGAACCAGAATACAACAGTTTCCACACGTACAGCATATAATTTCTTGAAATCATTACCGCAAATATGCAGGGGAGGGGGAAGAACAGTTGCTTTAAATATTCAGATGACTTATTGGTTACTCTTTGTTAAGTCAAAGAAACCATTTATACTTAAGATAACGCACTGGTTCGCACATCAACACAAGTATTCTTTAATTCTGTAGAAATCAACAAAGACCAACAAACAACTTCTTGACTGGGGCAGAAGATGAGAAGATGTTTTGCGTATTAGAATATTATAAAAGGGGAATCCAGCATTGTCTTTTTTTCCTACCTACACACACATTTTTATTTTTGCAAAATCAGTCCTAATCTCAATAATACAGTCTAAAGCTCCCTGGATCGCCTGCTAATACAGACACGTTGGTAGCTCTCACAACAAAACAAAACAAATGAAACATTCGGTTTGCACCCATGGCCACAGAACCAATAACATACAAAATGTGCATCTAACACAAGAACAGCAAGAAATAGATGGGGCGAGCATCTGTAATGGGAAAACACAGGATATGAGTTTACATAACAGGCACGGACACATTGGGCCGAATGGCCTCCTTCTGTGCCAAATAATTCTATGATTCTATGATAACATTAAGCAGCCTCGAGCAAGATATAAGAAGTAACTGTTTTCCCAAATATGTACTCTGGACTCACTCACAGTGATGAAATAGAACAAGACTTCAGGAACAAATGAATGAGATGAATGAAAATCGGATTGGGAAGAGGAATGAAGGTTACAAGCTTATGTACAGATTGTGATGCTCAAATACTGGTGTGGAACCATCATCCAGAGGTTGCTGGGAGTTAGGAAAGGTCACCCAACTGATCAAGAATGACTAATACGAGCAAGGATCACTCTAGCTATAGATAAACTAGGCAGCTACCTAGGACAGCAGACTTCTGGGATTTATTTTGAATGCTCGACTGGCGAAATAGAGACCAAGCTGGGCTGCAGCAAGGGCTACTTGCTAGTGCCGGCAGCTGCCTGCAGACATTTTAAGGTAAATTCATCTCAACAACAACAACAACAACAAGATTCCATTTATAAAGCGCCTTTCACGTCAGGAGGACGTCCCAAGGCGCTGCACAGTTGGGTCATGACCCGAGCAGGGGGGAAATGGTCAGGGTGAGGGGAGGGAAGGGAGGGAGCGAGGAGGGGGGAAATGGTCAGGGTGAGGGGAGGGAAGGGAGGGAGCGAGGAGGGGAAGAGAGTCGAGAGGGGAGCTGAAGGCTCGGTCAAAGAGAAAGGTTTTGAGACCGGCCTTGAAGGAGGAAAGGGAGGAAGCGGCGAAGGCACTGGGGGATAGAGTTCCAGAGCCTGGGGGCTGAGAGGCTGAAGGCCCGACCACCGATGGTAGGGCGGTTGGGGCGGGGGACGTGGAGCAGACCAGAGCCTGAGGAACGGAGGGTACGGGCAGGTAGGTAGGGGGATAGTAGGTTGGAGAGGTAGGAGGGAGCGAGGCCGTGAATGGCCTTGTAGGTGAGGATGAGGATCTTGAAATCAATCCTCTGGGGGATGGGGAGCCAGTGGAGGCGAGCGAGGGTGGGAGTGATGTGGTCCCGAAGCCTGGTGCGGGACAGTACACGAGCTGCAGAGTTCTGAATGACCTGCAGCTTGTGGAGGGAGGTGCGGGAAGGCCGGCGAGGAGAGAGTTCCCATAGTCCAGCCTTGAGGTGATAAAGGCGTGGACCAGGGTTTCAGCAGCGTGAGGGGTGAGGTAGTGCCGTAGTCTGGCGATGTTCCGGAGGTGATGGAAGGCGGTGCCAGTTGTGGTGCGGATGTGAGGGAGAAAGGACAGCTCAGGGTCGAACAAAACGCCGAGGTTCCTGACTGGCTTTGAGAGGTGGAGAGTGCAGCCTTGGATGCTGATGGTGTCGGCGCCTGAGGTGCGGAGGCGCTGACGTGAGCCAATCAGGAGGGCCTCGGTTTTTCGCACGTTGAGCTGAAGAAAGTTGTCTCTCGTCCAGGACTCGATGTCGGACAGACAGCTGTCAGGACATCGGTGGTCGTGGAGTTGAGAGTAGAGGAGGAAAGGTAGAGTTGGGTGTCATCCGCATACATGTGGAAGTTAACTCCATGTCTGCGGATGATGTCGCCAAGGGGGAGTATATAGAGGGTGAAGAGGAGGGGACCAAGGACAGAGTGGGGATGGGGTCAAGGGAGCAGGTGGTTGGTTTTAGGGATAGGATGAGTTCAGTGACAGAGGGTGGGGAAACGGGTACGAAGGTGTGTAGGGGAGGATGGGTAGGAGTCGGAGTGTGGGAGGGAAGGGGTGGGTGGTGGGTGGAAGTTGGAGGGGAAGTGACCGCGGAGCGGATTCCCTTGATCTTGGATTCAAGGAAATCCAGCATCTCCTCGCAGTGAAGGTTGGAGGAGATGACCTGCGCGGGGTAGCGGGGGGGACGGAGGAGTCGGGTTGTGGTGGAAAACAGTAGCCTGGGGTTGTTCTTCGCCTCCAGGATTATCCTGGAGTAGAAGGACGACTTGGCCGAGGCTAGAGTGGAGCGGTAAATTTTGAGGAGGTCCAGCCAGATTTGTCGGTGGACCGTTAGGCCAGATTTGGCACAGGTGCGTTCAGCAGCCCGCACCTGGCATTTCAGTGAGCGGAGGTGGGTGGTGTACCAGGGGGAGGAGCGGGAGTAGGAGACAGTGCGGGAAGTGATGGGGGCAAGAGTATCGAGTGTGGAGGAGAGGGTATTGTGGAGGAGGGAGAGAGGAGAAGAGGGGTCGGTGAGGGTTGAAGGCCAGAGGGAGAGGAGTTCAGAGGACTCCAAGGCATCGGTTAGGGATTGTGGGGGTAACTTCTTCCAAGGGCGGTAGAAGATGGTGGTGGGTCTGGTGGAGGTGGGGAAGGGGGTGGAGGAGGTGAAGGAGATGAAGTAGTGGTCAGAGATGGCCTTGTCGGTAATAGTGACATCCGAGACACTGAGGCCCCGGGTGATCACCAAATCGAGTGGGTGGCCGTGACTGTGATCTCTCTTAAGTTAAACCTAAATTGCTCAAACTTCAAACTTAAGTGGGTAGGAGGGGTGAGGGCACACTTAAGTTTTGCCTAAGGCGGCAGATTGTCTTGAGCAGCTTTGAATACGAGATGTAAGTTTAAATACATTGTTGCTTGATTCATCTTTGAAGATTAAGTGATGAAACTTAGCATAAATATTTCTGAGGAGATAAAATATTCGATCCTCTCATCTCTGCTACATATATATATTAAAAAATTGGTCACTCTAACCACAGTTGTTTGTGGGATACTGCTGTGCACAATTGGCTTCCGCATTTCACCCACAAAATATACATGCAATTCACTTTACAATATATTCTTTGAAGCTCTTTGGGACACATCAACGACTTGATGAGGCGGTAAATCAAATGCAAGGATTATTATTATTAATCTTATTATTATTACTAGGCTGAGTGACAGAAAAAAAATGTTCTGTCACTTTAATGATTTCTTTTTTGGCATGAATGAAGTTTAAAGACGTTCTCTGTCCATCTTAACTGCTCTGAGATTGAGAATACATTTCAAACAAGTCAGTTTTTAACAAATAAATGAGGTGCAACTGAACATATAAAAATTACTGCACATACTTGGAAGAACAGGCTCAAGCATTTTGCTGGTACTTCAAGTTCCACACCATCTACTGCAGTGAACACAATGGAAACAGATTTGATAGTGAAACGTTGTCGGGAAAATGTACAATGTAAATGTATCTTAAAACTATTTTGAGATTTATACAGTTTGTCACTTACGCAGTTTGTCTAATGAAACATTAACAATGGGCTTCTGAGAATAGAAAAAAAGGAGTCCTGTAACTCAGTGGTTAGAGCACTCGCTTTGCAAGTGAGAGACCTGAGTTCAGTTCCAGGCAGAGGGCGAAACCGTGGGCAAGTTTCCTTACTCCACACACCTAATAATAATCCCTCCAAAAAACCAAAAACAATAATAAATTGGTCATTTTCAATCTACGACTGTTTGTGGGACATTGCTGTGCGCAATTGGCTGCCGCGTTCGCCCACAAATATACAGTCAATTCACTTTACAGTATATTCTGTGAAGCGCTTTGGGACGTCCTCCCAACGTGAAAAGCGCTATATCAAATGCAAGAATTATTATTATTATTATTAATTGGGAAGCTACAATTCTGAGCTCTGATGAATCACTTCCAGCATCAAACCCCAAACACCTTTTGTTTCAAAAACATTTTTTGAACTTATTTGAAATAATCCATCCAATATGTTTCAATTTTAGTTTTCATTAAGTTCAGTTATTTCTCTGCCTCATCAAGCCTCTCACAGGCTATCTTTGCACTTGTATTGATTTTCTAAAAATACATTTCTAATGGCCTTTATTAAGTTCAAGGCGACGTAACTTAAAATATAGCCTCAGAATTATAAACTAACTGTCAGAGCAGTGTGGACCTTTCTTAAACCATCTGCGTCAGATCCATATAAAAATCAATTTCTAATTAAAAATTGAAATAAAATTTATGTCTGAAATTAAAGCCCCATCAGCTGCTGGATGATTATTGATATCTGATATTTTTCAAACATACATTACACATAATATGACAATATTATTTGTGTGCCAACTTGGCAGCACTTTCTCCGTAGAGTCAGAAGTTTGTAGGTTTAAGTCCCACACTGGGATTTTGAGCTCACAGTCTACGTGTACAATCTAGAGAGTGCTGGGACAGCACCATATTGTTGGAGGCGCCATTCTTTGAAGATATTAAGATAAGATTCCGTCTGTCTGTTCAGGCGAATGTTAAAGATTACACGGCTTTATTTAAAAAGGGAGCTTTTCCTGGTGACCTGGCCCAAAACGTGCAAGATAAGTGTCCCGCCCGTTTGTGGGACATTACTGTGCTCGAATTGGCTGCTGTGTTTGCTTACAACATACATAGTCATTACACTTCACAATAAGTCCTGTGAAGGGCTTTGAATCACCCTCCTGACATGAAAGGCACGAGGATTATTATTATTATTATATATTGGGTTCCATAAACACTCCAATTCAAACTTTGTGGAACAGATTTTTAAAATCAAAATGGTGAAAGAAAAGAATAAGATCTGTCTTCTCTTTTTAATCTCTCTGTGAGTGTCAGGCTGATAGCTTGTTGGACACTTTGATTGGAGGTACTTACTAAATAATTTCCACAGATACTCCACATCAGTCATGAGCTCATGCATATGCGTCTCACCAGTAAATTTCAACATTGTTTAGCCTATTGGAGTCCCACTTCGCAGTAAAAATTATCAGTTTTATTTCCATGGGACTAAATTGACCACTTGGCTTACCTCCCACTTTTTTTCAGGCATTAAAGTCCTGAGAGTGTTGGATCCATGCTTCCTACAGTAATTCACAGGTTGGAGTCAAAGTAATTAAAATATTTCATGTGTAAATGGAAACTATGAATTGATGTGGGAAGTTAAGAGGTAAGTAGGTACTGAGTCACAGAGAATGTCATATCAAGTAATCAGTTATTATGTAATCAATTCACATTAGGTCTTTGCTTTGTGCAAACCTGAAGTCTATAACTGTATGATTATAATCTCGTCCAAGTTTGTGAACACTTGTCCATACATCCAGCACTTGGAATCCACACTGATTGGTTTGCAGAAAGGTAAGGAGCTGCTGCTCAAGCTCCGCACTTTCATCTGGTGGAACCATCGCTCAATGGGAATGGATGTGTGTCCCAACTATGGGCAGGAAAACGGTGGCAAAGCTCTCACGTACTTCGTGCAGAGATGTGTTGCCCACCAGGAATCTTGCAGGAAATTCCTTGTACCTGCCATCCACCAAGTCAGGGCTGAAACCCATGCTTGTCAGATGTCAAACGACTGACTGACAACTATCCTCCTTGTAGGAGGGGGTGAGAGAGGTAAGCACGGTCCACTTGGAGCTGAAGTGGACTATGGCTCCAGGTGAGCTGAACTGGCTCCAAGGTGACGTGTTTTTGGACCAGGAAAGCCTGGTAAAAATTTCCAGGAAGTAGACATGTAATAATAATAATATTTGCATTTGATGTAGCGCCTTATCACATCTTCAAGACGTCTCAAAGCGCTTCATAGAACATACTGTAAAGTGGAGTGACTGTTTTTTTTTGAAGGGGGGCGAAAGAAGGCAGCCAATTGCGCACAGCAGTGTCCCACAAACAATTGTGGATTGAGCGTCCAAATTATTTATTATTTTGAATGGATTACTGCCCCCGGAAAAGCGATCTGCCAATCGACTAATGACCGGGTGCCTACTTACTGCTTGGTAAACAGAGGCGTGTGGAGTAAGGAGACTTGTCTGAGATTTTGCCCTGCCCGGGAATCAAACCCAAGTCCTCAGATATGTTTGTTATCTTGTTTATTCTCTTTTTCAACCCATTCAAATCCCTTCAGGCTTTAATGTTTTCCCTGAATGCCCTCTTACTGTTGTAATATCGAGAGATATATTTCTCATTTCTATTTTGCATTCGAGATGAGAACTGCAGTTTTTCTTTGGAATTTGATCGATTTGTTTGGAAGTGCAAACTGGATATTAGCGTGGTGCAATGGAAGAAATAAATATGTTAGGTATCCATTCCTGATGCATTTCTGTGTCTGAATACACTTAGCTTTAAATTTACTCCTAGTCGACCTTTCAGCCAGTAAACCAATATAGTTCAGATGAACTACTGAGCTTTGCTCTAGTTACCGCTAGATCAGGGTCATTTTACATTTGTTGACACAGTTGGATGCTGACACTACATCTGCCAGGCAAATCACTTACCAGCTGCCCAGATACACGTTATTTAGTGGGATTTATTGGAGAAGGGACTCCCCATTGGCGTCCTATCACTCATTAATTAGGCTGCATTGTCAGAATCAATGTTTCATTGTATTCGAGGCACTGAACCTTTCCCCCAGATACTTATTGGGCAGATAGTATAGAATTGTATGACTGCATCGATCTTTTGACCCTTTTAAATATTCGGTTTCCTAAAAACTCATGTTACTACCTTTTGCAGAGATAAAAGACCTGGAACTGTTTGCTGGTATTTCAGTCAGTGCAGGGCTGGGGAAAGCACCATCCCTCAGATTAGACATTAAACCAAGATCCCGTCTGTTCAGGTGGATATCAAAGATCCCATGATACTGCTTGGAAACAGAAGAGATTTTCTCCAAGTGTCTTAATAATAATAATAATCCTTGCGTTTGATATAGCGCTTCTAGATGTCACAAACAGCTTCACAGAATACACTGTAAAGTGAATTGACTGTATATTTGTGGGCGAAATGCAACAGCCAAATTGCGTACAGCAATGTCTCACAAACAGTCATGGATTGAAGTGACCAATTTATTACTTTTTTTTCTTGAGGGATTATTACCGGGCGTGTGGAGTAAGGAAACTTGCCCAAGGTTTCGCCTTACCGGGAATCGAACCCAGGTCTCTCGTTTGATAGGCGAGTGCTCTCACCACTGAGCCACACGACTTCACAAGTCTTGATCAAAAATCCCCCAAATAAAATGTATCATTCACTTAATGCCTGTTTGTGGAACTATGTTGTGTGCAAATTGGTTGTATTGCCCATATATACCCTACCCAATCCCCTCACAACAAATCCTGTAAATTGCTTTGAAAAAACAACTTGTACTTATATAGGGCCCTCCACACAGGATAGCGCCTCGGAGCGTTTAACAGTGGCAGAGCCTGATTCCGAGCCGGGGGGTGGGGTGTGGGGGGTGGGGGGGAGGTGGCTGTAAGCATGGTCGAAGAGGAAGGTTTTCAGATGGAACTTGAAAAAGGGGAGAGAGGGGGCACGGCAAGGGATTGATGGAGAGTGTTCCAGAGTTTCGGGGCATAGTGACTGAAAGCGCGACCTAAGGCACAATGTTAAACACAAATATTCGTATTATTTTTATTTCATAAGTACAAGTACAGAAAGGGGAGACAAGATAATGTAGTATTTGCCTTTTTTAATGTTTGATTGAATAACTTGAGGATACTATTAGCGGTGAAGTTATCTGAGTAGTTTTATTACTGCAACATTGATTTTTTTTAATGTCAGTGTGTGAACTGAAAATCTATTGAACCATTCACCCGGAGGCAGAAATGAAGGTTAACTGTGTTTTTTGCCCTCTCCTATCCTCTCCTGTCCTTTCCTGGAGTTGCTGATTGTATTGTACTGTGATTTCACATCCCTCATCCAAATAACCTTTTTTAATGTGTGAATTTACACAATGGACCAACCTATTTAACCAGGGAAGTATTACAGCGAAGATCAATCTTGTGTTCACCCAAGTCATGGGATACAGATTATGCTCTCTCCAGCCCAGGGCCATTGAAACCAATTGCAGTGCTCCAAGATGCGTGTGTGAAGGGCACTATATAAATGCAAGTTGTTATTGTCGTGCCTTTGTTGGTGCTGTGTCAAAACCAGCATAGAGCTGGGATATTCTGGATCTCTATGGCTCAGTTTCAAGCTTAACTTGAGGTATATTAAAAAAAATCCTTAAAACATAATAATTAATTGGTCACTTCAATCCACGACTGTCTGTGAGACGCTGCTGTACGCAATTGGCTGCCCACAAAATATACAGTCAATTCACTTTACAGTGTATCCTGCAAAGCGCTTTGAGACGTCTCGAAGACGTGATATGGCGCTATATCAAATGCATGGATTATTATTACTATTATAAATACAGATAATAATATTATTTAGGAACATAGGAACAGGAGTAGGCCAAAATCCCCCTCGATCTTGTTCTGCCATTCTATTGCTGTACCTCAACAACAATTTTTTTTTGATATACCTATCAAGTCAGGAGGACAACTCAAAGCACTTCAGAGGATATACTGTGAAGCGGAGTAACTGTATTTTAGGAGAACACATCAGCCAATTTACAAACAACAATGTATCCTAAAGTAGTGTTTTTTTTACATCAATGAATGATTCTTGGAAAAACTTTGAATCTCTTTAAAAGAACTACAATTTTGTTGATTGCAAGTGAAAAAATGTACAATCTGCAGGAAAAAAAGTTCTTGAAACTTTATATTACACAAAGTATCTAAGATTTGCAATTTATCTCTTCCTCTCTCCTTTAGTATTTATTTGTAGAGTTCCATGTTAACTGTTGTGAAATTCAGAATATATAACTAGATATATGAAATCCAGTTATATGAAATGAGCATATCAGAATGTTATAATACTTTAAGGTTAATATTAAAAAGATTAAGCTATTTTATTTAAATGATCACGTCACACTAACTTTTTGGTGAACTGAAATGTTAGCACGAACACATTATGAAAGGCTACTAAATTGAGCCCACAGGTATGAGAGTAGTGTACAGAGATGAGGTTGGACGCCAAGCAAACAAGAAGGGGGTATAAATAGCAGTACAGTTACTGCAATACATCAGCTTCCAAAGGGATCTGCCTCCGCCAAGTTTAATGATTCCTGGATCACATGCACAGTGTTAAGCATCTGTAAGATGAATAGCTTTTACAGCTCTCTGAAGGATTCTTCTACACATTGAGCTGAAATCTGCAGCAAAATGACTAGAAATTGAAAGGGGACCATTTTATACTATTTACTGCCCACTTAATTTGAAAAGAGCAATTTAGGCGCTTAGAGTACTTTTAATAGTATTACTGTTGCTCTGTATTTTCCAATGTGGTTTTAATGCAGTGGTCAGTGATGGTTCTGAATGAACTTAAAATATCATTTAGACAATTATTAGGGAGCGGATTCTATTAATTTAAGACCTTAACGCAGTTGGTAACATTCTTCCCTTGAAGACATAAAGATATGAATTCAAACTCCATGTTGGGACTTGAGCTAACAATCCAGGCTGTTGCTCTACTCCAGTATCAGGGGAAAGCAATGCTGCTATTTGGATGAGAGACTGAACTGATATCGCATCTACCTATTTACAAGTGGATGCTAAAGATCTAAAGACAGATCCTGAAAACAGAGGGGAGTTTCTCCTGGTTTCCTGGTCAAAACGCTTACAGATTCATTTATTATTCAACAAATGTGTGGAACATAAAATGTTTTCTTCAAAAACCAGTCATACACTGTATTTAGAACCAGAGAAATCTCATTTGTTGCAAAATACACAATCACTTCACTCACAGTAAATCCTATGCTTTGAGATATTTTGACGACGTGAAAAGATGCTAAATTAAATACAAGGATTTGTTTTATTATTATAAATTCACACTACGGTCATTAGGGCCATTTAGGTCTGGGCTGGTTCTTTGAACGACTCTGAGACATTGGTGTTAGAAAACGTTATTTTTTCTCTGGGTTGTAAACAACGATTAATTTTGTCTTTCCAGACACCAGGATTGTCCAAGGCACCACCTCTCTCTACATTTAGCAGATGACAGATGCAGCATTTCAGAAGGCTGGTGACTTCGGCTTTTTCTCTAAGAGTGCAGAGAAACACAGTGGGCGCACACCTTTGCAGGGTTTGCTAAAGTGCCAGGCGGTAAACAAACAGATACAGACAGTGCGAGCAATCATGTGAATCTTACGGGTGGAGGGCAGAGAAACCCAGAACACAACCTCCCTGACACATAGCATCATCCATTGAACTCAAAAGAACCTGAGCATAAACACAAATTGATCCACAAATGCATATAACTTGCTATTAAATGCAGCTGAAACAGTGGCTTAGGTTCTTTGATCATCCTGGTGATGCCATGTAGCATAAGGCAAGAATTGTAAATTCTTAATAATAAGGGGCATGATGTACAGTCTTCAGAGGCTATTTATCTTGATATAATTTAAAGCCTAATAATCCTTGCATGTGATAGAGCTCCACTCATGTTAGAAAAACATTTGAAAGTGCTTCACATGATTTTCTGTGAAGTGGAGTGACTGTATGTTTTGCAGCCAACCTCAATTTTTGACAAAGTGATCTCATTATCACATCAGAATTTTCACCCATTTCACCCCGTGAAAAGCTTACGTTTGACCTAGAACCTTATCACATAAAAGCACCTCAAAATGCCCCAAAGTTGGGTGGTAGAAGAGTCCATTGCATGTTTCCTCAAAAAAAAACGCCCTCGATGCCTCTAAACTTACAAACTACCAGCCCATTTCCAACTTGCCTTTCTTTGATAGGATTCTGGACTGGGTCATCGTTAATCAACTTCATTCTTATATTATTGTTATTATATTATACTATTATAATAATAATTATTAACTCCAGGCCATTTCCCACCCTGCCTACAGCGCTCGTCAAAGTAAAAAAAGTCCCTTCTCTCTCTCTCTGTGGCCAGGGCTCTCTGTGCCTCCGTGTGTCAGATCTATACGTTGTACTTCCTTGTGTCAGAACTGTACGTGGTACTTCCCGGTGATGCCTGAACAGAGAATTGTATAGCTGGAGTATGGCTACTGGAGATCCGAAATCACAACAGTCCCGAAATGCTTCAAAACATTACAGGTCGCGTTCGAAGACATAACATGTCAAGCGGTGGTGACAGCAGCAGCGAACTTGACATGAGGTACATAAAAAAGAAAGCTATTAGCAGCTCGGAGATTAATCATAGCCAGCACGCATTTAATCAACGCTTTCAGCATGAAGGTATTCAGGATCATTTAAATCCGTCTAATTGGCTGTGGATTTAAGGAGGTGGAAAATTCTGCAACCCACTCACTATCTCTCGTCCAAACCAATGCTAGTGCTTATCATTCTAATTGAGCATTCAGCATTAGCCCCGATCATTATAGTGTGACTCATTTTGCCTCTGAATCAAACCATGTATCACTGCACTAATTTGTTTCCACGAACCTCTGCGAAAAAGAACAATGAGTTACACAAGTGCACGCAAATAGCTTTCTGCATAATTCAAGTGCCCATGATTCAAATAATTTGCATATAAAAATGATTGATTGAAAAAGGAATGATTAAAATAATGCATTTTAACTGATTGGCGGGCGTGCAGGCATGCAGGAATTTGTTTGAGTTTTAATAATAATAATATTAATCCTTGGATTTGATATAGCACTTTTCACGTCTTTGAGATGTCTTAAAGCGCTTCACAGAATATACTATAAAGTGAATTGACTGTATATTTTATGGGCGAAACGCAGCAGCTATTTGCGCACAGCAGTGTCCCAGAAATAGTCATCGATTGAGTTACCAAATGATTATTGTTTTATTTCTTGAGGGATTATTATCAGGCGTAAGGAAGTGGAGTAAGGAAACTTGCCCAAGGTTTCGCCCTGCCGGGAATTGAACCCAGGTCTCTCGCTTGCGAGGCGAGTGCTCTAACCATTGAGCTGCAGGACTCCTTAATTTTGTAATCAATCAAAAATTCTTTGAGTCCAGGATGCGTATTTTGAATCTCTGGCCTTTGTCCTCTCTGCTTTGAGGGCTGTACGTAATGACTGGCTGCTGACGGCACTTACAGAAAGAACAGTTTACTCTATGGCTAATCTTGATGATCCAAAATAGCAGATCCAGTCTATGACCCATGGTTTCCCTCCCAGAGATACAAACGAAAGGGATTTTTCATGTTCTGATAATGCACTACACTACAACAACAACAACTTGCATTTGTATAGTGCCCGTCACATCGGATAATGTCTCGGAGTGTATCACAGTGGCAGGGTCGGATGCTGAGCAAGGGAGAAAGTATGGTGACCATAGCTGGAGTCGATGAGACAGGTTTTAAGGTAGGATTTGCAGAGAGATATAAGATGGGTGAGGCAGAGGCATGGAGGCAGGGAGTTGCAGAGATCAGCAGCTTAGTGTCTGAAGGCTCATACACGGATTGTGGTGCGGAGAGAGCAGGGAACTCACAGTCGGCTTTCAGCTCGTTGTGTGTATATCAAAATATACATCAAAATTGTATCAATGTCATTTCAGCATTACTAAGCGTCCTGATTTAAAACAATCATGATAAAGCTAACTGAAGGGGAAAAACATTGGTATGAAATAATTCTATATCGCTACATTTGCCATAAAAAGTAATAGAGCTTTGCTGTTATCATATTTACCAGGATTAATAAAACTTGTTTGTATGCTGTGCTTTGACAATGAAACAAATCAGTATTAACATAATAATGATGAATTTCCTGTTATCCCACCTGCATCAGGTTTTATTTAATAATAAATAACAATAATCCTTACATTTGGTATAGTGTGGAGTGCTGTAGCTTAGTGATTAGAGCATTCATTAGGTTGAGACGTCTCAAAGCACTTCAAAGTGCTATGTATAGTTTATTTGCATAACAACAAAAAAAAGGACATAGATTTAGAGCTGTAAATGGGCAATTTCAGGACAGATGTCAAGATGTTTTTCTTTATTTGGAGGGTAATTAACGACTGGAACCGAATGCCAAGAAAGATGGTTGAGGCCAGGATACTGGACTCATTTAAAAAGCAGCTTGATGCTGTGGTGGAAGGATGATATGGTGGGTATTCTGGAGGGATGAGGTCAGATGAGCTGAAGGACCTTCTTCATATGAACCAATCTTGTGATCATTTGAAGCGACAGGATAAAGTAACACACATGAAAAACGTAGAAAACCATTGTGAAGCGCATTGACACGTCCTCCCAATGTGAAAGGCACTTTGCAAATGTAAATTAACATTATTGTTGTTGTACGAGCAGGAGTTTTAGTATTTTGTTTCAACTGACGGCTGCCTGAATAAAAAGCAACTTTTCTATAAATAACTTTTAAGAACTACAGAAAACTGACTTCAAAGTTAAGAGTGAATCCAACTTACCAAATTCTGGACACTAGTCTAAAACTTAAGAGCAAAGCTAGACTCTGGTGGAATTTCTCCTCAACAAGTTCTAGTACTAGTTTACGAGTAACAGTTGTGTGGAACGTTCTTCATCAAACTATGAGCTGTTACTCACAATGCAATGAAGGACAGCACTCATGTCCTCCCAAGTCTTGTGTTACAAGTTGGCTTTATTCACAGCACATCTCCAGGGTCTGAGAGAACAGAAGATTGCGATTAGAATATAGTCATTTTTACAAGCTGGAAAAGGCCATCACTGGCCAGTGGGCCTGGTTATTCGTGATTCTTGACATCACTCACATTCCTTCTCACCATCCAATGCAATTTTTCTTCAGAAATGCGCTTAGTCAACTCTGGAATGCAATCCTAATTTTGTAGAAAGTAGTCCCCACTTTCCTCTCCCCTCTACTCCTTTCCTCCACTTCCCCTCCCCCTTCTCCCTTACGTTAGACCTTAAACTGTGTGAAGGCCACAACAACAACTTGCTTTTATATAGCGCCCTTCACACCACTATTGTAGTAGTGCAAGTTGTTGTTTTCAGTTCAGCATCCTTTTCCAGTAACTTATTCTATGTGGAAGCAAAGGATTGTGGAATGTGATAATATCACAGGTTGTAAAGCACGCCGCATTTCTCCGATGCTATATCAAATGCAAGCATTATTAATTTACTAAACAGTAACAGTTTTTAAATGTTTAAACACCCAGATCAATGCGGTAAATCAAATAGAATGCTGATATATGTTTGTTGTGAAGTACATATCATCGGTAAATGAAGTAGGATCCTAGAATTCATGCTGATGCACGACACAAAGCTGAACTAATCTTTAGAGCTGAACAGTTTCATTTGGGCTTAATTATAGGGTAGCGTCTCACAAAATGTTCACGGATCTCTTTCAGCAGAGATTTCAGCAGTGTTTCCAAGGTAACGGATAATAAGAAAACGTGTCTCAGAGTTTAAATGAAATCCAAACAGCCAAAGGTGCATACTGAAGAACCTGAACCTACTATATAGAATAGCACATAGAAACAAGAGGAGGCCAGTCAGTGCATTGAGTCTGCTCCACCAGTTTATTGATGTGGCATAATATCTCTGAGCGCTTCACAGTGATGGGGTTCAAATCCAAAGTGGGGGGCTGCGGGGGTGGATGGAGGGCAGGGGGTGACAATAGGCAAGGTCAAAGAGGTTGGTTTTAAGGTGAGACTTAATGGTAGAGGGGGCAAGGTGTGAAGGAATTGAGGGGACGAGGTGAAGGGATAGACAGGGCAAGGTGGAGGGTTAGAGACAGGGAGTTCCAGAGGTTAGGCAAGTAATGAAGGAAGGCTTGGTCACCGAAGGTGCCACAGAGGGCACAGGGGATGCATACAAAACCTGCGTTAGTGCACAGAGGAGTGGGGTATGAGCAGATCAGAGAAGAGTTGGGTATGAGCTGAAAGAGGAAGGGCGGTGGTAGGGCATGAAGAGATTTATACGTGACAATGAGGATCTTGAAATTGATCTGTTCGTTGACAGACAGACAGTGAAGCCTGGCAATGGAGTGCCATGGATATGCAGAGTTTGATACTGGTGAGAATATGGGCAGCAGAGTTTTGCATTATCTGCATCTTGTGGATGGTAAAACTGGTGCCAAGGATCAAACCAGATACCGAGGTTGCGCACTGGATTTGATCATCTTGAGGCATAGCCAGAAGTGAGGAGATAGTCACAGCTGAAAGTGGCAGGAGCCAAGGAGGATGGCTTCCGTTTTGCCCACATGAAGCTGCAGAAAGTTCTCCAGGCCTTGATGTCTGACAGGCAGTCAAATAGAACATCAGTGGACCTAGAATCATGGCTGAGAGTGGAAAAGTAAATTTGTATGTCATCCACATACATTTGGAATGGCCAAAATTGAAAGCAGAAGGAAATTCAACTGAAATAGTGAAGTTGTATTTACATTAAATTGCTACTTAAGAGACGTGCATGCATTGCAAGTGAAGCAATTTTGTGAGTTCAGAGTTGGAAAAATATCTGGGTAAAAAATTCCATTCCATTTCACACATTCACCTTTGGCCATGTCAAACAAATCCATAATGGGATTTCCTTTATAATTGTGCTTCGTCCAAAAGTGTAACCTTGAAGGGGTTTATACCCCATCCTTGCTATTGTCAATATTGAGTGGAAACAACTGGACAGAGTTGCAGATGTGAGAAGATGCTGTTCTCTTTAATTGCACGTAACGTATACCTAAGCAAGACAAATAGTTAAAGCCATTCTTAACAACACCAGGAGTTGGAACAAAAAACAAATAATTCAAAGATAAGGTGTTGTGTATTCCTTATTTTAAGCAGGGCACGTTGTTCATTTCTACTTTAAGATCTCTGAGACAACCCCATTGGTTTCACATTAGTCCAGGTATCATTCAGTCAATTGATTAAATTACAAATAAGCACACAAGAAGCATTGCTGGCATGGTACAACCATATTTATAGTATATGCAAAATAGTCAAATTAAATCATTACGTTTCATGTTAACTGAGGTTTTATCAGATTAGCTCAGAGGCAAGTGATTGAAGGGATTAGAGAAAAGGGTGCAAAGCTGTGTTCAGCGTGGTAGCAAATCTTTGGAGGGTATCAGGGAATAAAGCATTCTCTCCTCCCCCATTATAAGCAAAACAGTATCAACAGTGATGAAAAGCAGTGTTCAATTGAATCACAAGAAATTACATTGAGCTTCTGGCTTTAACAATTGCTTAAGAGACCCCCAAAATATCAATAATATACTGTTCACTACATTATCTCCCTTCGCCCTGCTTCAAGTCTCCCGTCTTAACAATTGCAGAATAACAAACAAAAACAAAACTTTTTTTTATTTAAGGTGCTGCAGCCTCTTTTTTTAACCATCAGGAATTATTTTCTCAAAGATGTCTCGAAGATGTGGTAACGCGCTATATCAAATCCAAGGTACATTATTATTATTATTATTTTTGTAGTCCAAACAATTGTCCACAAGGTTGGAGCACTTAAAATCTACACATCAACAACAACAACTTGCACTTATCCAGCGCCCTCCATGCAGGGTTGCATCTCAAGAATGATTAACAGTGGCGGAACCTGACTGCAAGCCGGTGGGGGGGGAGGTATCCGTCAGTACAGTCAAAGAGAAAAGTTTTCAGGCAGGACTTGAAAAAGGGGAGAGAGGGGGCAGGGCGAAGGGATTGAGGGAGAGTTTTCCAGAGTTTCGGGGCGGAGTGGCTGAAAGCGAGACCTCCGACGATGGGGCGGAGGGTGCGAGGGACGAGCACAAAACGCCAGAATAACAGTGGCAGTGAATCTCCAAGTGGAAGGTTTTTTTTTATTAAAGAGAAGCAAATAGGGAGAATGCAATGCATTGACAGTTTCTGCAGAAAGCAAGTTAGCTGCTGTAGAGCTAATACTGGATACACTCCACTGCCGAACACATTGGTTCACACAAAAGCACAGTGAAATCTGACTCCTGTAAGTTACACATGATGCATTCAGGTGACACCATAACTAATTTACAGACGTTCATCTTTAGGCACACATATCCATTTATTTTCTTTCCGTGCTTGAATAAATATACCCAATAATGGATTCTGTAATCTGGTTGCCATCTCATTTATTCTACAGCCACTTAAACATTTCAATAAATTAAATAGTGTTGGTAATTACATTAAATATTCATCATCTGGAGAGCTCACACAATGAACTTGAAATGCCTAAGTGCTTAGTTTCCTCAGGAACTATAAATAGCTCCTAAAAGGAGACTGGCACCTCACTATTAATGTAAGGACTAACACGTTGAGCTATATCCATGGCCAAGTCAACTTCTTACATGCTTAATAACATAGAACCCAAACAATTCGCCATATATTTCTGTGTAGTTGTCATTTCATTATTGCCCAATTCTATCTGTGCCCAGTGGAGTTTTGATGCCTTTGGCCTCCACTGACACTGGAACTGAAGTAGGAATTTATTTGCCTTCCTTGATGGGCACAAAAATGCCCATTTCAAGACTAACCCGCCCCCACCCCACCCCATCAGCTAGGGACTGTTCTGAACTAGGCAAAAGTAGGAAGCAAGAGGACATGACTTGTAAACATTGGCACCTGTTTAATGCTCCTTTCCTTCAAAACTGGGAAGTGGAGATCATGCATACATTTTATGAGGTTAGCTGGGTTTATTTGGAAACCTAGCACTTAAGAATATCCCAATCAGATATGTATGCCACCTACACGTGGACATTTCCCTTTTCCCAGAAAGACCTATCCCTCGCTCTATCCCTTGCCTCCTTCGTGGTCCGTCTCAAGATCCTCCTGTTCTACCATGCCTTCGGTCACCCTCCTACCCATAGCTTCCATCCCTTCTGTCCCCAACCCCCAGCTAAGGCCCAAATACCTTACTTTCCAGCACTTTGGGACGTTCTCCTGACGTGAAAGGCGCTAAACAAATGTAATTTGTTGTTGTTTGGAACGTGTACTCTCTCCCAGGAGGGAGTCACCCTGCTTACCTAATTCTGAAGAGTATTACGCACAGTTTGGCAATAGCCAAGACTCGGGACCCCAAGGTGTGTTCGGGTGCTGCTGAAGTTTAACAAACTAAAACTATATTCGCTGACTATTGAGCGCAACCACCAGCATCAGAATGAAAATCTTCAAGCTACGAAATGAGGGGAAATCATGCAGGAATGGAAACATGCAACAATTTACTTCAACATGCAAAGATTTCCTTTGAATGAGTCAATCAAGGTCAATCAAGGTCCTGTCAGCCTGTCCAGGTGGACATTTAAGATCTCATGGTACTTGAAAAGAGAAGGGAGTTTCTCCTGATGTCCTGTCCAAAAACCCCCAGGTTGGCCAAAATTGCTCCTTTATTTCATGTATATTTGTGGGACATTGCTGCTGCACTCACCTATAAATACACAGTCATTACACTTTACATTAAATCCTGTCAGATTAAGTAGTCATCCCGCTGTAAAAATTGGCTGCTGTGTTTGCCCACAACACACAGTCACTGCACTTTCCGGTAAATCCTTTGAAGTACTTTGGAACATCTTCCGGATGTGAAAGTCACTGTAACAAATGCAAGGTTTATTATTATTGTTATTATAGAATTTATTAATGATGATTGTCACTCTGCACGGTTATTCATTGAAGCAAATGATCTAGAGCAATACCTGTATTATCAAATCAGTATTAGATTTCAAGCTGAACCTTTAAAATGGACATATTTGTGGAAAAGCAAACCAGTGAATGCACAAAGTTGATTCCAGCTGTGTGTTAGCACTCTGACTACAGTTAAATGATGCCATCTAGTGATACTATCATCCAATTTTCAACATTAAAGCCTGCTGAGATTAAGCATTTAAAAATAAATGCATATTAAGTGAGAATTCATTGCATCCAAAACCTGTATCCTGGGGATAATTTTCATTAACACATCATATCAAATCCAAGACTGTCTGTGGGACACTGCTGTGCGCAATTGGCTGCCGCGTTTCTCCCACAAAATGTATAGTCACTGCACTTTACAATATATTCTGTGAAACGCTTTGAGACGAGATAAGGCGCTCTATCAAATGCAAGGATTATTTATTTATTGTTTATTTATAGCGTCCAGATTAACTCCAGGCCTATGCTTAGCCTCTGAAATAACAGTTATATATCTCTCTGTGCGCTTATTCTTGCTTCCATTCATTTTAGTATTACTATCTACAGCTTACAGTTGCTTGCATAGTATAAAAATAACTTTGGACCAGAAATGTATCTTGTTGTCAATATGGATCCATAAACTGCAATAGAACGTTGTTTTATTATCTCCTCTTGTCACCACTCCCTCTTAAGCCCTCCGCTTCCAACCTTCTTCATATCAGGTGCCCAGTCAGTTGTATAAAGCACTGTGAGATGTCCTCATATCAGGAATATATATTGAACTGTATTATAATGCGGGTACACCCATGCCGGGCACCACTAGCCTTGTATGCTGCCCTGCCACTCTACAGCTAGTGTTGGTGACACACTGAGGAATCAGGCCAACTTTCTTTCCCCTGTCGGGAAGATAAGACCAAGAACTAATACTCCTCAGAACTGTGAGAACAAACCTGCACCTCTGTGATATGGGACAGTAGAAAATCAGTGCACCAGGAATCTCCTGGATAGATATGGCTGGAATTAAAGTTAAAAGAAATCAAGACCCACCATTTTTTTTTGATTCTCTTTATTCTGCTTTCAATTTCCTCCCTGCCTCACACAAAGGCATTGACTCCTTTGTGGAAACTAACTGGGATAATATCCCTCTGGTAAAAGTCCAAGAAGCTATGATGTGTGAGCCAGACAGTGATTGCCAACGGGCTATTTCATGGGGGCTGGGTAGTGGCATCGGCAGTCGAAAATTCAGCCTCTTTGTTCCCGCCTTTTGGAATTCCACAGTCCCTTCCCCTTGCCCCATCCCTTGCTTCCTCCAAGGTCCATCTCAAGACCCTCCTCTTTGACCGCGCCTTCAGTCACCCTCCGACCCCTACCCTCCATCTCTCCTGTCCCCAATACCCAGCTCAGTTCCAGATCCCTGACTGTCCAGCCCCTTGGGACACACTCCCGACGTGAAAGGCGCTATACACATTTAATTTGTTGTTGTTGTTGTCATCAAGAGTTGTCCATTTGATGCAGCCTGAAGACGATGAAGATTTCTGTGGTTATCTATAGACAATAACTTATCTTAATAATAATAATTCTTGCATTTGATTTAGCACCTTTCACATTGGGAAGACGTCTCAAAGCGCTTCACAGGATTTCGTCTTAAATGTAGTGACTGTGCACAGCAATGTCCCACAAACAGTGGGACAATTTATACCAATTTTACCTGCAACAATTTTTTCCCCTTTGGTTTCTCCCAATTTGTGACAGGTACATAGATCCTGAAAGAAAACAGGCTTTCAATTTACAAACAACAAAACGCTATAATGCTTGCCAGTAACTCAATAAGTCAACGTCCTTTGTTAAATTATTCACAAGATGACAAAATTGGTTGGATGAATCATAGAATCATAAAATTATACAGCACAGAAGGAGGCCCATCGTGTTTGAAAAGAGCTATCAAGATCAATCCCATTCTCTCCCCATAGCTCTGTAAACTTGTCTTTCCTAAATAATTATCTATTTGTGTCTCAAAAGTTGTTTAAAGTGAATGAAGAAGGCCATTTGGTACATTTGATCTCATCCTTCCAGAACATTCACCCTATTGTCCTCCTATCACAGAACCAAGCTGTTTTTTCAATGCATCCAGCATCCTGGCCTCAACCACCATTCCTGGCAACCTATTTTAGACGTTAATTATCTGCTGAGCAAAAAAAATTACTTCCGGGCCACTGTCCTGAAATTGCCCTTTGCAAGGATCGTATTTCAGGGATTTGTTAAACAGGATTCAGTAAAAATAAATTAAAAATTAAATTGCATCAATTCAAATAAATCATGAACTTTGCTTATGAGTTCAAAACAAATAGGGTGTAAATATAAGAAATTAATTAGCTGATCTAAAAGAAAGAACTTCTTTATGCAGAGGGTGAAAAGAATGTGGCACTCCCTGCTAAAATCTATGGTTTAAGCAAAAAGTATCAATGTATTTAATAGGAGGCTTGATGAAACCATGAGGTAGAAGGGAACAGAGGGGTTTGGGAGGAATGGAGGCTTGTGTCTGTAAGCAATCCCAGAATTCTGAGTTGTCTTAAGTTGACCAAAAACTTAACTTATGTATGAAGGCCAAATAAATGGAAAAAGAGTTGGGAAGCATGTTTACAAAACAAAGTTTCGACATCATCGTTGTTAACGCTAAATCTATGGTACTCAGACTTGTTTGAAACAAACTGATGGAACTTTGATAAAGGCGAGGGGGCTGTTGACAACTATGGATATCAGTGACAAGAGGAGACTATCTGACTCAAAAGATACCTTTGTCAGTTGGTTCTTCCTCCACCTCTTCCACAATATTGCTCCTGCCAACTTTACTTGCTGTGAATTGTGCTAAATATATGTACGCATTACTTGATTGATTAACTGATTGTAACCTTATTAATTTGTATCAATAAATATCAATTGATTGAAGAATTTGTTTTGGCTCTTACTTCACTGTAGGGTCACAAATTTAAGTAACCCCTACATGTCGAATATAAACCCCATCAAGCACCAGTTGGGTCGAATGGCCCATTTCTGCACTATAACACTCTATGTAATTATAATAGTAATAATAATCCTTGCATTTGATATAGCGCTTTTCACGTCGGGAGGACGTTCCAAAGCGCTTCACAGAATATACTGTAAAGTGAGTTGACTGTATATTTGTGGGCGAACGCGGCAGCCAATTGCGCACAGCAATGTCCCACAAACAGTCATGGATTGAAAATGACCAATTTAATTATTGTTTTTGTTTTTTTGGAGGGATTATTATTAGGCGTGTGGAGGAAGGAAACTTGCCCAAGGTTTCGCCCTGCCTGGAATTGAACTCAGGTCTCTCCACATAAAATGCCAGGTTACCAACCCATTTGTTGCTGGCACATATGAAACACAAGCTTGCGACTGAAGTACCTGTCAATAATTGAACGTTGTTGTTGCTGCCAATTTGTATTAACATTGAAAGAGTTCCGAACGCTGACTGGGTTGATTAAATTGTGTAATTAGCAGTGTAACCCCCACCTGGCTTTTTAAGCATCCTCACAGATGACTACCCTTATTAGTTTACACACAACAGAAATCTGACTCGGAGATCGATTTGTTATGGAATCTCCCTGATGCTTTGAACACGCTGAAACCCGCTTCAGATGAGAAACAACTGCAACTTTTGGACTGCCTTTCACTGTATTTGAATTCCTTCTGACTTTTGTTACTTCACATTAATCCAGTGTTGTTGCCTAATGCACATAAAAAGGTGTCACATACATTCTGAATATTGACTAATTGCTTCTATTGTAAACATTCAAATAGACTTGGTGTCCGTTACATTCAATAGAGTAAAATGATCACAATCCCTATGGTGTCTTATTCGCACTGAGCACAGTCATCCCTCTCAGTTCCTGTTAACCCTGCAAGCCAAAGCCCTAACGGGTAGGGTGGTCAGACAGCAATATCAACGCTAAGCTATGTGAGTTTAGCTGGTTAGACTCCACCAGTATCCCAACGCACACAGGCCTTGGCTCTTTCCAACCTGCACCTAATACTTCCCGGAATTAGGTAAGCAGAGATAGAGTGCTGAGAATGAAAGCACTAGAGAGCAAATGCCTTATCTGAGTACTGAGAGAAGATCGTTCAGGAAATATGATTATTATCATCCATATTTTCAGTTCCATTTTTCTCATTTTCTCTTCTGAAATAGCATCGGATGCAGTCTTGGGTAACTCGAACGACTGAATGTTAGTAAGATTACTTGACAAGAATAATAATAATCTTTGCATTTGTTACAACGCCTTATAACATCATTGATTCTTCTCAAAGCTCTTTACTGAACAGTGTCATTGGATCTTTAACACCTGAACAGGCAGGTGGGCCCGAAATTTAACACTTCATCTGAAGGACGGTAACTCAAAAAATACGGTGCACCCCAGCATTGCACTGGGGTCTCAGCCTAGACCAGCTGGCTCCAACCTTTTGGCTGTCGAGGGCCGGATGCCCTATTTGAGAAATGTCCACGGGCTGCATAAGCAATATGTTAATGTTTCCCTTCCAGAAGCATAACATAACATACACGGGTTGTCTGGGTGAGCCACAGGAAACGTGGGGAGCCAATTGGACTACCATGGCCTAGACTATGAGCTAGGCCGGTACAAAAGCTCCTATAGGTTTTAATTTCAAACAAATCCCCTGACCAGGAATTGAACCTATGCCGCAGTAGAGAAAGTGCAAAATACTCACCACTAGAACAGTAGGTATTGTAGCTATAAGTCAAGGAGCGATGCTTATGGGAGCATTCTGCTAAATTGTTGTAACAAATCTTCTGGAGCTCAACATAATTGCATTTGATATAGCGCCTTATCACGTCGTCGAGACGTCTCAAAGACACATTTTTTGTTCTGTGCAAGTGCTTCACTTTTCCAGAAGGTGGTGCAGGGTATCTTAGTGCAGTTATCCCATTCTGCCGCGAGATGGCACTACTTTTACAGGTGCATTTGTTTGTGTTTCTTCGCTGTAGTTGCAGAATTTTACCTTAAGATGGCTTTGTGTTTCTTAGTCACAGATACCCAGTTTTTAAGGTGTCATTGCACAGGAAAAATACCAATTTTTTTGAGACTATAATATATTTGAGATGTTTCAAAGGTAAGATAAGGCTATTGCATTTATATTGCAATAGTAATTGGTACACCTTAGTGATTCACAAATAATTGCTGTAAAGCGTAGTAATTGTGGATTTCTAGGCAAGATTTGGAAGCATTGTTATTATGTTTTATATGTTCCTAAAATATTATCATTCTGCTTGATAGCTCAGTCTATTTGTAGAAGACCTACAGACAATTGAATTGACAGTGTAATTGCAGGGGTTTTAGCACCCATAACAATATCTGCTAGTAAAGGAGCATCAGTGAAGAGTCACATAGCTCGTCACCTCATCAAGAGTTGTATTAGAAACGGGCCACTCAAATCAAATCTAAATAGAGAGGTGGTTGTGTTCTGATATTTTAATATTGAAACATCAGAAACTCGGCTAATAAGTTGATTTGAAATATTGGTGATTTTAGACGTATGTTTGAGGTTTTGTCTTCTGAAGAAATAAAGAAAGAGAGAGAGAGACCATAGATGAGCTGACCATAGATGCTCTCCCTCACCAGGCTCTGCAACTTTATTACTCCCATCCTCGCCCGACTGGCTTCCCATCACACAAAGGATACAACTCAGGATCCTGGTCCTCACTTTCAAAGCCCTCCATGGCCTTGCTCCCCACTACCTCTGAAACAACAACAACAACAAGATTCCATTTATAAAGCGCCTTTCACGTCAGGAGGACGTCCCAAGGCGCTGCACAGTTGGGTCATGACCCGAGCAGGGGGGAAATGGTCAGGGTGAGGGAGGAAGGGAGGGAGCGAGGAGGGGGGAAATGGTCAGGGTGAGGGGAGGGAAGGGAGGGAGCGAGGAGGGGGAAGAGAGTCGAGAGGGGAGCTGAAGGCACGGAAACCTCCTTACCAACCTGCCCGTTCCCTCCACTCAATGGGCTCTGACCTGCTTCACATCCCCTGCTTCGACCCGGGCCTTCAGCCAGTCTGCCACCACCCTAGTTACGTTTAAAATACTAAAAATGTTAATTTGAATAGTACAGCCACTTACCAAAAATTTGTCGCAGAAGCACACTTTAGGCCGGGTGTCGAACAACTAGACCACAGTAGTGTCCCGCAGCTGGTATTTCTATCACAGATCACTAGCTAGCAGGCAAAGCCAATTTCCCGCTCACGCCACTTCCAGGATCCCAACACTCCCCGTGCTGGGCACATGCGACCGGAGCCGCTACACCCACAGTAGCAGCAGCGAGCAAATAGCGCTCAGGGGCCTGGAACCCGGCATACTGTGTTTGTACAGGTTTGCAGAGGATTCTGCGGAAAAAGTGCGGCTGTGATTTCCTATTGGCGCAGCTCATCGGCAGGACTCGGAAGGGCAGACCAGTCACTGGGGGCAGGGCATCATCCCACTCAGTTTCAGTTTACCCTCCAAGCCAAAGCTCTAAAGGGTTATCTGGGGCTAGGCTAATCCAATCCTGTCAGATGAGACTCAAGCTTGATCTTGATACTGGGAGACATTGAGCAGCAGAGAATACCTTCCGACCTGAGAAATTGGTATAGAAGCCAGCCGCTAGAGGGCAGGCCCGTATCATAAAGTCCGCAGTTAAACCACAACAAAACAGAGCAATCAATATCGAGGCAGGATTTTGGAATGCAGAATTGAATTTAGACTGCAGAGGTTCAAAATTGTTAACACCTGCCATGCCAACTAATATATTCATTAAAATTAGCAACATTAAGATGTTTAACATATCCTTGAAACCTGGCTGCACTGGAGGCCCTTCCCCCCCCCACTCCCAACCTCCTACTAAATTGGTTAATCTCCAGCAGTTACCCCAATGCACACTTTGGGGTCCCCAAGCCTTGGCTGTTGCCAACCTACTCCTAGTATTTTGCGGAATTAGGTAAGCAGGATGCGTCCCTCCAGGGAGAGAGTGTGCATTTTATTCCAATAAAAATATCTGGAATTTGCAAGTGTAGGTGGGATGCATGAAATTCCTAGTTTGGTTTGGATAGTCTTAAGCACGGTGATGGATTTCCTCATGTGTAAGACATCAGGCTGACCAAACAAAATTAATTGGGGTGCTTAGTAACTGATCCCACCACTCATTGAACTTCCGGCTCAGCTCCCTGCTTACCTACCCTACCCCCTCCACCCCCCAGGAGAATAGTCACTTGCCACAGTGAGCTCGACAGAGGATTCCCAGATTGGAACAGAGGTAGGCTGTGAGAATGGTCAAGTGGGGATAGGAGGTGAGGAGGACGGAGGGAGAGGAGGACAGAGCAGGATTGTCGCGGGGTAGGGGAGAGGGATGGAGGCATTTTGGGGGAATGCAGCTCAGGTTGGGGGCGGCAGCCAAAATGCGCACGACGAGACTGGAGGCAAAGCAGGGTAGAGTCAGCCCGCATGCCTAGAGACAGCAGGGGCTAGAGGAGACAGCACAGAGGGGGGAGAGGGGGCAGGGGACTTACAGGGAAAAGAGAGAGGAAGGGAAAGAGGTAAAACTATACTAACCCCAGATCCAGTGATTCAGAAAATGTTTTCAAGATAGTAGAAACATTGGCAGGAAAGAATGCACATATGGTCCACTAATGCCAGCCAAGACTCAAGTGGATCTGTTTCATGACATAATTCTATCTGGCAACAGTATTCCTGTCCCGAAGTACGTAATTATCAGGACTGAGCAGCTTATTGCTTGAAAGTGTCAGGACAACATCACTCCTGTCAATGTCCTATCCTTGTGGGATATTGCTGTGTGCAAATTGTCCGCTGCACTTTTCTTAACAAGTACATAATGACCAGATTTTACATCTTGTGAAGTGCTTTAAGACAGCTCGACAACGTGATCAGGTGCTATATCAAATGCAAGGATTACTATTAGGTAATTCTGCTGCAGCGGAGGACTTGGAGATGGGGGGAAGGGAGGAGTGAACAGACCGAATGAAAAGAAACAACCGAGTGCACGTTTCAAATAAACTACCTGTAATATTCTCTTACACATCTACATCAACAACAACAACAACAACTTGCATGATTAGCATCTCAGTGTGCTAAAGAACCTGTCCTGCTGACTCAGCTGTAAGAAGTTTCCTGGAACAATCACTGACTGTTCTTTGCAAGTTGAAAAAGCGCCAACAACACATTTGTGCCTCATGCATACACCAGGGTAACTTTCACAACCAGTTGAACTAGAATCAGTTCTGAAGCGGTCTGAGACTTCTGGAGCCAGGATACTGTCCCTGAATACATCAAGCACAAGCGCAGGAATCTAAAAAACCAAGAGCAACACATTTTTATCCAGGTTTTATCCAAACTCTGGGTTTACTCTGCACTGCAGGACCCTTGTCATCCCTGAAGAATGAGATGACAAGTGTAGTATGTGTCCTCCTCGACCTCTCTGCCTCCTTCGATACTGTTGACCACTCCATCTTCATACACTACCTCTCCTCCTTACTTAATCTTCGCGGACCTGCCCTTGCCTGGTTCGATTCCTATCTTTCTCACTGTCTCCACTTTGTTGTCTCTAACGGTTTCTCCTTTGGCCCCTCCACTGTCACATCTGGCATCCCTCAGGGCTCTGTCCTTGGCCCTCTCCTCTTTAATATCTACATGCTCCCTCTTGGTGACATCATCCGGAGACATGAGGTCAACTTCCATATGTATGCAGATGACATCCAACTCTCTCTTTCTGCCTCCACCCTCAACTCCAGGACCACTGCTGTCCTGACAGACTGGCTGTCGGACATCAAGTCCTGGATGAGTGCAACCTTCCTACAGTTGAATGTGAACAAGACTGAGGCCCTCCTGATTGGCTCGCGCCAGCGCCTCTGCACCTCAGGCTCTGGCAACATCAACCTCCATGGTTGCACACTACAACTCACCAGCCAGTCAGGAACCGAGGTGTCTTGTTCGACCCTCAACTGTCTTTTCTTCCCCACATCCAAACCATGACCCGCTCTGCTTCCTTCACCTCCGTAACATCGCCCGACTCTGCCACTACCTCACCCCTCAGGCCACTGAAACTCTTGTTCATGCCTTCATCACCTCCAAGCTCGACTATGCAAACGCTCTGCTTGTCGGCCTTCCCAACTCCTCCCTCCACAGGCTGCAGATAATCCAGAACTCTGCAGCCCGTGTCCTCTCCCGCACCAAACTCCATGACCCCATCTCCCCCATTCTCGCCCAACTCCATTGACTCTCTATTCTTCAGAGGATCCAATTCAAAATCCTGGTCCTCACCTACAAAGCCCTCCATGGCCTCGCCCCACCCTATCTCTGTGACCTCCTAACCCCCTACCAACCCGCCCGCTCCCTCCGCTCTGCCGGCTCCGGCCTACTCCATGTCCCCCGACCCACCCGCCCCACCATTGGTGGGAGAAGCTTCAGCCACTCTACCCCCAACCTCTGGAATTTCATCCCCGAATCACTCCACCTCATCCCCTCCTTAACCTCCTTCAAGTCCCGCCTCAAAACCCTCCTCTTCGACCATGCCATTGGTCACCCCCCTTCCCCTCCCCTCTCCCCCCTGACCCCAGCTCGGTGTGAAATACACTATACAAATGTAATCTTGTTGTTGTTGTTGTTTGAAGAAGTAGGCAACTTTGGATCTAAGGTTCCCAAAGCTTTCCACTGTGACGCTAGACTAATCCATACAGAATTAATTGCTATCAACATCTCCATTATTGCAGCATGCAATGATCAGGATAATACATGGCGGCCTAGATGGACCTTGGTCTTTTCTTGTCTAGCAATTCCTATAATCCTATAATCCTTGCATTTGATATAGCGCTTTTCACGTCGGGAGGACGTCCCAAAGTGCTTCACAGAACACACTGTAAAGTGAATTGACTGTATATTTGTGGGCGAGTGCCGCAGCCAATTGCGCACAGCAATGTCCCACAAACAGTCGTGGATTGAAAATGACCAATTTATTATTGTTTTGTTTTTTGTTTTGGAGGGATTATTATTAGGCGTGTGGAATAAGGAAACATGCCCAAGGTTTCGCCCTGTCTGGAATTGAACTCAGGTCTCTCACTTGCAAAGCGAGTGCTCTAACCACTGAGCTACAGGACTCCATTATGTTCCTATGTTCTTAGAAGGGCCTTAGGCAGCAGTAAGAAAAAGGTGTGACTCCTTTCCTACACACCACCAGATACATATGGCAGTGAGGTGCACCATTTACCTTTATTGCTGTGTATATGAAGGCCCTGAACACAGTTTATCGTTGGAGCTAAAATACATACCTGCATTGGGTCTGTGTCAAAGTTTGTCCCTATCAGACACTTTTCATGGGAAGCCTTGTTGTATGAGTTGTTCCTGAGGATACGCATTGAACGTTGCTGGATCATCATCAGTGAAAGATGCCCTGAAACTTGCTGGTTATCTAGCACAACAGAGATTTTCAAGGCTGCTTCTTGCGGACTTACATATTCCATGGTCTGGAACTATGTGCTTAGGTTTGGATGAAGGAGGCTCTTGAGATCCATTTGATCTAATCTTTCCAGAATACACACCCTTACGCTTTCCCATTATGAACATCAAGCTGTTTCTCAAATGTCATGTGTCTTGAAATCAACTACCCTTGCTGGAAAGCTGTTCCAGACTTTATCCTCTATGTAAAGAAATACTCCCTAGTGTCTGCCCCTCATAATAATGTATTTGTTCCTCTTGTGCTGCAGCCTTGGCATAGTGGAAAGTATTAGTTACTTCTCTATCCTATTTAGCATCTTATATATGTTTTTATCCTCCTATATAGGTAAGCAGGGTCTCCTTGGAGCTGAACTGGCTCCAAGGTGACATGCCTGGCATGGAATGTTAGAATTGGGCCGGGCGGGTCCACAGTATTCCAGGGCACTGCTGATGACAGCACAAGCTGTCTGGCTCATCGGCAAGACCTGGAGGGGCAGACCAATTACTTGGATCAAAAAGTCATACTACTCATCTCCTACTACTAAGCCAAAGCCCTAACAGGTTGGGTGGGCCTCGTTGGATAAGCAGTGGGAATGCTTGCTGGACAGTAATATCAATGGCAAGCTACGTGGTTTTAGGTAGTTAAGACTCCAGCATTTACCCCAACGCACATTCTGGGTCCCCTTTGGCTCTCAGTTTGGATACTTTTAAGCATGGTGATGGGTTTCCACATGTGTCAGTCACCCAGCTGATCAAAAAAAATTTTTTATGGTGATCCCATGGCACTATTCAAAATGAGAAGGGATTATCTTCTAGTGTTTGTGGAGTCCTCGGTGATCAGAGCACTCGCCTCGCAAGCGAGAGACCTGGATTCAATTCACAGTTGCTGCACTATATAGTATATTCTGTGAAGTGCTTTCAGACATCTCCTGAAGTGCAAGATGGCTATACCAAAATGTAAGGATCATTATTATCATTCACTTTCTGGCTGTTTGTGCAACTGGGTGCTGCATTCACATACAAAGTCACAGTCACAACACATTACAGTAAATCTTATGGTGCGTTTTGAGAGATCTTCCTGAAGTGAAATGCACTATATCAAAGGCAAGAATTATTATTTTTATACAGGTATTCTCAGTATAGTCTGACCAGAGCACATGCAACTTGTGCATGAAGATGCCGGTGATCTAATTCAGTTGGAATCTGACTTCAACCGGTATGGTATCTGTATGAACCTGGTTTATAACAGCACATTTCATGGTGGTAACCACTGGAATAATGGAAACTCAGTTCCCACCATCAGAACTGCACCAAAGACGCTTGCCCTGTAACCACAAAACAGTATTTAAGGAAAATGTGAAACCATTCAGTCTGAAGTAACTATAAATCAGCGCCCCAAAGAAAGCATAGCTGCATCCTACTCAATAAAGACTGGTAATCATGTAAAGCCACTTAACAATCTGAATAACAACGTGGTGAGAGTATGACAGCTTTACAAGGAATGCGTTGAGTTTCATAAAGCAAGAAAACTGTGTTTTGGATATCAAATATAGAATTACATGGAGTTATACAAAGTAATATGGCTTGCAAACAGGCCATCCAGCCCAACTAGTCGCCTGCTGGGGTTTATACTCCACATTGGCCACACCCCTCCTATTCTCCCCCTCCTATTCTCCCTCTCCTCTTTTCCCATCTCCCTCATCTAAGCATCCGGTTTTCTCTTAAACACGGTGGTGTTTTTTGCTTGAACAACAGCTTCCAGCAGTGATTTCCATATTCTCACCACTCTCTGCATGAAGAGTTCCTCCCAAACTCCCTATAGACCCTCCAAAACTTTCCTATCTCCCAGATAAAATCGGTCATTCATTTCATGGCTGTTTGTGGGTCATTGCTTTGCACTAATTGAGCTGCCGCATTTGCCTGCAAATGCTCAGTAAATTCCTGTGGTTAGCTTTGACACAACCACGAATCAGTCAATAAATTGATAATCGACAAGGCGGAATTAAAATTATCACCAGTCTTAATTCTCAGGATGCACTTTTCACCCGACTATTTTGGATGTGATTGATTATTAAAGCTGTGTAAAACGTAAAATGGTTTGTTCTATTATTTTTGATGCCAGAATTCTTTATCGAATCCATGCTAAAATAGGAAGACAATCAGCAGTTGGAAATGTGAGCTATCTGCAAAGAGAGGACTGGGCATTGAGGGAGAGTGCTGGAGAAATTCAGGAATGTAAAAGCATTCTGTCTTTCAAACAGACTGCGGATTGAGAGAAACTCAAAAATTGCAAATCGAACCTCCACTAGAAATACTATCCACGGAAAGAAGTTCCACCTAGATCTAAATCTAATCTATTTATGTAGCAGTTCAGTATGCCTGGAATTAGGCAATTTATTGAATTCAGTCAGAACTACAAAGTCATTTTCTGCGGTTCTTCAAAAAAAACTTGCAGGAAAACGGCTTCTAAATTAAGATTGTATTTAAGAATTTGCCCGGTTCTGGAGCCCCTGGAACACTACCTGAGTAATGGTGAATAATAATAATAATAATCCTTGCGTTTGATATAGCGCCTTATCATGTCGTTGAAAGGTCTTAAAGCGTTTCACAGAATATACTGTAAAGTGCATTTTGTGGACGAAATTCAGCAACCAATTGCGCACAGCAGTATCACACAAACAGTCATGGATTAAGTGATCAAATTATTATTTTTATTTTTTAGAGGGATTATTACCTCCGAAAACCGATCCACCAATTGACTAACAATCGGGTTCCTACATAGTGCCAGTAAGTTAAATTAACTTAAATTAAATATACAACATACTTAATTCTAGACTCTCTGATTAATGTCTCTTCCTAAAGCTGAAGCCTCTAATAGTGCTTCCCTAGTACAGTACGGTACTGGAGTGTCAGCCTTGACTACGAGCTCAGTCAGGTATGTCAGGTAACTGAAAAAGACAAATATCTTAGCTCAAAGGTTGGAAATTGAGCGACTTGAGTAATTTGATCTAAGAATAAAACAACTTGAGTTTTGCTGGCAATCCACTTTGCACCAATTGATGCTCATTGAATACATTCACAGGGTGAAAAATAAGGCTCCTTTTCAGTAAAAATAACTTGGCCTCATTCTTAGAGCTGGCCTCTTTCTGTTTCTTTTTAAATGTCATACCGTTTCCCTGATGACATTCCTGGAGTTTTTCACCTGTAAAACACACAGTGCAATGCCAGCCAAGTGGAGCAGGGATACATTGCTCCATATTAAGATTGTCCTGGTAGGCTTTCCTGAGAGAAACAGTTGATTTGTTTTAGACATCTGAAAGCATTTTCAGAGAGATATTATAAAACTGATTAAGAATTAATTATTAAATTACCATAAATTTAATTTCAGGTGTTAATGAATAGTCAACAGGTTATTAGTATTATTAATAAACTAATAATACTTGCATTTGATATATTTCATGTCTGGAGGGTGTCTCAAAGCGCTTCACAGGTTAGACTGTAAAGTGTATTGTGGCAGCCAGTTTGGCACAGCAATGTCCCACAAATAGTCATGAAGTGAAGTTTTTTTTTATCTGGAAGATTGTTGGCCAGGATAGTGGAGAAACTCCTTTCTCTTTTCAAATAGCCATCATGTACTCAGATACTGGGAACTAAAATCAGTTACGATGGTATAAAATAATAATAATAATAATAAGGTGGGAGAGGGTCAGGCTCCTGTACATCCACATCCATTTTTGATGTGATTAATATTGAATTCGGAGGGAAGGGGACGAGGTCGACAATAGCGTACTTCGAAGTTCTTTTAAATTAGATGAGGGATTTAAGGGCCGATTCTCAATAGGGAGGCAGGTCTCCTTCCAACTAATGTCATCATTAATTTTAAAGTGGGTTGTTCCCAGAGCCTTTCACCAGAGAATGGGACTTAGTCCGTGTCCTCTCACACTACCTGTTAGCAAGAATCGCGTATCCTAACCCTAAACTAAACTCCTCCGATGGCCTCTCAACTTCACCATCCTCATAAAAATACAAAATCCAGATTGTTTGCAATCCACTGGGAGCATTCCTGACATTGTAACAATAATGTCCCGTCAGGTGTGTTCCTGGCTCACGAATACAAGGATTTTAAAAATTATTAACTTACATTAAGTTTCTCAATTCCAGACAAAGGGAAATTTCCACCTGTAGCTGGTTTGGTGTAAGGATGTAAGTATTTCCACTTGTCAGACATCCTGATGACCCCCCCCCCAAAAATACATCAAATTACATGACAGGGATTTCTCTGTCAGTGTCAAATGACTGTCATTCGTTTCGGGGTGTTTAATTTTAGCCTGCTTCCAGCTGGCATCTCCCTACCTCTCCGACCTGCTTACCCCTCCAACCCACAATTCGCTGCCTGCACTTGACTGGCTCCAGCCTCCTGCGTGTCCCCCGTGCTCTCTGTTCCACCATTGGTAGCCGCACTTCCAGCCACTATGCCCCGAAACTCTGGGATATTCTTCCTCTATCCCTCCGCTTTGCCCGTTCCTTCCCTTTTTCAGGTCACGCCTGAAGACCTTCGTATTCAACCGTGCCTACAGTCACCTACCCCTCCACCCCAGCTCGGGGTATTGTCAAGCGCTCTGGGATGCTACCATGCATGAGGGGCGCTATATAAATGCAAGTTGTTGTTGTTAAGTAAGTAATTAGGTGGGCAGGATGCATCCTTCGAGGAAGCGAGTGAGCATTCCCTGGTGCTAGGAGTCATTGAAATAAGGCTCGCGCCAATTTCAACCCTCCCTCCCCTGCCATCTGCTGTCAGAGGGGGCAGTAATATCAACGTTTCGAGTCCATGATCCTTCATCAGAGCGCCAGGAGTTCTGACGAAGGGTCATGGAACAAAAACGTTTACCCACTTTCCTTTCTCCATAGATGCTGCCTGACCTGCTGAGTGTTCCCAGCGACTTCTGTTTTGGTTTCAGATTTCCAGCATCTGCAGCATTTTGGTTTTATTGGGGCATTAATGTCTACGTCAGGGGGAAAATTCACGTCTGACATGAGGGGTGCATTGACATCTGACATCTGGGACGGGGTGGGGGGAGCTTTAACATCCCATGTCCTCCCTTGCCTCAGACTCCACGACCCTATCACCTCCACCCTCGCCTGACTCCATTGGCTCTCCATCACAGAGGATACAGTTCAAGACCTTGGTCCTCACTTTCAAAGCCCTCCATGGCCTCGCTCAACAACAATAAGATTGCATTTATAGAGCGTCTTTCACGTCGGGAGGACGTCCAAGGCGCTGGACAGTTGGGTCAGGAACCGAGCAGGGGGGAAATGGTCAGGGTGAGGGGAGGGAAGGGAGGGAGCGAGGAGGGGGTAGAGAGTCAAGAGGGGAGGTGAAGGCACGGTTGAAGAGGAAGGTCTTGAGACCGGCCTTGAAGGAGGAAAGGGAGGAAGCAGCCTTGGATGCTGATGCTGTCAGCGCCTGAGGTGCGGAGGCGCTGATGTGAGCCAATCAGGAGGGCCTTAGTTTTGCGCACGTTGAGCTGAAGAAAGTTGTCTCTCGTCCAGGACTCGATGTCGGACAGGCAGGCTGTCAGGACATCGGTGGTCGTGGAATTGAGGGTAGAGGAGGAAAGGTAGAGTTGGGTGTCATCCGAATACATGTGGACGTTAACCCCATGTCTGCGGATGATGTCACCACAGGGGGAGCATATAGAGGGTGAAGAGGAGGGGACCGAGGACAGAGCCCTGAGGGATGCCGCACGAGACAGTGCGGGGGCTGGAGGAAAAGCCGTTAGCGGAGACAAAATGAAGACGGTGGGAGAGGTAGGACCTAAACCACTCAAGGACAGGGCCTTGAAGGTTGAGGTGGGAGGACAAGCGGTGGAGGAGGATAGAGTGGTCGACCGTATCGAATGCGGCCGATAGGTCGAGGAGGACGAGGAGGCAGAGGGAGCCCTGGTCGCAGATGGTCAAGATGTCATTAGTGCCCTTGACCAGGGCGGTTTCCGTGCTATGGGCAGCACAGAAACCCAACTGGAGGGGTTCAAAAAGTGAACGGGTGGAGAGGAAAGAGCGCAGCTGGGAGGCGACGACTCTTTCGAGAACCTTGGACAGGAAGGGAAGGTTGGAGATGGGCCGGTAGCTTGATAGCTGTGACGCATCAAGGGAGGGTTTTTTTATTTTTAGAGTGATGGTGGCAGTTTTGAGGGGAATGGGAACAGAGCCAGAGGAGAGGGACAGGTTAATGGTGTCTGTGAGAAGTGGGGCAAGGAGGTGGAGCTGGGAGATAAGGAGTGGAGTGGGGATGGGTTTCAAGGACAGGATGAGGTTGGTGACAGAGGGTGGGGAAACGGGTTTGAAGATGTGTAAGGGAGGGTAGGAGTCGGAGTGTGGGAGGAAGGGGTGGGGGGTGGGTGGAAGTTGGAGGGGCAGTGACCGTGGAGTGGATTCCCTTGATTTTGGATTCAAGGAAATCCAGCATCTCCTCGCAGTGAAGGTTGGTGGAGATGACCTATGCGGGGTGGACGGAGGAGTCGGGATGTGGTGGAGAACAGAAGCCTGGGGTTCTTCTTCGCCTCCAGGATTATCCTGTAGTAGAAGGACGACTTGGCCGAGGCTAGAGTGGAGCGGTAGATTTTGAGGAGGTCCAGCCAGATTTGCCGGTGGACCGTTAGGCCAGATTTGAGGCAGGTGCGTTCAGCGGCCCGCACCTGGCTCTTCAGTGAGCGGAGGTGGGTGGTGAACCAGGGGGAGGAGCGAGAGTAAGAGACAGTACAGAAGGTGATGGGGGCAAGTGTCGAGTGTGGAGGAGAGGGTGTTGTAGAGGAGGGTGAGAGCAGAAGAGGGGTCAGTGAGGGATGAAGGCCAGAGGGAGAGTTCAGAGGACTCCAAGGCAGCGGTTAGAGAGTGTGGGAGTAACTTCTTCCAGGGGCGGTAGAAGATGGTGGTGGGTCTGGTGGAGGTGGGGAGGGGGTGAAGGTGGTGAAGGAGATGAAGTGGTGATCGGAGATGGCCTTATCGGTAATGGTGACATCCAAGACACTGAGGCCGGGGTGATCAGCAAATCGAGTGGGTGGCCGTGAACGTGAGTGGCGGAGTTGAAGTGAGGGAGAGGTTGAGCGAGGAGAGGAGGGAGGAGAAGTCCGAGGAGGTGGAGCAGGAGGGGGTGAAGTGCAGGTTGAAGTCGCCCAAAATGATGAGGCGATCAGAGCAGAGGCAGAGAGATGTTAGGAGGGTAGAAATGTCGGAGATGAAGGTGGGAGAGGTAGAGGAGGAGGATTTTGAGTGAGAGATGGGAGGGGTGGGAGAGGCTGAGGTGCTCGAAAGAGGGGAACGAGCCGGAGGAGTAGGGGGATAGGGCAAGTGGTGCCCTTGAGATAAGGGCTACACCACCGCCAGGGCGGTTGGGGCGAGGGATGTGGTGGGAGGTGTCGCCGGGTGGTGTGGCCTCCGTGAGGGGGAAGGTGTGGCCCGGGGTGAGCCGGGTTTCCGTTAAGGCCACGATGTCAACGCTCTCTCAAGCCGCTGTAGGGCAGGGGTCACGGTGCTGTGATTGTTGTTGTTGTTGTTTGTTGTTGTTGTTGTTGTTGATGATGATGTCAGAGAGGGGGGAGTGTGTGGCTTATGAACGATGTGACGTCAGAGAGGGGCATTAACCTCTGACGTCGGAGTGGGCGGAGGTCAGTGACGTCCGACGTCAAAGCGGAGTGGGGGGTGGAGGGAACGTGACGTGAGACGTCAGGAGCGAGGTGCTGGCCGGCTGGTTGGCGAGCGAGGCTGGAGCGGGCGGGCGGGATGAGCGCGAGGATCGGGGGTTGAGCGCGAGCGCGAGAGGAGAGCGCGAGCGAAGGAGGAAGAAAGAGGTCGCGAGTTGAGGGGGACTGAGGACAGAGCGCGCGCGCGAGCGGCGCCTCCTCCTCCTCCTCCTCTTCCCCCCCCCTCTCCCACCACCTGACAGACAGCCCACCCGCACGAGACACACACACACACACTCGCGCGCGCGCACACACACACGGAGAGAGAGAGCGAGAGAGCGCGCGATGAGCGTCCAGGGACCAACGGCCGCGGCGCCAACCGTCACCGAGGAACCGGGCGCCTCTGCCGCCGCCGCCGCCGCCGCCAGGAAGCGCCAGGCCAGCGTGGTGGATGAAGGAGCCATCCCGAAGCCGCAGCAGCACTCCAAGCAGCAGCAGCAGCCGCCGCAGCAGCTGATCAGCGTGGACGTGGCCGGCATCCTGCTGCAGTTCGCCAAGACTTTTGTCATCATCTTCCCGGTCTACGCGCTGGGCTACTTGGGCCTGAGCTTCAGCTGGGTGCTGGTCGGCCTCTTCTTCTTCTTCTGGTGGCAGAGGAACCGGGGCAACAAGCGCTCGCGCCTGTCCCGGGCACTGGCCTTCCTGGAGCATGAAGACACCTTCCGAGAGGAGATCAAGAGCTCGGACCTGCCGTCCTGGGTGAGTGAGTGAGGGAGGGAGAGGGGGAGGGGGGGAGAGAGGGAGAGGGAGTAGGCGTTGAGGTGTCGCTTTGCTGCTCTCTTATTACCACCGCCCCCACCCCAGGCTGCTCAGCACAGGAGAAGGGAACCTTTCAGCTGCCGCCAGGTGGGCCGCCGGTCCAGTGGTGGCTGTGTGGGTGGGTGGGTGTCTGGCTGTGTGTGTGAGTGGGTGGGTGGGGGGTGTGTGGCTGTGTGGGTGGGTGGGTGTCTGGCTGTGTGGGTGGGTGTCTGGCTGTGTGTGTGTGTGAGTGGGTGGGGGGGTGTGTGGCTGTGTGGGTGTGTGGGTGTCTGGGTGGGTGTCTGGCTGTGTGTGTGAGTGGGTGGGGGGGTGTGTGGCTGTGTGGGTGGGTGGGTGTCTGGGTGGGTGTCTGGCTGTGTGTGTGTGTGAGTGGGTGGGGGGGTGTGTGGCTGTGTGGGTGTCTGGCTGTGTGGGTGGGGGGGAAGTTCATGGCGGTGCCGGCGATTGTTAACTCGAGTTTCACCGTCAATCTGACATCTCACTAATTCACTCCTGTCTTTGATTGAGGGACTGACTGACTGACTGACTGCCTGAGGGACCGACTGGTTGAGTGACTCATAGAGTGAGAGACCAACTGATTGACCCGTTGAGTGAGGGACTGACTCACTCGTGGAGTGAGGGACTGACTCACTCGTCGAGCGAGGGTCTGACTGACCCGTCGAGCGAGGGTCTGACTGACCCGTCGAGCGAGGGTCTGACTGACCCGTCGAGCGAGGGACTGACGGTGATTTGATTCAGGATCGCTCCCCGGAGATACAGCCGTTCTGTGTGTCGTTCATTATCGGCGCAAAATGCCCGTCCGCTGCAGATGATCAGGAAGTGCAGGAGTTTGTTTTCGCAGTGCCTGAAGTGTTCCGAGAAAGCGTGTTCCTGCTCAAGGTGGACCAGTCCAGCCTTGTGCTATCAGCACTCAGCGCTCTCTTTGCTGTGGGTGTTGGAAAAGCAAACTTCGAACGCTGTAAATTTTTAGCTGTCGTACTGTACTCATTATACTTCCCACTTTTGCAGTGGGGCAGCATTCATTCATCCATTCATTCATCCATTCATTCATTCATTCATTTGCAATACACAGTACCGTATCTGTTTTTGCAGGAACATCAACTTGAACCACGCTCTCTGTTCTGCAAACCACGCTTGCCATGCGTTTGGCAGCTGGTTGGCAGGTTGCTGTGAAACGGATTCAACCCCTCCCCCCCCCCGAGGAGTGTCACAAATTGTAAAAGCCTCATTCTCGACGATTGCCTGTTGGTAGCTGAGCGTGGAGAGTCGACAGCTGAGAGCGTGTGAAAATTAGCACTGTCAGATTTCCACACCTCCTCGCCCCCCTCCTCCTAAACTTAAGGGCAGGTTTGGGGTGGAGCCAATGTCGACATCTGTTACACCGGTTTGTGCTCCTCAAAAGCTATCCTGGTGACCGGGTGATCGGATCACATATTGCAAAATGCAGCATTTGTGGTTCCGGCACTTCTGACGGTTCTCTGGAATGTTTTTATGGTGTCTGCAAGAATTAGGGTACTCTGACTACGATCTATTTAGATATTTGATAGAAGGTACTTTTTGAAATTCAAATGAGTGGCAGCAACTAACTTTTTCGATGTGTTTGTCTTGTGATTTTCACTGATCTGAATGTGACTGGAATAAAACCAATCTCTCATTTGTGACACTTTTATCAAACTGTTGCTTCTCGAAGCGCTTCGAATTTGAAATGTTTAAGTGACTGAACTGAAAATGGGTATTCAAAAAAAATTGTTCTTAAACTGGAGACTTAGTTTGTTTTGCTGCAGGACAAAATCCTCTGAAGCTGAAACAAAAAGATTCCATCTCTCTTTTGCGCTGAGTGCAGTATTGAACAAAAGCACAAGCTTCAAAATTAAGAAGGAATTTAAGGAATTTCCACAATTCTGTACACACTTACAATTTAAGAATTTGGTCTTAAGGCTAAGACCATGTGGAAAGTTCATACTTCACAGCAGAACCTAAAAATGCTCAATGATGATGCTCTTCCTTTAGTGATCTATTTTCCTAAAACGTGTTCTTTTAATGCTTTGAGGTTTCAGTATAGCTGACACTGCAGTGCTGGAGAATTATCAGATGAGTCATTAAACTGAGAATCCTGTCTAACTAATCAGATTTGACACTAAACATCCCATTTAACATCCAAAAAGAGAAGGGGATTTCTCTTTCTGCCCTGGCTAACAATCCCACAGATAAAATGGTCATTCACTTCATTGCTCTTTGAGGTACTTTGCTGTGTAAATTTGTAGGCAGTCGCATACAAAATACAGTCACTACACTTTACAATGAATTCTATTAAGTGTTTTGAGAATCATACCAATATCAAAGTCGCAACACAACATCAAATGCAAGGATTATTGTTAGACTGGATGGTGCATTATAATAATAATCCTTGCATTTAAGATATCATGTCTTTGAGACATCTCAAAGCACTTCACAGAATATACTGTGAAGTGCAAACACACAATCACTATACTAAACAGGAATTATCCATGAAACACTATGAGATGTTTTGACATTTTGGCCCTTGGCATCAAATGTAAGGATTATTTATAATAATAATCCTTGCATTTGGTATTGTGCATCATCATGTCAAAATGTCTCAAAATGCACTGGACAGTCAGGGATTTGGATCCGAGCAGCAGGTTGGGATCAGGAGGGGTGGAGGGCATCAGGACTGTATTGGAGTGTCAGCCGAAAATATGGGTTCAAAGTTTTGTCGCGGGGCTTGAACCCACAAACTTCTCAGAGGCTCAGCTACGAACTGAGACAGGACGACACAATATTTTATAATAGGATTCTAGTTTATAAATCACGAGTTCTGATTGAGTGAGAGTCTGGTTGTGATACCCACAGTTGGTAAATAATGCAGATGAAATTCCAAAGAAAGGGTATATAAAGTGTTGCTGTATGTTGCTGCGTCACTTATGGTAGTAATAACAACAAAAATAACCTTTACATTTAATATAACCCCTTTTCCATCGGAGGACGTACCAAATACTCATCCGTAATCTTGCACTCTTCACCAGCTAGGTTAGAAATGCTGCACAGTTGTAGTTCATACAAGTGACGTGGACAAAGGGTCTACTCTGTAGTTATAATAAAATCCACATCAGTGCTATTGTGAAGTATTGTGCAGATGTTTTGGACATCTCTGCAGTTGGGAGATAATCAGATTCAGAGTAACTGAGCGATATCACAAATGTCAAGTTATTACAAATGTCTCGTTCCTGATGCCACCAGGAAATGCATAAGTGGTCAGTGAGCTGTGGAAGTTTGGCATCTTGGATGATAGAAAAGTTTATAAGATGCAACTGAAAAGCTCTTCTGAGGAGATATTAACATGGCTTAATCCACATTTTTGGCAATTTGTCTCATTATGTTTGCTTAATTTCCACAAGCAGAGTATTCAGCCTTCCCTGCCAGGGCTGCTGTTATTTGGGCACACTTACATTTGTAAATGTCACCAGCTAGTTCATGTGAGTGACCTGGACAAAGGGTTTATTCTGTAGTCATAATAAAATCCACATCAATGCTGTATGTCCTATTTCTCATACTGGGCTCGATTGAGTCTCAGTGCACCTTATTGTGTTTGCTATTGCCTTGAGCTGGAAAGGGTTAGGCTGTGCTATAATTGTTATCGCATTACTATAACATTGTAAAAGAGTAACCCGGCCATCGACTTGTATGCTTTCAGCCATTCTCCCCACTTCTGTCTTTGGACTGCATCCCGATTCCCTCCTTACTTCATAGAATCATAGTATTATACAGCACAGAAGGAGGCCATTCGGCTCATTGTGCCCGTGCCAGCTATTTAAAGAGCTATCCAAATTAATCTCAATCCCCCGTTCTCTCGCCATAGCCTTGCAAATTTGTCCTCCCCAAATATCTATCCACTTCTCTCTTGAAAGTTGTTCCCGATGTGAAAGACGCTACACAAATGTAATTTTGTTGTTATTGTTGCTGTTATCAAATCTGCTTCCACCACTCTTTCAGGTAATGCATTCCAGATTTGAAAATTCACTGTCTGAAAAATTTCTCCTCATCTCCTCTCTGGTTCTTTTGACCACTCTCTTAAATCTGTGTCCCCTGGTTACCAACCCCCCGCCAGTGGAAACAGTTTCTCCCTATTCACTTTATCAAAACCTTTCATAATTTTGAACACCTCTATTGAATCTCCCCTTAACCATTTCTCCTACAAGGAGAACAATCCCAGCTTCTCTCGTCTCCACATAACTGAAGTCCCTCATTCCTGGTACCATCCTGATGAACCTCCTTTGCACCATCTCCAAGACCTTGACACCCTTTCTAAAGTGTGGTGCCCAGAATTGAACATAGTACTGTAGCTGAGACCTAACTAGTCTTTTATAAAGGTTCATCATAACCTCCTTATTTTTATATTCTATGCCCCTATTTATAAAGCCAAGGATCCTGTATGTTTTTTAACAGCTTTATCTATCTGTCTTGCCACCTTCAAAGATTTGCTTATCTCTGCTGCTGTACCCCCTTTAAGATTGTACCATCTAGCTTTCATTGCCTCGTCTCATTCTTCCTCTCAAAATGCATCACTTTGCATTTCTCCGCATTAACTTAATCTGCCATGTTTCTACCCATTTCACCAGTCTGTCTTAAGTCTTCCTGCAGTCTGCTACTATTTTCCTCACAGTTTACTACTTTTCCTAGCTTTGTATCATCTGCAAACTTTGAAATTGTGCTCCCTACACCCAGTTCCAGGTCATTTATATAGATTAAAAAGAGCAGTGGTCCTAATACCGAACCCTGGGGGACACCACCAGTCAAAAAACAACCGTTCACCACTACTCTCTGCTTTCTGTCTCCCAGACAATTCTGTATCCATGCTGCCACTGTCCCTTTAATATCATGTGCTTCAATTTTGATAACAAGTCTATTATGTGGCACTTTATCAAATGCCTTTTGAAAATCTCAAAATACTACATCAATTCACTACCTTCATCCATCCTCTCCGTTACTTCGTCAAAATACTCTTTATCAAGTTTGTCAGACATGATTTGCCTTTAACAAATCCATGTTGGTTGTCCTTTATTATCTTCTATATTTTTGACCTGACATTTATCATAAGCCTCCTTTTTCTGTTTCATTTTAATTTCTTTAGTCATCCAGGGAGTTTTTGATGCCCTACCTTTCCCCTTCGTAGGAATGTATTTGTTCTGTCCCCGAACTATCTCCTCCTTGAAGGCTTCCCATTCCTCATTTACTGTTTTACCTACCAATCTTTCTTTCCAGTCCACGATGGCTAGATCCCTTTTCAAATCACTGAAATTAGCCCTCTTCCAATTGAGTATCTTCACTTTTGATTGTTCCTCATCCTTTCCATAAATACTCTAAATCTAATGATGTTGTGATCACTCTTATCCAGATGCTCTTCCACTGAAACACGTTCCTCTTGCCCCTCTTCATTCCCCAGAACTAGATCCAGCATTACTTCCTTCCTCGTTGGGCTGAAACATACTGATCAAAAAAGATCTCCTGCACACATTTCAGAAATTCTTCCCCCTCCTTGCCCTAACCTTAACCCTTGCCCTTTATACTGTTTTTTCTCTAGTTCATAGGATAATAGTTAGGATAATTGAAATGCCCCATTATCACTACTCTAATGGTTTTACATCTTTCTGAAATTTGCTTGTAGATTTGCTCATTCATCTCCTTCCCACTATTTGTTGGTCTATACATTACACATAGTATACTTCCTTGCTGCCCACTTCAAGACTTGCCTCTTTGATTGTGTTTTCAGTCATCTTTCCCCCACGCCCCCTTGAGTTCCCAGCAGCTGTGTAAAGTGCTTTGAGACACCCTCCTAACATGAAAGGCACAAAGTAACTGTAAACCGTATTGTATGAATTATATTATAAGTAGAATTTACAATTAGTTTTGTCAGTTATGTGAATTGAGACTGCAAAAATTGGTATGGTTATTGGGGTTTTAACTGATTCAAAATTAAGTAAATTTCATGAAGAGCTGGAAATCAAACTGGCCTCCTTTATGAACTTAAGGTTTCTGGAAGCCTCATTTTTGCACAGTGATAGGCTACTGTAGCCTTTTCAACCGAGTGCAGAGATTCTTTCAGTTACAAAGATCACTAGACTCGATGAGGATAGCTAACCCCATATATTGTGTGGGAGTCATGGCTGGGCTGTCATCCATCCCAAGAATTGCTGGCATTTCGGAATTTCCATGTTTGTGCCAGGGGCAGGGTGGCTGTTTCAGTTGCATCTTGCACTACATTTCGGTAGTCTAACAATCTGCTCTGAATTTACACGTGTGTAGAAACTTTCACGTGGGAGAATGCCGTATAGCATTTGCAAAGACAGAATGGGAGTCTGAGCTATGTAGGAGATTGAATTGGTGGGGTGGAGGGGGACAGGTGATTGAAAGCAGGTTGCCAGCAGCAAATCCTCATTTCTCCTTGTGGGCAGCTTAATGCTTAAGAGTAATGCCTGGTGTATGTGGGCACTCAGAGATACCTTTGCTGGTAATGCGATAAGTTATGGGATAATCACTATGGTTTCTCCAAATCATTGTTTTTCTCGTCTTCAACCAGGATGGTCAAAGTCATGAGATATCTGCCCTCATTATGGTCTATATCAGCACTTATAAAACCACTTATTGTCCAGAAAAAAAATCAGATTGCTCACTTAAGCATTATAGGAAAAATACTACAAGACATGGACCTGCTGGATTTCAGCAGTTTTGAAATTGGCAGCTTGCCTTATTTTGCCCTGAAATTAACTCTATTGTTCCCTTTCACCTCACCCGGAACATGGTTTGAATTAATTCAAATTCTCCCAAAATGAACGTAGAGTCTGGGAAAGTTAGGGCCAAGGTTTCTAGGCAGTGGAAATCATTGCATTCTTTGAAGATGACCAGTTTTCCTGCTTCAATTTATTAACAAGAAAGGAATTGATACCAATTATGGCAAAGTGGAAAAGAGCACCAGATTTCCAAATATAGTCGGGTTAGGCTGCACATTTGGGTCCAGTTTTCAAATCTGTCATATAATGTTTACGATACAGTACTGTAGAATACATACAGTATTTATATTTATATAGTGCCTTTCATCCTGGGAGGACATCCTACAGCCCTCGAACATTTAAAAGCCACAAAACTTAATTGGCTACTGAGTGTGCGAGAGAGGAAATTGTTCTAAAATGTATTGAAATAAGATTTCAATGCAAAACTAATTCAATCAAGGTCTGTCTTCATAACTAATTCAATCAAGGTGGACGTTAATGGTACTGTTCGAAAAGAGAAGGGAGTTTTTTCTGATATCCTGGTCTCAATATAAAATTAATCATTCACCCCATGACAGTTTGTGGGGCATTGCTGTGCACAAATTGGCTGCAGTGTTTGCCCACAAAACATATAGCCACTGCACTTATATTACAGTATATTCTCTAAAGCGCTTTGAGATGCCCTCCTGATGTGAAAGGAGCTATACCAAGGATTATTATTAGTTCAGCTTGTTTCCTTATTAGCCTGAAATAATCTTTAAAAAGAGTGTTTCCTCTGTACATTATTGGTTTGTGGGTCACTTCCACTCCTTTTTGTAGACTTAATTCTGTTTAGAGTAGATGGTCTCGTGTGCAGTGAGGAGATGGCATCTCAGTTGAGAGCAGCTAATCAATGAGGTGGAGGAAATGCCTTGCAGTGACATGCCCAGTGTACAATCCGAGACTCAGTTTTGCTCCCGACTAACGGTTCATATTTCACAATATATAATTTTAATATCCTTCATTTCTTTTGGGGTCATTCTGCTCTAGGTGTAGAGAATTTTTCTTTGTGGGTTTGTAACAGAATGAATAGAATTATTATGAGCACGCACTGGGAAGATTTGCTGCATTTGCCAAGTGTAGCTAAACAATTAGTATCAGCGAAGTGATTCAAAAAACAAAATCATGTGAACCTTTCAGTTAGTTGTAAATGAATCTTATGCTTCAGTAAATAATAATCCTTTCATTGAATATGAAACTTATCACATTGCAATGTCTCAAGTGCTTCTCAATGTTTTAGTTTAGTGACTGGTATTTATGGGCAAATGCAGCAGCTATTTTGCACATAGTGCCACAAACAGCCAGGAGGTGAATGAGCAAATTTAACTGGGGGATTGTTGGTCAGGACGCCAGGAGAAACTCCTCTTTTAGAATAGCATTATGGATTCTTTCACATCACCTAAACAGACAGACGAGACCTTAATTTAATGTTTCATCAGAAGAACATCATCTGCCGACAATACAGCAACCCCTGGCACTGAACTGGAGTGTCAGCCTTTAGCTCCAATTTCCTAATTGAGCACTTGAACACACACACCTCTGATCCAGAGAAAGGAGTGGAAATTACTGGCTTGAAAACCTTACCTGCATTTTTCTCTACTGATCTGAGCCAATTCTGCACATATTTTCACATTCATCAGTTTAAAATTTACTTTTTTAACAAAAAGTTATACTTGCTTGTGATACTCTCAATAAAGAAGTTATTTGTTATCCACACAAAGATTCTGATCCGTTTATTTCAGTCGCTTGTTTGGAGGCTTTAACTGAAAGCCATTCCAGTCAATAATGTGGAATTTGGGCTTGTCGAGCTATTTCATTAGCATTCTTGTTGCTTTTTTTTGCACCATTTCCAGTGTCTCTGTGGTCTCTGTATAACTGAAATGGAAAGAATACTTCAAGTGTTGTTTCATCAGCACTTCATAAGAGTATGCGTATAACCTTTTGGGCTTTCCACTTAATGTATCCAAGTGGTCACCCTACTGTTCCATTTGTCTAAGCTATGTTCTGTGAAGCGCTTTGGGACGTCAAGAAGACGTGAAAAGCGCTATATCAAATGCAAGGATTATTATTATTATAACCTCTTGTACACTTTGAGAATTTGGGCTTTCAGCATACCTAAGACATACATACATTGCCATTACTATGGAAACCCCCTGACCTTTGAAAATGGTTTTGGTTCTTGTAGCTGAATGTCAGCATGACAGAAGCCATACTCTTTGGCTCCTGTCAACGTCTTCTCTCCTGTGAGTCTGAACTCCTCAACCTCCCAGGCTCTCCCTCAAACTCACCGAACCCGTGCGCAACTTAGGCTTCAGGTTCAATCCCCAGCTTTCCTTTTTATCCACATCCGTTCCCTGACCAGGACCGCTTTTTTCCACCTTGGTCACAAGCCTCCATCCATACCTCACAGCCAATGCAGTCAAAATCCTCTTCCACACCTTCGTCACTTCCCTATCCCAATGCCCTCCTCACTGGTCTCCCTAGCTCCACCATATACAAAATTAGATTAATTCAAAACTCCGCTGCCCAGATACTCATCCTTAGAAAACTCCACTCCCCCATTACACCATCCTTGTCAGACTCCACTGTCTCCCAATTACTGAATGGATCGATTTCAAGATTCTCACTCGTTTTCAAATACCTTCATGTAGCTCGCACCTCCCTACCTATCCAATCTGCTTACCCCCACTTCATCACCCCCTGGCTCCACTCTGCTGGCCCCAGCCTCCTGTTGTCCCTTGACCCTCTGCTCCACCATCAGTGACTGTGCCCTCAGCCACTACGCCCCAAAACTCTGGAACTCTCTCCCTCAATCCCTCCTTCTGCTGCCTCCTTCCCCACCTTCAAGTCCCATCTAAACTCCTTCCTTTTTGATCATGCATACGGTCACCTTCCCCCTCCCTCTTCCCTGGCTCAGTGTTAGACTCTGCCATTGTCAACTACTTGGGGACGAGAACAAGAACCCTTATTAAGCTCCAGTGCTTTCTTTATATTTCACTTTTCTTACATTTCTGATAGGAAAACAACCGCATCTTCTCATACTTTTAGCTATGCTCTGAGCTCTCTACATTTTCCACACTTGGCAGCAGTACAGAAGGTCGCTATAAATCCTCTACCTCGAGCTGTAGATTTGGGGAACAACCTCCTAGTAAAGTAGGTCATCTGGGTCAGCTGTGATTTTTAAAAGGGAGCTGGATCAATCATTGTTGAAAAAAGGAGTTGACGGTTATAGGCATGTAACTGCCTGATTAACATGGGTGATAGAGAAAGTATTAACATCCCTTGTGTTGCCCCGCCTCCCTGTGTTGCCCTGCTTTATGGTGCCCCCCCCTCATGGTGCCCCACCCCCCCCGTGGTGCCTCCCCCCATATTGCCCTGCCCCCCTGTGTTGACCCCCCGTGTTGCCCTGCCCACCCTGTGTTGTTCCCCCCCCCGTGTTGCCCCGCCCCCCTTTGTTGTCCCCCCGTGTTGCCCCGCCCCTCCTGTGTTTCCCCGCCCATGTTGCCTCCCCCTGTGTTGCCCCACCCCCCTTGTGTGGTCCGTATCTCCCACCAATGGGGTTGGACTTGTTATACTTTGGTTTATGCTTCCATTGGTATATTTTAAGGTTTCACCTGATCGGTTCAGGAGCTCTCTTACATCTACGACTACCACCTTTGTAATCTAATTTAAACAATCCCTAATCATACCATCTATCCTGTCTGCCAACACCTCCACCCCCTTCTGTTCAGGTGGAACCCATCTAGTCTGCATAGGTGTCCCCTAATCCAAAAGGTGCCCCACTGTCTGAGGAACCTAAGGACTGATTCCCTACACCAATACCTTAGCCATGAATTGATCTGCCTTATTACTCTCTGTCTCTCCTTACTGGCTCGTGGGGAGTAATAGACACAAACTTGTGGGATGTTTTCCCAGAGCAGTGTTTTTTTGCCTCGAGTCATCTCAGAATAAACCAAACAACAATTTGCATTTATATAGTACCCCTTACACATGCTAGTGTCCTCGAGCTTGTGACAGTGGCGGAGTACAATGCTAAGCTGGGGGGTGGGGGTGGGAAAGTAGGCACATTAACATAAAATATAAAAGAAATATATTTTACTTATGTTATAATATATTCTGCAAGTGTTATTTGTATTGTACAAATACTTATGTAAACGCAGACTGAAGCCCTGGGGTGCTTAGGGAGTTTCTCCTGATGTGAAAGGCAGTTTACAAACGTACAAACGAGCGAACTGAGCAATAATAAAGTCATTGAAAAATCTGAGGCCCAAAATTCCACCACGTAAAACCATTTTGACATAAAATCTAAGATCGCTTATGCAAAATAGTGGGTAATACTTAAATTGAGTCTTAATTTAGTTAGTAGCTGGTTCTTAAAAAGAACTGGCTTCCAAGTGAAGATTATATTTCTTTCATAATTCTGTGCAGTCTTAGATGTTTAATTTGGTTCTTAAATTTTAAGATAAAATTGTTTTACAGACCAGGACCAGGTGAAATTTCAGAATTCTGATTCAGCAATGACTGAATTGCATCCAGAGATTATTAAACACAGATGCTAACCAGTGAACAGATGACATAGTACCAGAATGAAGCAAAGATCAAGTTAGTTGGGTTTCTAAAGCATGTTTTTTGTTTTAGTTCTTTGTTATGTGAGGAAGAGAGCAACGGGAGGAAAGAGTCCACATTTCAGAGTTCTGTATGATGTGTGTACATGTGTATATATATATATACATTGTGTATATGTGTTGCTTTCAAACAGTCATTGTTCAGATTGTGCTTCAGCAGGTTTAGTCTTAAAAATAACTATCATGTGAGTACAAACTAACTGTGTCAGAGGTTAAATCTTCCCCTGGGTGGTTAGTTCTGCAGAGAGTGACTCCTGGAGAGACTTCTGTTTTTGTGGATTTACAGTGTAGTTAATCTCCGATTCCAGCAATCTTTGTGATGATGTAAAGTACTAATACGCAGCACGTAAATTAAGTTGTTGTGCAAATATGGTTTTAAAATATACACCATTTAAATTCAATAAAATGATAAAGACTTTCAATACTTAAAAGGACTTTCCAGAACAACAACAACAAAATTACATTTGTATAGAGCCTTTCACGTTGGGTGGACGTCGCAAGGCGCTGGACAATTAGTGCTTTGGACCCAAGCTTGGGATTGGGATCGGGGAGGGTGGAGTGCAAGGGGGGAAGGAAGGTGAACAAAGGCACGGTCAAAGAGGAGGGTCTTGTGTCAGGTCTTGGAGGAGGCAAGGGAGGGAGGAAGGCAGAGGGACTGCGGGATGGTATTCCAGAGAATGGGGGCAGTGTGATAGAAGGCCCACCCGCCAATGGTGGGTGAGGTGGGGATCGTGAAGAAAGCTGGAGACTGCTGTGCAGAGGGAGTGGCAGGTTGGTAGGGGGTTAGAAGATCACAGAGGTAGGGGGGAATAAGGTCATGGAGGGGTTTGAAAGTGAGGAGCAGGATCTTGAACTGTATCCTCCATGTGATGGGACGCCAGTGGAGTCAGGTGTGGCTGGGGGTAATAGGGTCGCGAAGCCGGTGTGGGAGAGGACACAGGCTGCAGAGTTCAGGATGATCTGGAGCCAATGGAGAGAGGAACTATTAGACAGTCAAATGCTAGTAGTTATTTGCAACTTAGGTCCAGTTGACTTAACCTCCAAACTATTTACTAATTTGTGGATAAGCAGAAAGTGCAGATAATTGGATATAATCATACAAGATACAAATTAACCAAAAAAATTCCAACGGTACTTTTATTGTCACAGTAGCACCAAACAGCTTTTCCCACCCGTGTGTCCTTAGTGTTTGTGTCTATCTCTCGGAGTCTTTCTCCCTGCCTCTCTCTTTCTGAACGTATCTCTTTCTGACTCTTAATTCAATCAAAGGACTATTATTGGACTTGATTTTGCCAGACTGACTTTTGCATCAGTGGGAAAGCCCTATGTGTGCAATTGCTGATAGCTGCTCAGAGCAATTGGATCACATCTTCAGCATACACACCCCTGGGCTCAACTTCGCACAAGATTCACCCACAAAATACAGTCAATCCACTTTACAATATATTCTATAAAGTGCTTTGAGATGTTGCAATTACATGATAATGCGCTATATCTAAAGCAAGGATTATTATAAGTCCTGGAAAAGAGCCAAATTTCTCCAGTTGAATCTCAACAAGACAGAGGCCCTCCTACTTGGCTCCTGTCAGTGCTTCCTCACGGTACTAAGATTTTTTTTCTGCCAGGATTTTATTTCCACATCCAATTTCTTCTTCAGAGGCCCATGTAGATACACAGACATCCAGTAATTTGGTGTACACATAAGTCGTGCACTGTTGATTTGATTTACATCCTGTACAGCAGTCCTGTAGCTCAGAGGTTAGAGCACTCACCTAGCAAGCGAGAGACATGGGTTTGATTCCCTGCAGGGCGAAACATTCGGCAAGTTTTCTTGCTCCACATGCCTCTGTTTACCTAGCAGTAAGTAGGAACCCGGTTGTTAGTCGATTGGAGGAATGCTTTCCTGGGGGTAATAATTCTTTCAAGAAACAAATATTGGTCATTCAATGCACGACTGTTTATGAGACACGGCTTTGAGATGTCTCAAAGACATGATAAGGCGCTATATCAAATGCAAGTATTATTATTATTTATTATTATCTTGACTCCTTTCCCTTCCTCAACATTTCTCCAAAGGACGTTATTTAAGAAAATGAAGTTCCCTCCTCAGCCCAGTGAGTTAAGTTTCAGTAGTAGGCTATACAGACCAGGTTTGAATCCCTCTGTGTTGCCTGATCTGAGCTGTAGTAGCAGTTAGGTGCCCCAGGATCAGTAGGAGGAAGGAAATCGGACAGGATTCTGCTCCTGATCTCTAACCAGACAATATGTGCATGTGTGCACTTTAGTTAGGATTGGGGTCAGCTGTGATTTCTTCTCTTCCATCCCCCCAGAGTCAAGTAGCTCACATATGGTCACCTACTTTGTAATAGTAATAATGCTTGCTTTTGACACAGCATCCTCATAAATTGTTGAAACGTCTCAAAACACGTTGCGGGATTTACTGTAAAGTGTAATGGTTGTATTTTAGTAGACAAACGCACAGCAATGCCCCACAAATAGTCATGAAGTGAATGACCAGTTTTATCTGCATGATTGTTAGCCAAGACACCAGGAGAAACTCCCTTCTCTTTTTGATTAGTGCAATGTGATCTTTAACATGCACCAGAACAGGCAGCTTGGGCCTCGGTTTAACGTTTCATCCAAAGGACAGCAGGAGATACTGGAGAGTGAGAAGCCCAAGTAAAAGTGAAATCAGTAGAGGGGAAGATGAGTAAAATGCCTTTGGATGGTGAGAAAAATGGCCAAAAAACGGTCAAGAAATATTAGTTCAGTTAAAAATAAATTCCTGCATTCCACAAGTTGAACAGTCACTGAACGGCAAGATACTTTGAATTGTTTGGTAACTTTCAGGTTAAGTTGGCAGGTATGTGCCTCTCTCAACTCCCCATCTTCCCTCCCTGCTTGGTAATTTACCTCACCATTGTTTCCAAGCATTTTAGATGTTCATCCTGCAATACAAGTAAAAGTTGTCACAGTTGAAAGAATGTTTGAATGGGTCTCTTCCTGAATCTCTTCTGATGAATAGAACTGCCTCTAACTGTGTTGTCTTTGAGGGCAGATAAAGTCTGTAGCTTAGTGGTTGGAGCGCTCGTCTTACAAGCGAGAGAACCTTAGGGCGAAAACTTCAGCAAATTTCCTTACTACACATGCCTCTATTTACCTAGTAGTAAGTAGAATCCCGGTTGTTAGTCAATTGGAGGATTGCTTTCCTGGGATAATAATCCCCTCAAAAATAAATAAATAATTTGTTCACTCAATCCATGACTGTTGTAGGACACTGCTGTGCGCAATTGGCTGCCGCGTTCGCCCACAAAATATATAGTCGATTCACTTTACAGTATATATTCTGTGAAACACTTTGAGATGTCTCAACAATGTGATAATGCAATATTAAATGCAAGGATTATTATTATAAAGTAGGTGGCACTGATTTTCAGAGGCACCAGCATCTGATATAGAAAGATAGGAGAATGCTGGCTGGAGACAATCTGAATTGCTAGCGTTCTCTGGAGATTGAGAATGGTCCGTGAGCCAAAACAAAAAGGTTCAGTTTGTGACAGAAACCAATGACGAGCTTGCACATGTGCAGTTGTTTCTATATTACTTCTATATATTTCTATGTTAGCTGCTTGTGGCCTGGGTTCCATCTGCAAAGTAAACGGGTGTGTTCCTGCAATGCAAGAACACACCTGCTGGCACAGGAACACTCGAGAAACCGGTTCTGTTTGAACCAGTTTTTGACCAAACTGTAAGCACAGCGAAGCATCTAATTTCCTTAGTGCTTCACAGCTGGGAACGTAAGCTCAGGGAAAGTTGAGAAAGGAGGGGGGATAGAGTGACTAAAAGCGCTGTCAAAACCAAAGTTCTTAAGATGGATTTTAAAGGCGGGGAGAGTGCGAGGCAGAGCAACTCTGGGATAGAGGATAGTGGTGGCAGAATGGCTGAAAATGTGTCCAGGTGGGGCGGGTTGGGTGGGGGGATATGGAGCAGCATGGTACTTTCTGAGCAGAGGGAACAGCGTGGTGGTAGGTTTGCAGAACATCACAGGTGGGATGGGGTGAGGCTGTAGAGGGATTTAAAAACGAGAACAAGGATCTTGAATTTGATCTGGGAAATGGGGAGCCAATGGAGTCGAGCAAGGATTGGGATGGTGGGTTTACGGAGTCTGATGTGGGAGAGAATAGAGTTCTGGATGGTCTACAGCTTGTGTAGGGAGACGCTGTGGAGTCCAGCGAGCAGGGCATTTGAGTAGTATAGACGAGATTGATGAAGGTGTGAACGATCTCGGTAACTCTGGCGGTAAGAGAGGTAGTGGCAGAGGCGAGAGATTTTAGAGGTAAAAGAAAGCTGAGCAAGCGAGAGCTTATCATCCAAAAGACTATCACTAAAGACATTTTCTAATCTCTTTAATTCTCTTTGCGATTATCTTAAATTTATGCTATCTTGTTTCTAACACGTTATGCAGTTCAAATAATCCATTACTGTTAATCCCTCCACAACCGTTCCCAACCTATCATTCCTCTGGCAGGCCATCCCCTAACCTTCTCTGCTCTGGTGAGATGTTGCTTAGTTACTAAATTGCCTACATAATATAGGATTGAAAGGATATTGTATGCTAAAGGAAACACTAAATTTACGGTAATTTTATTTTTAAAAAATTGGTTTTATAACACAATTTGATTTCTCTTCCCACCCCCACATGCAAATCAGCGTCATTCGTTTACTCTGCTGTTTATACAACAGGCAATCGTTAGAATATAATCCAGAACAATGCTGCACTCAGCCCAGTATTTCCCCCCACGGTGTTCTGGGAATCTGCACTCCTGTAATGTGAGAGAATAGATTGTCGATAATAATAGGTGCATTTGACGGACTGCCTCATCACACTGGTGACTCAGAACAAGTTGCGCAGTGGGTTACTTTGAAGTCTGGTAGCTATTTTGAAAGTAAACTTGGTAGCTAATCTGTGACTGCGTTATTTCACAAACAGTGATGATGTGAATGATTGATTCAATCTGTTTGTTTTGGGGGAATTTGGATGAGGGTTAGGCTTAGGGTTGCGAACAGCACATAGAGTTCTCCTCGCATTTCTTTACAATTGTTTCATTGGATCGTTACTGTCCACAAAAGCAGCAGACAGAAGGTGTGTTTAGCAACTCATCCAAAGACCTTGCTGTTGATTGCAGCATAGCCTCAGCTCTACACAAGCCTAATATGACCCAAAGCACAAAATACTACAGATGCTGGAAATCTGAAAACAAAGACAATTCTGAAGAAAGGTCGTGGACCCGAAACGTTGACTCAGTTTCCTTTCTCCATAGATGCTGCCTGACCTGCTGAGTGTTCCCAGCGACTTCTGCTTTTATTTTCTAATGTGACCCAACTCATTATATGAGGCTCGCAAACTAAGCCAGAGGCGAGTACACTTCAAACTGAACCAAACTGACACTGTGTTTAGTGGAAACGGCTAATTCGGATTCTTAGAAAATCAAGATAAACCATTGTCCAGACTATTTTCAGAAAGAGAATGGTTTCCTTGTGATCCTAAGTCTCTGATCTACGAGGCGGCTCACAGCTTCCGCTGCAGCTGTCTGCCGACATAGTGTAAACCAAAGCCAATTCCAAAAACAGTGCCACACATTACACAACGCTGTATCAAGTTGGCCAATGAAGGAGGCATACTTTGAGTCCCAGCACAGTTAATTTCAGGATCGTATCCCATGATCTGCTCAACACAGTAAAAACTTCTTTCGCTGAAGTCACCTTCCCTTGACTGCTTTATCTAAACAACGGCAGGAATCAGTATTTATATAGCAATCTTTATGTGCGATTAACATTTTGAGGCACTTCTGATGATGATTGGGATTACCAAGATGGGAGGAAAGAAAGGGGTGTTTGAGGGTGTTAACCAAAGGGACGTTCAAAAAGCTACATTTTAACAGAGTTTTGAATGCAAAGTGAAAAGGTGTTTTGAGTATGGTGTGAGAGAATGCAAGGCAAAGGAATTTGGGAGAGAGTTCTAAAAGAAGAGGGCATATGGCTGAAAGCTTGACTACAAATGGGAGCATTGCAGCAGTTTAATAAAATAGTTATGGTGAAGTAAAGATCCCAAGCAAGGGACATACATAGTCCAAATTGGATATATTTTCTCATTATTGGGTTTCCATGATTGTTTTGTACTTGAGGTGGGACTACACTATCGATGGTGTAACTGACTTGCTTTCTTCCCATACAGGCCCTGGTATTTCTGACTTGAGCACACCTCAGTTGCAGTGTAATATCTCAGAGCATACAAAGAATGTTTCTGTAAGTGATTAGTCACATTCCTCTGGCAAGCATTGATCGGTGATTCCAATTGCTGGTTTTACTGATTAGCTGATAGATTTCTACACTTCCAACCCTCCGTATGACTCCCTTGATTGCCTACTGTGTATGGGTGGTTTAGTGTCTCTTTACTGGAATTAAATACGGTAATATAATACTTGCCTTTGATATAGCGACTTATCACATCGTTGAGAAGTCACACAGCGCTTCACAGAATGTATTTTAAAGTGGGTTTACTGTGTATTTTGTGGGCAAAACGCAGCAGCCAATTTCACGCAGCAGGGTCCCGCATTGTGGATTGAATCACCAAATTATTATAAATTTTTGGGGGAGGGATTATTACCTCTGAAAAGTTATACATCTTGATTGATGCAACAAAAGTATCCAATCTGCTTGTCTACCTATTTAGTTGGACATTAAATATCCCATGGTACTATTCAAAAAAGAAGGGAGTTTCTCCAGGTGTCCTAGCCAACATTCCCCCAGAAAAAAATGGTCATTGGTCATAGTGGGACACTGCTCTGTGCAAATTGGCAGCCACGTCCAGCTACAAAATACACAATCATTATCTTTTAGTAATTCCTGTTAAATGCTTTAAGTCATCTCGACAACACAATAAAGTGCTATGTCAAATATAAGAATTATTATTATACTTTAGGGAGGTAAGAAAAAATGGTAATTTTGGATTGTGGGATTCTCTGCTGAAGCAGAGTCCATAAATTCACAGATATTTTATTGAAGCTTTATCATATGCAAAGATTATTATTATTACCACATAGTAAAAGGCCATTTGGTCCATCATTTAAAATGGAATGGCATTGATGCTTGAAAAAGAGGAATATTAAATGGTCCAGGAAACGAGCAGGAGAATGGGATTAGATTAAGTGGTTCATCAAAAGAAAAACACAGGCGCAGGCTTGATGGTCTGTTCCTTTGCTTTAACATTCTCTCACTCTTCTGACATATTGGACTGTGGGCTGTGAGTAATAGAATTCTTGCTGCCAATTGAGGATTTCAAGCTGCAGGAAGGTGTGCCCTGAACTCATTACCTTGAACCGTCTTTTGGGCGAGGCTTGGCAGAGCAGCAGACACTCATGATCTCAAGTGCCATTCAATTGGCTAGCTCAAGCCCGCACCAGGGTGTGTTATAGATTGTCACAGCACAGAAACCCATCAAGTCTGTGCTGTTGTGTGCTGGTGTTTTCTCCACATGAGCCACCTAAGCTAATCTTACTCTCATGCTCGCTCCCTATACTTGTTAATAAACCACCTCTTCAAGAATCTATTCAATTCCCTTTTAAAATAATCGATGTATACGTTGTCACCGTGCTCTGTGTAAAGAAATGTTTTCTAAGCTTTAATTATTTAATTCCTTGTGTGATTACGTTAAATTTATACTCTTTAGATACTCACAGTATTTTGTGTAGCAGTGCTGAATAAAGTTTTGATTCTTAATTCAAAAGCAATCCTTCAGCCTCAGAACAAAAGCCGTGCTGTTTAATTCAAGGTGAATTAAATGAGGTTACTGCTTGCGAGTGTCCTAAATTTTAGCTGCTCTATTCTGTCCTTAATTCCACAGCATTTCAATACTTTACAAAACTCTGTTGTGGCAATCCTTTTCAGAATTCTTTTTAAATCTCCTCATTTTCTGGTCTTTCAGGAGAAAGATTGTATTTTCTGTAGTGTTTCCTTGAGCTGCTAAATTCATCTTCAGCTGAAAACTCTTGTCTACCATAATGTAATCTGTAGATCAAGACTGTGCTGTGTCAGTCTCGCTCACTTGGCTGCACTCTAGCCTCACGAGTCAGAAGGTTTGGGGTTCAAGCCCCACTTCGGGACAGAAATTTACATTGTTTAAGACGACAATCCAGTGCAGTACTGGGGACATGTTGCAATGTGGAAGGTGCAGCTTTTCGGATGAGACGTTAAATCGAGGTCTTGTCTGCTGGTTCAAGTGGATGTTAGAGAACCCAATGCACAATTCAAAGAGAAGAGAGTTTCTCCCGATGTCCTAGCTAATAATTTCCCAAATAAAATTGGTCATTCTTTTCTTGTCCGTCTGTGGGATATTGTTATGCGCAAAAAATAATAATAATCCTTGCATTTGATATAGCGCTTTTCACGTCGGGAGGACATCCCAAAGTGCTTCGCAGAACACACGGTAAAGCGAATTGACTGTATATTTGTGGGCGAACGCGGCAACCAATTGCGCACAGCAATGTCCCACAAACAGTCGTAGATTGAAAATGACCAATTTATTATTGTTTTGTTTTTTTGGAGGGATTATTATGAGGCTGTGTGTGGAGTAAGGAAACTTGCCCAAGGTTTCGCCCTCTGCCTGGAATTGAACTCAGGTCTCTCACTTGCAAAGTGAGTGCTCTAACCACTGAGCTACAGGACTCCACAATGTGCTTTACAAAGACATAATTTCTCTACTTCATAGTAAATCCTATAATGTGCTTTGGGACCTCCTCCTGGAGTGAAAGGTGCTATATTAAATGCAAGTATTTCAAATAATAATATGTTTGAGCTTTGTCATTCATTCTTTCTTCTCTTTGTTCCATTCCGTGGAGTCCTGTAGCTCAGTGGTTAGAGCACTTGCTTTGCAAGTGAGAGACCTGAGTTCAATTCCAGGCAGGGCGAGACCTTGGGCAAGTTTCCTCACTCCACACAGAGCCTAATAATAATCCCTCCAAAACCAAAACCAATAATAAATTGGTCATTTTCAATCCACGACTGTTTGTGGGACATTGCTGTGCGCAATTAGCTGCCGCGTTCGCCCACAAATATACAGTCAATTCACTTTACAGTATATTCTGTGAAGCGCTTTGGGACGTCCTCCCGACGTGAAAAGCGCTATATCAAATGCAAGGATTATTATTATTATTATTATTATTATTCCCTCCTGCTAGTTGTAGGCTGGAGCATGCAAAGTTTCCCTGTGTCCCTTTTCATCCAAACTCAAACTTTAAGATTGCACATAATTGTGGAAAATTCTTAAATTGGAACCGTGTTCTTTTTAAGAACTGCAGGAAAACAATTTCCAAATTAAAATGCCATTGATGTTTTTCCACATTTCTGCACAATCATACATTTTAAGGCAAAATGGTTGTATGGGCCACGACTGGGTGGAAATTTGGGCTCCTGTTTATTGTGTAGCACGTTGGCACAAATTAGCTGCCAAAGATGCCAACATAACGTTCACTTTGTTTCTCATGAATCACCTTCTGCAAAGCGCTTTGAGACGTTTCCTTTAAATAAAAAGCACTTTGGTAATGTTGGTTTGTGTCCCAGCTGTTTCCAGTTTGTGGAATTCTAATGATGCTATTTGATGTTTTATTATCTCTCCTCGCCGGCCTTCGCGGCACCTCCCTCCACAAGCTGCAGGTCATTCAGAACTCTGCAGCTCGTGTACTGTCCCGCACCAGGCTTCGCGACCACATCACTCCCACCCTCGCTCGCCTCCACTGGCTCCCCATCCCCCAGAGGATCGAATTCAAGATCCTCATCCTCACCTACAAGGCCATTCACGGCCTCGCACCCTCCTACCTCTCTGACCTACTATTCCCCTACTTACCTGCCCGTACCCTCCGTTCCTCTGGCTCCGGTCTGCTCCACATCCCCCGCTCTACCATCGGTGGTCGGGCCTTCAGCCTCTCAGCCCCGAGGCTCTGGAACTCCATCCCCCAGTGCCTTCGCCGCTTCCTCCCTTTCCTCCTTCAAGGCCGGACTGAAGACCTTTCTCTTTGACCGAGCCTTCAGCTCCCCTCTCGACTCTCTACCCTCTCCTCGCTCCCTCCCTTCCCTCCCCTCACCATTTCTCCCCTGCTCGGGTCCTCCTGACGTGAAAGGCACTCTGTCAATGAAATCTTGTTGTTGTTGTAATGTTTATGGGCTGTAGCAGTCGATTTTCAATTTCTCCAGATCACATCACTAGCAAGTTTCAGTCCACCCTGGGAGCTGATGCTTTGATCATGTCAGTGAAAGCATTTTATTCATAGAACATTGCTGAATACGTTATTCTTTTTTAATGTCTTCAAAAAACAAGGGGTCATAGAAGAAATTTCTAGAGTTCCCAAAACAGTCTGTCTAATTTCTAAAATAAACTAAAAGATTACAGTAGAGTTTGAGTCCTGTAGCTCAGTGGTTAGAGCACTCACCTCACGAATGAGAGACCTGAGTTTGATTCCTGGCAGGTTGGGCAAGTTTTCCTTACTCCACTCGCCTCTGTTTTTACCTGGTAGTAAGTAGGAACCCAGTTGTTAGTTGATTGGCGGATCACTTATCCGGGGATAATCCTTCAAAAAAACAAAAACGTTGAGTGTCGTTATTTTATACATACCATCCTTCGGCTGAGACATTAAACTGAGGTCCCATCTGCCAGTTCAGGTGGATATTATAAATCCCATGGCACCATTCGAAAATAGAAGGGAGATTCTCCTGGCAAAATCCCATAAAGATATATTAAGTAAATGACCAGCTGATTTGGAGTGTTATTGCCAAGTTTACTGGGACAGATTCCTTTCTCTTTTCAAATAGTGTCATGGTTCTTAAGTGTCCACTTGAGTAGTTTAAAGCCTCATTCAAAGACAATACCTCTGACAATACTGCACCCTTGGGTAGTGCCCTGGAGTGTTAGCCTGGACTGCAAGCTTATGTCCCGATGAGGAATTATTGAATGCAATCATCTGATCCCAAGGCGCATGTGCTACGGCTGAGTCAATTTGACGTATCCAAAAACTTGCATTTATATAACAATTGATGTGTACAACAATTTGCCCTTCGCATGGGGCGGCATCTTGGACCACTTGACAGTTACATGGCTTTTTTTTTGTAAGGTAAGTCTTGTTTTGAAAAGGTTTCTAACCTGTAACCTTTATTTGAGAGGGTCTTTGAGCATAGTATAAAGGATGTAATGAAGGTCAAAGGTTAATCCTGCTGAGTGACGCAGGACCTAAATGCATGTGGGATCACATATTTAGCACTGACTTCACGACGTTTTGTTTTGGCAGGGGATTACCATGAAATATATATAGAGTGCTGTGGACAGAAGTTCCGCTCTGTTTCTGTAGCCCCCAGAAACAGGAGTACATTACTGAAAAGAGTACCATTTGTCCATGAAGAAAAATAGTGACTGTGAAATGACCCGCTTTTGAGGAGGTGCAGTGAAGGAAATACAGGATCTCATACAGGGAAAGATAGGACAATAATGCACAGCAAAACACAAGTCATTGAAATTATATTTATATAATTATATTAAAAGATCTTGGGTACTGTAGGCAGCTGCATTCTCTCCCTCTTTTCCTCCGCTCCCTAATCCAAATGAATACTATCTAATGTTTTACCATTTAAAAAAAAATATTGCTCCATTTACTGCATAAAGAGCTGGCCATTGAAGCTTCATACCCTTAACTGTGTTATGACTCACAAATGCCATGGCAACAGACTACTTTTGAAATATTTTTTAAAAATGAATTCAAGTGCTGTAGCAAATGACTAACGTTCTTAAACGTTTCTGTTCACTTGCCTTTTAAAAGCAATTCAGGAGTGTTTTTCTGCACTGACTTTCAAAAAAATGGCGTGATCATTTACATTGCTTTAATGGAACCGGCCTGGCTTCTCATTATCCGGATATCTGCAATGGTAAAGTTTTCAGTTGTAGCAGGGACCACTCATTTATTTTTTGATGAACATACAGAGCTAAATATAGAATAAAGTGAAACTGCACAATGTAGAGGCGATGGCGTGTGGATAATTTAGAATGTGCTGAAGAATAAGGGATCTCTTACAGTGATTCATAATTTTCTCAAGTTACTCTTTTCGCCTTACTACCATAGAGTGAGGCCTCACTCAGATTAAGGCACATTCAAGATAGAATACCTTTTTTTTACTTTTACTTCTGTGTAGGAAACTCTTCAGAAATTGCTATGTATAGCCTACGGGAAAGAATCCAGAACTACAACTTAATGCAGATATAAATGCCCTTTACACTTTCTTCCCCCCTCCCAGCTGTTGAGTTTAAAAGCAGTCACTCCGTGACACCATTGAAACATGTGACTCTTCTGATGAACTCTTTTGAGCTTGTAGGTTATGTGTGTATATATTGTGAAATGACTTTCTGTGCTCATGTGTTTTTGATTGACAGAACAACAACAACAATAACAAAGTTACATTTGTATAGCGTTTTTCACGTCGGGAGGACATTCCAAGGTGCTGTAAAGTCAGTGTTTCGGACCCGAGCTGGAGGTCGGGATTGGGGAGGTTGGATGGCAGAGGCGGGAGCAGGGTGATCAAAAGCATGGTCGAAGATGAGGGTCTTGAAGGAGGCAAGGGAGGGCGCGAGGCGGAGGGACTGTGGGATGGAGTTCTAGAGGGTGGGGGCAGAGTGGTAGAAAGCCCGGCCACCAATGGTGGGGCAGGCGAGGCAGGGGACGTGAAGCAGGTCGGAGCCCGCTGAGCAGAGAGAGCGAGCAGGATGGTTGGGGGTCAGGAAGTCACTGAGGTAGGGAGGGAGCAAGGCTATGGAGGGCTTTGAAGGTGCGGATCAGGATCTTGAATTGTATCCTCTGTGATGGGAAGCCAGTGCAGCCGGGCGAGGATAGGAGGGTCACAGAGCCTGGTGCGGGAGAGGACACGGACTGCAAGAGTTCTGGATGATCTGCAGCTTAAGAAGGGAGGAGTTGGGGAGGCCGACAAGCAAGGAGTTTGCATAGTCAAGCCTCAATGTTATGAATACGTGTATGAGCACATCGGTGATGTACATTGTAGAGCTGCTGACCCGCCTATTTGCATATGTTTTTGCACTGAATGGACAATGGGAGTTAAAATGCAATGTTTACAGCCTGATCAGTAAATATTGTGTGGGTCACATTGATCCATGGCATCTCTATTCCAACTCATCTGGAAAGGGATTGTGACGGAACAATAATAGTAATAATAGCAATAATGATGATGATGATAATAATAATAGCAATAATAACAATGATCCTGCATTTTCGATCCCTGTCTCTCTTAAAAAATATTGCACATTTAGAACCATAGAACCATTGACATTAAAGCACAAAAGAAGCCTATTCAGCCCATTGTGTCTGTACTGGCAATCCATTCAGTCCCATTTCCCTGCCCTTTCCCCAGACCCGTGATTTACATTTGTAGTTCTATTGCTGTTAACACAGAATGCTTTTAACACAGAGTTATAAAAGCAAATTATTGGATTCTATTTGTAACTGACAGCCTCTATCAGATGCCTACTGAATAAACATTAGGTAAAAATGGGATCATGCTTGCCTGGGATTCTACCTCTTCCACCCAGTCTGCTTGTGCTCCTAAGTAAAGCAAAAAATGCTGTTTCAGAGCTAGCCATTGCCTAAATAATACTTTTGGAATTAATTCCCCCTCCCGCCCCCCAACAACAACAACAAGATTGCATTTATAGAGCGCCTTTCACGTCGGGAGGACGTCCCAAGGCGCTGATGACTCACAAGAACAGTTGGGATGAAAAAGACCCTTTGGCCCAGACCCCCGTTGTCTTGGTAAAGTACTTATCCTATGTGAAAGGTGCGTAAAAGTGCAAGTCATTGCTGGATATCTTGCTAGATCTTATGCTCTCATGTGTCAATTTAATTCAAAAGCACTACTTTTGCATTTTGCGTGAGATCTCCTGACTCCAATACTTTCACCATCAGAATAAACCACTCTGGGAATTAAACACTGTTCTATGAAGACATTTTGTAGTAATTTCTATTTGGTTAAGTATTCTGCAGAAGAGTATTTTAATGTGTAATTACAGTACTTAGGAATGAATATAAAGAGCACTTCAATACCATTCAGAAGTTGTTCAATGTGAACAATTACAGGTTTAATCCCTGGTAACTTTTTTAGCTAGCATTCCCCCTACTGATTGCTATTCAGCAATCCATGCCGCGGTTTCTCTTCTCCTCCCTCTCCCATCCGCACTCAATTAAATCACTTGTCAACGTGCTGCCTGGGGAAAATAGGCTATGTTTTCTTCATTGCTATTCAGCAATCCCAATTGAAGATGCTCCACATGAGAATTTTTAATTTATTTTCCAACCTACGAATGCTATGAAAATAGAATAGCACATTCTTTCGCCTTTCTGAGGCTTTGCAGTCTGAAACTAATCATCTTTATAACGTAATAAAATAATCCTTGCATGCAATATAGCATCTTATCACATCATCAAAATGTCTTGGTATGCTTCACAGGATTTCACTGTAAGTTGTTGTTGTATTACAGTAAAATAATGCCAATGGCCTCTCTGGCTTCCTTGTGAAACACAGTTAACATTCGTGGAACCCACCAAGCATGAACTTTAGATTAACCAAGGTTATCAATAATCACCTCTATGGTGCACCGAGACTCTCACTCAATTTATGCTGAGTGATGTGTCGATTTTTGCAGATCAGTTCATCAACTTTCTGTGTATTCTCTTCAGTAACAGCTGTTGCTGGACCTATTTTAAGTTTAGGTTCTCCACTTTTCACGTGATTTACCCAGCGTTTTACCGTACTCGCATCAACATATAAGTATCCGTATACTTTCATAATACAATGGTGAATCCCAATCTGCAAAATCCCCTGAGCTGTGAGAAATTCAATTACTGCTCTCTGCTTAGGGATAAGTGGGTTACCAACTGACTCAAGCTCACATCTTCCAAATGCCCTCCTCTCTGACCAATTTGTTGCAAACTTAGACATTGTACTTTCAATATCTTTATTTATGTTATTCAAGAATGCTGTGAGCAGAAGTTCCTGGACTGATCCTTGGGTAACTCTGCAGGTTTCAATTGGTCCAATTAGAACAACAGATAACGTACCTCAGATGCTGGAAATCTGGAATAAACACAGAAGTCGTTGGGAACACACAGCAGGTCAAGCAGCATCCATGGAGTTAACGTTTCAGGTCAATGACCTTTCGTCAGAACGAAAGGTCTGACGAATGGTCATTGACCTGGAACATTAACTCATTTTCCTCTCTCCATGGATCCTTCCTGATGTACTGGGTGTTCCCAGTGACTTCTGTGTTTATACCAATTAGAACAACCATTGGTCATCATGACTTGTGACCTTTGGTTTCCTATTGTTTAGTCATTCTATTATCCAGTGCACAACATCCTCTGCTATTCCAACATTCACCACAAGGTTCTCGTGGAGCACCTCTGAAAGTCCTATAACAACTACTGCATTACTCATTCTCTGATTCTACAAGGTGCCGAGAGCCTTCCGATAAGCCTTGTCACAGTCCAGCTTTCATTATCCTGATATTGAAATTACTGTATTGTCTTTACTTGCATTTGAATTGCTTTATTGTGGACACAAATGTTACCACGATATATGTCACAAGCTAACAAGCCTGTAATAAATACCAGGGATCAGCTTTCTGATTCTGATGGTGTTTAATTGAGATCCTCATGTCTTGATATTGATACCTGTTGTTCTGAGCCATCCTCACATATGTTTGTGTATCACTATCCAAATTCTCTGCCAGTTGCATTGTTGTAGGAGGCTGTTCTGGATGTTTCTGGGTAGTAAGGACATTGATCACTTCCGCTCCATCCAACCATTCAATCCAATTCATGTTTGCACATTTAAAGATTTGGGGAGTTGCATGCAACTGCACTCAACCTACATATTGACATTTTCAGATATTCTGCATTCAGAAAGATAACACTGATGGATGCAACTCATTATTACAGTGACTGTGAATAAGTAGGATTAATAAATCCCCAGTTCGCTATAGATAACGTATGTTTCTGGGTCTTAATGCATTGTGCTGCTTAGAGACTTGTAATTGTACAGAGAGCTCGCTTCAGTGCAACAGTCTGCCTGTCAGTATCTAATCTCCTTACACACCACACTTGAAGTTCACACTTGTCACTCCTTTCATCATGTGCATTGTATCCTATAGAGTAATTATTGCCTTCATATGACTACCCACAAAGAATACAATGTAATTACACATGTGTTGCATTGTGTCATGTCTTAACAAATTTGTACTGCTCCAGTAGTTGCTTTCTTGGTCAGGGAAGTTGAAGTAACCAGCTTTTGAATTGACCGATCAGTATATTGTTGTGGCAACAGAATAAAACTTTCCTCTGTATATTGGAGACAGTTTTGTTCTTGCAATGTGATGTATCTGCCTCTTTTCATCCTTTTCCAGAATGCAGTGTTTTAATATTTGAAAATTGTAATGTTTTTTGTGTTGGGGGCATTGTTCATTGCGCCTAATCAAACTGAAACATCTCCAAACGATTCATGAATGTTGCTGTCAAAAGTGGTGACTGTATGTCAGCAAATACAGTGGGTATAGTGTAAATTTCCATGTTTTTGATGAAACCCAAATATAACCTTTCTACTTTCAACCTTGATCCTATGTCCAATGAAGTTCTTACAGAGCCTAAACTTCCTTCAGCTCAATGTTGACAAAATGGAAGTTATCCTCCTCAGATCCCGCCAACACCTTATTACCTCTATTTCCGATTACTTCTGTTACCGACACCCCATTATTATTAACCTTTTAAACATATATTTGTGCCTATGTATTGTTGAAAGCTTCAGTAAGCCTGTGTGCTATTGAAGGTTTGATGTTTGCGCTATTGGAAAACTCGCGCATACGCAATTATGCCACTACGGAGTATAGCTTTAAGAACGATTTAAAATCCATAGACGGTATTTTATTTAAAGGTAAATACCGTTTTGGTGACATCAAGTCTAGATTTAGCAGCAATTTGGTGGAAAAAAGAGGATTGGAAGGATCCAGAGGGCAGAGCTACTGCAATACATTTTGTTTGTTTTGGCTGGGAAAAGGTATTGATAGATACTTTCCGAAAGGGGATAGGCTTAATGCCCTTAAAAGGAGCAAGTCTAAATGACTTGTGGTCACTATTCACCTTGTTTTTCATCACAGTGCCTGACTTGACAAAGACTCCTCTGGGTCAAGATTGGTTTTTTCTGTTGTTTACTAACGTGTTAAAAGGCTGTATAGTATAGTGTGTTAGGGATAACATTGCATTTCCAGATTTAATGGGCAGTTAAGTAAGGCATAGGGTTGTTTCTGAAACACCAATAAAATACTGTTGAGCTTTCCTAATCGCGCTTCTCAAGTCTCTGTTTAAATCAGGAGGGAGGGGATTTACATACACAGGTTGAGCCTACGTCACAGTTTGTTTAATGCGAAGGATTCTGATAGAAGCTTTGATTTGCTATAATTATAAAGCAAAGTAATACCTGTTGTCGTGTTGACTCTCATTAGTGAAGTTAAATCTTTGAATAGGGAACTTGCACTCCCAGGGATGGATTGAACACACGGGAAACACTTTGCGGGAAACACAAGGGGTGAGAACCGTCGCACCTCAATCTTTCTGGCTGCTCTCTCCACCTCACTAAGCTAATGAACAACTTTGGTGTTCTTTTTGACCTCATCTTTCTTTCCTAACATGCAGTCTCTGACCAACAACATTTTTCTTCATCTTTTCCACATCGCAAGTTTCATCTCCATCTTGCATACAATGCAGCCAAAATCGTTGTCCACGCCTTTATTACCAACAGACATGACTTCTCCAATGACTTCCTTGCCAGCCATTCATAAGTTCCGGCTCAACCAAAATTTAACCGTTTTCATTTGTGAGAGGAATTACTTCCTGCATTACAGGAATTTACTGATAGTTGGACACAAGAAAGATTAAATTGTTAGCAAGAGTCATCTTGGATCAGTTGGAGGTGTCAGCTTGGCTCAGTTTGTAGCACCAGTCTACTCAAGGCTAACACTCCAATGTGGTGCTGAGGGAGTTGTGCATTGTTGTAGGTAAGCGTTCCGAGACCATATGTGAAGGGTACTAAATAAGTAAGTTTTTGTTGTAGGTGCCGTCCTTTGTATGAGATATTAAACCAAGGTCGCATCTGCCTGTGCAAGTGGATGTTAAAGATCCCATGATACTACTGGAAAAGAGAGAAGAGTTTCTCCTGGTATCCTGATCAACAATTCCTTAGATAATATTGGTCATTCATTTCATGATTGGTTGTACGACATTGCTGAATGCAAATGTTTGCCTATACCACTATCAAAAATCCATTAACTTTTGACCTCTTCTGTCCTCTTTCCCCCCCCACCCACCCCCTCACCATTATCAGTTTGGGTTACAAACACATTTTATTTCAATAAGCAGGGATAACGTTAATATTGTACATGGTGTAACATTGCTCTGTAGGCAGTAAATCCTATCAAGTGTTTTGAGATGTGCACCTGGCGTGAAATGCGCTATATCAAATGCAAGGATTATGATTTTATTTGTGGGAGTAGTAGCAGCGATGATGCAATTTATATTTGATACAGTAATCTGAGATCAGCCTTATTTTTCATGAATGTACTGAGATTGGAGTAAAACATCCTTTGAAACTAAGCATTGGCCACAGTCAGTTCACACGTTACAATTAGAACCTAGAGTAATACTCAAGCCCATGCCAGCTGGAAGCCGCTCAAGCTCTATTGATCTACACAGCAGATGGACAACGTAAGAAACCGAGCAGGTGGCGAGGCTTTTTATCTGGTGATTGACCTCAGTCACCCGCCCCCTCTCATAATCCAACATCCAGCGTTTTCCCACTACCTTCAAATGAAATCTCCTTCCCAGACGGGAACACGAGAACATGAGAGCTAACATGTTTTTGGAGGGCAGCCTGATTGTGAGTCAAATGAAAAACATGCCAACGCTGAACTTTAGGTATAATGCTACAGTTGCCAATTGATCTGGTATGGAGTTTCCAAGTGGGCCATTTAAAGCATGAACTCAACACTGATAATCAGAATTTTCCTTACCCCAATTGCCATTCATATTCTTTTCTAACCCTGCCCAAAAGTACATTAGCTTTCCACCTCTTCTGTCTCTTCCCCCCTTTCCATGATCAGTTTGGATTTCAAATACGTTTTATTTCAATAAGCGGAGCTAACGTTAATATTGTACACGATGTAACATTCTGAACTATAGATAATCTGAAATAGATAACCTCCTGATTGGCTCCTGTCAGTACCTCCACACCTCAGGCGCTGACAGCATCACCATCCGAGGATGCCCACTCCACCTCACTGAGCTAATCCAGAACCTTGGTGTCTTGTTTGACCCTCAACTATCCTTTCTACCCCAGATGCATGCCATGACCCACTCTGCCTTCCGAATAACACTTTTGGGGAAGGTTTGGAAGGAGAGTTGGGGGGTGGGTTCTATATTATAATCCATCATGATTTCAGTTCATATTCACCACAGTTATTCTCAGAAGCGGACCTCTATAAACAGCTGTCTTCACCCCATCCTCAAATAACCTTCCCTGGACCCATCACTACTCTCCAGCTATCACCCCATCTCCACCTCTCCAAGGCCCTGGAATGAGTCGTTGGGTCCCAGCTTCGCTCTTTCTTCTCCCTCCACTCCCTCTATGAACCCCTCCAGGCCTGGTCAAAATCACTAACAATATTCTGTCCATCTGTGACCAGGGCTCTCTCTGCCTCCTTGTCCTCCTCAACCTCTGCTGCCTTCGACACCATTGACCGTCCTCCACCACCGCTTTCTTCTCTCAGCTCCTTCACAGACCTGCCCTTTCCTGGTTCAAATCCTACCTCTCCCACTGTCTCCACTTTGTCTTCACTAATGGCTTCTCCTCTAGCGCCTACACCGTCACATGTGGCGCCCCTCAAGCTCTGTTCTTGGGCCCTTCCTTTTCAACATTTACATGCTCCCTCTTGGTGACATCATCTACACCCAACTTTACTCTCCACCTCCACCCTCGACTCCAGGACCGCTGCTGTCCTCACAGACTGCCCATCCGTCAATCAAGTCCTGGATGAGAGCTAACTTTCTCGAGTTGATTGTCAACAAGACCGAGACCCTCCTGCTTCGCTCACTTCACGTATCCATACCTTGGGCGCTGACAACATCACCCTTCATGGATGTATTAAATACCTCACGGAGCCAATACCGAACCTTGGCGTCCTGTTCAACCCTCAACTGTCTTTCATCCCCTACATCCGTGCCATGACCTGCTCCACCTTTCTCCACCTTCACAACATTGCCTGGATCTGCCATTGTCTCTCACTGCATCCCGGGGTCTCGGCGGCCTGGATGGTTAAGCATCCCGGAGCGCTTAATATCCTCTAAATTGAGATCAGCTAACAGAGAATAGGATTGAACCTGTGATCTTCAGGTATACGTGGCTTACTGCTACACTAAGTGTTCCTTATACCTACTCAGTAATCCAGGAAAAATGTCTTTCTTGTAGTTGGAGCCAGCATTACATTCTTCCTCATCAGGTACACCAATAATAATAATAATCCTTGCATTTGGTATAGCGCCTTATCACGTCATTGAGATGTTTCAAAGTGATCCACCAATCGCCCATACCTTGCACTAACTATTAACTTAAGATAGGTTAGTTTCTTCATCAAAGCAATAATACTTGTGGGATCGTTGATTGAAATACTCTAAATATTAGTGCTGAACTGAGGCCTGTTTTGAGCAGCTGATGCCCACACAAAACTTGAGTTGAGATGACCTCAAAGTGAAGAATGTCATCCCATCGATCTGGGCTGATTTCAGGCAATGAATATTAAAATGCACTGTGTCATAATTCTATTGCAAAAGCAAACCACTCCTGAATAATTGCCCCAACTTCCAGGCAGCTATCACATTAAATAGGTTTTAAGTCTATTCGGCAGTTTACAAAGATTTACAAAGAATATACAGCACAGAAACAGGCCACTCGCTCCAACCAGCCCATGCTAGTGTTTATACTCCAAATGGGTCTCCACCCATTCCTTTCCTTCCTCCCTATTCTATTCCCCAGCTTCCCTTCTGTTCTGTGATCCTGGCAGGGCGGCCACAGCCTGACTAGGTGACATGATATTTCAGTATCCTCCAGCTTTCTGTGGCACAGTATATTTCAGTATCCTCTAGCTTTCTGTGGCCTAGAAGGTTTTCCAGCTTCCTGGTCGTTTGCATAATTTAAAATGTTTGAGAAACGACACACAATGGCTTAGAAGCAATAGCCTGACAGAATCCTGTCCTATATATTTACATATTCCTCTCATTGCATTTTGTCACCTCAATGAATTAATTTAATAGCTCGAAAATATCAATTATTATAATAACTTGCATTTATATACCACCTATTATGTAAAAATAAACATATTGAGGCACTTTGGAGAATACTGTATAATTGATCTAAAAATATAAAAAAAACCTTGTATTTGATATTGTGCCTTTTGTGTTGGGAGAACTTCTCAAACTACTTCCCAGGAGTTGCTGTAAAGTGTACATGAAGTGATGGAACTGAATGTTACAGGCAAACACAGCAGCTAATCTGCATCATCAATGACTCATAAGCAACAAGATGACTTGCTAGTTATTGTAATTTGGATTGAAACTACTTGCACTTATAAAGGATCACATCATGGACATCCCAGCACCTTTTGATATCCTACCGACATAAAAGGTGTTATATACATCCAATTTGTTGTTGTTGAATGGGAGTCCAAGCAGAAAGTAGGAAGCAGATGCCCAAAGTTTGCAGTCCTGCAACTACTGAGCAGGTTTTAATTTTTTTTGAGCCTGTTTCTTGTTATCAGCAATGACTGCGGCAACACAGAGGCACCAGGCCATTCACACTTCTTAACAGCTTGTGCTTCTCTTCACAGCCAATGTGACAAATTTAGCATAGGAAATTGATGCTACCAAAGTTGTAAGATAGGATTCAGTGCGGATATTTGGTGGAAAGAACAAGTGGTTTGTCTGTATATTTGATTTGTCTGTGTGGCCACTGTGCACATTATAAACTATTGTCCTTCTCCCTGGTCTCCCTGCCTCCAGGATTCATAAGGTGCAACTCATTGTAATAATGTATACTTAATGTTAATGAGAAATAATGATAATGAGGAATAGATTTGTGTGTTTCCCTGGTTCAGTTGGTAGGACTCATGTCTGTGCTACCACATTTGGACTTGAACTTGCGTAGTCTAAGCTGAAACTCCAATGCAGTGCTGGGGGTGTGTTGCATTGCTGGAGATGCCATTCTTCAAATGAGATGTCACTCAAAGGGTGGTGAATGTATGGAACTCACTACTCCAAAGGGCTATTGACCCTCAGTCCTTGAACATATTCAAGACTGAGATAGATACATTTCTTATTGCAAAAGGGATTAAGGGATATGGGGATAAGGCAGGGTCAGGTTATTAGCTGGAGTTAGATTAGAAGATCAGCCATGATTGAATGGCGGGGCAGGCTCGAAGGGCCAAATGGCCTCCTCCTGCTACTACATGTCATGTTATGTTTGAAGTTCCCCCTGCCTGTTCAGGTGGACCTAAAAGATCCCATGGCACTATTCGAAAAGAGAAGGGAGTTTCTCCCAGTTCTCCCAAATAAAATTGATCACTCAATCCATGGCTATTTATGGGACATTGCTGTGCGCAACTGGCTGCCAGTTTTGCCTACAAAATACAGTTAAGCCACTTTACACTATACTGTGGAAAGTTCTTTAAGACGTCTGTGTGACGTGATAAGGCCTTATATCAAATGAAAGGTTTATTATTACATTAAGCAGCTGAAGAAGCAGCAAAGGGCTTTCATTGGCAATGAAGACGGAGAACTGGCTCGACCAGCCTTTTGAGGTTTTCTGGGGGGGATTACATTGTTGGAGCTGCCGTACTTCAGATGATACGTTAAATCAAAGTCCCATCTGCCTGTGAATATTAAAGATCCCATGGCACTATTTGAAAAGTGAAGGAAATTTCTCTGATTGCCCTGAGCAAGAATTCCCCCTAATAAAATTGGTGATTCACTTCATGGATGTGTGTGGGACATTGCTGTGCACAATTGTGCTGCCACATTTGTCTATTCCAGTCACTCCAGCAAATCCTGTGAAGCGCTTTGAGACGTCCTTCCAACATGATACAGTGCTATACCAAATGCAAGGATTATTTTTATTACCATGATTATTATCCCATGATGCTATTCTGTTGAAATGAGAAGAGTTTTCCTGGTATCCGATTACTTGGTCATATACCTCCTGTTTGTTCGTATGAAATGACTGCTCCGCAAACCTCCTAAAACAGCATGACGTAATTATATGCAAAGAACTTTTTAGATTTTTTTGATATGATAATTCGCTATAAACAATGCTTTTTTTTTCCTTTTCATTATATCTTAAACACTATATAAGCTATGCACTAAACAGCACTTTTACAATATTACTCAACCAAAACCAGGATGGCCTAGAATTTGTGGGACTTGATGCTTCACTATTTCTTTTAAAGCAGCAGGAAGAGAGCTCTACATGCTGCCATTAATCTTTCACTTAACATAGTCTCCAAGGATACCAGCAATACACCAAAACAGAGGCACAACTTTTTTAAACTTGCAAAGGTCTTTTAGTTGCACACTAAAACAGGAGTAACATACACCTGGCTCTGCAGAAACGGATGTCCTTACGGCTGCTTTGTACCAAAGTTCCCATGATTTATTAAGCTAGAAGCCAAGGCTAGTCTGATCCATGCTATAACAATCCTCTCACTCTGTCAGTCGGTAGGGACATCTGTTCTTTCCAGTTGCAGTATGTGGATGAGGAAGTCTAATTTTGGTGGTGCACTCACTTCTGGGTCAGGAGGTTGTGAATTCAAATCCTACGTCAGAATTTGAGCTCATACTCGTGGTTGACTTCTGATGCAGTATTGAAGGAGCACTGCATTCTGTATGATCTCATGATTCCATTCAAACGGAGAAGGGAGTTTTTCTACTGTCCTGGGGAACAGCCCTTCAGATAAATTAGTCATTCACTTCATAGCTATTTGCAGGTCGTTGCAAATTGCTGCCACGCCTAGCTACAGAAAGCTGACTAGAAATTTCATGTTATGTACATGAACAGGTTAGCTGATTGAGAAGAGAGGCTCGTTGTGTTTTGGGAGACACTTCCCCATTGAACTGTTAAGTCTCTTCATATTCAGTAAACATACATGCATCAGTAGGCATTCTATAAACTAAACTGTCAAGATCAAAAGAGCAGTTCGGATACAGAAGGTCCTTCAACGGTTTGATCTCGTCTTTCCAGAATATGTTTTACCTTAAAATTGTATCAATCCAAACTAAACTGCCACTAGATTTCTATTTATTGAAGTTCATTAATCATTCGCTTCTTAATATTTATACACTGTATAGTATTTAGATTAATTTAAAATTAATGTTCTAATCTTACAAACAATATGTTATCTAACAAACAATCCTCTAGATAAATTAATTGTTCACTTGGGACTTCACACGGACACTTCAACAACAAAATATAGTGCCTTTCACGTCAGGAGGACATCCCAAGTTGCTGGACCCAGGCTGGAGGTCTGGATCGGGGAGGGTGACCGAAGGCATGGTTGAAGAGGAGGGTCTTGAGATGGGTCTTGAAGGAGGCAAGGGGGATTTTCTACTGTCCTGGGAACAGCCCTTCAGATAAATTAGTCATTCACTTCATAGCTATTTGCAGGTCGTTGCAAATTGCTGCCACGCCTGGTTACAGAAGGGAGGTAGAGGGATTGCGGGATGGAGTTTCAGAGGGTGGGGGCAGAGTGGCTGAAGACCCGCCCGCCAATGGTGGGGCGGGCGAAGTAGGGGTCATGAAGCAGGCCAGAGCCAGCTCCAGTACTGGAGAGCATTGAGTTATCATGGGTGCTTTGAAGAGACATTAAACCAAGATGCTTTCTATCTTTTTAGGTGGCTGTTAAAGATCCCATGAGGCTATTCGAAAAGAGAAGCGAGTTTTTCCCGGTATTCTGCCCAATAATACTCCCGATAAATTAGTTACTCTTGGCTATTTTGGGAAATTGCTATCCCTACACAGTTGCTAAACTTTACAGCAATTACTTGTAGAGTGTTTGAAAGGTTTCAATGTTAATTGACACAATATGAAATACAAATTATAACTGTTATGGCTGTTTGTGGGACCTTTCTATATGTAAATGGCTGCCACATTCACTTACAGAATCACTATACTTGACAATAATCACTGTGAGACATGATGACATAAAGGTGCACTAAAAATACAAGTTCTTTGTTTCTTAGTAAGTTAATGAAGCAACCTTATTACCGTATTGATTTTTGTTTTAAAAATCCAGACTTTAGCCTCCCTGAGGCTGATGCAGCATTTAGGAGTTGAGTAAATTGGTCAATCTCTCATCTATTTCTCAATTTTAAAAATTCTGACTGGATTGCCAAATGTTCCTTCACACTGAATGGACTGTGTCACTACATGGGCACTGTTCAAGGTGGGCACTTCTCATGGTTGCACTTCATTGCCACCATTGGCAGCTGGTTAGCCTGACTGTCTGATGTTTCAGAATGTGTTTGCTTTGCCCATTGTGCCGTGTGTTTTACTGGAGTTGGGTTTATATTTGCACTACCCTGCTTATGTCCTGGCCGCTACTGATGCTGGCTACAGAAGGGAGGTAGAGGGATTGCGGGATGGAGTTTCAGAGGGTGGGGGCACTAAATACTGTAGTGTTAGTCACATCTGTAATTTGCTAGGAAAGCCTGGTGACCTATCTAAATCACACTGAAGTTTGTAAATACAGTACTTAAAAACTTGTAAGAGTCCCTGACCTGATTTTGCGGCACTCAGGTTGTTGAGGAAGGAATTGAGTGCATTGTGTCCCTTGATTTTTATGCAGTGAATATAACAGACTGCAGGGAAGGAGTAGCTGTTTGCCTATTTCTGTTTTTCATGTCCTTTCACATTTTAATGTTCATCAATACATCCCTGGCCCAGCCAGTCTGGCTTCCTTGCAGATCTGGTAGCCTGAGAAGGAATACGCTCACTGTCATGCCTGGCATCTTAAAGGACAACTGTCTGCATACAGATGGAATCAGTTCATATGCCAATCCAGAATCTGTGGTTAAAGTGGAAAGCAGTAATATATGTAAGATTACATTTACATAGATTGTTGTATACATGAGTGAGAAGGGAATAAAAGATCTGGTTGAGGTGATTAGGAAGGGTGGAGGCTACTATGGAATAATTGGGCTCAATGGTTTGTTTCTCTGTTGTAACGTTCTATGTAATAAATCTTGGCAAAAAAAATCTGGTTCTGCACAATATCTCATCAGTCCCGAGTCCTGTCTTGTCCTTCACATCCCAAAAGGGTAATGAAGTAAAAGGTTTTCTAATAATTGATAGGCTTCAGATTCCAGTGTCAAACCACCCACTGGAACTTGGTATTCACTTCTATGGAATGTCCTTTTAACGTCATTCGTAAAGGGATATTTACCAACAGAGTGGGGGAAGGAGGAGAAAGTGGTGGAAGAACCACCTACAACAACAAATTACATTTATATAGCGTCTTTCACGTCCCACTCCTGTACCTACTCCTGTTCCTATGTTCTTAAGAAGCACCCTGAGGAATGTGCCAGGTGTGTGTGCAAGATCATGGGACAGTGATACCGCCCCTCCTCACTTGAAGGACAAAAGGTGAAATAACTCACCTAGTACAAGAGAGAGTGCTCTAACACAGCCATCTTCGTCTAAGGACACGGTTGGTAAGAGACGCGCTTGCCTTCCTGACAGACTGCAGTAATGGCTGGTATTATTTCCACTCTGTATGCTGTGTTCCCCCAACCTTTGGCTCCTGCCACTATCCTGGGAGGATGTTCACTATGGAAGGGAGCAGACTTTCTAATGTTAGAAATGGTTGCGTGCCTGATAAAATCACCCTCCGGCCGGATGGTGCCCGCGGGCCAACTGTTGGACCACTCTGGTAGAGCCACCCCCTCTTTCCACCACTATCAATTGCTCACTAGCGAACCCACACTCCCAGGAAACCACAATAAGGCAGTACATGAAACAGTTTCTTTGGTCTCCTCTAACCCACAACCTCATGCACAATACAAGAACAGATGGCTCTCCAGCTACTGCAGCAGCTTTAAACAAACATAACCACAGAGACACGACAATAGCTCATTTTAACTTCTACAAACGACCTTCAACTCCAAAAATAGGCGTTTTGCAAACACTTTGACAAACAAAGCTAATGGGGTTTGTTTAATTTTGGTGGACAAAAAGTTGGAAAGCCTTGTGAATTCGTGCTCGCTGCACTGTAGTGACATGTGGGCTAAGATAAGGTAGGCAGGAACTTTCATCCTGTGATCTTGTGCAGCAGAGAGTAATTCCCTCTGCAAAAGAAATGTTTCTGTTGTTTTTTTAATAACCGTTCACACTTGATACTTGGATCCAGGCTATACATACATAACAATAACAACAACCGCCGTGCAGATAGTGGAGCCCGTGACTGATTGGGAGAGAGGGGGATTGAGATGAGGGGGAGAGATGGGGTGGACGGAGAGAGAGGCGGGGAGGGAGAGAGAGGGATGGGGAGAGAGTCTTGAGGGGAGGAGAGAGTGAATGTGATGGAGGAGAGTGAATGTGAGGGAGAAGGAGAGAGAAAGGGAGAGAGAAGGTGGGGGCAGGTGGAGTGTGAAAGGGAAGAAACAGGGTGAAATGGTGTGAGAAGTGTTGTGAGAGAGTAATTGAGAGAGTGTGTGGAGAGAGAGTGGAGAAAAGGGGAGAGTATCCCACTCCCCCTCTGTCCCCCCATCTCTGTCCCCCCATCACTGTCCCCCCTCTCTGACCACTTCCTCACTCTCCTCTCATCCCATCTCCCCCGATTCTCTCTCCCCCACACACCACTCTCTCCCCTCTCAATTCCTCTCTCTCCCAATCAGCCGCATGGTTCACCATCTGCACGGTTGTTGCTAAGGATGCGTGGTTGATAAGAGACCCGCTTGCCTTCCTGACAGACTGCAGTAACGGCTGGTATTATTTCCACTCTCTGCGCCACGTCCTCCCAGCCGACAGCTCCTGTCGCTGCCCTGGGAGGACATTCACCGGGGAGGGAGGGAGCAGAAGTTGAAATGTTGGAAATGGTTGTGGGCTGGATGTGGCCCACAGACCTTTCTCAAATACGGAATCCGGCCCGCGTCAGCCGAAAGGTTGCACCATCCTGATATAAGCAACCTGAGGCAGTGTTTCTGTGTGTAACAGACACGGTGGGAGAGGAAGCAGTATTTAAATCCAGCACATATATCTTCTGAAGTGTGGGTTAATAACAATAATTCTCAGTTTGGTTTGTACTCTTGTCATGTTTCATGATTGATTCTGCCTTTGTTTCCGTGAGGTGACCTACCCCTCGCACGTCTGGAAATGCAACTGAGTGCATTCATTTTAACATCCAGCATAATAAAAGGCTACACCAACTGCCAGAATAAACAGGGCTTGCTTTCTTACAACAATCTGTTTGATGTGTTTCTCACTTCATAAATAAATTACAAAGCTATTCTTCTACTTTCACTGAATGAATTATTTAAGTTTACAAACAAACTCAATTAAACAGAGTTAAATAGCATCTATGTAGACTTGGATGTCTTGCAATTACACAATATGATACTAGAAGTTGCACTATGACCCTGCCCAAAACATTTTTAAAAAAAAATTCCAACCATGCAAAATATTTGGATGCAAAAAAAATTGCTCCCTTTTTACTAAATGTCTCACATTTTATTTTATTTTCATTTGAGTGGAAATAATTTCAGCATATTTTAATTCTGAATTCATCACATTTATTGTACCATTAAAGCATTTGATGGTACAGATTTCTTTAGTTAGAATATAATGCCATATGAGTACTCTATATATTCATCATAATAATAATAAATGCTGTGCGCAGTTGGCTTCCGTGTTTCGACCACAACATACACAGGCAATCCACTTTACAATATATTCTGTGAAGTGCCTCAGCCACACGATAAGATGCTATATTAAATGTAAGGATAATTATTCCCAAAAGCTGATTTTAAAGTCTACAGTAGTGCAAATAGTATTCTGGAGCAGGCATTGAAACCAGCAACAACAACAAATTGCATTTATAGAGCACCTTTCATGTCGAGAGAACGTCCCAAGCTGCTGGACAGTGAATTGCCTGCACTTGAGGTGGAGATTCAAATCAAGGGGGTGTGGGGGTACGAATATTAAATTAAATCTTAAAGCATATTAAATTCAGATTTATTATTCCCCAAATAATCATCATTGCTTCAAGTGAGATATTTAGCATTTAGCATATCTGCCTTGTGATTCAGGTGAACGTTAAGATCTGCTGGTACTTCAAGGAAAAGTGGGCAGTTTTTCCCCTTGCTGCCTTTTAGGACCCAACTTAGGCCTAAAATTCCACGTGGTGTAAGCTGGAAGAGCAGATTTAAGATCATGGAAACTGCTTACTTCAATCTTACTTTGGAAGTCGGTTTTCCATAATTTATAAGAAGTACTGGCTTTAAGTTAAAACTGAATTTAAGAAGTTTACACAATTCTCTATGATTATAAATTCACATGGCAAAATTGCCTTACAGGTTAGATTTAGAAGAATTTTGAGCCTCATTGTAAGATATTGCTGGTCCAAATTAGCTGCAACGTTTGAGTGCATAATATTCACTTGATTTTTAATAACATCTTTGTTACTTTTATATGAAAGGCACTTGAATGGAAGCTGTTGAACAGGGAATTTTACTGTAATAATAATCCTTGCATTTGATATAGCACCTTATCACGTCTTCGAGACGTCTCAAAGCACTTCACAAAATATACTGCAAAGTGAATTGACTGTATATTTTGTGGCAGCCAATTGCACACAGCAGTGTCCCACAAACAGCTGTGGATTGAAGTGATCAATTTATTATTATTATACCCTACTACATATAATAATATTAATCCTTATAATAATCCTTGCATTTGATATAACGTTTTATCACATCTTCGAGACGTCTCAAAGCACTTCACAGAATCTACAGTAAAGTTAATTGATTGTATATTTTATAACGAGACACGACAGAAAATTGCGCACAGCAGTGTCCCATAGTCATGGATTGGTGACAAAATAATTTTTTTTCTAGAAGGGATTATTATCCCCGGAAAAGCAATTCCCCAATCGACTAATACTAGGTTCCTACTTACTGCTCGGTAAACAGAGGCGTGTGGAGTCGTGAAACTTGCCTAAGGTTTCGGGAATGCCCAGGAATCGAATCTAAGACCTCTCACTTGTGAGGCGAGCACTCTAGCCAGGATTCCACAAGTATGAGTCAAGAGTGCCACCTGTAGCTGCTTTCAATCATTCTGTGAGAGCAGGCCATGAATTTACAATATGCTATTAGACAGCTGAACCCTAGTGGTATCTTTCTGATTCATCAGTTTCTCTCTTGGTTTCTCCTGTCCCAATGGCTTCATGCTGTTTTCCTGCAACCAAAGTACTTTAGGCAAGTTGTCTGTTTAAGCCCCCTGAGTTGCCGAGGATGTGCTTCGTGCTGCGAATGTTTGATAAAGTTGTGTCAAGTGAGTTAGGGCTCGTGCTTGCTATGAATCCCAAGCTCATTAAATTCATTATCAATAAATGTTGTTTCTTGCCTCAAAACAAGGGTTTGGCTCTGAATCAGGCAGACTATCCTCTTCTACTCAAGAATTTCAGGAGTGGAGCTGGCAACATTCATGAGAAATCCAATGGTCTTTTGTGCTTCAAAGAGTAATCAGCCTAAATGTAGTTGATGGTAAAAAATCTTTACCCACAACCTCTCACACAAAACAGTGCCGCTTTTCAGTAAAATTCTGCTCCAGTATAGGCAGCCTTTTCTAAAAAAAAAGTTGTACTTTTTAAAACAAACACATATTTCATTTCTTCAGAAACCCATCACTGTTCTAAGTAGTATCCAAACCAAGCTGAGATTTCCATGCATCCCACCTACACATGGAAATCCCGGAGATAGATTTTGGAGTGGAATGCATACACTCTCCCTGGAGAGACGCATCCTGCTTACCTAATTTCGGAAAGTATAAGGCGCATTTGGCGAGAGCCAAGGCTTGAGGACCCCAGAGTGCGTTCGGGTACTGATGGAGTCTAACCAGCTAAAAACACATAGCTTTCCATTGATATTATTGTCTGGCACTGCTTGTCCAGCTAGGACTACCCAACCCGTTAGGGCTTTGGCTTGCTGGGTTAACAGGAGCTGAATGGGATGACTCACTGCCCCCACTTCCCAGCCTGGACTATTCCAATGCCCTCCTCACTGGACTCCCCAGCTCCACCATATACAAAATCCATTTCATTCAAAACTCGGCCGCCCAGATGCACCACCTGCACGAAACTCCGTAACCCCATCACACCAGTGCTAGCCAGGCTCCACTGGCTGCCAATGATTGAACAGATCGATTTCAAGATCCTCTCACTCATTTTCAAATCACTTCATGCCCTCACACCTCCCTACCTATGCAACCTGTTTACCACCCCACTCCCCCACCCGCTGCCTCTGCTCAGCTGGCTCCGGCTTCCTGTTTGTCCCTCGGGCCCTCCATTCCACCATCGGTGACCATGCTTTCAGCCACTGTGTCCCGAAACTCCGGAAATTTCTCCCTCAATCCCTCCGCCTTGCCCCCTCCCTCCACACCTTCAAATCCCACCTAACGACCTTGCATTTCGATCGTGCTTACGGTCACCTTCCCCTCTCCCTGGCTCGTTGTCAGACTCCGCCACTGTGAAGTGCTCTGGGACGCTACCCTGGTGAAGGGTGCTGCATAAATAAATCCAAGTTGTTGTTCAAAGAAAATCACCGTTTTAGCTCGTTCTAGCCAGAGATTTTGTGCGTAGTGCAAGGTGAAGTAAAGTTTAAAATGTAAGAGATTATCAATGTTTAGACAGAAAAAGTTCATTATTGGGAGAATGGCTGATGTGCATAAAAGTAGTGAGTGAATTTGCACTGGATCACTTCAGCGCTGTACATAAGGTGCTACCTGTCAAATAGCAAACTTCAATTTGTATGTTACCTCCTGTTTCAAAGAGAGATGTTTGACAAGCGTGCCACTAGAGCTAAAAATCAACCTCCCCAGATTGTGTTTAAGCTAAAATCCTCTTTGAATGATGACAAAATAATAACTTCAGTAATAGCCCTAGTTTGTTCCCTACAAACTTTACCGTTTCAGCTCACTTGTGGCTGGTTCTTGGACTTTGTACTTACACATAATCTCTTGTTATTGCAGGTTCACTTCCCGGATGTGGAGAGAGTAGAATGGATAAACAAGGTAATATGCTTCTTACTTTACTGTGATTAATATGAAAAATTATTTCCCTATAGGCTATGAAGTCAATAGGGAGAGACAGAGAGTGATGTGATCCATCAATCATCAATATCATGTAATATATTGTTATTATATAATGTATTGCTATTATATTGTTGTTATATTATTTATTATTTTATTATTATCATGTAATGTACTACAACCTGACTTCTTTATCCTTTTGGCATCAAACATAAATTATTTTGATTATGATTACTTTCAGCATCGACAAATACCTGTGCTGGCTGCAATTACCTGACAAAAGTATCTTGTCATGCCATCAGAGGCCAAGAATTTCTCATGGTCTTAGCCATATAAGATCATTGTTTTAAAATTTAAGGTGGTGCAGAATTGTGGAAAATTCTTTATTTTGGTCTACATTTTTAAGCCTGTTGTTCACAGTTCTGAAAACGAACGGCCAGTAACTGTGGTTGAATATTACAAGCCTATTTTCTCAGCCTATTTTTTCCCTGTGTCCCTCCCTCGCTTTTATTCCCTCTCTGAAGACACATCTCAAAACGTACTTCTTTTGGTCATCTCCACCCCCTCAGTTTCCACCACAGCTTGAGTACCCATCTAGCACTGTGAATGCACTTTGAGACGTCCTACCGATGTGAAAGGTGCTATATAAATGAATCTGTATTGTATTGCATCCATTTCTGTTATTTTGATTTAGAGGCCAATAGGGAAATTCTGTGTCTAAAGTTTCCGCCCTTGCACACGTAAATTGTCATCCCTTCACATAAATGATGCCATCACAGCATCGGCCAGTGTTGGCAGGAGTGCTGTAACGATCTGACCCATTGTCTAAACTAAGCATAAAGCCCCCTTTAAAGTCTCTCCCAGGGTCTTGCCCAACAATCTTTCGGGGAAAACTGTCTATAACATTCTGTGGGACATCGCTGTGTACAAATTGGTTGCTGCATTTGCCTACAAAATACAATGATTACATTTTGCAGTGTAGCATTTTGAGATTTCTCGACGTTATAAGCGAAATTCAATGTATATTGTCATCATAATTTAATAATAACAATAATTCAATGTTTTGCCCACAAAATACACAGTCAATTTACTTTATAGTATATTCTGTAAAGCACTTTGAGACGTTTCAGCAACATGATAAGGCACTATATCAAATGTTGCCCTGACTGAAATCAGCTAACTAAGCACAGAATTGGAATCAAACTTCACACTTTCCAGTCTGTATGGTTCAGGTAAACATTGGATAGGCTCTCAGAGATCCTAGAATAAATATTATTTGTGGTTCCTTTCAGCTATCCCACATGGTAATGTTAGCTGGGTGGTCAGTTCCAACAAGGGATGACTTCTTTAGGTGAATATCAGGTCGATTGGTTTATGCTCATTACTTTACTCAGATTTTTTTTTCTCTTCACTCAATTTTAAAATATTATGATTTGCTTCCTAAGATTTATATTTTAGCTGTTGCATTAATTTTTTGGCCTAATTGTGAAAGGTGGCTACATGGCTTTCTCTTCAACCTTGCAATACGATAATAATCCTTGTATTTGATATGGTGCCTTATCACGCCAAAAAAATAGCTCAAAGCACATTTCAGGATTTTCCGTAAAATGCAGTGACAGTGAAATTATAAATGGCTTTCTTGCTCTGTATCCCAATTCTATGGTACAAATTTGTTTTATTTTATCTTTTAGACGGTGAAACACATGTGGCCCTACATCTGCCAGTTTGTGGAGAAGCTGCTGAAAGAGACCATCGAGCCCGCTGTCAGGGGAGCAAACAGTCACCTCAGCACCTTCAGCTTCACAAAGATTAACCTGGGAGACAAGGTAAATGCTACTATTTTATCTTGTAATAGTAATAATAACCCTTGCGTTTGATAAAACGCCTTATCACATTGAGACGTTTCAATGTGCCTCACAGAATATCCTGTAAAGTGAATTGACTGTATATTTTGTGGGCAAATGGAATCTTTTTTTATCCGCTGGATGTCTGATACATGTGGAAATCCATCACCATGCTTAAGAATATCCAACCCAGACAAAGTACCATATATGTATACATTGGAGGGACACACTGCTTATCTTATTCCAGGGAGTATTAGGGCAGGTTGGTAAAGAATAAGTCTTGGGGACACCAGAGTGTGCATGTCACTCAACCAGCTAAAAATCACATAGCTTGCCATTGAGAGAACTGGCTAGCAAGCTTCCCGCAGCTTGTCTACTTTATGCACTGCGGTACTATTTGACCCCCATAGCCTGTGGAATGAAACCTGTTGCCCCATTGAAAGGATGATTTCTTCTATTTCTTCTGTGATAAATTTATGATAGCCAGTAGCAGATCTAAGGAGTTTAAGAGGAACATCCATACACAGAGGATGGTGAAAATTGGGATTCTCTGTCAGAAACTGATTGAAGCAGAGAAGATCAACATATTTAAGAAAAAACTTGGGAGGGAAGGGAATAAAGGGATATGGGATAAGAGATTAGGAGCAGTAGAAGCTACGGAGTATAAACACTGGCAAGGACTATTGGGCTGAATTATCTATTTTTGTGCTGTAACATTCTATGTAATTATATGTAAAATCTGAGAAAATCATACCTTTTTGTGTTGGCTGTTCTAACCATATAGATCCAATTGAGTTATTCTCCTGTCCAATTTATTACTGCTTTGGCTCAGTTGGTATCACTGTCGTTCCTTAATCAGAATTTTGTGATTCAGGCTCCACACCAGGACGTGTGCTCTTATTCTCGTCCCACACCTGAGTCACTGGGAAAATGTATTGCTTGTGCTGACTTTCGAAATGAAATGTTAAACCGAAGTCCAATGTGTTCCATTTTTTGGATGGTAGAGATCATTATTATGAAGATTAAGTGAAGATTGAGTGGGAATTTTCCCTGTTTCCTGGCCAATATTCCACTTACATTCAAATCCAGCCTTCATTTTATTGCTGTTTGGAGCATATTTGCTGGCACAGATTTATTGCCATGCTTGCTTACATAGCAAATGCCTTGAAGCAGTAAGATATTCTGATGTGGTAAAACACTATATCAAATGAAACTATCATAATATACTAAAGCCTAAAGTGGATCAGCACTTTATTATCAATAAAAGGAAATAAGATGCTGATTTCCATTAGAAGAGGGACAGAGTTGGAGGTAGATTGTTACTATATAAAGTCTTGATTTAATATCTTCATTTTATTTTATTTTTATCTGGCATGCTGAGTTTCAAATGAAAGCACTTATAAATTGCAAGATTAAATGGATGGCAGACCACCCATTTAGAAGAAATCAACGATTGCTTTGAATACAAAAGGATTATATGCAGTTGTTTTGCCTTTTGATTGCCTCAAATGAAATGATTTAATGTCGCACCTTGGCCTCGCTTTGACTGTTTACGTATGTTGAATGTACATCAGACAGATGAAGACTAATAAATGAAGTCGGGATTTGTAGCATGTCAGCGAGACCGTCAAACCTACTTGTAATTCTCAGTATTGCTTAGGCCTCGCACAGCTTGCTAGTTGACATTTTAGAAGTTTATGTGTTGAGCTGGAGAAGCTTTGATCAATGCCATTTGTTGCCTTGGTAACCTCTCAGTGATGCCAGCTATTACGATGGTTCTCAGCAAAATTGACAATTTTATGACAAAGCCACTTTGTGCACAGTACACCCACCGGGAACTGGCTTGAGATTCCTTCCAATGTCGTTTTACATGACACAAGGTCACAAATTAGTGTGGATGAAGAAGGCCCTTTGGCCCATCGGATCTCATCTCTCCAGAACACACACCTACATCTCCCCCCTCCCCCTTTCCATCGCAGCATCAAGCTGATTTTTTAAATAAGTCAAGTCCTTTCCTCAACCACCTTTTCTGGAAATCTGTTGAATCGTTGAATACTCTCTGAGTAAAGAAAAAACGTCCTGGTATTTTTCCTGAAATTGCCTTTTGTAGCTCTAAACCTATGTCCTCTTTTTCTACTGTCTTGCTGCATCTTCAAAGTATTGATTTAGTTTACTTTTCCAATCTCATTTAAAATGTTATAAATATTATATAATACTAATCCTTGCATTTGATATAGTGCTTTAATTCATGTCGATTAATACATCTCAAAGCGCTTCACAGAAAATATTATAAATTGAATTGACTATGTTTTATGGGCAAAACACGGCAGACAATTGCGCACAGCAGTGTCCCACAAAGTCGTAGATTGAGTGATCAAATTATTATGATTTTTTTTGGAGGGATTATTACTCCCGGAAAGCGATCTGTCAATCGACTGACAACCAAGTTCCTACTCACTGCTAGGTAAACAGAGGCATGTGGCTAAGATTTTGTCTTGCCCAGGAATCGAACCTGGGTCCTTCCGCTTGCGAGACACGTGCTCTATACACCTAAGTGAGGTTCCCTCTGCATCATCTTCTCTCAAGACTGAAGAGCCGTAGTTTGTCTAATCATTGCTCGTCGCTCATTCCTCTTAACACTGAGGATCATCCTCGTTGCTTTCCTCTATACTGCATTTAGGGCCCAGGCCCTCATATTGTGATCACCAAAACTGTTTGCAGTAACACTTTCAGCCATAGAGTGGAAAAAGGCATTTTGACTTGGATTCCAACTTGGGTCCCAAAGATAATAGAAAAGAATGTTCCTTCACACTTCATTATTTTCCATCTCTCTCTTTTGGTTATTTGCTCGAATAATAATTATTGTATGCTTATCTTTATAGAAACTGTATTTCTCACCAAGTATCCCAGTTATCTAAAAGATCCAAATACTCCAGAATATTATTAAAGTAATAATAATAATAATAATCCTTGCATTTGATATAGCGCTTTTCACGTCGGGAGGACGTCCCAAAGCGCTTTGCAGAACACACTGTAAAGTGAATTGACTGTATATTTGTGGGCGAACGCGGCAGCCAATTGCGCACAGCAATGTCCACAAACAGTCATAGATTGAAAAAGACCAATTTATTATTGTTTTTGGTTTTGTAGGGATTATTGTTAGGCTCTGTGTGGAGTAAGGAAACTTGCCCAAGGTTTCGCCCTCTGCCTGGAATTGAACTCAGGTCTCTTGCTTGCAAAGCGAGTGCTCTAACCACTGAGCTACAGGACTCCACTAACCACTGAGCCACAGGACTCCACTATATAGTTGGTTTGCTACATTTGTTATACCTCCTATTGCGTTATCTGCAAAGTCCGAGCATTTTCTTGCATTCTAAGTTAATAATTTAGTCAGCCTCATTCAGCTGGTAGATTTCTCACCTCTTGGTCAGAAGGTTGTAACTTTCTCATTAAGTCTTTGAGATCATAGACCTGGTTGATACTCCAGTAAGGTGCAGAGTGAGTCTGCATTGCTGGATCTGCAATACTTCAGATGAGATGTTCCTTCTGCATAATATGAGGTGGACATTAAAAAGAGAATTGCCTTTTTCCCAGTGTTTTGGTCTTGGAGAAATGTTTTCACACAGCGAGTTGTTCAGATATGGAATGCATTGCCTGATAGAGTGGTGGAAGCAAATTCGATAACAACTTTCAAGAGAGAAGTGGAGAACTATTTGGGGAGGACAAATTTGTAAGGTTATGGGGAGAGATCAGGGGAGTGGGATTAATTTGGATAGCTCTTTGAAAAAGCTGGCACGAGCACAGTGGGATGAATGGCCTCCTTCTCTGCCATATAATACTACTATTCTATGATTCTATTCTATGATGTCTGCCAGGCAAGCCGACAGAACATTGGAAGGCCTGGAATCGCAGATGGAGGAGAAGTAGTCATCCACATACTTGTGGAATTTACCCCGTATCTGCGGATGACATCACCAAGAGGGAGCACGTGGATGAGGAAGAGTAAGGGGCCAAGGATAGAGCACTGGGGTCATTCCTTAGAAATTAGGAAGAGTTCTAAGACAACCAATCATCCCTGATCTTTAAGGGAGTTCGCCTTCAATTATGTGTTTCAGTTAGCCCTAATTTGTGTGCTTTTTTTTGTGGGTTTTACATAAATTGTAATATTTTCGGGAGGTATTTCGAAATGCATGAATGTTGCTCATTGCTTCTGTTTTGTCTCTTTTCAGCCTTTGCGGATCAATGGGGTAAAAACATATACCGAAAATGTGGACAATCGACAGATTATCTTAGATCTTCAAATCAGGTAACTCATGACTAACTTTTCCATTAATCCTACCCACACCTGACATCTCCATGCACACTTTTCAGCAAGGTGAAGGGATGTTAGTGGTTAGCAAGGAATGGGATCACTTCCCCATGCCCCTCCCCACCCCACATCATATTAACAACCGTTTCGAAAAAACACACAAGTGCTCGGCTTGGTTGTTTACAGACTGCTCAGCACAAGATGACCAGCAGACTTGAGGATTTTATTTAATCAGTGAAATAAATATTTGGAGAGGAAGACATTAGAAAGCAGAATGGTGTATTTTTTAATTCCACCACACATCGTCCACAGGATATAAAGTGTTTCTCATCCAAGGATCCGCATGCATGTAGAATCATAGAATCCAACAGCATAGAAGGAAGCCATTCGGCCCATCGGGCCTGTGCGGACTCTTTGAAAGATCAATGCAAACAGTCCCACTGCTCCGCTCTTTCTCCATAGCCTTTCAATTTTTTTTCAAGTATACATCCCATTCATTTTGAAAGTTATTTGAATCTGTTTTGACCACCTTTTCAGGCAGTGCATTCCAAACTTATATCACATCTGACCATGAGAATCTAGCTGACATCACCTTAGAGCGGGTTTTCATGAGTTGGTATAATGTACACCGGGTTCCCTGTAGGAGACACACTTTATATTCCGAGGTACTAGTTACACTGTGTTTTCCCAATAAGCCTTTTTTTCAATACTAGTAGTTTGCTTTTGCAAAGTGAATTTTTAAGTATAGTAATTCTGTGCAAACGGATTATCCCACTTGTGTGCTTTTTGCGAGTCCTCCCCCCCCCACCCTCACAGGGAGCTCAGATAAGCATGTACTATCCATACATGCATGCATAATGGAATTTAAACCTGGAGTTACAGAAGCTCTGGTGTAACCGCTTCCTGGTGCAGGTTTGAGGCAGAGCTGTTCATAAGCAAACAGCCTTTTTGAGATTTAAATTGCACCCAATTGGCCTTTTGCATGGAATTATTTAAATGAAGTTTTATACTGAGTGGTTGAGTAGTTTTCAAGTATATCAGGAAATTGCACCTAATGCTCGACAGAACAAGGCCTCAACAATTGTTACTGAAGAGCTCACGATCTTGTTAAGTAATATGTGGGGATTGAACCTCCTCCGCACTCTTGATACAACATAAATATTTATTACTTTGTGAGGTAATGGACCAGTCCAATCCAGCTAAGCTTGTGCTACATTTGAATGGTTGTCGGGACTTCAAACTATCCACATTTCCTTTTAATTTTCTAATTGGTAGCATAAAGCTTGTATAAAAAGTGCTCTATATATAGCTGCTGCAATATTATTTTTTTTGTTTTTTTAAAATAAGAGTAAACAACAGCTGTAATTGTTACAAGGCTATGGATGCGACTCCCTGAACCTCTTAAATGCTTTTCCAGCCCTTTGAATTCTGAATTCCTTGATTTTCAAAACACATGGGGTGAAAAATGCATTGTATGGTGCGATAATTAGTTGAGGTAAAACTGTATTCAGTCCCCAATCCAGCACTGAAAGGCTGGGATCTGCAGGGTGGCAGGATCAGAAGCACTGTCAACTGGCTCGATGGCAGCGACCCTTTGCGGAAAAACATTTGAACAAATTGTGTGTGTGGGGGGAAGGGAGACTATACACCCATAGAAGGTATTCCATGAATGGAATGGAAATTCACAATATGGTAATTAATTTCACACTGTTGTGCACAATTGTTTGCCGTGTTTCACTCACAAAATATACAGTCAATTCACTTAACAGTATATTCTGTGAAGCACTTTGAGATGTCTGGAAGACGTGATAAGACGCTGTATCAAATACAAGAATTATTATAATAAGATTTTTTTTATTCCCTCTGCGGTACTGAGAGAGAGGAAATTTTATATTGTTGTCATTCAGGCAAGTAAAATACATTAATTAAAAGGAAGCATAGGATTTAATGCCTATTTAAAATTAATACTTGAGGTAGAATTTCACACTAAGATATGTGTGTGTGTATATGTAAATATATGAGTGTTCTGCTGAGTGACTATGTGGATACAGAATGCTTTCTCCAATCTGCTGCAGTGTATTTTTTCCAAACCCCACACCCGTCGGCAGGCTATCGATTTCCCCAAATCCCTTCGCAATGTGTCTGTTCAAACTCCAGTTCTCTGTGTTCCATTACTCCTAGACTGGTGAGATTGATATTTGCCAGCGTTTAAGTTCAGTGCTGCTTCCCTTTTGTCTCGCATAACAGAAATGGTGCTATTAGAAACTACCGGATGAAGACTGATAAGCAGTATGATATTTTCATTTTCAACACCCATTATTATGTAGGTTCTCAGCAAGATTGATGATTTAAGGCCAAATTACCTGTCACCTTGTACAGGGTATAACTACTGCCTCTGGACATCCTCCTGAGGTGAAAGGCGCAACAAATGTAGTTTGTTGTTAATCAAGTCCTGCACTATTTATGCATTTTTCTTCTCTCCCCTTAGCTATGTTGGAAACTCTGAGATAGATCTTGAGATCAAGAGGTACTTTTGCAGAGCTGGTGTGAAAAGTATACAGGTACTGTGGCTTCACGTAAAATGCAGATTACATTATATCTGACAGTGGGGAGTTTTTTGAGGGGGGAGCAATTGAAAATGATTTATTTGATGTTTTCTTAACTTGAAACCAAGGTAGGATCTGACTTGAGTATATAAGGGGAAGAGAAAGGCAGATAGCCAGTGGAGAAGTAGCAATGGACAAATGTTGTAGTTTTCTTGAGTACCTTTAAAGATCGGGATATGGTTGTATGTTTGTGCAGGAGATTTGTTAAGAAGGTTGGGGGCAGAGGCCACAATAGGGTGGATTATGGAAGGAGCAGTTTTGATGGGTTGGGTGAAATTTGTTTGTTCAATACTTCATGATTGTGAATTCATTCAAAATCAGATGATGCTGTAGCACCCAAAGCACCTCGAGATGCATCAAAACACTCGAGGCTTGTAGAGTAGAGAAGCATAAAAATTGGAAACTAAGAAAAGGAAACCTTGGGCTACTTGGGCCTTTGTCATTTTTGGTTCTTCCTTTGTTTCCAGTCAGAACGCTGTTATGTAGATTTGAACAGAAGCTGAATGTAACTTGCACATAAGGACTATAAACAATTGAATGGGGCTCACCTTTGAAGAGGTTTATGGACTTATATCCAATTCAGCCTTATTTGACTATAGTATATGCCATTGAATTCACTGCCAGTCATTGTCCAGACCCACTCCTTAGGCTGCACGGTCAGCAAATACCCTTCATGCAGCTGAGTGACTTGGCATGATGTGGTAGCACAAGAAGCATCAACCACGTAGACCTCACAGTCGCCATTCATTACAGGATCAGTACCTTATCCAAGATGTTCAAGTGCTGCCCTCTTGATTCTTTGGTGAATAAAGCTTAAGTGGGAATTTGTGTTGTGTCAAAAGGATACTTTTGTAAAACTATTTGACGTATTTTATTTACAGCTTAATGGCATAATTCGAGTGATTCTGGAACCCCTGCTTGGTGATATGCCCTTGATTGGGGCATTGTCTTTTTTCTTCCTCCGCAGGCCTGTAAGTACAATTATTATTTCTCATTGGGTGTTGGATATTGTGTATGAAATGAAACCACTCTCTTACCTATACAACTTTCTGCTTTACACCTTTCCTCCTCTATATACTAGCACAGTTAGTTTACATGTACAAAACTAAGTATAGCTTAGACTGCTGTTGATGGGGTTCCCTACTTTATACCTGAAAGTTCATTGCTGAATGGTGTGCAAAAAAATTGCTTTAAAATGTGAAATAAACTGAGTTGGGTTGGTTGCATAGGTGTACAATTTTTTTTCCCTCATTATGAACATGAATAACTGAGCAATACCAATGTCTCTTCCATCTAGAGACTGAAACTGTGGAGCATTTCACCAATCTGTAGATGTTGGTAGATGTTTATCATTCTTTTCCACAAACACAAAATAAATGATTTCTTTTATAAACAACAATGTTAAGTGTTTCCTGTGACCAGCACTTTAACATCTTGCTTCCTTCCCAATAGCATTGTGTAATGAAGTATTATAATTCAATTTAGCATTCAATTTCACAAATGATTCAAACCACAGATTCAAGAGTCAAAAACAGGTCCTGGGTCTGCATATGCAAACCAATGATGGTCTGAGTGTAGCTTGCGTTTGATGTTTGTATGCATGTTCCACATTGTAAAACATTAGTAACCTAATATCCAGTGTTGAATCCTTTCCAATGAATTTCCGTGTGCTAAATTCATCCTGTACACGAGAAAGGGGCTAAAGGGATACTTCTGTCAGAAAGCCAGCACAGGCACGAGTGCTGAAGAGCCTCCTCCTGTTCTCTAATTGTCTGTAGTTTCTCAAGTCTGTTTTGTGCCTTAATTTCTTTAATTTTGCAGAGCGATGGATATATTCATCCTTTTACGTCTGCATTGTATAACACCAACATTTGCAAATCAATTGCTAAGGAAGATTATAAGTAATCTGATTAAAGTTTCAGATGACATATCAAATTATTGTAATTTAAGGTTGGCGCATTACTGTTATTTGGAATTCTCAAATTGAGGTTAGTCTTGAAGTAATGCCACAGGAATAATATAATTACTATAAACTGCATGAGGGCTGTTTTTGATCAGCTATCCTCATCGTTTGCTGAGCCTGATGCTATCTGAAGTGTAAGATCAACCTAGGTTGAATTCCCGACAGGGCGAAACCTTGGGCAAGTTTCCTTACTCCACACGACCAATAATAATCTCTCAAAAAAAATTGGTCACTTCAATTCATGACTGTTTGTGGTACACCGGTGTGTGCAATTGGCTGCCGCGTTTCACCAACAAACATACATACAGTCAATTAACTTTACAGTATGTTCTGTGAAGCGTTTTGAGACGTCTCGAAGATGTGAAAAGCGCTATATCAAATGCAAGGATTATTTTATTATTCATTAAGATTAATGTTAAAAGGCTAGAAACCGTGATCTTGATAGGAATTAATTTGTTTACCGCACTCCCGCTCTGAAAGCCTGTTTTCCAAAAAGTGGGAATACTGTCCCAGGGAGATAAGTTTAGAACATAGGAAAACAGCAATAGAGGAGGTCATTTAGCTCATCAATCTTGTTCCACCATTTTATTACCACTTTATCTTTTAATCCCAATGTCCTGCCATTTCATCATAATCCAGCTGCGTCGTTGTTAAGCGTTCCAAGACGTTACCCTGTGTAAAGGGTGCTATATAAATGCAAGTTGTTGTTGTCATGGGTAAAGAGTCCAGTCAAAAGAAAATAATGGCCCAATAACAACAGGCATGCAATATTTATAAATATTCATAAACTGTGCATCAAAAATTTAAGAGGCTGTCAGCGCATACTCTATTCTGCCACTTTATTATATCATGCCAGATTTTTTTCCTGCTTTTCTTACTTCCCAAGTAACCATCCATCTCCCTGTTAAACATCCCAATTCATTCTGCCTTTATGGACTTATGGGACAATGCATTTCATTTCAGCACCATGGAACGTCTTCTCACATTTTTACATCCCTGTGTGAAGAAATGTTTTCCAATCTTGCTTCTAATTCATGTATCTCTAATTTTCAGATTATGTCCCTTGTTTTGGATTCCTCTACCATAGGGAAGAGTTATACACTTTCTAGTTTGTCAATTCGGTTTGTATTTTTAAACAACTCAATCAGATAATCCCTTATCCTCCTCAGATCCAAAGAATATAACCCAAATCTGCCCAGTGTCCCTCTATAGCTAAACCTCTCCATCCCAAGAATGAATATGGTGCATCGACTCTGGATGTTCTCCACAGCCATTTGTAATATATGAGTGTGTTGTGCACAAAAGTATGTTTTCCGAAAATGCAGGGAGGTAAAATAACTTTTAAAAAGTGGATCTAATAATAATAATAATCCTTGCATTTGATGTAGCACTTTTCACATCTTCTAGACGTCTCAAAGCGCTTCACAGAATATACTGTAAAGTGAATTAACTGTATATGTGTAGGCGAAACGTGGCAGCCAATTGCGCACAGCAGTATCCCACAGATCTACTTGGAATAACATTGTCAGCTGTTTATAAGGGATATTTCAGATTGATGGAATACATAAAGCTGCTATCTGCTGAGTAAACAGGAAGTTAACTGTGGTCATTTGCTTACCTTGAAGCTCTGCTATTGACACTAAAGATATAGTGCTATTGAAAATGGTCTAATCTATTTTGGACTGCCCCCAAATTCCCCAACCAGCTTTCCCACTGACACCAGGATATTAATGGATTCCGTTGGGTTCCTGGGGGATATACCTATTGAATTCTGTTTATCAACCATTTTGGTACTTGCATCTGCTGCAAGCCCATTTAGAAAATGATTAAATTATGACTGGCTCTAATGAAGAAGAATGTCATCTGATGTTAATGTTGAGCAGATGGAGTTCAGTTTGTCCTGAACATTATTTTTTCATAAACTGGAACAGGGAATAATGGGTGCAACTGTAAATACTGAGAAATTAACAAATTACCAGGCCTCTTGCTAAACTAATAATATTAGATTGTCAGTTCCGTATAAAAGTATCGGATGTGAATATTGTTTTTTTCTTGTATTGATGTATACATTTTGATGCAAGTCTATGGACATCACATGGCTAACTTGAGAAGGGGTTGTCGAATTGAATATTGTAACCTCACATGATGAATAAATGTTCTTCAAGGAGAAATGTATTCATGTGAATTACCACATGATCATGGCACAGAGTATGATTCATTCCTTCTCCTGGTTATTTAAAAGACATTCTGTGTTCTTGTTTATCCTGTTGAAATCACTCATTGTCCACACAAGTTACAAATGTGTTTAGATTGAATTAAACTGTTTGATAGGTTGTATGTGCTTACTGTTAATCATGCCATCGTTCTGCCCTGAGCCTACTCGGTGACTTGAAGTTCACTGGAATATTTGTTTTAAATCAAAGACGTCTGTTTCAAGAAAGAAAAAAACATCTGTGCCTAATGTTCCTATCTAGTTAGTTGAATTATTTTGGACAACACCCTAATAGTTGCCAGTATCAGTGCCTCTAGTTAGGTAAAGTCGGAATCCCTGCTACACCTGGATAGGCAATATTTGTGGGTATTGCACAGCGTACTATGGTCACCTGCTTAAGAACTGTAATTTCTGTAAGACAGAATGAAAATGCTATGAGGACAAGGAGCTCACAAAAGAGGTTCAAATTAAAAAGGCCCTTTGGTCCATTTGATCTTGTGGAGTCCTGTAGCTCAGTGGTTAGAGTGCTCGCTTTGCAGGTGAGAGACCTGAGTTCAATTCCAGGCAGAGGGCGAAACCTTGGGCAAGTTTCCTTACTCCACACGCCTAATAATAATCCCTCCAAAACCAAAAACAATAATAAATTGGTCATTTTCAATCTACGACTGTTTGTGGGACACCGCTGTGCGCAATTGGCTGCCGCGTTCGCCCACAAATATACAGTCAATTCACTTTACAGTATATTCTGTGAAGCGCTTTGGGACGTCCTCCCGACGTGACAAGCGCTATATCAAATGCAAGGATTATTATTATTATCCTATAAGATCATCCACTCTACCTGTTGTACCTAATTGCAGAATACATTGTTGTGATGTCCTCCTCTCATATCATCAAACATCTAGCTACAGTTCATTTCAAATGATGGAAGAATCCATTACTTAGCAGTTAACACCAAAGTGGGCGTTTGGGTGAAATGTAACAGTGGATCGCTTTTCCGGGGGTTATAAAGCCTTCAAATTTCTTTTAAAAAAAATAATAATTTGATCACTCAATCCATGACTGTGTGCGGGACACTACTGTGCAATTGTTGCTAGGTTTCGTCCACAAAACAGTATATTCTGTGAAGCGCTTTGAGATGTCTCGAAGATGTGATAAGGCATTATATCAAATGTAAGGATTATTAACAACAGCAACTTACATTTGTAAAGCACCTTTCACATCAGAAGGACATCCCAAGGCGCTGGACAATCAGGGATTTGAACCCGAGCAGGGAGTTTGGGATCAGTAGCGTTGAGGGCAGGGAGGGTAGGGGTAGGAGGGTGGCCGAAGGCGCGGTCAAAGAGGGGGAACTTGAGACATGCCTTCAAGGAGAAAAGGGAGGGAGTGAGATGAAGGGACTGGGATGGAGTTCCAGAGGGTGGAGGCAGAGAAGCTGAAGGCCTTGAAGGCGAGGACGAGGATTTTGAACTCTATACTGCGAGGGATGGGGAGTCGGTGGAGCCAGGCAAGGGATAGTGTCACGGAGCTTGGTCCGGGAGACGACATGAGCTGCAGAATTCTGGATGATTTGCAATTTGTGGAGGGAAGAATTGGGAAGGCCGACAAGCGGGGAGTTGCCCTAGTTGAGCCTAGATGTAATAAATGGATGGACAAGGGCTTTATCATTATGATTCTCTGCTGCAAAGTTTTCTTGGAAGAATTGCCCATAAATTATATAAAAAAGGAATTGGTGCTTGAATAAAGAAGAATATTCAAGAGTATGGGAGCAAGCAGGAAATTAAATCAAATTAGGTTAGATTAGTAAGATCATTTGGATAAAAACACAGACTCAGACAGCAAAGATATGTTACTGTTCTGTACCACTCTATGATTGATGACTTCAGTAGAATCCATCAGGAATTTTGCTTTAAAGTGGCTGGAAATTGATTTCTTATTGATTATAGTTTGAAATTTCTGTAAAGAACAAAAAATTGTGCAGAAAAATATTTTCTAACCCTTCACCTTTAAACATGGGTCTGAATAAAATAGATTTCAATCTGATATTAAGGGACCTTGTTTTCAAGATGGCAGTGCTATCTCATGAACTGAATGAAAGTGGACATGAAGTATCAGAACATTGGAGAGAAATTTGTCAGGGATGTGATTATCCAAGTTCCAGTGGTACCATTACTTTCTCTTTGCGGGCAGTGCTACAGTTTTATAATCCTCAGGATTGAAAGAATGGAGATGCTATCTAGAGAAACTAGTTTGGCAACAATTGTGTGTATAATGTGGGTGAGAGAGAGTCTGGCTCAGTTGGTAGCATTTTCATCTAGAGTCATAAGATTGTGGGTTCAAGCCGACATTGAGACTTCTTTCAGAAGGATGTCGGGCCCATGGAAATTTTTAAAACATTTGTGGTTTCTGGCTCGGTATGAATTCTGGATACCCGGAGTCCGGTAAACCATATGAGGCATCTGATGTCTCTGCACGACAAACCTCTGCATTGACTTGTCTGAACTGTAATTTACTCCATTATTAATTTCTTTTTTACAGCCAGTCCACAATAAACACTTCATAAAATGATATCTATTTGACACGTTGACTTTATTTTGACAATTGTATAAAATACAGATGCTTCCGTAAGCAGTGGCATGTAGTTAATGTAAAAAAGAACATTATTAACCGTAAATAGCCTGGCAAACTACATTAAGAATGAAATTGAATGAGCAATCTCCATTTAATAACAAGGCACGCTAACTCGTAGTATGTTTTGATGGTCTTCCAGGGCTGTGTGTTTGAAATCGTTGCTCCTGAAGGTTTTGATTAAAAAGGCATGGGAAAGACAGGAGAATACTTTCCATTTGTCTTTTTTTAATTCAGTTTGTTTTTTTCTGGAACTATCTGAGTTAAATTCAAGGACTTTTTAAGAAGGATCTTTGTGGAAGTGTTGGAAAAAAAGAAGTGCACCATTATAGTCACTTTGAATACAAAAATAAATCTCAATGTGATTTTCAGTAAACCATGTTTTCAGGCTTTACTGTACATTTCCATGCTGTGGAGACGCTGGTGGATATCCAGAAGCCAGGACCCCATTTGAAATTAGGCTATTTATCTGAACTATTTTTTGGTGAATTTTGTGCACGTCAAGAGTGATGAATGCTATTGTGGGAAGTGCCACACTTTCCTGTACTGGAACCCCATTTTTGCATGAAAAATTATTAAGTCAAGCATTGCGGCCAGATGCAGAGTGAACCTATGTGTGGATTTGCTCCAGTCTCAAAAAACAACAGCTTGCATTTATATAATATATAATAAATCCAAGGTTTAGCATTTATCATAAATAATCTGAGTGATTTTATTTTAAAGAGTTTTGCTCAGTGGGTGTGTGGGTTATTTAAGCCCTATGTCTGAGACTTGGGCTCACAGTCTAGGCGGGGGTGGGGGGGTCCAACTTTTTGGCTGGATTCCCTATTTGAGAAAGGTCCGCAGGCTATATCCAGCCTGAGACCATTTCCAACATTCCAACTTCCACTCCCTCCCTCCCTGGTGAACATCCTCCCAGGGCAGCTGCAGCAGCCATCGGTTGGGAGGATGCAGGGGCAGAGTGGAAATAATACCGGTCATAACTGCCTTCTCTCAGGAAGGCAAGCGCATCTCTTACCAACCACCTCGCAGATAGTGAACCGCGCGGCTGATTGGGAGAAAGAGGAATTGAGAGGAGGGGGGACTTTCTCCTCTCCCCCTCTCTCTCACTCTCTCACACACCGCACTCTCAATTACTCTCTCACTCCACTTTTCACACCATCTCATACTCTCTTCCCTCTCACACACCGAACTCCCCCTCTCCTCCACTCCCTCTCTCTATCTCACACTCTCTCCCTCGCTTAATTACTCTCTCTCACTCCCACTCTCTCCCACACACATACTCTCTCTATCCCCTCTCAAACTCTCTCTCAATCACCCTCTCTCAATCTCCCCCTTTCTCTCCCCTTCTCCCTCACATTCACTCCCCCTCACACTTTCTCCCTCCCCCTCACACTCTCTCTCACATCTACCCCTCTCACACTCTACGTCTCTCACATCTATTCCACTCCCATTCTATTACTTTCCCACTCTCTCACTCTCATTCCCTTTCTGCTCTATCACTCCCCCCTCTCTCCCCTCTCTCTCTCCCCCTCTCTCTCCCCCCCTTACTCCCCACTCTCTCTCCATTTCCCCACCTCTCTTTCTCCCCCTCCTCTCAATCCCTCTCTCTTCCAATCAGCCGTGTGGTTCACTGTCTGAACGGCAGTTGGTAAGAGATGTACTTGCCTTCCTGACAGACTGCAATAATGGCCGGTGTTATTTCCACTCTCCGCGCTGCATCCTACCAACTCCTACCGCTGACCTGAGATGACATTCACCTCCTACCACTGACCTGAGATGACATTCACCAGGGAGGGAGGGAGTGTAAGTTGGAAATGATCGCGGCCCGGAAAAAATCACCGGCCGGGCCGGGTGTCGCCCACAGGTTGGACCGCACTGGTCTAGGTTGATACTTAAGTGCAACACTGGGGAAAGTAGTGTGTTTTCAGAGGTGTCATCTTTGGGTGAAGCGTTAACTTGGGGGGGAAGGAGGGGTGAGTGTTTACGGACTAGTTACCATACAGAAAACCTATTACTTTTCTATATGGTAACTAGCCTGTAAATATACTGGGAGATCCTGGGTGAATCTATTTTGTGTCACCCGGGCTGGTAGACCATATGATGTTCACGCTTGGTAATTTCAGACAATTTCAGAGGCAGGGAGACCTTATGAAATAAATTAATCCTTGCATATGATACAATGTCCACATTATCAAAAAAAATCTCAAAGCACCCCAACAGAAAGTGCTGTCAAGTGCAGTACAGGGGCAAACATTGCACAAACAACCATGATGTGAATGACCAATCCAACTGAAGGATTGTTGCCTGTGAAAACTAATTTAAACAAAGGGCCATTCACTAGGTAAATCATTTCAATTGCAGAATTCTAAGGGATTCAAAATGCGCTTTACTTCATTTACTGCCTGTTTCTGATCATCCATATAAGCCTCTCTCATAATGTGCATATGTTACAGTAAAGTTGTGAAACCATTAAATCATTGAAATTAGGAGTCAGAGATTTTGTGAAAAGTGATCCCAGCAGTGGACAGGGCTAGAAGGGATCCGAGGAACATCATTAATAGAGATTTAGACACTGACTAAGTACAAGATAACAATGAAGGCCAGCATCCTGAGGGGTCACTATTCCAGGAACCAATTTACCCTCTGCCCACGATTGTTAAGAGAGAACTGCATCAATAAGAAGAAGTCAGTGTCACTTCACAAGATAAGTCAGACCAACCATTATAAATGCTTCAAAGCAAAGCTAAAATGTATCTCTCGGTGTCATGGAAGCCTCAATTGTGTTATCAAATGAGCATTTGACTCATCAGTGAATGAAATATCACATGAAGTTTATGGTGAATAAAACATTAAACATTAAAACATTCTATGATTACTTTTCATCATGTGTTATTTATGTGTTGATAATGCTAACGAGTGTCAAGGAGAGGTTATCACACAATGAAATGATCACTTTTTCACGAAATCCCTGATTCCTAATTTCAGTGATTTCATGGTTTCACAATTTTACTGAAAGTTTCAGGGATATCATGAAATCCCTGGTTTCACAACTTTACAGTAACACATACAGTTGTTTACCAGTAATTACCAGTAATTATTATTATTATTAATCTGCTTTTTTTAAAAAAAAGTTATTGCTCCTACAGCTGTCACTCAGTGAGTCTATTTCACGATCTGTTTTCTTTCCTCCATCACCTAAATCCTGACAGCTTTATCATGCTCGTGCCCTAGCAGATGATGGCAAAGAAAATATTTACTTCATCTGGAGCAACAAATAGGATTCAGTCTCTGGATTCATTTGATGTTCATAAAATGCTTGTACGGTTATTGAAATCACAAGGTGCTCTGCTGGATTATTGTCTTATAGTATGATGCAGGACATCAGTTTTCTGTATACTGCACTATTGTAATACTAATCCTTACATTTGATATAGCACCTTATCACGTCATTGAGACATCTCAAAGCACTTCACAGAATATATTGTAAAGGGATTGACCGTGTATTTTGTGGGCTGAACACAACAACCAATTGCACCCGGCAGTGTCCCACAAACAGTCGTGGATTGAGTAACAACCGGGTTCCTACTTACTGATAAACGAACAGAGTCATGTGGAGTAAGGAAACTTGCCTAAGGTTTCGCCTCACCCGGGAATTGAACCTGGGTTCTCTCTCTTGCGAGATGAGCGCACTATGCTACTGGGACTCCACAAGACCTAGTATTATTTATTGAACCAATCTTATTTTCCTCATTGAATTTATTTCAGCAATCTTGCTGTGAAACCGTCTGAGTACAAAAGCAGATGAATATTAGGTGAGGGGTATACAGTATTGTCCACGTTTAGAAAATAGATTTAAGGAATCCCAACTCTGAAAAATTTGTCCAAAGAGCTGTAATGTTGCATTTGAAAAGTCTCCAGCTTTGAGGTTGTTCAAGACTTTGCTGATGTTAGCGTTGCATATTATGGGATTTGGCAGAAATAGTACTAAGTCATGCAGCTTTGGCTTCCCTTACTTTTTCCAGCCTCGGTTGACTAACTGGAACTGAATCATACAGCAGGAATTGTTTCGACGTGGGCATTCTTGTGACCATTTTAGGCAGTGCTGACTGAATTAGTGAAGTGGATTAAAAGCAGCACATTTTCGATTTGTGAAAGCAAAATGGAAAACATTCTTTCTCGCAAAGCAGTGTTTACTTTCTAACCCCCCCTCTGACTGCCCAAGGGAGCCTGCCCTCTGGAATTCGAACACTTTGCTTTACTTGTTCCTAAATGACACCCACCGCACCCCCATAGACACACAAACCAAAGCAAGTTGTTCTTAATTTTTAGGCCTATTACATTCAACTTTAGACTTGGAGAACGACAGGCTTGAAATTTCTCATAGTCTTAGTTTTAAGACCATGATCTTAAGGCTAAGAGCATAAGAATTTTTTTTAGTTTGTTATATGATATTTCAGTACGTTGAGAGATGCTTTGCTTTGATCTTTCAAACTGACCAATAAGGGTTTCCATGTTGTGCAGTTACGCATGTTACTTATACATTTGCAGAAGCACTCGTGGGAATAATCCACATTAATATAGTAATGTTGTTTCAGGAGGAGGATGCAGAGAATCACTGTGCACCCAGTCAGCCAGGGAGCTTTTAACAGATCTTGAGACAGTATGAGCCTAGTAGGATTTGAACTCTCCACGTTTTACACTGTCCAAATTGCTCCCGATACCAGAAGCATGGCTTCACCCATCCACTGGCTACTTAAATAATAAACAGTGCTTGCAATAGTGCCTTTCACGCTGAGAGGACATCTCAAAGAACTTCATAGAACTTACGGTGATGTGCAGAGACAGGGATTTTGTTGCCGAAAGAATGAATCGTTCTTGAAACCAACTGCAAGCAGAAGTGTTTCTCTAGCACGATTCGCCTGGTCTGACAATTTTAAGCTTGAAATTTACGCTTGTAGACATTTTTCCCTACGCTTTACTCAGCCCAGTAAAATCTCTTCTTCAGGTGCAGAATGTTAAAAAGTTTATGATTTAGGCATCAACTAAAATCACAAGGGATTAAGTTATCTAAAAAAAACAAATTTCCAACCATTCAGCACAGCATCTCAATTTTAGAGAGTCTGTATACTCAGCACTGCAAAATCTGCTCCCTTTTACAGGTAGAAGAATGCGCTCTGCAGCTCTGGGAGAGAGAGAAGTATTTGACAGTTGGCGCGTACACTGTAATCAGTTGCTGTGAGCTAAGACAGGATGACAATTGGCATGGATTTCTGGAATTTCAGAGACTACTGAAGTACAGCCAAGTAGAGACATTAACTACAGTGGGTTGTTGAATCGAAAATGAACTTCAGTCTTTGGAAATATAAATAAGTAACTTTTCAATGTTCTTGCCATTTGCCCCATGTGTAGGTCAGCAACCAAAAGGCTGGTCTGACCAGTTCTCCAATGAAAGATGTCTGCTGCTCCTTCAGCTGCTTAATATAATAGAATTCCTTGCATTTGATATAGGGCCAGATCACGTCTCAAAGCACTTCCCACAATATATTGTAAAGTGATGATCTTTAAGGTGTAAAACAGGTCCCATCTGTCTCTTTTCAAATAGTACCTTGAGATCTTTTAACTTCCACCTGAAGAGACAGACTGGACCTCAATTTTTTATCTTATACAAACGACGGCACCTCCGACACTACAGCACACCCCCACCATTACGCTGAACTATCAGCCTATAAACTATAAGCTCAAAATCCCGACCTCTGCAGGGAGTTGAACCCTTCTGACTCAAAAGCATGCATGCAATCAACTGAGCCACACTGACACCTACAAGAGTGTCTGAAAATAAATGAAGCTGTGGTCAAAGTGTGTAAATCTTTCTTATTGAAAGATGAGTTTTATCTAGATTATTCAATCTCTAAAGTAATCAAGTGAATCCATACAGTTGTAGCTCAAATTGAGAAACTGGGTGATATGCCAGATTAACCACTCTGCAAAGTAGTTTTACTGTACGTGAGCAAACATAGCCACAGTGAGTAAACGTGCATTAATTTTCCCTTTTTAGAGTTTCAAGAAAATTACAACAGATGATTAGCCTCAAAATATATTGCTTCTGTTGCCAACGTACACAATAATGTTCCAGAGAGCACTTTGAGGTAGTTAAGGACGACTTGGAGCTTTGTGCTGAAACATCCATACTAAACGTCTGCTCCAAATGAAACCTTTGTTTTCTCTTTCTAAATGTTCTCCTTTTCATTATGTTTGTATATTGTTTCAAGGATGCTGACAATCTTCTGGAACCTCACCCAAGTGTTATTCATGTGTGAGCTCATACAGTGAATGTTGGCATACCTGGGGGAAGGAGGGAGTCTTGTTATAATGAAGCTCGATTGTGTATTAGTTTGATATCCGGGCACTTTCCAGACATAGAGCGCTGGTTGTTGGAAAAATGCAGGGGAGTGGGACTACACAAATAGCTCTTACATAGCGCCAACACAGGCTAAGTGGCTTTTAATGCTAAAAAAAATATAAATTCTTGGAATAGGACCCTGAACTTTGACTGTTTTTGTGTATGCAAACATCCACACATATACCGGTATACATATGCACACTCTCACACACAATTACACTAGCACACACTCACACATACACATGCACAGACATACAAGGATTACTAAACACTGGAATAATAATAATCCTTGCATTTGAGAAAGCACCTTTCAACAACAACAAATTACATTTGTATAGCGCCTTTCACCTCAGGGGGACTAGCTGGCGGATGTGATCGGAAGGGTCGAAGAACGAGGAGCGTAGGGGAAGGAGGGTGACCAAAGGCGCAGTCGAAGAGGAGGGTCTTGAGACGGGTTTTGACGGATGCAAGGGAGGGGGCGAGGCAGAGGAACTGTGTCATGGAACTCCAGAGGTGGGGCCAGCGAGGCTGAAGTCCTACCCATCAGTGGACATGAAGCAGGTCAGAGCCCGCTGAGCAGATGGAGCAGACAGGTTGGTAGGGGGTTAGGAGGTCACAGAGGCAGGGAGGAGCAAGGCCATGGAGGGCTTTGAAGGTGAAATCAGGAAGCATCTCAAAGCGTTTCACCAGATTCACTGTAATGTGTAATTTGTAATCAAACTAAAAGTGACAAATTTATATGGCGCCTTTCACGCAGAATAGCTGTATGAAAAAATGCAGGAGGATGTCTTTGAGGATTTTGGTCACTGGCACAGTGGATTAAGTCGCTCGCCATCAGTTCATTGATTTTTCAGACGGCTTTTGGCACAAGTCCAAAAATGTTTGAATTTAGCCTCTAAACTGTGTATTTTAGAACTGAATGTTACCAGGCAAACTGACACAATGGAAAGACATGTATTTCACAATAGTATTCATGAAGACAATATTCTGTGTCGCTTAACTGCTATAATGTTCAGTGCTGCTCAATGCTTTTGAACACTAGGTTCACAGAAAAGCTGCCTGACAACCAGCAATTATAGCAGGACTATTTATGTCAGGAGCACCTTAATATTCTGTGATAGTCTAAAATTCTCCTCTCAAAATACCAAAAGCTTCTCCTAACTTAGGAATTTTTTCCCAAAAGAAAGTTGCTTGTGGCCTGCACACAGAAGTTCAAATGCAGAGTAACTATCACTTTCAGAACTAGGATTGCTGCAGCGTGCATCAGGCTTTAGGAATGAATGCTGTGATTTGCCTGGTGATACCACAGTACACTTTTCCTAAATCTTCGTGCTCCTTGCAGCTGCCATTTTACATTTCCCGAGACATCTGTCCTTATCACAGTTGTTTCTGGGCTTTGGCTATACTGCTCTGTACTACATGAGATGAAATCTTTGATAGGCTGAACGCTCTTTCTCTTTAATGTACTTGTGATACAAAACTACATTGAGTTTTTAAATTAGTTCATGCACTAGCCACCTAAGCAAACCTTCTAAATTAATGAGTGAATTTATTTTATTTTTGCCCTGATAGAATAAAATAGCAATAAGTTTTGTTTGTTGTAGGGATCACCCTTGGGGAAAAATATTTCCATGGAGAGCACTTCCCCGCCCTCCCTCTGTCACGTGATGCCTTTCTCTTTATTGTTTGCTGTGTTTTTTTGAATGTTCTATTGTTAATGATTTGTTCCACAACCCAACTGATGTTTAACCTCGAACAAAACACAAAATACTGCAGATGCTGGAATCTGAAACAAAAACAGAGAGAGCTGGGAAAACTCAGCAGGTCAGGCAGCATCTATGGAGAAAGGAAAGTGAGTCAATGTTTCAGGTCCACAACCCGTTCTGACGAAGGGTCATGGACCCGAAATGTTGACTCACTTTCCTTTCTCCGTAGATGCTGCCTGACCTGCTGAGTTTTCCCAGCTCTCTCTGTTTTTGTTTTTGATGCTTAACCTCATGCAGGATGCAAAAGTAAAATTCACGTCACGAAGTGCAGAAATGATCTTTAAATCATCTTGATACAATATCCATTTGCAAGGTTATACTTGACATTTGAAAATTCCTGCCACTGCTTGAATTGTTGAAGTATTAACCAGTAGTTGGATAAACATGGCCTTTTCTGCAATTCATTATACCAGCATTGCTCTCTCTAAAAATTACTGTTGGTTGTAAAAGAATGAGTACAAAGTAAGATATAAATAACATTAATCCTTGCATTTGATATAGCACATTATCACATTGTCGAGACATCTCAAAGCACATCACAGAATATGCTGCAAAGTGTTTATTTTGTGGGTAAATGCAGAAGCCAATTTGTGTTCAGTGATGTCCCAAAATCAGCAATGGAATGAGTAACCAATTTTATTTGGGGGATTGTTGGCCAGAACGCTTGGAGGAACGCCTTTCTTGTTTTGAATAACACCATGAGATCTTTCATGTCCACCTGTACTAGCAGACGGGACCTCTGTTTAACGTCTCATCCGAAGGACAACACCTCTGACTGTAACACATCTCCTGCACTGCATTGGAGTTTCAGCCTAGAATATGAGGGTTATAAGTCCCAACCTTCTGACTCAAGAGGCAAGAGTGCTATCAACTGAGCTAGGCTGACACACAAACTTCACATCAGATTAGCGAAGCGAGACACTCCCTTCTCTGGAATAGTGTCATAGGACGTTTACATCCACCTGAAGAAGAGTGACCTCAATTTTACTGCACATGGGGTGTCAACCTGAACAATCAATTCACACTCCTACATGCTTGAACCTGTGAGTTTTTTCTGAACCAGTGCGACACCAGATAACCAGTGCGACAGATCTGTGGTGGCCACAGGAAGTGTTATTTCCAGCTTCGTGTTTTCCTGCAGGCTAGCCATGATACACTTGGTTTGTTGTATTTAATAGGTCATAGACAATGTTATCCCAGCACTGACCTTGGTTTCGTTGTGACAATCTTGAGGCTGCTCTATATGAATACCTGATTTCCTGTAAAGAACCTCCTTTCTGAATTATTAGTCCTTGTCAAGCACAGATGATTTGTTGCTAAAAGAGACCCAGAGAGGCTAAAGTTACTTGTTCATGATAAATGACAGTGGAACATAATTTAGTGGGAACCTGGAAATCTAATGTGTATGACAAGGTAGTGAACTGTTTCTGCTGGAGAGAGGTAGACTCTATCAAAATGACCTATTTCCTTTCACCAAAAAGATAGAGAACAGTCAAGCCACCACTGTTCTTTTCTTGTTGTATACCAGCCCACACAACATCACTAACTGAGAAGACAATCAGTGACCTGTTTCTTCTAAACAGAAGTCATTGGGAATACTCAGAGGGTCAAGCAGCATCTATGAAGAGAGGAAACTCACTTTCCTGTCTCCATAGTTGCCTCCTGACCAGCTGAGTGTTCCTAGCAGCTTCTGTTTTTGTCTCAGATATCCTGCATCTGCACTGTTTTGCCACCTGTTCCTTCTATTGCCAGTTCTGCATTGAAACCAGCCACACCCAACTCCACTGGCTTCCCATCACACAGAGGATACAGTTCACAGCTTTCCTCACCTCAGGCGCTGACAGCATCACCATCCGTGTTTGCACACTCCACCTTGCTAAGCCAGTCCGGAACCTTGGCTTGTTTGACCATCAACTATGCCTTCTACCCCACATCTGCGCCAAGACCCGCTCTGCCTTTACCCACCTCCACAACATCGCCTGGCTCCGCCACTGTCTCACATCGCAGGCCACCGAAACCCTCATACATGCTTTCATTGCATCAAGGCTTGACTATGCAAACTCCTTGCTTGACGGCCTCCCCAACTCCTCCCTCCATAGGCTGCAGATCATCCAGAACTCTGCAGCTCGTATCTTCTCCCGCACCAGGGTCCGTGACCCTTATCACCCCCATCCTCACCCAACTCCACTGGCTTCCCATCACACAGAGGATACAGTTCAAAGCTTTCCTTGCTCTTGCTCCCCCCTACCTCTGTGACCTCCTAACCCCCTACCATCCTGCTCACTCTCTCCACTCAGTGGGCTCTGGCCTGCTTCACGTCCCCCGCCTCGCTCGCCCCTATTGGCGGGCGGACCTTCTGCCACTCTGCCCTCATCCTGCAGTCCCTCCGACTCACCCCCTCCCTTGCCTCCATCAAGACCCATCTCAAGCGTCTTCTCTTCGACCGTACTTTCGATCTCTCTGCTTCCCCCCCTGCCCTTCCCAACCCAGACCCCCAGCTCGGGTCCAAAACTCTGTCCAGCGTCGTGGGACATCCTCTCGACATGAAAGGCACTATACAAATGTAATTTTGTTGTTGTTATTTTCTTTCTCCCTGTTTCTCTCCTAACTTGAAGAATGGTTCCTTCCTATGCTAGACTTGAGAGATCAGCTATCTTACTATATGAGGAATCATAGGCATTTCCCATCTTAAGACATTAAACCGAGGTGCCATCTGCCTATTCAGGTGGATGTTAAAGATCCCTTGGCACTATTTGAAAAGAGAAAAGAGTCCCATCCCCCCGGTGTCTTGGACAACAATCCCCCAGATAAAATATAAAACTGGTCATTCACTTCATGGCTGTTTATGGGACATTCTGTGTGCAAATTGGCTGCTGTGTTTGCCCATAAAAACACTCAGTCACTACACTAAAATATATCCTGTGAAGCTCTTTGGGCAGTCCTCCTGAAGTAATAATTATACTTGCATTTGGTATAGTGAAAGGCATTATAGCAAATTTAACTATTATTACCTTCTGAATTTCTGAATACCTTAGCACCATTAGGCAATATTACCTTTGCTCTCAACTCCCAGCCTGATCCTGTCTACAACATGAAAATGCAGAAATAGCTGTTAAGCAGCATATTGGACGGATTGTCACCATTTGATTAATGGAAACTACTATTGTTAGCCATCACATGGAAAATACTATTGATTTGCTGAAGCAGATTTATGAGCTTTTAGTGAGCAATGCTGCGTTGCACATAACTCAGTAAATTGTCAGAGTAAAGTTTCATTCCCATGAACCCAATTCTGCAGGAAGACAATGCAAATAATTACTGAAATATTCCTGGATCCACCGCATAAAGAATAGTCTGTACCTGGCAATGAGGAACAAGGCAGCAGTGCAGTTGCTGTACTCTAATGATTGTAAAATTCAGTATTGATTTGGTCTATTGAGGGTTTTCCCTTGAGGATTTGTAGGAGGTGTATCAGGTTGAAGCATTCCATTTATCTTTTGAGAATTGAAACTCTTGGAACTCTTCTGGATTAAAGCTTACATTAAACCTTAGTTATTTGTGATTATACATATGTATGTGGAGTCCTGTAATGTAATGGTTAGAGCACTCGACTCGCAAATGAGAGGGCCGGAATTCGATTCCTGAACATGGTAAAACCTTAGGCAGGTTCCCTTAATCCACACACCTCGGTTTCCCTAGCAGTAAAGTAGGAGCGCGGTTGTTAATAATAATAATCCTTGCATTTGATGTAGCGTTTATATATTCGTCGAGCCATCTCAAAGAGCTTCACAGAATATACTGTAAAGTGATGAGGTTGCAGAGTTTACTACTTTAAAATCTATTTTAAGACCTTTTTTTTATCATGCTTTTGGTCACCTTTCTCTTCCCCTCTCCCCCACCTCACAACTTGGAGCACTCTTCCTCCTCTTCTCCCCACCCACCACTCGCCCAGTGTTAACAGTTAATATTAAAGGAAAATGAAAGATAAAAGTTGCGACACAATGGACATAAACAGGGTGATTCCGAAACCCACAGTGAGAGTATCTTTTGACTTCAGCTCAGATTTGTTCAGTAACAACACACACAAACCAGACCACAATGAGTCATGTGAATCACATTAGTGGAGAAAAAGAAAGAGCTGCTCGTCTCTCCTTCAACAGCGCAAATAAACTGCAAATCCACCATTGTGGGGAATTGGACTTCCGGTTGCGTGTCAGTAGCTAATTAATTTCGAATTCACGCAGAAATCTCGGCTTTGATCAATCTAATCTAAAGTTAACGGAAAAGACTTGCATTGCAGAGGATATTTTAGAGGATATTTATCCCCTTCATGCTCTGTGGTTATGATTTTTTTCAGTCAGGCCTTTAGAGCAACTCTGTTTTATTTTGAGGTTACTGTTGGAGAGATGACCTATTTAGACCTAATGATTAATGTGACGTGCGGGAGAGAGGGAAAGTGAACACTTGAAAACAAACATTTCAATCGGTCATCTTTTAGCAGTTTAGGGGGCTTTAATTTTGTGGTAATTCATATGAGATTACTTTTTCATGTTGTTTATTTGGTCTACTTGATGCACACTGTAATCTTGCAGTGTTGTATCAACCCGATCTTGGGAGAATGGCTAAATCATGAAGTTGGCAGACAGACAGGAATGTAGTCAATAAATTTCCTGTTTTCTGGAGTTAAAGTACACAACTAAACTTGGCTTAGGATTTGAACCTCTAATCGAGACCACTCCACTTTTGTTGGTCAGACGTTTAGACTCTGTTTTACAGCACGATGCGCATATGTACATCCAGATATTAGCCAACCAACAGTGGTTGGGCATTTCCCACAATGTGTACACTGAAACCAAACTCCCTACAGATCTCATTGCTTCTAGCTGTAGGAATGGTCTATATGTTTGTTTTGCAAACTTCACAACCCCGTTCTTGCCAGGTTTCACTGGCTTCCTATACAGAACAGATAGATTCCAATATGGAAACTAATCGACCCTCAACTATCCTTTAAAAACCCCACATTCTTGCCGTGACGTGTTCTGCCTTCCCCACATCCTTTACATTGCCCACCTAAGCCACTACCTCTCCCCTCAGGCCGCCAAGACCCTCATTCATGTATTCATCTCATCTAGGCTTGACTACACTAACACCCTGCTTGTCTGTCTTCCCAACTCTTCCGTCCGCAAGCTGCAGAATATTCAGAACGCTACAGCTCATGTTCTCTCGTGTACCAAGCTCCGTGAACTGATTACCCCATCCTCACTAGGCTCCACTGACTCCCCATCCCTCAGAAGATCGAATTTAAAATCCTTGGCCTCACTTTCTAAAGCCTTCCACAATCAGGCTCCTCCCTACTTCTGCGACCATACCAACCTGTCCGTTCCCTCCATTCAGCAGACACTTGTCAACTCTGTGGTCCCCGCCCTGCCTGCCACATCATTGGTGGTCAGTCCTTCAGCTTTTCTGCCTCCATCCTCTGGAACTCCATCCCAGAATCCCTCTGCCTCATTTCCTCCCTTTCCTTCTTCTTTAACTGTACCTTTGGACACCCTCCCACCTCGACCCCTTTGCTCTCCACCCTGTTGACTTCAATCCTCATGCAGCGGGAAAGCTTTCCGGACAGCAATATCAATGGAAAGTTATGTGATTTTAGCTGGTTAGACTCCAGCAGTTACCCCTACGCACTCTCTGGGGTCCCCTGATTGTCTAGTGCAAACCCTTGATTGTCCAGCGTCAACCCTGGATTGTCCAGCGCCTTGCTCCCTCCTTGCGTGTCTTCGGATCCCACCTGAAGACTTTCCTCTTTGACCATGCCTCACTCCCCAGCTCACTGTCAAGTTCCACCACTGTTAAGTGCTCTTAGACACTAGGCTGCTTTACAAGTGCATGTTGAATTGTTGTTGCTTCCCATTCGCCTTATTTCAGAATCTGGATGCTCAAGCAAATCACTGACACCCCACTGAGACTACAAAAGCTATTCCTTTTTCTTCTACTCTTTGAGAGACATACAAAATGTATGCCATGTGTTTTTTCCTTTTTTAGTCAGCCAGGTGTCTGACACACGTGGAAACCCATCACCGTGCTTAAGAGTATCCAAACCAAACCGAGATTTCGACTCATCCCACCCACACTTGGAAATCCCAGAGATAAATTGCTGGAATGGTATGCACACACTCTCCCTGGAGGGTCGCCCCTGTTTACCTAATTCAGGAAAGTATTAGGCGTAGGTTGGAAAGAACCAAGGCTTGGGGACCCCAGAATGTGCATTGGGTTACTACTGGAGTCTAACCAGCTAAAACTGCATCGCTTCATATTGATATTGCAAGCTTTCCCGCTGCTTATCCAGCTAGGACCACCCTACTGGTTAGGGCCTTGGCTTGCAGGGTTAACACGAGTTAAGTGGGATGACTCCCTGCACCCAGTGACTGTCTGTCCTTCCAGGTCCTGCCAATGAGCCATCGCTCCTGTGCTGTGATTAGCAGTGCCATGGAATACTGCAGACCCGCCTGGCTCAGGAACCCACTTCCGAGACTGCCACAGAGGGCTGACTGGATTCTGACATTCCATTGCCAGGAATGTCACCTTCGAGCCAGTTCAGCTCCAAGGAGACCTGCTTACCTCCCCCCAAGGAGGATAATGTGGTGAACAAAAAACATTTGAGGAAGATTAAGTAAGACATCTCAGTTCCTCTTGTATTGTTGTGTCAGGGGTAGTGGCCTGCTGGACCACATTATGAGCAGGCCTAAATTCTACAAAATTCTTGATTCCTCCCATCAAGGCAACTTATTTTTCATGTCCAAATTAGGGGAGTATTTGAGTAAGAGGAAGGACTATTAAGCAGCAACTTTCGGTGTTGATAGATCTTTCCTTTGTATCTCCTTTAAGCCCAAACGCATGTCTGAATGTATGCAGTGAGATTATAAAAATGCTTTTTACCCACATTTACTTAAGGTGTGTTTTTTTCAGGAATTTTCATTGGGGTCTAAAACAGACAGTTTCCAACGTGATTCCTTAAGGGTCATCCAAATGGTGTTGGGAAGTACATCAGAAACTCATCTGACTCGATCCATTTTTAGAGCAGAGATCCCTTGGATCAATTCTGGTGGAAGTATTTGCTATTAGAAATTGCAGCATTTTAGCCCTCTGTATTTGTATTTGCTGTAATTGGTTTTAAGGGTGACTGAACATTCCTGATTCTGTTAGCCTTGAGCCTTTATCTGAGTTGGGATCTCTGCATGTATGCTGTACTGGGAGCATAAATTGTTCCTTTAGACTTTTCACCCCATGAAGATCACTGAACTATAGCGTTGATCACGCCTGCACGCCATGCTTCTCCCTCTTCAGTTTTGCCGAAATCCACTTTATAAAATAATTAAGCTTGACTACAAAATGAAAGAAAATTTATGCGCTGCATATAGTTTGCAGTTTATTATCCAAATGAAATACAGTAACAGGGATTATGGTAGCACTGGATCAACAGATTTTGGAGAGAGAAAACTGCAGCCATGTCAAACGTAAGAAAAATAATAATCCTTGCATTTGGTAAAGTGCCTTATCATGTCGTTAAGTCGTTTCACAGAATATATTGTAAAGTGAATCGACTGTTTTATGGATGAAACAAAGCAGCCAATAACAAAATAAAGCTTCTGTGAAATAGTGTGGTACAGGATCCTGTAAAAGACACACAAAGCAAAATCTTGTTTGTAAAAATGGCTCGACTTCTGTAAAGAGAGAAATGGATAATCATTCCTCTGTCCATTGCACAAGCTTGTAAACTGTTCAAATTGACCTGCTTCAGTTCTGGTTTTGTTTACTACCAATAGCTTTGGCTCCTCGCTCAGATTGATCAAAGTTCAGCAACAATTGTCACAATCGCACTACCAGCATGTTAGGCAAAAGAGTGGCTTGCACGGCAAGTTAACTTGACAGCCAATATAATAATAATAATAATAATCCTTGCATTTGATATAGCGCTTTTCACGTCGGGAGGAGTGAGGAAACTTGCCCGAGGTTTCGCCCTCTGCCTGGAACTGAACTCAGGTCTCTCACTTGCAAAGCGAGTGCTCTAAGCACTGAGCTACAGGACTCCACACCAGCATGTATTAGTTATATATAGTACGAGGTTGAGTCGATCTCAATTATTGTGCGAAGTGGTGTCCACACATTACAGTATGCAATTAGTGGAGTCCTATAGTGTATTGGTTAGAGTACTCGCCTCACAGGCCTGTAGCAAGGCAAGTATTCTAACAACAACAGCTGGCTCTTACATAACCCCTTCCACGCAGGGCAGCATCTCAGAGCACTTAAAAAACCCTTGTCAGGCGAATTCTCTAACCAATACGCCACAGGAGTCCTGTAGTGTGAACTAATACGCTAAAAGAGTGCACTACAGAAGTCCTGTAGTGTGGAGTCCTGTAGCGAATTGATTAGAGCATTTGCCTCGGAAGCAAGAGGACCTGGGTTCGATTCCCAGACAAAACTTGCTAGGCAAGTTTCCTTTCTCCACACATCTCTGTTAACCTAGCAGTAAGTAAGAACCCGGTTGTTAGTCGATTGGCAAATCGCTTTCTGGGAGTAATAATCCCTTCAAACAAACAAATAAATACATAAATAAAAATGCATTAACAGTTGTGGATTGGTCCCACTGTTTGTGGGACACTGCTATGCAAAATTGGCCTCAGCTTTTCGCCCACAAAATATACAGTCAATTCACTTCACTGTATATTCTGTGAAGCGCCTTAAGATGTCTCGAAGATGTGATAAGGGCCTCTATCAAATGCAAAGATTATTATTAGAATTGTCATGGCCTCTTTTTTTGCCCCATTTAAAGTTCAGTGCTGCTCTGCGGGAGAAAAGTAGTGGTTTAGCAACCAGACATCTCTGCAATATTTATGTTGAGCTGCACAGTCTCACCTTTTGTACCATTTTTGCTAAACAAAAGGAATTAGCTCTTCAGAAGAGTCTTAAATCAGAGTTGTTGATCCCATTTAACAGCACCCCTTACCTCGCGAGACCGCCTTCTCTTGGGCTTAGCGGAGAGCATAGATGGCACCCTAACAATAATATTTGGTCTGCGAAGAGATTTGTAGGATTTCTGCACCTGTGTTGCCATAGCAACATAAGTTTGTTTCAAATTCCTTCATGAATGTACGATTATAAATATGACAAAAATCAATTTAAAATGCTGTTTTAAATGCATGATATAATGGGGTACGGCCAGAGGTAAGATGTAAATGTCCATACGGGTAACACTGACCCATAATCTCCTTTTTCATCCTGGTCACCTTAAGGAGAAAATGTTCTCTCTCTTTCTCTCTCCCCGTTTTACAGTTGACCTCAATCTATTCTGCGCCACTAATGTTAGAATTTTTAATCACTTCTAGTTCAGTCATTAGTTTTACTTTTCGGGGTCATAGGAGTGCATTCAATCATTCTGTCAGGGACTTTGCAGATATAAAAGGTATTAAGAGACTTGGCTCTGCAACAAAACAGATAATAAGCAGGTGGTACTGCAGATGCAGTTCTTTTTGATTTAACTGTGGCATGTTAGTTTAATAATAACAATAATCCCTCCAAAACCAAAACCAATAATAAATTGGTCATTTTCAATCTACGACTGTTTGTGGGACATTGCTGTGCGCAATTGGCTGCCGCGTTCGCCCACAAATATACAGTCAATTCACTTTACAGTGTGTTCTGTGAAGCGCTTTGGGACGTCCTCCCGACGTGAAAAGCGCTATATCAAATGCAAGGATTATTATTATTATTATTAGTTTCCGCAATGGCCTAATGGGTAAGCCATTGTCCAGTGTAGCATTAAGTCGTACATATCTACTGTCCGCTACTGGGTTATAAGACCATAAGTTTAAATCTGATCTCATTGCATCTCATCTGATTTCGTCCTTCCAGAACACCCACCTACATCCTCCCATCAATAGCATCAAACTGTTGTTTTTAAAATGAGTCCAGGGTCCTGTTCCAAGCATTAATTACCCTCTTGATAAAGAAAAACTTCTTGGTATTTATTCTGAAATTGCCCATTGCAACATTAAACTTGGGACCTCTTGTTCTACTGTCTTGGTGCATCCTAAAGTATTGTTTGCGGTTGAGTTTTTCAGTCCCATTTCAAATTTTATATACCTTTAAAAGATCCTCTCTGAGTCACCTTGGGACATTCTACAGACACGAAAGACTCTACATAAACGTAAATTTGTATTGTATTATTTTCACTCCAGGACAATAGTTGGGTGCTTTGATTGTTCTCAGTACCATCTGGTTTAGGTAGGGGAAAACTCATCTCTTAACTCTCTTGTGTCTCTTTCTTTCCTGCATTGTTGGAGGTGCTGTCCTTCAGATGAGATGTTTGGATTAGAGTTTATCACGATGTATTGGCCAACAATCCTCCAAATAAAATGTGTGACTCACTTCATGGCTATTTGTGAGACATTGCTGTACACAAAACTATCTGCCAAGCTCAACGACAAAATGCACATTCACTCCACTTTACAATATATCTATCCTGTGAAGTGCTTTGAGAAGTCCTGCCGATGTGAAAGGCGCTTTATCAAAAATAAGGATGATTATTATTATATAAAGTAGGTAGATTATTTTGTACCACCCTTTGGAATAAGATGTTAAACCAAGGTGAGCGTTAACAATGCATGGCGCTATCGAAAAGAGAAGGGAATATTCTGGCCAACATTCCCCCAAATATAATTGGTCATTCACTCCATAGCTGTTTGTGGGACATTGAAGTGCACAATTGGCTGCCACGTTTTGTCCACAATATACACAGGCAATCCACTTTACACTAAATCCTGTGAAGCATTTTGAGACGTCTCAACGACACGATAAAGCACTATATCAAGTGCAAGGATTATTATTATTATCATCATTATCCTTTGAGTGCAATTATTGCCTTTAATCATTTATTCATTGAAGTTCTGTACCTGTGATTAATAAAATGAGCCTATCCGCATTTGAAATATTATAAAGCATATTGGACATGGCGTCCAAACTGTAAACTGTTCGCTGGTTTCAGATGTTATAAACAGCCACAGGCTTTACAGTGATGGTTTATGGGGTCATCTGAACACCTTAATCAGATTACTGCCTTGTAATCCTTAGTATCCATTGATTGTTGATTTTTTAAATTCATTTTGGCACTCTTAATGTAATTTGATAAAGTTTGTAAAGTTATGCGCTTGGAGAGTAATTGTTCCTTTTTTTTTATCAACAGCTACTTGAAATTAACTGGACTGGACTAACCAATCTCCTTGACATCCCTGGGCTGAAGTAAGTGGCAAATCCTTTCAGTATTGTTTTCACAAAGGCTAATATTGCTCTATCAGTTAGTGGTATGTATGAGCCCGAGAAAGCCAGATTAGTGTAGAAAGTGGAGCAAATACTAGCTTAAACTAATGTGGGGTCACTGATTTGACCCAGTGGTGGGTGGAACAGCCAAGGGACCTGTTTGATACCATGTGAATGCAGGTTAAGAAAGATACTGCAGGTACTTTGGGCAATGAAAATGGAGTCAAAATAACAATAATCCTTGCATTTGATATAGCGCCTTATCATGCCTTCAAGACGTCTCAAAGTGTTTCACTGAATGTACTGTAAAGTGAATTAACTGTATATTTGTGGGCGAAACGCAGCAGCCAATTGCACACAGCAGTGTCCCACAAACAGTCGTGGATTGAATGACCAATTTATTATTATTATTATTGAAAGAATTATTATCCCCAGAAAAGCGATCCGCCAATCGACTAACAACCGGGTTCCTACTTACTGCTAGGTAAACAGGCGTGTGGAGTAAGGAAACTTGCCATACGTTTTGCCCTGCCGGGAATCGAACCCAGGTCTCTCGCTTGCGAGTCAAGTGCTCTAACCACTGAGCTACAAGATTCCACAGAATTTATCCAACTGGTCACCAATCGTAACTCTTCCTAAAGGATATTGACACTTTAATGATTACCTTGTAGGGATTTTACGACTGGCAATTCCCTCTGTGCAGCGCACATTTGTCTTATATTTTTAGTACATTGTTTTGCTCACCAAGGAGCAGGATCACAGGCTGGGAAACTAATTTTAACTTTCGATAGCAAAGGAATTCCACCTGGCCTAAGAATCGATGGTTCCTGTTTGTGTTGGATACTAAGGGAGGGTGCTTGGTGTGATTGTTGGATTGTGTAATTGGAGACCTAAACTAAAAGGGTGTTCTACACATTGTTTGTTGAGAACGTAACAGTTTGATGTAAGAGCAAGGAGGCCTGAAGAGTATGCTGTGGGGATTGACGATCTCATTTAGGAACATAGGAACAGAAGTAGACTATATGGTCCATCGAGCCTGTCCCACCACTTTCAAAGATCATGGCCGATCTACAATTCAATTCTACCTCCCGGCCCTCCCGCCATATCCACTGATATTCCTGTCTATCAAACATCACATTTTAAATTCTTCAATATACACTGTCAACACTGCCTTCTGGGAGAGTGAATTGCACACTCCCACCACCCACTTCATAGCTCGTGAATTGCGAACCAAATTTGTGCAGTAAAGATGACTTTTGAGTTCACAATTCATGATGTTTTGAGAAAAATGCCTTTTTTAAGGATGAGGAACATTACTAGTTTCCCCAAAATCCCTCTAAAGCAAATATTTAGTAACCTGGAGCTTTCTTCCATTTGTGGCCTATATTTGGAATTGAATTTGGGTTGTTAAATCTCTGGTTATTGCCTTTGTCAGCCTGGCTGAAATTGAGGACTCATTGGGTAGGAAATGGCAGACATCAGCCTGTATCTATGAGAACAGGCTCTCTTGAGTGCAGAGTTCTCAAGCTTCTTGTACACAGTGCAGTCAGAGATGCTTTCACCCATTGCCACTCGAAATAAAACAAATCCAGCTATTTCCTTTGACAAAGAGCGACACAGTGGATACTGTTTTGAATTCAAGATCTATTAAGACTTTGCAGCCTACAAAGCAGAAACTTCCCAATACACGGTTACCAGCTATAGAAGTCAGCCAGGAATTTAAAGTCAATTCTGTCTGGCGCCATTGACAGTATTTAGCATTTCACAGCAGAGATATCGATCAGGAGTGTGTTGATTTGGTGGTTGTTGCTGAGAGCCAACCTTTAAGTTTGTCACTGAGCTCTGGCCTGTGATCTGCAGAAACAGTAAAAATCGAGGGTATTGACATAACCACAATATAACTGCATGTTGCAGCTGATCTCAGTTGCATTAAAATAGTCACCTTTAACAAATTGGCTGATCTTTAGCTCTTCTCTATGTATATTTTCTGCAGAAAATGGTTGGAAGCAGTTCACTTAAAAGGATAATGTGCTTGTATGGAGCTGGTGGTTTATTTATGATAAATGGAATGATTTATGATAAAAGCAATTTAAAGCACCGAACTGACTGCACATTAAACAGGCAAAGTAATGTGGGATGGGCATGTTTGTACAGGGTGACCAAAACGTGGTGATACTATTGCAATGTCTAATACGATGTCTACAATGTCTTAAAGAAATTATGATTTTTTTAAATTATGATTTATTATCAGGCGTGTAGAGTAAGGAAACTTGCCCAAGGTTTTGCCCTGCCTGAAATTGAATCCAGGTGTCTCGCTTGCAAGGCGAGTGCTCTAACCACTGGACTACGGACTACACTATATAATGTACTATATAATGTGTGGTGGATTCTATACTATAACATACTATAAAATGGAGCGACTTTTAAGGGGGACCCAAAAGAAGTGTTTAAAATTATGAAGGGGTTCGATAAGGTTAGCATAAATGGACTGTTTGCATTGGTTGTGGAGTCTGTAATCGGGACCAAATATAAGATTGTGACTTGGTGATCTAAAAGAGAATTTAGGAGAACTATTTCATGCAGAGGGTAGTGAGATTGTGGCACTCTCTGCCTGAGGTGATCAGTTGAATCAGATAGTGGAGATGCATTCAAGAGAAACCTGGACATTTGGGGGAATAGAAGGATATGGGAGGGAGTAAGGAATGGGTGAAAACAGTGCAGATAAAACTTACTGAATACACAGTGGGTTCAAAAAAATAAACCTTGAATTTGATAGTCTTTCATGTTGCGGGAGCTTCTCAAAGTGCTACACAGGATTTACTTAAAATATAATAATAATAATCCTTGCATTTGATATAGCGCCTTATCAAATCTTCGAAACGCCTCAAAGCACTTCACAAAATATACTGTAAAGTAAATTGACTGCATATTTTGTGGGCGAAACGCAGCAGCCAATTGCGCACAGCAGTGTCCCACAGACAGTCGTGGATTGAAGTGACCAATTTATTATTTTTTATTTAAATATGGTGACTATATTTTGTAGGCAAATTCAACAGTCAATTTGCGCACAGCAGTGAACCCACAAACAGCAAAAAATGGCCATTTTTTATCTGGAGGATTGTTGACCAGAACTTTATGTTGTACTTTTGATGATAAGTACTGACCTCTGTATAAATTTCTTGCACCCTTTTATCACACAACTAATGAAAAGGCCCTTACTTAGGACAAGCCATTATTATTATATATTATTATTATTACTTAGGTCAAGCCAAGCCTTGTACTCAAAGTGCTTTGTTATCTTTATTTCTCAAGCATTATGAGCACAATCTCATTCCCATTCTTGGCACTGAACATTTATTAAAGCTGTACTGTGTATTAATCTCCATATAAAGGTTTATCTTTATCACACGTCGGGGCAAACAGGCTGAGGTGTGACAGGGGAGTAGTTTAAGCTGTTCTTGACAGCTTCTGCATCAGGCATGGATTCTACCCTGCACTGAAGCCACATGAGGAAAGATCATTCTGGAGCCCAAACATTCCACAAACATATATTTAATTTTGTTTTGAAATAGAAAAATAGTTTTCTTCAAATATTTTTGTTTTGCAAATAAACAACGTCCAGATCGCGACATGGACTGTATACAAATTGTCAGTATGAATTATTATGGCGGTAGTAGTAGTAGTATGCGAGCTCGCGGCTGTCTTATTGTTGACCCAGGCAGCATAGTTTAATGTTTCCTGTGTTTACCTCAGGGTAAGTATTGAATTGTTTGTGCAGTTTCCTCCCATCTATACTGGCAAACCTCCCTCGAGGTTACAGTTACAGTTTCTTTAAAAAATTAAGCATTCAACATTTATCACAGAATATATTTTGTTACCCTAGTTACATCTTCATAGATGGATGGCAACCATGGAAACCCATCTTTACGTGTAGAGAGCGGTAGTGGCAAGGACATTGCATCCTGTTTAGAAACCTTGCGATGCTATAATACAAATCAGTAGAATTTGTTTAATGCCTTTCACATCAATCTGTTTCACATCAAAACTGTTTGTGGGACAGTGCAATTGCCTGCAGCTTTTCGCCCACAAAATGTACATAAATTCAATTTACAGCACATTCTGTGAAGTGCTTTGAGACTTCTCAAAGACATGCTAAGGCACCATATCATCATTAGGACACGTTTCAAAGAGCTTAACACTCCTTTCTGGGTGGGGCAGGTGTGGTTGAAGTTGGTGGGGAGAGGATGGATGACTAAATAATGATAAGGTTGATATTTTTGAAGGATAAGAGCAAATAGATTGAACCTTTCTGCTGACTGAGATATCACGAAAGTACATGACGGCACAGCTCCTTTGAACTTTTTTTCTGGTAGATACGTGTAAACAATAAGTAAAGAGTATTTGTTCTTATGAATAACTGTGGTCAAATTGGCTGCCTCTTTAGAAGACTGATGGTGGAACTGCAGAATGTATTAGCAGCTCCAGTTGCATTATACCAGGCCTTTCTATAAGACAACGTAATGTCTTTAAACCCACAAAGTCTTCATACCTCACTCAACTGATTGGAATCTCACTAATAAGGTCAGCAAACAGACTGAAGAATTGTAACCACATTAGCAGGCTGACCTCACGACTGGGTTTGTATAATTATATAATTTGAAGTGGAAAAAAGACTGCAAGAACAACTGGCAAACAGTTAACCACATTAGTGAGAATGTATTAACTTCCAAAGTGTACTTCCTGTGTGAATGGCCTAGTCAGATCTCAGGCTGGTGTGTCAACCTGGCTCAGTTGGAAGCAGTCTCTCCCCTGAGTCATAAGGTTGGGGGTTCAAGCTCCATGTTAAGATTTAAAACTCACCTAGTCTTGACCAGGGTAGTCCAACTGATGGCCCATGGGCCACATCCGGTCCGGAGAATGATTTCATACAGCCAGTGAACCATTTCCTACTTCGACTGCCCACTCGCTTCCTCCCTGGCAAACCATCCTTTCATTAGAGCAGCGCAATGTGGGCAGTGGAAATGATGCTGCCCATTCCTGCAGTCCCTCTCGAGTTAAGGGGAATGCAAGCGGATCTCCTTACCAACTGCATCCTCCCAACCCTGTTCCTGCCACTCCAAATAGTGAGCCTCACTGCTTCCTCTGCAATACACTCCTTCCTCTTGATCTTGCCAAAAGACGCCCCTCCCATTGCAGTTGACTGATTGCCAAATAGTGAGCTACCTGTCATTTCAAATGGAATCACCAACTCCCCTGATCTCGCAAGATCGTCCACTTGCTAAATAGTGGGAACCAGGGTGGGTTTTCGGGCCCTTCCTCTCACGCTTGTCGGGCTTGGGACGAGGCACTTGATCGCTGATCACATGCAGCACATGTCTGAGCAAGCCCAACCCCAGGCTATGGAGAGAAGTAGTCTCCTCAGAGCAAAGCTTCCTCCTTCCGCAATGAGAGACTCCTCTGTGATCGTTGCACCCAAACCCTACCCTACCTCTGCAAGCTCCCGATCCAGCCGTTCCCTTTGCCCAACAAACCGCAGCTTGCTTCATTCCCCCACCCAGTCTGCCCTACCAAAGCCATTTTGCCCCCACTCCCTGGATCTGCAATCCAGAGTCCCTTAGACTCGCTTGCTTCCTTCCTTTCCTTTTTTCAATACATGTCAAGAACTAATTCTTTGATAGCACTTACGGTCATCTTTTCCCCTCCCCATCCCACCCCACCCCAGCTGGGCATCCCACCCCAGCTTGGGTGCCCAGCCGACTGAATCGAGCACTTTGAGACGTCCCTATCTCTGCAACCTACTAAAATATTACCTACTATATATTGCCAACCTGTCCACTCCCTCAGCCCAGCGGCCACTGTCCTGCTCCACGTGCCCCCACCCTGACTGCTCAACTATCGGCAGTTGGGCCTTCAGCCTTTCTGCACCAACCTATGGAGCTCCATCTCGCCCCCTCCCTTGCCTCCTACAAAGTCCATCTCAAGACATTCTTCTTTGACTGTACCTTGGATCATCCTCCCATCTCCACCCCCTTGCCCTTCACCCCTGTTGACTCGAACTCCCAGCTCAGGTGCAAAACCTTGATTGTCCAGCTCCTTTGGATGTCCTCCTGACATGAAAGGTAATAATCCCTTCAATTGGGAATTGGGCAGATCGATAGCAGTTGAAATTTAATGTAAAGAAATGACATCTGTGTGTATGCTTTGTGTAATTCTAATATTCCCTCTGACCCAAGTTGCTTGATTTCAAGGTCCTCACCCTCATCTAGAAAACTGTCCACTCCCTGGCATCTCCTTATCTGTCCGGTCTTCTCCTACCCTACTCCTCCACTCGCCCCTTCTTCTCAGCTAACTTGGGCTTGCTGCATGTTCCCCCCATTCCCTATGAACTGCCATCGAAAGCTGAACCTTCAGTTTCTATGCCCCTAACCTCTAGAACTGTTTCCCTCTGTCCTTCCCAGTCTGTCTCAGCCCCTCTCTTGCCTTACCTTAAATCCTACCTCTTCAAACGCACCTATGGCCACCTCTCCCCTGTAAACAGTCTGAGATGTTGCCCTACACAAAGGGCGCTATGTGTCACAGTGGAGCTGATAAGCCACATACCCACAGCAAAGGAAACAACAACAACTTGCATTTATATAACGCCCCTCACACAGGATAGTATCCCAGAGCACTTGACAGTGGCGGAGCATGATGCCGAATCGGGTGGAGGGGAAGGTGACCTTAGGTCGAATAGGAAGGTCTTCAGGTTTAATCTGAAGATGGGGAAGAAAGAGACAAGGTGGAGGGATAGAGGAAGAGACAAGGCGGAGGGGTAGAGGTAGAGTGTTCCAGAGTTTCGGGGCAACCAATAATGTTTCGGGGCAATCAGGAAACATGCCAACAGTCTAGGCAGCAAAATGGCATTTGCTTCACACAGCATCTGAGGGAGTTTGGATAAATCTTGTAGACAAAGCTGTCGATTTGCAATTACAAAGCCTTGAATGGCAGGACTTTGGAATGTGATCAGCGGAGCGGTCACTTGGCATCTGTCACTGGTTTCTTGCTAAATGTCCTGTTTTCTCTTGTGTTGTGTTAAATTCTAGCCCTGTGTCCGTATGCTTGGGATATATATTGTATAGAATGTTTCCAGCCCATGAAGGTTGAGATACAATACTTATGTTCATTCGTGTAAAAGGCTCAAACCTCAGGCCAGAAAGCAAAGTCCATACATTCTTTTAAAAGGGAATTAGAGAGGAAACAACACCAACTTGCATTTATATAGCACCCCTCACACAGGGTAGCATCCCAGAGCACTTGACAGTGGCGTAGCACGATGCCGAGTGCCATTCAAAAAGAATATTAAAGAGTATAGGGTGAGAGCAGGAGAGTGAGTTTAGATCATGTGGCTCATTTGGAGAAAACATTAGCGCAGATTTATAATAATAATAATAGTAATCCTTGCATTTCATACAGTGGCTTTCACAATGGGAGGACTGTCAGATGTGTCAGCACCACAACAGTTAACCACAGTAATGTACAGAGAGAAGGCCATACTAATTACTGACCAGCTGCAATATGTAATCTTGGACAGCAAGGCTGACCAGAGGAATGTGTGCTAGTTAGTAAGAGGAAAGATAAAGATAACATTGATAGATCATCAAAATGCTCATTAGCTTGGTGTCCAGGCATTGATAACATTTGATGGATAGTCGAAATGCTCGTCAGTTGGTGTCTTGGTACCAATGATTTTAGAGGACCGCTAGATTAGGAATGAGATCATTCTGTTTTCAGGGTTCTGTAGTGAACAAAAATAGTATATAAAAAAGGAGAGTTTCCAGCAATCATGGAAGAGGAACAGTCAGAATCCTGAATCTTTCCCTTACAATTGTACACCTATAACTTTGTAATAAAACTTTGATTCCAATACTCTGCGTTTCAAAATACATCTATTCTTCAACATGTAAGCCCTTTGGGGGGAAGGAGAAGAGATTGATAAAGACATCTCAAAGCATTTCACAGGATTTACTGTGAAGAAGAGTGACTTCTGTGCACAACGCAGTCCAGTTTTCACACAGCAATGTCCTTTAAATAGCCATGAAACAAATGACCAATATTATTTGAGGGATTGTTAGCCAAGACACGAGGAGAAGCTCCCTTCTCTTTTCAAATAGTGCTCTGGGATCTTTAACATCTGCTGAACAAGGAGATGGGGCCTTGATTCAACATTTCTTCCCGAGGTCGGCACCTCCAACAAGGCTACACCCCTATTACTGCATTGGAGGGTTATCTTAGATTATGTGAGTTCAAGTCCCAACGTGGGGCTTGAACCCACAGTCTTCTGACTCAGACCAATTCAGCCAGGCTGAACACACAACTTGATGGACCTAAGGGCCTGTTTCTGTGCTGCAGCGTCCTTTGAGAGGTTAAAACCACAACACGGGTTACTGCAATGTATACTCGGCAATGTGCAAAGGAATTTGCTGTTTTGAAGAACACTCCCCTCCTCTAGGTAAAATGTGTCTTTTCATGTTTAGCTTCATTTTTAAAAAAAATGTTTGACAACTCTTGCTCCTCAGTCAAGCCACGAGGCTGGCAAGCCTGTGAGCTGATGACAAGGAAATTCACTAGCCATAGTAAGTGTGTTCAATAATTTCCTTCCTATATGGAAGTACCCACCTTTTATCAGCCGTCCTCCTGTTGAATACTCAATTAAGATTAATTAGGCAATTGACAAGGTGCCAATGAGAGGAAGTGTAAAAGGACACTGGGAGTGGGACAAAGGGTGTGTAATGTAGATTGGTTAGTAGTGATAAGGGTGTTGCTTTATTGAGAGTTGGGAAAGACAAAATAAAGAAGCTGCTAACACGCCTGTGACTTGGATTGAGTTATATTACACTCCTATGATCTAACAGAGCTGCTTTTACGTTTCGCTCACAAAATGCACAGGCAATCTCCTTTACAGTATATTCTGTGAAGCATTTTGAGACGTATCATCAGCGTGATAAGGTACTGTAACAAATGCAAGGATTATTAATATTTTACGAGAATTCTAAGTGTAACTTCGGTTAACTTGCGGTTCTTTTTCAGTTTCTAGGATGGAAATGTAGGACATTTGTGGCATAAATTAGCTGCTGCTTTGCATAACATTTATTTCATACTAACTAATCTCATTCAGTGAAGGGCTTTGAGATGTTTCTTGTACACTATATAAGTGTAAGTTAATTGTATTGCCGGAAATTTCTCAGAGTCTGCAGAAACCACTTCAAAGAAATGTGTTTTGTTCTGGTTGTTTTAGTCCCTGGTCTCTGGGGAGGATTGATGCAAGTCAGTGGTGTGAAAACAGCAGCAACAACTTGCTTCACGTTGAATAACATCTCAAGAGTATTTCTACAGGGGTGGGGATGTACACCAAGTTGGAGGGTGAAGGGATGGTGACTACAGGTGCAGTTGAAGAAACCAATAGAGATGTGTGGAGGGAGTTCCAGAGTTTAGGAGCTTAGAATCAGAATGCTCAGCCTCCAAAAGTAGGTAGTGCAGGGGACACTCAGTAAGATGCATTTGTATATGGCCCTTCACTCAGGGTAGGGTCTCAGAGCACTGAGCAAATCAGAGTTAGCTGAGCGGAGGCTGCAAACAGAATTGGAGGAGATCGGGGAAATTGGGAGGTGCAAGAGCATGAAGGAATTTATAGGTGAGGATCTTGAAATCAGTATTGAACTGTCCTGGTATTACCAAGCTTGCAGGAGTCAGCGTGGCTCAGTTGGTAGCAGCACATTAGGACTTTAGGGTCACAGTCTAGACTAATATTTCAAAACGCCTTTCTCTCATGTTAAGGGATCTGTAGCATCCATCCGGGGGGCAGATGCTCTGATAATGTACTGGAGTGTCTGCTTAAACTGTGAGCTCAAGCCCCAACATGAGGAGTGAACCTCATATACCCAGAGCCATAAGTGCTACCACTGAGCTAAGTTGAGGCACACGTCTGGCTCCTGAATAACATTTAAAAAATCCTTAAAAGTTATTTGTGTGGTTCCACCCTCATCTACGCCTTCATCACTTCCAGACTTAATTACTCGAATGCCCTGCTCGCTGCTCTCCCCAGCTTTTCCCTACAATCTGCAGACCATCCAGAATTCTGCAGCCCAGGTCCTTTCCAGCACCAGACTTGCCCGTCTCCACTGGTTTCCGGTTGCACAGCCGATCAAATTCAAGATTCTCTTCCTCAATTTTAAATGCCTCTATTTTCTTGCCCAACCCTACCTAGTGATGGAGTGAGGTCATGGAACCCCACCATAATCCTAGGTATCAGTCTGGCTCAGTTGCTCTCACCTTTGATTCAGAAGGTTGTGGGTTCAACCCCATGTCGACTTGACTCCGATAATGCTGGAAGAGTGCTACATTATGAGACGTGCCATCTTTCAGATGAAACATTAAACTTAACTACCTGCTCAGGTGGACAATAAACATAACACTATTCAAAAAAAGTTTCTCCCGGTAAACTGGCTAACTAATCCTCCAGGTGAAATTGTCGTGACTGTTTGAGGGACATACTGTGCGCAAATTGGCTGCCACATTCGCCTGCACAGTTGCTTCACTTTACAGTAAATCTTCTGGGAGCAGACAAGGTAGACTCCATTTGACAGACTCCAGTCTGTCAATAAACCATTAAGTATTTCTGGTGCTTAATGAATCAAGTCAATATTTTTTATAAAGAAAGTGAAAATTTGTCACTGCTGCCCTCTGGTGGAAAAAGATGAGAAATGCTTCAAAACAATGATTTTAGGTTTGTAATAATAATCCTGGCATTTGATATAGCGCCTCATCACATCTTTGAGACGTCTCAAAGCACTTCACAGAATATACCGTAAAGTGAATTGACTGTGAATTGACTCACAAAACATATCAGACCAATATCAAACCAATATAATATAGTTGTAATATCAAACAAAGTCTGCCTGTTCAGGTGGACATTAAAATTCCCACGGCACTATTCGAAAAGAGAAGGGAGTTTCTCCGGGTGTCCTGGCCAAGAATCCCCCAAATAAAATTGGTCACTCACTCCATGGTTGTTTGTGGGACATTTCTGTGCGCTATTGCCTGTTGCATTTTGCCCCCAAATACAGTCAAATCCACTTTACAGTATATTCTGTGAAGCACTTTGAGATGTCATGACTACGTGATAAGGCACTATATCAAATGCAAGGATTATTATTATTATCTTGCATGATGTTTCTGAGGTGGGGGGTCCTTGGGAGTACATTGCTCCCTCAGATCCCCATTCCTTTTTAAAATCATATTGTTCCCACTTACAGTTCACCTCTCTCATGCTGGGAGCTTTGTTTCTCTCTGTGTCAATTCCTGTCAGTACACTGTCCTGTAAATACTGTAAAGGTCTGAATGCCTGAAGTAGTTGGAATTTGAGTGTGGGATGAGCATCATAAATTAACAGCTAACCTGCATTCATTTGTCTATCAAACTCCAATTAGGTGTAAATAGATGTATGAATGATGTGTATTTCCTCAATAAACTAAACCAGTCTAAAAGAAAAATTCCTCTTGTTCAATAATGTATGCCACTTATTGGATACTAAGTCAAAGAACCGAGTCAAAAATCAGAAAGAACTTAACTGCATTAACTGCATTGACCGAATACTTATTAGTGATTGTACCTGCTAATTGTAGTAAGATATAGTGGTAAGTGGCACAGTGGTAAGATTGTGTATAGTATGATTTGCCCTATAGTATCTACCGCAACATCTGTCAAGTGCTTTGAAATGTTCTTTTATGTGAACTATTAAGTGCAATTTATGATATGGAGTTGAATTTCACATTTCATCTCTGAGTAGGAGGCTAATTCCATTGCTGTGCTCCTTTCCCCTCAGTGGCATGTCCAATACAATCATCCTTGACATCATCTCCAACTATCTGGTGCTACCGAATCGGATCACCGTGCCGCTGGTAGATGAGGTGCAGTTGGCTCAGCTCCGCTTCCCCATTCCAAAAGTAAGTTTCAGGCATTCCAGTAACTCGAGCGTCAGTAAAATCTGATGTTTTTGTTTCACTTTAATCCTTGCATTTGATACAGCGCCTCATCACTTTACAAGTGTTCTGGGTGTTTTGTGCCAGTGTCTTCCCTGTTATCACCTGGAGATGCTGTCTCTTTGCTGGTGGTTTGTTGATGTATTTCCTGCAAAGGGAATTTCTCCTGGTGTTCTGGCTGACAATTCCCCCCAATAAATGTGGTCATTCACTTCATGGCTGTCTGTTGGAAATTGCTTTGCACAATTTGGCTGTCTCTTTAGCCTACAAAATAATAGTCTCAGTGCTTTACAGTATATTCTGTGAAGCACTTTGAGACGTCTCGAAGACGTGATAAGGCGCTATATCCAAGGATTATTAGTATTATATTATTATGTTGTGAAACGCTTTGAGATGTCCTCCTGACATGAAAGGCGCTATATCAAGTGTAAGGATTGTAAGATTGTTGTATGTTTTCTCGCTTGCCATGTGTCACCCAATACCTCGTCCAGTGGCCATTCTTCACGTACGAGCTGTAATGTTTTTGTTGTCAAACTTGTTTGGGGAGGGGGAGGAGGAAGAGATTGGGCATCACATCTAATCTGATCATGTCCACACATACACCTTCCAGCTGGGACCACTGGCTAAAGAGTGGGACATTCTCCCCCTCCCCAGACCAGCATAGAGAAGGGTTCCTACAATCTACAGCCATTTGTTCTGTATTGATGGTACTGTATCCTTACATACTGTATTTCAAGAAGGGTTGGATATGAGGAGAAAACTGGGCCAAGCGAGAGACCTGGGTTTGATTCCTGGCAGGGTGAAATGTTGGGCAAGTTTCCTTACTCCACACACCTCTTACCTAGCAGTAAGTGGGAGCCCGGTTGTTAGTTGATCGCTTTTCCAGGGGTAATAATTCCTTAGAAAATAAAACCGACTGTTTGTGGGACACTGCTGTGTGCAATTGGCTGCAAAATATACAGTCAAATCACTTTACAGTATATTCTGTGAAGCACTTTCAGACGACTAGAAGACGTGATAAGGCACTATATCAAATGCAAGGATCATTATTATTATTATACACAGAACCAAGTCCACAATAATGCTTCCTGGTGTGTATATACTCACATGCACACCCACGCACTTTTAACATCAAGATTACACAAGCATACATTATAGCAGCTGTAATTTAAACTTGAATCTGAATGACATATGGTGTCTGAGTTCCTGGTAACATTAACATCTTGTGATAGCTGCTAGTTTTTCATTGTTCACTGTCTGCTGAATTGTCAGCCAGAATTTGTTCTAAATATTAAAATCAAGCATTATTCGTGCACAATTTTTTTCACGATTACCCATTCATTTTTTTTCAGGGGTTTCTCAGGATACACTTTATTGAAGCTCAGGATCTGGAATGGAAGGACACGTTCATGAAAGGACTTGTGAAGGGAAAGTCGGACCCCTACGGCATTCTCCGTGTTGGTAACCAAATGTTCCAGAGCAAGACCATCAAAGAGAATCTAAATCCAAGGTGGAATGAGGTTTATGAGGTGAGTGAACTGCTTAGTGAATGTAAGGAACCAGTGGAGCTTCCTCCTCATGTTAGAACTGTGTAGTGTAGATTTGTAGTGGACGCAAGGCCACTCTACAGCTTTCCTCTTTGACTGTAACTCTTGAGTTTCAGAACAGTTGTAAATGGGAAGTGATGCTGATTCAAAAGTGTATGGAGTTGTTTCTGTTAAAAGCATGAAATTTTACAATACATGTTATTTTATACAAATTAATGGGATTTGACAGTCAATTCATATTATCCTCTAAATAATCGAGTTTCTTTACTACTGTAGTTTGTTCCAATCCTTTTTGTTCCATTTAAGCTGAATCTCTGAGCCCCAAAGATTTCAGTAATGGCTCCAGTGCCCTTTGCAAGCGTAGATATTGGCCCGACAAGGGCTTATTTGTGGTCTCTCCTCAAAGAGAGAAAATAAGTAATTTTATCAAATCAGAATCTAGTCTATTTAACAATTTCAACTGTTTTCTCTATCTGTAGGCCTTAGTGTACGAGAGTCCAGGGCAGGAGCTGGAGATTGAGCTTTTTGACGAAGATCCAGATAAAGACGATTTCCTTGGCAGGTAAAGACAACAACAACAACAACAATTTTCATTTCTGTAGGGCTCCTCATGTAGGGTAGGGTCTCAGAGCACTTGAGAGTGCTGGAGCCTGAAGCCAAGCTGGGAGTGGAGTGCATGTTGGGGTTTTCATAAAACAGTTTACACATTAATAACATTTTTAAAACAAAGGTCAACCATCTTTGGTCATATTGATGAAAGAAAAAAAAATACTCAGGGAAGAATGTTATTGATATTAAATACTTTGCATTAGAATCTTTTGAACTTTTACTGCAAAATGTAATAATCTTTGCGTTTGATATAATGTTTTAATACATTATTAAAACGTCTCAAAGTGCGTCAAAATTCTAGAGTAAAGTGCAGTGACTGCTTATTCATAGCCAAATGTGGCATCCAGTTTGTGCACAGCAATGTCCCACAAACAGCCATGAACTAAATAGCCAATTTTAGCTAGGGAGTATTGTTGGCCAGAACATGGGGAGAAACTCCCTTCTCTTTTTGAATAGTGCCATGGGATCTTTAACAGCCGCCTGAACAGGCCAACAGGACCTCAGTTTAATGTCTCATCTAAACTCTGACACCTCCAACAATGCAGCACAGCCCCTCACTGCACTGGAGTTTCAGCCTAGACTATGAGCTTGAAGCCTTGTGTCTTATAAAACCTATGTATTCTCTCATTCCAGCCTTATTCTTGACCTCGTTGAAGTACAGAAAGAACAGCTGGTGGATCAGGTAAGTTGTTTTATTTTTTCTTACTGTTATTTCTCTATTCCATAGATACCAAATAGATGCATTATTTACCTCTATTGCAAATAGACCTTAAAAGTCAATGCATGAAGATCAGCTGTCTTCAGGTCTGATGTGAGTAACTCCACAAGATAACTATTGAGGGGATTATCAGAGACCTTGATTGTGTCTTTCTCACAAATGGGTGCAGGTTTGGGACCTGGGAGCCCACTGTTATTACTGTTTTGTTACTTTCTATATATATATATAAATATCTGTTTGCAGTGGTTCGATTTGGAGGAAGTGAGCAGAGGAAAGTTACACCTGAAGCTGGAGTGGCTCTCTCTGCTGCCGACACCTGAGAAATTGACTGAGGTACAACAACAATAACTTGCATTTACATATCGCATCTCATGCAGGGTACAGCTCTAGACCATTTGACAGTGGTGGAGCACGACACTGAGCCTGCAGGCTTGGTACATCTGTTGTTCAGATTTGGAGGCAATGGCTCCCAAGGCTTAAATTCACGCTGACTTTTTAATATTACTTTCTGTCACTTGAATGTAAGGTGCATGTTGGAGTTTTGATAGAATAGTTCACAAAATTGAAAATGATGCAAGACTCTAACTGTCCTGTTTTTTGTCCTAATCCCTGACTGTTCAGCGCCTTGGGACATCGTCCCGACGTGAATGGTGCTTTACAAATGTAATTTTGTGTAAATCAAGGAATTCTAGTGGTGTACAGCAATGAAGAAGCAGAGCAGTTCGGAAGATATGCAGATGCATTGATCCTACCAACAGAATTTATTTCTCAATCACAGTTTGCCGAACTTACAGCTCAGTATAGAGGAATGGACATAGATGTGCACAGGTCCAGATGTGAGACTGATATCCGATTGCTGTATATTTACAGATTTGATGCAGCTGTACGTAAAACATGCATTGTGTCAAATATAACCTGGCAATCAAACAATACGGTAGATCACTTGAACTTTTCCAGTTGCTGTTCAGATGCAAATGTAGACGAGAAAGTAAATAAGCCTCCCTGGAGAATCTGGGAGGACATAACCTTCAATTTAGGGCAAAACAGGCCAGGACCAAGTTGGATGGAAAAAATTGTCCCTACAAAGGATAGTAAGAATCTGGGATGCACTGCCCTAGAGAGAGAGAGTTGACAAACTAATTGAGTGATTTAACAGAGAGATGAATAGATACTTACATTTATTAAGAAATATGACAGGCAGTGGGATTAAGAGCACCTTGTAGTAATAAAAATAATCCTTGCATTTGATATAGCGCCTTTCATGTCGGGAGGATGTCTCAGAGCACTTCACACGATGTACTGTAAGGTCTATTATTTTCTAGTTAAAGGGTAATACGTAGGCATGGAATCGTCTATAGATGGAGGGGTCTCAATGGGACAAATAGCCTTCTTTTGTTCCTAATTTCCAAAGATCGAGTTTTAATAAACTAATTTGAGGTAATGGAATGCCCTGCAAAATTGGCCGTGTCTAAGCAACCAGTTGGAATAGGTTTAAAATCTATGCGGTTTTAGCTGGGTAAACTCCAGCAGTACCCTAACACACACTCTGGGATTCGCAAGCCTTGGCTGTTGCCAACCTGTGCCTAATATTCTCCGGAATTAGGTGAGAGGGATGCATCCCTCCAAGGAGAGATTGCACATTCCATTCCAATAAACATTTCTGGATTTTGCATGTATAGTGAGGAGAACATGAAACTCTGTTTGGTTTAGATATTCTTAAGCATGATGTTGAGTTTCTGCATGTGTCAGACACCCGGCTGACCCTCAAAAAGGTTTAAATTACACATTTTCAATTGACTTTGCAGGTTCATTAATCAATCAAATCTCCATTTGTCACTATCGGATCATCAGCGGAATGAATCAAAGGCTTAATAATGAATGTGATTCAGATGTGTTGTATTGTGTGTAAGATCAAACATGTAGCCTGTGTTTTTAGTTGGGGATTAGCGTGGTAAATTCCAGTGTAAACTCCGTTTATTGTTCTGTTGTCCAGGCAATGGCCAGTACCAAAGCTATTAAAGGGCAGGCCAATGATGGGCTTTCCTCTGCCTTACTCATCGTCTATATGGACTCAGCCAAGAATCTCCCAGTAAGTGAAAATTATGTATAAAATTANTTTTTTCAGGGTATTGTGACTGTTAACAAATATCCTATAGTCCAACGTGTTGCCACATCATTTCAATATACTACCTTCTTCTATTAAGACAATTTAACCAATGTATGTACCTTCGGATCTGTTATGTACTATGTGTAAAATGTTTAAACATGCAACAAGCACCATGTTTAAACACATGGAATTAAAGATGCCCTCAGTTAAATAATAGACAACACAACTTGGAACAACACAACAACTAATCATTTTCACTCATTACTTAATTAAGAGCACCTGTAATTCCCTGTGTTTACACATAATAGCCTGTTCATATGCTTATTCCATGCATCATTAGACACATTCAAATTGTTCAACAAATATCAGCAGGGGTATCTGATACTAGATCACATTTTATTCCTTTTGTTTTGCAGTTGATGAGCTGAAACAATTATTTATTTCATATTCACTCTTTGTTCCTGAATACATTCTACTGATCTCTTAACAGTGACAATGAAGCATACGTTACATTTTTTTGTCCTTTTATCTTTATACTTGACGAACGTAGTTATCTGAAGATTCTATAATTCATTATTTCCCCCCTCTGTTGCCGTTTCGGCATTTCGTAAGATGTGTCACTGATGCCATCTCCTGCCTGGGGATGTCAACTGCAGCATTCTTATCTGGACAGTATCAGCGACATTTGATGAATGTTGCCAGTCCTCTGCAGTAGTCTCATTACCCTGAACCACACAGTTCCACAGTCCTCCAAGCTGCTGTTGATGTCAAAAACACACCAGTCACTGTGCAGGGATTCTTCCTGCTTGGCTTTTGTTAACCCTACAAGTCATAGCCCTAATAAGTTGGGTGGTCCTAACTGGACAAGAGTTCAGAAGCTTGTCAAATACTGTTTGACAGCCCGAGTAATATCAAGCCACATGTATTAACTCCAGCAGTCAACTCAATGCTTTGGTTCCCAAGCTTTGACGCTTCTAAACCCTACGGTAAATACTTTTCAGGATAGATGAGAAAGATTCATCCCTCTGGAGATAGTGAGCACTCCATTCCACTGCAACAGAAATTTTCATGCATATATGGAGAACTCTCAGTAGTTTGGTTTCGATACCATTAAACAGGATGATGAGTTTCTGGGTGTGACAGACTGTTGGTCCTAGGTTCAAAAAGCAGCTGAGGCTAAGGTTCCAGCAACACCAGTCAGGATAGGAGTTGTGTTCTACGATTGCCCTTTCCACAGTTTGTCTTCTCTGTTGTTGTTGTTGCTATCTTGCCCAAGTGGTCATTGTGTGGCGGTGAGTGCCAGCAGTTCTGAAGATATCATAGCTGAGCTCAATACTCTCCTAATGTGTCAGCAAAATTGGATAGTGATCAGTAGCTGAGAGTTAAAGCTGATATTCCTTCTCTCCCTACTCCCCTCCCCCCCCACATTAAACTGTGAAACTGGAACTCAGAAGCTGCTCTGGCTAAGTTCTGCAAATGCACCACAATCCAGGGATCAAACCTGGCATGTTTCCAGTCTGTATGGTACAATGACAACTGCGAGGCGATGCTGGATTTCCTTGAATCCAAAGTTGAGGGGATCCGCTCAGCTGCCTCTGCCTTTCCATCTATTACCCCCTCCCCATCTCCCCCTCTCACCCCGGCCCCTACCCATCCCTCTCTCCACACCTTCGAACTTGTCTCCCACTCCTCTCTCACCACCACTATAACACTCATGAAACTAACCACCTGCTCCCTCGACCCCATCCCTACCCCTCTCCTTACCTCCCAGCTCCATCTCCTTGCCTGTCACAATTCTCTCCCTGTCCACTGGTACTGCTCCCACCTCTTTTAAAACTCCTATAAAAACCCTCCCTGGACCCATCACTACTCTCAAACTACTGTCCCATCTCCAACCTCCCTTTCCCCTCCAAGGTCCTGGAATGAGTTGTTGCTACCCAGCTTCACTCCTTCCTCTCCCACCACTCCCTTCACGAACCCCTCCAGTCGGGTTTCCGTGTCGCCCACAGAACAGAACCAGCCCTGGTCAAAGTGACAAATGACATTCTGTCCATCTGCAACCAGGGCTCCCTGTCTCCTCATCCTCCTTGACCTCTCTGCAGCCTTCGGCAGCATTGACACTCTAACCTCATCCTCTGCCTCTCCTCTCACCTCAACCTTCACGGCTCTGTCCTTGATTGATTCAGATCGTACCTCTCACACCGCCTCCACTTCATCTCTGCAAACGGCTTCTCCTCTAGCCCCCGCATCATCTCATGCGGCGTTCCTCAGGGCTATGTCCTGGGTCCCCTCCTCTTCAATATCTATATGCTCCCTCTTGGTGACATCATCCAAAGAATGGGGTCAACTTCCATATGTATGCAGATGACACCCAACTCTACTTCTCTGCCTCTACACTTGACTACAGGCTCCAGGACCACGGCTGTCCTGACAGAATGTCTGTCGGATATCATGAGAGCTAGCTTTCTTCAGTTGAACGTCAACAAGACCGAGGCTCTCTTGATTGGCTCCTGTCAGCGCTTCCCACACGTCAGGCACTGATAGATCACTGTCTATGGATGCACACTCCACCTTACTAAGCCAGTCTGGAACCATGGCATCTTGTTTGACCCTCAACTATCCTTTCAACCCCGCATCTCTGCCTTCCCCCACCTCCTCAACATTGCCCGGCTCCGCTACTGTCACACATAGCAGGCCGCTGAAACCCTTGTACACTCATTCATTGCATCAAGGCTTGACTATGAAAACTCCCTGCTTGTCGATCTCCCCAACTCCTCCCTCCATAGGCTGCAGTTCATCCAGAACTCTGCAGCCCGTGTCCTCTCCCACACCAGGCTCCGTGCCCTTATCACCCCCATCCTCGCCCGACTCCACTGGCTTCCCATCACACAGAGGATATAGTTCAAGATCCTGGCCCTCGCCTTAAAAGCTCTCCAGGGCTTTGCCCCCCACCTACCTCAGCGACCTCCTAACCCCCTACCATCCGGCCTGCTCCCTCCACTCAGCGGGCTCCAGCCTGCTTCACATCCCCTGCCTTGCCTGCCCCACCCGCTGGAACTCCATCCCGCAGTCCCTCCGTCTCGCCCCCTCCCTTGCCTCCTTCAAGACCCATCTCAAGACGCTCCTCTTCAACTGTGCTTTTGATCACCCTGCTTCATCCCCTGCCCTCCACCCTCCCCAATCCCGACCCCCAGATCAGGTCCGAAGCTCTGACTGTCCAGCGCCTTGGGATGTCCTTCCGAATTGAAAGACAATATACAAATGTAATTTTGTTGTTGTTGTTAGTGGAACAGTATTGCTTTATGTTAGACACAATTCCTCCTGGTTAGATCTTTACATTTACAAACAATCCAGATTCCTCAAAAAGTTATTTAAATTCTGTTTATGAGGGAGCAGTTGCATTTAAGTTTCTCTTAACTGTCTACTTTATAGTTTCTTCTGGTGTGATGGAGTTTTGTTGTAGTTTTCTCTTCAGTTTCCAGGAGCTGTGTGGGGTGAGTATGCAGAGGTGCAATATTGATATCAACAATTCATGTTGCTTAACTCAATAGACCCAATTCTGAAAGACATTGCCATTTACTTTCTCGGTGCCTCAAATTGTGGGGAAGGGGAATTTAGAATGTATTTGAGAGAAGAGCATCCTCAAATATCATTTTCCACTTGTTTCTAATTCCTCTCTAATAATAGTAATCCTTACAAATGGCCTAGCACCTTTCACGTCAGGAGGACGTCCTAAAGTGCTTCACGGGGTTTACTGTAAAGTGCACTGACTGTGTTTTGTCCGTGGATTAACTAAAGTTTTGTACATCTCAGCTAAGGTGATATCCACACCTACTGCTCTCCTGAAGTTTTGCTGTCTTTTCTCTCGACCTCCTGCAACTGTATATGCTAAGAAACTGTCTTAGCCGTGTCTACATTCCACTTTGCCTTTCCCTACAGTGCGTGCCTGTCATTCTTTGCTTTCTCTTTCACTTCCATCTCCTCCAAGAATGTCTACGAAGGAAACTTTGGGTGTGGATACTTGCGAGAGAGGAGAGCATCGGGACTAGTATTTTGTGAAAATACTAGCTCAGTCTTTAGAGACTTGTTTGTGAGTGTTCCCATGTGTGTGCTTTTAGAGATTCTGTGTGATGAAGTGTGATTGCACTAATACAGTGAACATCATATGGTTCAGATTTATTTGGAGGCATGTGCACTGTTTTGGTGCATGTTCAGATATAGAAAACTGACGTGGGATTCAAAGGTTTGTACAAATGTTTTGAATACAGTTTTCATATTAAAGAGGAAACTTGATACAAACATGAGGGAGAAGGGAATAGAGAGGTACGGCAGAGAGGTTCACATGTGCTGTGTGCAAGAAGTAATATTGACAGTAATCCGATGACTTCTCGCTTGGCTTGGCTTCTTGTGTGCCAGGTGGTGTTTTGAAGCATCGATAGAGCAGGTACGTGTATTGTGGATTTTTGGGGTAAGTAAATGTTTTAGGCTATGATTGTGCTATAAGTGAACCCACTTTATAGTGAAGGCCATTATAATGGGGATCTACGGTATATTATATGGGGGAATCCTCAATCTTCTATTGTACTTTCCTGTACAACAACAACAAAATTACATTTGCCTTTCCTACATATTCCCTTCAGTGCCAATGGTAGGTTGGCTCATGTATAATTTATAATCTGTTTTGACCTGTCTCCAGGTCAGGACAATTGCATTTCATAATTTTTTTTAATTTCTAATCAAATGCAGATCAGTGCAATAAAAACAGGGGCAGTTTCTAAATCAATCTTTGTAAGTGTTTAAAACAATTGCATAGTGCTTTTGTTTTGGCTGTAGTGGGTCTATAATTGCTAAAATATCACAGTCTGGAATACGGCTGACCAGGCTGACTCGCATCTTTTCAATGTAAAACTGCCTCCCGCTGGCCTTTGCTTTGGGCACTGATCATTGCAAAGCTTGGTTTAGCTTGAACTCTGGTAGTTTCCTTGTGCTGCCATCTAAAAATTCCTGCTTTTTTTTTCCGTTCAAAGATTTCTGTTCAGATCGTATTGCTTGACACTTAACCATAACCGAGTCCTATTGCTACATTGCATGTGCAACCTTATTAATCCTTTATGTTCCCTTCTTTCCTGCCACAAAGCAAAATCGATTTGAAATAAGCCTTGAAGGCGTGAAGAAGGCTAATACTTCCAAATTGAAGGTAATCTAATGATATTCATTCACTGAAGGCTGCACAGAGGTATCTGAAAATGAAACTCAAACTCATTTGCAAACTCCTGGGTCCAGACATAGTTTTTTATTATTTTCAGTGAAGATTTGTTTTGAGCGAGAGGAATTATTTAAAATTTCCATTTACCCCTTTTTCTATTTATAAACGTTAGTGACTTTCAGAGCTTCTTTCTTGAGGAAAGGAAGTGAGGAGATGAAAGTTAAACTGAGGGCTATTACTGTTGAGGAAAAGATGACAGCTTTCAATGATCCCTGCCTCAAGGCAGCCACAGATGGGTTTTCGTTTCAAGAACTAATGTGAAATTAGTTCTTTGAAGCTTGGTGCAGGGCTCTGAGTTTCAACCTTGAACTCCGCTGTAGTTAGGACACATCTCACTCACTCAGCCCTTCTCAAGCCTCCCGGGAAGAGACGAGGGGAGTAACCAGTTGGACAGAGCTGCAACAAAAGCTTCCTGTGGCCAATATGGTGCCTCTTTTGTAACAACATGAACTCGTTAATAAAACACTGTAGCTGTGGAGTGAATGCACTCCATCTTCAGTATTAATGTCATGTTTTAACGGATATTGGTCGATAAAACATGACGTTAATACTGGAGATGGAACAAAAAAAAAGGTTCCCCCAATAGCCCAGTTGGTAAAGGCAATGGCCCACTGGGGATTCCTCCTCCTTGCCCTCTCCTTCTCAAACGCAATCATAAAATCTTACAGCACAGAATGAAGCCATCATGCCTGTACCTGCTGTTTGAAAGATCTATTAAACTTGGTCCCCTCCGCCCCCCTCCCACTGTTACTCCATAGCCCTGCAAATTTTTGCATTTCAAGGAAAATCTTCCCCGGACTTCAGCAAATCCTCCCCTCCTCAGGCTTGCCTTCCTCACAGAGGCATTTAACATGTCAAGTAACCATTACTGTTTAAATTGTACCTAGTGATGGGTTACGAGTGCAAAGTACAAGAGTATTCAGGAAATCATTCCTTTTGATAGGAGACAACAGTGGAAGTGAACTACTATAGCACACATGCGGAGCAGCGATTTTTTTGTGTCAGAGAAGCTCACTCAGCCCTCTATGACATCTGCAGCAGTTGAGTCTCTCAGCCCATTTTACTTTAAGAGAGTTGTTTTTAAGACAAATGATGCTCAATGCCAGCAGATTCAATACAAGTGCTTGGAAGAAGATTTGCTCATGATACCAGTCTGGTAACTTGCTGGTACTCTGGGTTGGTGAATTATGTGGCACGTGTCGCTTGCAGGGTTAATCTGGGGATTCCGCAGCTGCTTTTGTACCTATGAGGTGCCATTGCAATGTGAATACCTGTAGTTATAGTGCCTAGGTGGTCCAGAACCATGCACCATAAAAAAATCTGCAAGGTAAAAAGGAAAAAGCTGGGAGCGCTGGAAATTGTGAATTTAATGACAGACACCCCCCCTCCCCCCCAGATATGCACAACAGATCAATAAGCTAATGAAAGAGAAATTAACAAGCAGGTATGATCCTGTGTCATTAAGTGACGCATTAGATACATCCCCTTACCCTTTCCCCTCTCTTTTTCAAATGCCCAGTTGTCCTACTTTACTCTTCCAGCACTTTTATTTTCATGAGAAATGTGAACTTTTTGCAACCTTCAGTGAACTCTGTTCATTTCAACTAATCCAATGAATGACCATCTGTGCAACAAAAGCATGATTATCAGAAGGGTGGCGGAATGTTTTGTAATTTTCTTATGTATGATTTTGACTGAAGAGTAAGCAAAATTGATGTTGAATTTGCCTTTTTTTTAACGCTTGGAAAATAAAGTTAAAGGAATGCAACACATTTTTTAAAATCTTATGAATGAAATCTTACTTTTTTCACTTTGCTCTTTATCAAACGTTTGATTTAAGAAAGAATTTGCATTATTTTAGCGTTTTATTGAGTTGCAATATCTCTGAGTCCTTCGCAGTAGTTACTCTCAAGTATAGTGACTGCTTTCGGCGGAAAGCGTGAGAGTCGCTTTAAGCTGGAGGGTAGTTTGACCAGTACACTGGGAGAAACCTTCTCCAGTGTGCAGGGAACTTGAACAGACAGGCAGGACTTTGATTTTAACATCCCATCCAAAACGACAGCACCTCTAATAATGACAGCCAAGAACATGAGCCGAGGTTTCAACTCGGGGCTTGAAGCCGCAGCTTTCTGACTCCGAGGCAAGAGTGCTATCAACTGAGGCAGACATTTACCACAACAAAATGACCAGGTAACACAAAGCTCCTCTCTGCTACTGGAGGCAACTGCAAAGTGATGAAAGGGAATGAGGAGTTGGTGAGAAAGTATTGTCGCAGAATCATTTTCTGGCCAGAAGGAACTTGCATTTACATGGTATTTCATGATGTCGCAACGTCTTGAAGTGCTTCACAAATAATTTGAGTTGTGATCATGCCATTGGTCATCTTTACTCTCTCCACCACCTCTCGGGGGGCTCTCTCCTCCAGCTCGGGTGCAAAGCCAGGACCATTAAGCAGCTTGAGACGTCCTCTCAACCTGATACAATACAAAATGACTTGTGTATAGCATCTTTCACATCGGGAGGATGTCCCAAGGCACTGGACAGTCAGGGATTTGGACCTGGGATTGGGGCTCGTGATTGGCGAGGGTGGAGGACGGGGAGGGTAGGAGGGTGGCCGAAGGCGCGGTCAAAGAGGAGGGTCTTGAGACACGCCTTGAAGGAGGCAAGGGAGGGAGCGAGGAGAATGAAATGTATGATGGAGTTCCAAAGGGTGGGGGCAGAAAGGCTGAAAGCCCAACCGCCGATGGTGGAGTGGGCCGGGAGGAGCACATGGAGAGGGCCAACCCTGCTGAGCGGAGATCGCGGACAGATTGATATGGGGTCAGTAAGTCATAGAGGTAGGAAGAGGCAAGGTCGTAAAGGCCCTTGAAGGCGAGGACAAGGATTTTGAACTCTATCCTCTGGAGTATGGGGAGCCAATGGAGCCGGACGAGGGTCGGGGATGATAGGGCCACTGAGCCTGGTGCGGGAGAGGACACAAGCTGCAAAGTTCTGGATGATCTCAACTTGTGGAGGGAAGAGTTGGGAAGGACGACAAGCAGGGAGTTGGGGTAGTCGAGATGTGATGAATGTGTGGATGAGACTTTCGTCAGCCTGAGGGGTGAGGCAGTGGCAGAGCCGGGCGATGTTGGGTAGATAGGAGAAGGCAGATCGGGTCATGGCACGGATGTGGGGGTAGAAAGGACAGTTGAGCGTCAAACAAGACGCCAAGGTTCTGGACTGGCTTGGTGAGGTGGATTGTGCATCCCTGGATGCTGATGCTGTCAGTGCCTAATAGGTGCTATATAAATGTAAATTTACATTGTGCATTGTAATTAATATCAAGATTTTGTGCCAGAAACAACATTGAGATGAATAACCAATTCATCCAGAGTATTGTTAGTTAGGTTAAAGGGAAAAACTAATTTCTTTCTATGTATAGGATCTTTCCCAGAGTAGACAAACGGGACTGCAAAACTGTCTCAAAACAGGCACAATACTCGAGCTTTATGTAAGCAGCTTTTGAAAGAGCTGCAGGTGAGGGAAAAGTTAAGAAAAAAAAACCCAGAGGAAAATGTAGAAGGCAGCAGGTTTGCAAGGAGCTAAGTTGGATAAGGTCCAGGTTAAATATATTCTGACTAGGAGTGAAGAGGGTGTATCAAAAGATCCATGGTTAAATAGGTAAACGCCCAAACAGTTGGGAGCTTGCCAGACAGGGCTCTTAGTGTCAAACTATGCAGTTTTATCTAGTTCAACTCTAGCAGTACCTCAATGCAGACACTAAGGTTCTTGGCTCTTTCGAACATCCGGGGAGAGAGAGCACATTCCATTGCAGACACATGTCTACGTGGCATTCTTATGTGAAATTATCTGGTTTGGTTATTCTTAAACATAGTGGTGGGTTTTTACTTGTTCCCGACACCTGTCTGATCTTTTTTTAAAATGATTAGATTGAGGTTTAAAAGCCAATAGATGGAAGGAAATTATGAGCAATGTAAAAACTTTACAGTGGTCAACAGATCAAATTAATTTAATATCTCAGTTGTGGATAAACCTCTGGAGGCCATAATGCCGAATGGAATTTGTAAAAATATAGAAAGAAGTACGGTGATGGGTTTCCATATGTGTCAGACATCTGGCTGACTGAACAAAATCAGACTTGATTTGTTTAATTGACTTTTTTTGAGAAAATCAAACGTTTTATAAAGGGGGTGCAGTTGAAATCTTGGTCGGTGGCAAATATTACAGGGTTTGTGTTGTTTTTTTGACACTGCTCCTAAACACAGATTGTCATGTGCACAGCATTAAATGTATTTTTTATTTAGAATAACATCCCCTTGACATAAGATTGGGTGAAAGATCTGCTTAAATACTGTAGCTCACTTCAATGTGGGAGCTAACACCAGCACAAGCACAAAGAGCGAAACAGAGTGCTGTAATGCTTTCTGTCATTCTATTAATTGCAACAAATGGTATTTCAGAGTGTGACTTTTTGGGGGTGGGTGAAAAATTACTGTGGAAAAGACTCCAATTATAGCATTCGTTTGTTATCATGCTCACCTATTAATATTACTCACCTACCCACTTAATATAATGTACCTCTGTAGCCGCTTGTAAAAGATACCTGTAACATCAATGTCTTAATTTATTCTAGGGGCAGTGGGAGAGGAATGAGTGAGTTTCAAAGCCTGACCCGGAATGCGCCATTTTTACTAATTACTAAATAACTTTGAATTTATGTTTCCTTCAGCTGACTTCAAAAGTTTTTATCTTACATTCCAGTTCGGAAAGAAAATGAACAGCGAACCTAACCCATTTGTCCAGTTGTCAGTAGGGCACAACACATTTGAAAGTAAGGTAAGCAGCTATTTTCCTCCCAAGCCCTGTGTTTACCTGTAGCAACAACACAAATTTATCATTCAGCTGCATTGCTTGTTCTTTGTAGACCACAATATTAATCCCGGTAAACACACACACTCACCACATAATGATTTTTGAACCATTGCAAACAGATACTCGGAGTGTAATCAACAGCTGGAAACAGTTTGCCAGGAAAAGTGGTTGAGGCCAGGCCACTGGACCCATTTAAAGAGCAGCTGGATGCTGCAATGGTGGGGTGGGGGGGGTTAAGGTGGGTGTTCTGGAATGATGAGATCAGATCAGCCAAAGGGCCTTCTTCATCCAAACCAATCTTTAGGACTTGTAACATGGCTATAATAATAAGGATAAACAAGCCACTGGGTCATAACTTGTCTGGGCTTCTCCCCTACTCTTCAGCCCTAGTGATATTCTAAATCTAGGCTTCTCAACTTTACCATACATATTTTGAAGATAATAATAATCCTTGCATTTAGTGTAGCCCATGTTGGGAAGATGTCTCAAAGCGCTTGCTACGATTAACTGGAAAGTGTAATGCCTGCATTGTGTAGGCGAATGCAGCAGCCAATTTGCGCCGAGCAATTTCCCACAAACAGCCATGAAGTAAATGTCCAATTTTATCTGGGGGATTGTTGACCAGGACACTGGGGAAAAACAAGTAGGGGAGTGTGATCTTTAATAATAATAATAATAATCCTTGCATTTGATAAAGCGCTTTTCACGTCGGGAGGACGTCCCAAAGCGCTTCACAGAATATACTATAAAGTGAATTGACTGTATATTTGTGGGCGAACGCGGCAGCCAATTGCGCACAGCAATGTCCTACAAACAGTCGTAGATTGAAAATGACCAATTTATTATTGTTTTTGGTTTTGGAGGGATTATTATTAGGCTCTGTGTGGAGTAAGGAAACTTGCCCAAGGTTTCGCCCTCTGCCTAGAATTGAACTCAGGTCTCGCTTGCAAAGCGAGTGCTCTAACCACTGAGCTACAGGACTCCAATAGCTACAGGACTCCAATGCTTTAACATTTGAACAATCAGACAGTACTTCAGTTTTAACGTCTCGCCTGAAGGATGACAGCTCCAACAGTGCAGCGCTCCTCCACCACTATGTTGAAGTGTGAGCCTAGACTGTGAGTTCAAAGTCCCGACGTGGGGTTTGAACCCATAACTTTCTGATTCAGGAGAGTGCTGCCGACTGAGCCAGGCCAACACATCAGATATATTTTCACAAGAGGACATAGTTCATAAGATAACTGCAGAGATTCAGATGAAGAAATCCTTTTAAACTTGGCCTTTCTGAATGCCAATCTTCCTGTTGGTGTAACCAGCTGTTTCTAAAGTGTGTCCAGTGTGGCTGGCCCACTGTTCCTAGTAACCTTTTCCAACTGTTGATTATCCTCTATGTAAGGGATTACTTCCTGATGTCTGCTTGTCTGTCCTAAAATTGTTTTTCACAACTCTGGACCTTGTGCCCTTGTGTCATACTGCCTTGACAATGTTGACCCCCAGCATTGTGATGCTAGTAACAACACTATTCTGTACAGCTTCCTAAAGCTTACCCTACATTCTAAGAGCTTCTATTTGAGTTGAATGTGAAATTGTTGCTTCATTAGAAGAGACCTTTTGTGAGGAAGATGCAAAGATTGCATTGAAGGAAACGGAGAAAGGAAAAGGTTTTATCACTGATTCATCAATGATTCTTCTCTTGCTGTTTGCAGATCCGGTATCGGACTACAGAACCAGTTTGGGAAGAGGCGTTTACTTTCTTTGTTCACAATCCTCAAACCCAAGAGCTGGATGTTGAGGTACAATGTTTAGGGTAAAAGTGTTGGAGAAAAGAGNTTTTTTGTGCTGCAATACACTCACAATAAATTGGATTTCTGTTTGGATTCAATTCCCTCAGTAGAATATTATTTAACAATAAAACTTAAAAAGGCAATCTCTTTGGGTTTTTTAGTGCAGCTAACACAATCAGAACAGCTAAAGTTTCCAACAGAATTGGGATGATGTTTCCTAGTAGTTCTAATATCAATTTACAACGGTCTGTTTTCTTGTTTGTTAAAAGTTTGGAAGCTCTTTCAGGAAATGGCAAAACAAAAATAAAACAACGAGCAATAAGGGAGCCACTGGCCAATACTATAGGATACATACCAACACTGTTTACATGGCTTCTGTTTCTATTGGTGGATTTGCTGTATTTCCCTGTCAGCCTTTGTGGAAGGAGCTGGCTTCTGGCTTCCAGTTCTGTCCCAGCCAAGACTGAAAATTGCCATCAGAGCACCTGCAGCGTTCAGCTCCATAGTACGTTGGAGCACCACAGCCTGACCTCACTAATTGTCCCTAGAACGCAGAGAACATCTAGGTTTGCTTTCATCTTTATATATATCTTTCACTCAATGCCCTGCCGCTTACAGTTCTTTCTCCTCCCCCCCACACCCCCAGATTAAAGACGACCATCACCAGTGCTCACTGGGTTCTTATAACCTGCGTCTTGAACAGCTGTTGGAAGCTGAAGACCTGACTCTGAATCAGCGATTCCAACTGAAGCACTCTGGCCCCAACAGCACACTCAAGATGAAGATAGTACTCAGGGTATGTACAATGATATGCCTTGCATCTGATGCATTTCAAAACACTTTGCAGTAGTTCCTTTGAAGTGTAATGACTATTTGTAAGCAGCAGGAAATTTACACACAGCGATGAACTGAATGATCAATTTAACTGGAGGATTTGTTGGCCGTGGTACAGGGACTATATGAAACAAACAGTTATAGGTTATTTTATCATCTCCCCGAACAAGCAATCAGGACCTTCACATTTTATCTGAAGGATTGCTCCTCCGAGAATGCAGCGCTCTACCAACACTGCACTGGAGTAAGTGCTTTGGGATGCTACCTTGCATGAGCGGCACTATATAAATGCAAGTTGTTGTTGAGGGGTCAGCCTATATCATGAGCTCAAAATTCTCCAGCGCAGAAGTTGAAATCAAAACCTTCTCAGAGGAAAGAGTGAGCCAAGCCGATAACAAGAGTTTGTGTTTGGGGAAAGAAAACCTCATCCCTTTTGTTCCCCAATTATCAATCCTATGAGCTGGCGGTAAATTCAAACCAACGATGGAACTGTTGCAGAACTGCTCTGGGACGTGAGGGGTGCTATATAAATGCAAGTTGTTGTTATTCAGTCACAAATATGCCACTGACTTGTTTCATTGGTTGACAGCCTGTTTAAAGTAAGGCCACCAAGGTTGCATAAAACCATTCTGAGGATATTCCATTACAATAGGCTTCAATGACATAAAATTATATTCAACACGCTCATAGCAACGTTTTAAAAACTCACTTTCCTGAGCTGTTGAGCAGGAAATAACAGAATAACTGTGTGTTCACTCCACAAGAGCATGTATTCATGGGCTGTTGCTTTCTCCTATTATTTTGTTTTGCATGATAGTAAAATGGTCCAGTGGTTTCAGTTGGCAGTGCATAAGTAAAATATTCCCTTTTCCCCTGTGTTGTTCCTCCAGGCTCAAATAGGAATTCTAATTTTGCAGTATTTCTTAATGGATTTCTTAATTAAGAAAAACAGACGTCCACGTTGCCAACTCTTGGGAACGTTTCAGTTCGATCTACATTGACATGGGTGGGTGGGGGGGGGTCCTTTGTGTTAGAGTGAGGCATCTGATATGCCTCCACTTACCAATGTTCCCATTTGGGAAATGCAAGGATTATTATTATTATTATTATTAAAAGCAATCTGCTCTGTTGTTGCACCTGAGATGGCATTAGCTGGGAGCGGCCCAATAAAATAATAATAATGATAAGCCTTACGTTTGGTAGAGAGGATTTTACATTGAGAGGTTGTCTCAAAGCTCTGCACATTATCATCTGTAAGATGATATGATCGTGTATTTTTGGTTAAACACAGCAGCTAGTTTGCATACAGTGGTGTAACACAAACAGACAGAAGTGAATGACCATTTTTTAGGAGGGCACATGTGAAGGGCACTATATTAATGCAAGTTGTTGTTGTTGACATCTGCTGATATTTCCTTTCTAAATGTTTTGATCAGCAGTCACTGGATAACTTGCTGCAAGAATAATAATAATAATCCTTGAATTTGATATAGCAGCTTATCACATCTTCGAGACGTTTCAAAGTGCTTCACAGAATAGACTGGAAAAGTGAATTGACTGTATGTTTTGTGGGCGAAACGCAGCAGCCAATTGCGCACAGCAGTGTCCCACAAACAGCCGTGGATTGAAGTGGCCAATTTATTATTATTTTTTATTGACGGAATTATTACCCCTGGAAAAGCGATCCGCCAATCGACTAACAAGTGGGTTCCTACTTACTATTAAGTAAGCAGAGGCGTGTGGAGTAAGGAAACTTGCCCAACATTTTGCCCTGCCGGGAATCAAACCCAGTCTCTCGCTTGCGAGACGAGTGCTCTAACCACTGAGCTACAGGATAGAGCAATATATATGTTGTCTCTAATGCCGTTTCCTTGTTCTTCGTAGATACTTTGTATTGAAAAGCAAGAACGGTCTCCGGATCGTCAGTCGTCCACTCAGTTAAAAAAGTACAGCAAGGATATCCGAAAACCAACACCAAAAGCCCAGTCTGGGGCAGCAGCCGCAGAGTCAAGCAAAGGCACCCCGGGCCCACTAAACCCCGAAAGCATCAAGAAGCTTGAAAAGACTGACAAGCTGGAGAAAGAGAGCGCCTCGTCCCCCAGCCCGCAGAGGCCTACCAGTCTGCAGAGAACACCATCGGGTCACACCAGCTCCAGTCAAACAGGCTCGCCGTCACACCTCTCAAACAAGGAGCCCACCCCGAGCATCGCTTCCGATATATCCTTACCATTCGCCACGCAGGAGTTACGGCAGAGACTGCGGCAGCTACAAAAGTACAGCTTTCATTCCCTCTGCAGGGAACTGGTTAAACCTAGTCGCCGCTGTCGATATCGGTTTAAACAGAATGATCCTCATGAAGGGTGCCCGTAATAAACCCGTGTTTGCTGAAGTATTTTCTTTTCTAGAAAAAAAGCGTCTCTCTCTATTTATCTCTTTCAAAAAGCAAGTCAAAACACCTCATTTAATTCGCTGCCCAGAGGCCGAGTGGGTGTTCGAATGTGTCTTGGAGAGACCGAAATGGCCCCGTTTGAGTAGGCAGTGTCTCTTAATAAACGGGCTCCATCTCAGTGGGGATTGTATAAGTGACTCCAGCAATGCAACTGGTCATGACCACAGAACAGAGTGCCTTCAAGAGTGCCACCTGGTGGTCACAAATACTTACGGCATGAGTATGCTGCGATCAGTTAGGCCCCACGTGTTGTAGAAATGTCCCCACAGCAGCGGCCTGGTCCATGGGAAGAAACGGTAGTCAGTTTTTCGTCCGAATGCTAATTGCTTAAACATAATATTAGTGCGGGAAGCTGCTGTTTCAGGGACTCTGGTATCGATGCCTGCCATCGGCCTGGGCAGCTGCTCTCGGCCCTTGTCTCCCCGTGGCATCGATACCAGAGTCCCTGAAACAGCAGCTTCTCGCACTAATATTATGTATTCATCGCGTAAAATAATGATAAATGTGTATTTGTAACACTTGTGGACTCAGAAATTGATCATTCAGCAAAGGCACCACATGACGTAAACGTGACCCTTATAATAATAATAATAATAATAATAATTCTTGCATTTCATGTAATGCCTTTCGTTGTCAGGAGGACGTCTCAAAATGCTTCACAAAATTTTCCCGTGTATTTTGTAGGAAAGGCTTGGTAAAGGAACAAACAGGCCGATTTTTAAAAAATTTCTACTCCCGGCAACTTTGTTGCTTCCGAGTTTAAAAGTCATCTAACAGGGATCAAAATGCCATCACTCACTTCTGTGGGAGTCTAATGTATGTGGAATGCTAAAATAAGTGATTTTTCGCTTTCTAGCTTTTCAGAGGGAAATCCTATTATGAAAATACATGAGAGAGGAGAGAATAGAGACGCACGGGGGGAATAAGATGGATGGAGGCTCATGTGGAGTATAAACAGTCAAACAAGAGTTGTGCTGAATGTGGCCTGTGTTGTTGCTGCAAATTCTATGTAAAGTCAGCGAAAAAGAATAATCCTTATATTTGATATGGTGCCTATGACATCAGTGGTGCAAAGCACTGTTGACAATTGTGCTGATGTACTTATGGCAAGCAAAGCACCCAGTTTTTATCCAGCAAGGTGCCACATAAACCAATTAAGCTGGAGGTTTGATTGACCAGAGCACGAGGAGAAACTCCATTCACTTTTCAGACATTGTCGTGGGATCATCAACATCCACACAAATAGGCAGAAAAAGATGGCGATCAGTGTACTTTTGATCTATGTTGACCCAGCTCGCGTCCAAATCCCTGTCTGTTCAGTGCCTTGGGACGTCCTCCCTACATGACAGTACTATGCAAATGTAATATGTTGTTGTTGTGGCTGTTGTTGGAAGATGCAATGATCAGTAAATGCCTCTGTTATATTGCAGTGGAACAACTCTTGGCCAGTCACCGCTGGGTCAGATTCAGTTGACAATTCGGCACAGCTCTCAACGAAACAAGCTCATTGTGGTTGTACATGGCTGCCGGTAGGTAATGCAAAGACACCTCGGGGATGGGCGAGGATCACAAACTATCAAAGGACACGAGGGGTCTGTGAGATCCAGGCAGCCAATGATTTCGAGCAATATGACAGGACTCAATCCCCTTTGGGCCTGCCCTGGTGTTCCCCCCCACCCAGTTTTTGTTAAAGAAGAAACTAAAACTAATTTAGCAACAATCTAATATGTGTTATTTCCTCATGTTTAGTTTTCATCAATAAGTGATAAAAATGTAGGTTGGCAGTAAAAATGTACCTCAATAGCGCCAATCAGCCCCTGCAATTTCCCGCAAGGTTGGTCAAATTTCCCCGCAATTTTGACAAATATTTACGCAGTTTTCTATTGGCCCAGCTCATTGCTAATGCTCAGTGTTAATGTTCTGTGTCTCTCTGCAGTATACAGAAAAGGATACCCCAGGATAATCGGACCAGATGGCCCTCTCACCTGCAGTTTTAAATTGTGATATTTTGTCTTTCTCCGCAGTAATCTAATAGCTTTCTCTGAGGATGGGTCAGACCCCTATGCCCGGTTGTACTTACTGCCCGACAAGCGAAGATCAGGAAGGAGAAAAACATCAGTGCTGAAGAAACAGTTAAATCCAGTGTACGACGAAACGTAGGTACCAAACTGGCTGCTCCCTTTGCTGAGCGGGCATTGGCCTGTTTCATGATCCCCGCCCACCATCGTCAATTGATCTTTCTGCCCTATTTTCTGGAACTCCATCCCGGAGACCCTCCAATGCGCTCCCTCCCCCCACTTCTTTCAAGGTTTGGTTCAAGGTCTACTTTGACTGCGCCTTTGGTCATCCTTTCCCTCCCCACCCCCTCGGCTCCCACCCTCAGCTCGGGTGCCAAGCCAGGACTGTGGAGCACCTTGGGACTTTCCCCTTGATACGAAAGACGCTGTGTAAATGTAAATTTTTTGTACTGTTGTAAAAGCAAATCTACTTATGTTACCTGAAAAAAGAGCGGAGCCCCATAATAATGTGGAAAGGTCAGATCCATAAAATCCCAACTACTTGGTCAGCGCTATAAAGGCACAATCGCCAGTCAGCGCCATAACAGTGCACAGACGCTCAGAGAGTCTAAATTCCAGCCAGTGTTTTGCCTTTCTGTGCACATGTGATGGAGTGACGAAATGGCCAAGCCTGTGCATTTTTGATATTTCCGGTAAGTAATTGTCAGGGACCAAACACCAACCTCGCAGTAAGCAAATCTACATTCTAACAAAATGCTTTATAATGGGGTTCCACTGTATCACAGCGTTTTGAATTTCTCATTTCGCCCCCTGGATATCACAGTACAGTCATTCGTTTTACTTTTCTAATAATATTTTGAAACTTTCAGAGAGTAACAGTGAAAGGTATGAATCTGCCTTTCTTACTTTTAGTCAATGCGTCTTTCTATAAGTTTGGCAACTAGGTTATGCATACGTATGTATGTGCACATGTGTATATTCATATATTTGAATACAGAAATATATCCGTAATATCACTGGTTCGAAATAAGGATCTTCACCCTCAACTATAATTTGCTAGATGCCTTCCCCCCACCCCACACACACATTTTCTGGGATCTTTTCACTCTGTTCAGCAAACTCTGGTCTGCACCACATTCCCTGCCCCCGATCTCCCCATCATTGGTGATCGAGCTTTCAGCTGCTATGCCCTTACTCTCTGAATCTCCCTCTCAGAATCCAACCACCTTACCCCTCTCTTTAAAACCCTCCTGAAACCCACCTCTTTCACTGCACCTCCAGTTATTGGTCTTTCCCTACCCTCCCTGCTCAGTTCCAGCATCATCTCTGTAAAGCGCTTTGAGATGTTCATAGTATGAAAGGCATTATATCAATATCAGTTGTTATTGTTGTTGCTGTCTCTCCTCTATCCTTGATAAAATCTCATGTTGAATGGTCTTACGGTCTACAATGAGACCGTGATGCCACCCAATTTTAATCTCCTACACCTGGAGAATTATTAAATTCTCATCGGAGACATTGGTGCCTGGCCAACATAGAATGCAGCACACTTGCCTAGCATTCTTCCACTGTTATCAATTGCTGCCTGTTAAGAAGGCTTCTCGCAACAAATGCTAAAGGTTTACAAAGATGATACCAAGCCTGGCAGGTTGCTTCAGTCAGGAAGGTCTAGTTACATCCTCCCGACGTGGAAGGCGCTGTACGAATGTAATTGTTGTTGTTAGGCCTTTTTTCGCTAGAGACGTAAAGGAAAGACGTTTAAGAGGGGGCCAAATAGAAGTGTTTAAAATTGTAAAAGAGTATGATAAGGTTAACATATATAGACTGTTTCCACTCTGTAACCAGGGGACACAACCATAAGATACAAAGAGTCTACAAGAGAATTTAGGAGGAACTCCTTCACGCAGAAGATAGTGAGAATCGGTGGTCAACGTAGATACTGTAGCTGTAGTGAAGATGAAACTAGATAGTAATAATAATCCTTACGTTAGGCATAGCGCATTTCATGTCAGGAGGATGTCCTAAAGCGCTTTGTAAATGTAACGTAAAGTGCAATGACTGTGTATTTTGTAGGCTAATGTAAAGGCAATTTGCACACAGCAACATCCCACACATTTGGTGAATGATATATGTACACACGAGGGAGAAAGGTGTGGGAGGAAGTAAAGAGTGGATGGAGACTCGTGTGGAATATCAACACTGACATAGACGAGTTGGGCCAAATAACTTGATACCTTGCTGTACATTCTATGCAAATTCTTCAGTTGGAATGGGACTTTGCGTGATCTAGTGATGGCGGTAGGAGGGTGATTGGTATCACAGAATCCCTGCTAAAGATTGTTTCTTTTGTAGGTTTGAGTTCAGCGTATCACAGGCAGAGGTCCAAAAACGAACTCTGGATGTAGCTGTGAAGAACAGCGGTGGCTTCCTGTCCAGAGACAAAGGGCTGCTCGGAAAGGTAAGTGTCACGTTCTCACATTCTTTCCCTTATTTTATTCTATTTTATTTTCATTTACAACGCACACTCAAACCTTGGCCCTTGCCAACCTACGCCTAGTATTTTTCGGAATTAGGTAAGCAGGATGGGTCCCTCCAGGGAGAGTGTGTGCATTCCATTCCAACAATCTATCTCTGGGCTTTCCATGTGAGGTGGGATAAATGGAAATCTCAGTTTGGTTTGGATTCTCTTAAGTACGGTGATGAGTTTCCATATGTGTCAGACACCCTACTAACCCCTCCCCCCCACGTCCCCCTCACCCCCAAAAAGTCTCCGATTTTCATTGCTGAAATGTATGAGATCAGTGGATTAACGTAGATCATTTGTGGCTTCTTTTGAAGAAATTAACCCTTGCTGAGTTAATGCACATCCAGGTTTGACCTTCTATTGACTGTCCCCACCAGGTTAATGAGACTACTCCCCACTAATAATAGGAAAATACTTCTTCAGAATTTCCTGCATAGATTGATGTATATGGGTCAAAATTTGCCGTGTAGATGGGCAGAATAGAGATATCTCAAATCGCTTCACAGGATATACTTTAAAGTATGTGCATTTTGTGGGCAAATGCGGTAGCTAATTTGCTCAGAGCAATGTCCCACAAACAGCCATGGAGTGAGTGATTCCTTTTATTTGGGGATTGGTTGGTCAGGGCACCAGGAGAAACTCCACTCTCTTTTCAAATAGTATCTTTAATGTCCACCTGGGCAGGTAGAATGGACCTCAGTTTAAAATCTCATCCAAACAGGGATACCTCATGGCAGACTGCCCATGCCCAACACTGCGCTGGAGACTATATGAGTTTCAAGTCCTTACGTGGGGCTTGAACCCACAACCTTCTGAGTCAGATGCAAGAGAGCTCTCAAGTGGACCAGACACACTAGAAAACTGTAGTGGTGGAATTAATGGGGATGTCTAAAAGATATAGGAAGATAACTTTGGTTTAGAAATTAAGGGGAGGGGCTTGTCTATGAAAAAAGTAGGGGCATTGGGATTAAATGATTTGTCAGGATCTAATAAATAAGGACAAACAGGCTCGATGGGCAGAATGGCCTCCTCCTGTTTTCCTGTGTTGCTATGTAAGACACCATGGAACAAGAAAGGGCCTCACAAGCCTGCACTCTTCATGGCCAGACAAAGCCTGCTATATCATAGTTATCACCCCCACCCACTCCATCTCCTGTATCGACAAATGCTGAAGCCCCAAAGCTAATGGAGCAGAATCCCCAGAAAAGTCATCCCGAAACCCTGGCCTCCTCCCAGCTCATGTGCGAGGGGCCCTTATCATGTGAGATACACTTTTTTACTGATATGTTTACAGTTGTTTGTTTCAATTTAACGCTGGACTTCGGCGTTAATTTATTTTCTCATTCTATGCTCCCACTTAAGAAAGGAACAGGTTTCCAATTCAATGCACGTCGGCGCATGCACCACGTCCCCCGCCCCAATCGCCCTACCATTGGTGGTCGGGCCTTCAGCCTCTCAGCCCCCAGGCTCTGGAACTCTATCCCCCAGTGCCTTCGCCGCCTCCTCCCTTTCCTCCTTCAAGGCCGGTCTCAAAACCTTTCTCTTTGACCGAGCCTTCAGCTCCCCTCTCGACTCTCTTCCCCCTCCTCGCTCCCTCCCTCCCTTCCCTCCCCTCACCCTGACCATTTCCCCCCTTCTCGCTCCCTCCCATCCCTCCCCTCACCCTGATAATTTCCCCCCTCCTCGCTCCCTCCCCTCCTCTCACCCTCACCATTTCCCCCCTGCTCGGGTCATGACCCAACTGTGCAGCGCCTTGGGACGTCCTCCTGACGTGAAAGGCGCTTTATAAATGGAATCTTGTTGTTGTTGTTGTTGCACCAACCGCTGTTCTCTGGAAGGAAACTGAACACCAGCGGAGATCGCAAACGAAGTCTGATAATGAAACCATATTTTAGCAACAATCATTTTGTTTGTGCAAATAAAGGTGGAAGAGGCTAGATCTCATTTAAAAAAATAGCTTGATGCTGTGTTCAGGGATCAGATGGGTGGTTGATCTGGAGGGATGAGATCGGATGAGCTGAAGGACCTTCTTCCAAACCAAATTTGTGATTTTTATGTAGATTGAACATCTACCTGGATGGATTGTGAAAATCTCTTTCTAACCTATTAAATTGTTGTTTAATAGTGATATATATCATATATCTTAACACATTATTAAATCACAATTTTTTTTTATTGCAGCTCCTAATAGAGATGACAGAAGAAGTGGCTCGAGGCAGCACTCAGTGGTAAGTACAAAGCCAGGTCTCAAGTCACCAAATACTTTCTGTAGCTGTAGTTGAGCCGGGAAGCTGCTTACTTTACATAGATAGACTTATCGGCAGATAGCAAATGTGTTAACTTTTTGAACCCACATCTCAAAGTGCTTTGCAGGATTTACTATAATGCGTATCTGTATTTTGTAGGTGATTATGTAGCATCTCTCAGGGTTGTAGGACATCTCTGTGCTTTCAGTGTTAAAGAATGGTGATGTTTGAGTATGCTATCCTATATGTAATTGGATGTATTTGTGCTGCAGGTATGATTTAACAGAGGACGGCACTAGGCACCAGCCCCAGACCTAGGCAAAGCAACAAACCAGTATCCAGATCGGTCACCAAGGCTTTTTAGTACTTTTTTTTCAATCATCCCAGGAGCACCAGCATCACATCTAAAGCTTTGCACATGTGCCAATGAAATGCACCTCGTTTTACACACAAACTCTCACCTACTAGTACATATTTTACTTATTTTGTCACTGCTTTACGCATATTTAATTTTTAAAACTTTTATCAGTGAAGTAAGTTTTTACTTTACATTTTTATATACATATATATAAACAAAACAATTACTGGTGTGACTTGTTTAGATAACCTGTGGTGTCTGTACATGCTGTACTTTTGTTTGGTCGAGGAAAATGTCTTCACTATATAAGCCTGTAAACTACAGCTCGAGAGGTATGTTGATCAAGGTTACCTGTAAATATGGTCAATGTGATTATGAAACTTTTAAATGCTGAGTAGGTGATATTAGATGTTTGTGAAGGATGCAGAAGGGGGAATCTTCCATTCATACAAGTACCGATATGTGCATGTCTCATTGACAAATCAGTTGATGCTTCTTATAGTGGTCTTGCAGTGAATAGTTATACATTTAGACAGCGGCGTTATTGTGTAAATCTTTCGGCTTTTCTGCCCGCCATCTTTAACACAAGTCACACGATGTGTTTCCCAGTGAAATAACAGATGCAAATAGTGAGGAGATGATTCACAATTTACATCCCCCTTTCCTCCAGGCTCTTTAGAATGATCTCTACAACTGTTCAAAGTAGGTTAACTATTTTACTTTTTGCCCTTTGTTCATGGAGATGTGGGCTTTTTAACGTGATTTCTTTCCCTTTAGATCTCCTTATCGTAGGAAAGATAGAGAATGCTATTCTTAAATGAGCCCAATGGGAGGTGTTCCCAATGTGATGAGTCCTTGTTCTAAGCCTTACTTCCCTCTGTGGAGCCATTAGCATCAGTTTAGTGCCTCTCTGATGTTCTCCCTGAGAACCAGCTTTGTGAGAAATTGCAGAAAAGAGTCCATTTCGTACCATTCTCTGGAGCACAAACTAACTTCCAGGAAGTTAATGATTCCTGTGTGGTGGCACTGGCTGTTTTCAGTCCAAATAAAAACTGCTTATTGTACAAATAATTTGAAACTGCTTCATCGAATTCTAATGTCAGCTATGTATCAGATAATGGACTCTGTTTTAGATGTAGATATGCAGAGTTAGGTGGGTATTAAGTACCTGAAAATTGGATGAAGCCCTAAAATATCGGATGGCGAGCTCAAACCAGCTCTAAAAGCTTACTAGCGGCAATTCCTCCTTTTTAATTTTGGACATTTAAAATGTTCTGTGGTATGAAGACAATTATACTGGCTAAGTACAGTTCTTAATCGGTGCGGTATAATTGTCAGAACTCTTAACTGAATCTCATACCCTTATTAACTTTTGAAATACTTTATATTATATTTTTCTGAAACGGAATGTGTATTTGCAAGCTCTAAATGTTGAGTAGCGCAGCAATATTTCTGAATTATCAATGAAACATATCCATCACTCTCAAATGTCCCTGGACAGAAGTACAGAAGAGGTAGTTTATAACTCCTTATTGCGTCAAAGGTCGAACCCAATGTTAGTTGCTGGCAGTTCTGGCACACTTTTTGGGGTGAAATTTGACTAACTGGCGGTGTGCACTTACAGTGGAGTAAATCTTACATAGGGATAATCCCATTCCCAACTCATATCTTCCAATATCAGTACCGATCAGTGGAATTTTTCTATGTAAATCATTTATTTAACTCTGATTTAATTCTAGTTAACTTTCATATTTAACCTAAACGATAGTCGCAACAGTTTTTTTAAACACGTGAGGACTACATTTATTACAAAAAAAATGGAAAGGAGCCCCTTTTTTGAAGCCCGTTGTCTACTTTGTGCTATCATTGTGCAATAGTTTTTGTTGGTTACTTTTATAATACACTGAGGATTGTCCCTTGGCATTTATTAACATTCTCACACACACATGTGTGTAAGAGCAAAGAACATTGTGAGAATTCCTAGTTGTCCACTACAGAAAATCAAGACTCGATTCATAATCCTACACTTTCTTGAGTGCACAAGTTGCTGTGTGATAAACTGTTTGCTGTGTCAATACTAAATCATAGTGAAGATTTCTCTGCTTGTATTTCACTGACCAGTGCATCAAGTGACTTGTGTTAGTTGATGTAATGTTGATAATTGCATTTGGCCCTAGACTAAATCACTGAACGTGGTGGTCAGTGAAGTCTATTCAAGGTATGCTTCACGCAGGTATTATTGTGCCTTAAATATGAAATATTGAAATATTATGGAAACCAATTTATATTAACACTTGGGGATAGTTAGACTTCAGAATTATTTTATAAGCATGGTTGTATTTATGTCACTTGTTTTTGGAGAACTGTCGATGCTGCAGAATGAAATATATTTGTTGTCCATCTTGTTACAAGACTAAGATTCCAGGTTACACCTGGAGTTCAGCAGTATGGTAGGTACTTCTGTGTTTTTACCCCTCATGATGGTGGCAATCTCTTGTCTGTATATTTGCACAACCCAAACATTTGATGTGTTGGGATTGCCAAAACGGGATGCAATTTTTTTTGTACAAATAGATGGATCAGCTACCAATAGGACAACTGAAAACATGGTTTGCTACGCTTTAAACCAATCTGTCTGTCACTCTACAAGTTGCCCGGGGTGTGCAATGGGACAATTTTGGGCTGTGTGTGCATTGGCTTGCATGAGATGATTGCTTACGTCGTGAAACTGCTTTCAAATAGTGTCAGAAGAGCAGAGGAATTATGACGAGGAAGAAAAAATAAACCAAAGTTCTTTTATCATTGTTTGGAAATCTTCAAATTTTCTAGCCCTGGTGTCTTTAAATGTAATGTAATTTTTCGTTTCTGCTGAATAAAGCAGCTTCCAGTGCTTGATATTCTGTCCTGTATATCAGCTGTATATGCAAAAGATCATGTACAGTCATTAAAATATTTAAAAATATATTTGTTTTTCTTTTGTAATTACAGTACTAAATGGTTTGAAATGTAGTTTGTATTTTACTTAATGCCGCCACCTGATTGTAGTCATCCTCTAATGGTGGACGGGATCTCCTTGGACTGAAATGGCTTCAAGTGGAATTCAAGTTGATATGCCTGTCAGAATTGGGTTCTCAGTAGTTTGCAGAATGAAGTGTTTGGTTCCTGAGCCAGGCAGGGCTGCAGTACTCCAGGACACTGTTGACAATACCTCACCACCAACGCAGCCAAATTTGTTACCTTCTGCCTCGACGATTCGAATGCCTACCTCGACGGTCTCCCCAGCTCCATGGTCCACAAACTACAATTGGTAGAACTCCACCGCCTGTATACTCACCCACACTAAACTCCATACCCCCATAACACCAGTCCTCGCCAGACTCCACTGACTACCTATCACAGAATGGATCAATTTCAAGAACCTGTCACATATCTAGAAATCCCTTCACGTCCTGGCCACTCCCTACCTTTCTGACCTGATTTCTCCCAATTCCACTACCTCGGCTGTCTCTGACCTCCTCCTTGAACCTCAACCTTTCCGCTCTTATCATCGGCGGCCAAGCTTTCAGCCACAAGCCACAATGCTTTGGAACTTTCCCCAATCTCTCAGTTTTGCCATCACTTTTAGCTCAAGACTGAAGATCTTCCTCTTCAACTGTGTTTTTGCTCCCCTCCTCCTTCCCTCCCGGGTTGGCGTCAGGCTCCGTCACTGTTAAGCGCTCCGAGATGCTGCCCCGCATGATGGGCATTATATAAATACAAGTTGTTGTTAACAGTCCAGCCAGCCTGGCTCATCGGAAGGACTTGGAGAGGCAGACCCTGGGAGCAGGGATTCTTCCCACTTGGCTACCTTGAACATTACAAGTCAAGCCCAACATTTAAAATAATAATACAATAATTCTTGCATTTGATATAGCGCCTTATCACGTCTTCAAGATGTCTCAAAGAGCTTCACAGAATATACTGTAAAGTGTAGTGACTGTATTTTGTGGGCTAAACGCGGCAGCCAATTGCGCATTTAATCTAATAACAGCTGGGGTCCCCAAGCCTTGCCTCTTGCCAACCTGTGTCTGATACTTTCTGGAATCAGGTAAGCAGAACACAGCTCTCGAGAACGTACATATTCCATTCCATACTCTATACCAGGCGTGAGGAAATTTCCAAGGCACACATTTGAAACTCTAACCTGGAGTTATTTTCAAGTAGCTATTCCCCTTCATGAAAAACACAATAGAGTTCTATACTTCTATTGGTTTGTGCGTTTGAATAATTGAATACTTATAGAATATAAGTATTCTATAATAGATTTATAGATTGTGAGTGATGTGCCGTTTGTGAGGTGATCATGTTTGTTAGGACAATTACGATTTACTTTCTTTAACAGGTTTTGGACTGAACCCACTTTCCCCTGCTCCCACCTGACTTCTGATGAGTCTTTCTTCCTCAGTCATTTCGGAACTGAACCAGCACCATATATTGGATATTTTTGTGTGAGTTGTTGGGGGTGGGGGGGTGGGGTTAGGGGTGGGGGGGGGGGCGGGCAGTGGGTGGTAGGGAACGGTTAGCTGGGTATTCTGGAGGGATGAGATCAGATGGCCCAAGGGGTCTTCTTCACTGGGGCTAATCTTGTGATCTGTCGCTGGGAACTATTGGCAGTGAGGGCAACACATGAGGATCACAAAATTACACCTGTTCAATGTAAAAACCTTTGCATATAGCTCATTATCATGTTGCCAAACATCTTGAAATGCTTCACAAGATTTTATTGTAAAGTATAGCAAATGTGTTATCGGGTGAAGGTGGCAATTTGCGCACAGCAGTCTCCCACAACCAGCAATGAACAGTTTTATCTGGAGGATTGTTGGCCACTGGGAGAAAATCCCTTCTCTTTGAGTCATGACATGGCATCTTTAATGTTCACCTAAATCTGCAGATGAACCTTCAGTTTAATATGTCATTCGAAGGACGGCACCTGTGACAATGCGGTATTCCATGTGGTTCCATCATATGGAGAGGCAAAAATTGTTGCTGCCGCTATGTTAGATATACAGAAATGGGAAAATACCACGTAAGTAGTTTAATATTTTATTTAGGAAGCAAATTGTGTTACATCAGTTGGTTGCTTTAATTTGACGTGCAGTGAGATTACAAGATTACTCTAATTTGTGGGGAAAATCTTATGCAAAAGCAATCTAAACTGGAGAACTGAGCTGTGCCATTGGTAAGAAAACTGCAATAAATTGTCACGAGCAACATCTATAAAAAGCAACAAATAAATCCAAATACATTCTTAAAGTAGCCTTGGGGTAATTTGTGCAATTGTTAGCTAATAAACTTTGAACAATATGATTTCACCACATCTTCTGTTTTCAAATCAGAAGAGGCACCGCATGACTTGCAAAACATTAAAACTGCACATCTCTTAATGCTAACCATAATCTGAAATATAGTTAAGCACATTACAACCAATTTGACGAAAGCCCTTGGAGAGATACAAAGGGTACACTATCCATGTGCTTTCTTTTCAATATTGTAATTTATATTTTTAATAAACTATAACACACAAAGTTTTTTCTTTCAGGGACACTATTATGTTAGCCTGTTTGTTCCAGTGCAGCTATATCTTCAGCAATTCTGTAATCTCACTTATTTAGTAAGAAACTGAATGAGATACTCTGGATAGGCTTGATTGTCCTGAAACACAACAAACATACTGGGAGATTGTAATTGATCTGTGACACTGTCATAGCGGTCTGGGCCTCCTTGTTGATTTTTGAGCGGAGGCTCCTTCAGGCCTTTCTGCCCCTGACCATACTCTCCAGTTAAAACTCTCGCTCTGTAGATGAGTTTGAATCCTTTTGCATCAGGCTTCGAATACTGGTCGCTTGCAGAATATCTTGCATTTATTGCAAAATATGTTCCATCTCCATAAAAAACAGCTGAAAAGGGAAAAAATGGTTGATACTCAGTTGCCAGGAATTTACTGCATGCATAGAGTTCAGTCATATATGGACTTACAAATGGCAACTGGTGTACCGAAGATCTGCATTAAAAATGCCCCACTTTTGGGTCTGTTGGGCGTTCCTGATCCCACTTCCTGCAAGCTAAGCACTAAAACATAGGATACTGCCTGTCCATTGTGCTATGTACAAGAAACAAGGCTATTGTCACTTCACAGATTAAATAATTGATATTCTTGATGAAATGCCAATGGATATCTATTGAGCACCAGTACAAATTGCCAAATACATCTCCACATTAAATTCCTTTAGGTTATCCAGAGCATTCTAAATGGGATCATTCTCTATAACGTGGTCACATAATGGCTTAGTCACAACAACAACAACAAGATTGCATTTATAGAGCGCCTTTCACATCGGGAGGACATCCCTAGGCGCTGGACCATTGGGTCGGGACCCGAGCAGAGGGGAAATGGTCAGGGTGAGGGGAGGGAGCGAGGAGGGGGTAGAGAGTCGAGAGGGGAGCTGAAGACACGGTTGAAGAAAGTGGAACACTGAGCCACAGAGGGCAGTTTTGATTCTGACATTCCATCGTCAAACATGTCACCTTGGAGTCGGTTTAGCTCAAAGGAGACCAAGCTTCCCCCACCCCACCCCCCCCCCCCCCCCCCCCCACCAAGGAGGATAGTCATAATCACAGCTATTGAATGTCGGCGTATGTTGTACTTACCATTTGCTCCAGAGTAGCTTCTATTGAAACCATCTGCATTGATTTTAGCGCACACATCTGAGCATGTTCCATGGTACAGGATTTTTTCATTCTGAGTTAGTGGTGCAAGTCTGTTCATTTCGTTTCTTTTTGCAACATACAGACGCCAAAGAGTGGGATTCTGGATCCGTTTGATCTGTTGTCATTCACAAACATTGATTATTTTCATATCTGAATATCCAACTAAAAATAGATCATCAAATATAGAAACTGCAAGTGTAGTAAACCCTGAACTGAAAAGTTGATGCTTGGTTGCAGTCTCTACTGGTCTATTCTACACAAAACTATCTTAATCTAATTGATAGACTCCTGATACACATTTCAGAAAACAAAAATCAGGTTATTCTGAAACCATTTTTTTAGTCTTTTCACTTATCTCAAGTTATCACTTTTTACAGTTGACGTTTTAGTTTTACTCACAGTTAGCTCTAACCCTACCTCTCCAACCTGCTCGCAACCCATTTCTCTACCCGCCCAATCCCTCAGCTGGCTCGGGCCTTCTGCACATCCCTCAAACCTTCCGCTCCACCACTGGCGCATGTGCTTTCAGCCACTATGCTCCCAATCTCCAGAACTCACTGCTTTAAAAGACAACATTTTTCACCTTGGGTATTGGGCGACCCTTTGAGGTAAAAAATGTGGCAGATAAGACTGAGGTGGGTGATGCGGCAAAAAGCAGAAAAGTGGTCAGGATTATAAAATGGATGTGAGGGAGGAAATGAGCTGAGTCAAACTGAATGCCAAGATTGCACATTCAGTGAGTTGGAGAGAGAGAGAGAGGCCAAGAAATTGTAGAAGTTGGAGCCAGAAGCAAGATGTTATCAGTCTTGATGAGGGAGTCTTGAGAGTGGCCTTGATGAGGGAGAGGGGTCAGCTGAATCTCAGTGAGATCAAGGATGTACTTATCCAAGATGAGTTCATGGATGGAGAGTCTTGTTGGAGAAGGAAATGTTTGAAGTCGATGCGTACAACAACAACAACAACAACTTGCAATTACATAGTGCCTCTCATGTATGGTAGCTTCCCAAAGTGCTTGACAGGAAAATGGTCCTGGTCAGGGATCGGCTGTGGGGTAGGGAGGACAGCTGTGGATCAACAGGATTGACAACAGGAGCACAGGAGAAATAGCAGGGGAAGGTAGGGTATTTGTGATTATAACAAGAAGGGTCCTGTGATAGGAGAGGAGATGGGACAGATGGTGACATATACCATTACCTCAGCTCAAGATTTGGAATATTCCCATTCAATAAACCTTTCTTCATTCATCGATTTCCGCCCTGGATATTTCCACTTAATAAGATAGCCATCATAATTTATCTTTATGCAACTGTAATATCAGTAACATTCAACATTTCCGTTATGCCTGTATGTTCAGAAAAGATTTAGACTTACACTGTCAATTTTGAATGTTGGCAGATTTGCTTGATCTCCTAAGGTTTGCGAAAAAGCATCAGCTACTTCTTTATATTCTGAGGAGTCAGGTTTCAGAAGTACTTCAGAGAATTTGGTTTGGTCTTCTACATCCTCCCAGTTGTCTGGAAGGATGTCATCTGAAATGAAGATGGACTGTTATATATAATCCTTAAATTTGGTGTTGCGCCTTTCCCGTTGGGAGGACATCCCAAAGCGTTTCGCAGGATTACTGCACGTTGTCGTGACCGAAAATAGTTAGACGAAATGTCTGTTAAGGTCATGATACCACATTGCTCTTGTCAGCATACGCTTATGGGTGGAACTCCAGCAGGTTAAGCATTTCTCACTAGGATTAAAAAGGCAAAACTCAAGAAACTCAGAGAATGAATAAATGTCAGTTCCTTACCTGCAGGACATGCTCGACATATGCGAACAGAGACTCCCTCGTCATCTGTGCACATGTTGTTTTTGAAGTCAAACACAAAAAAGCATCCTTCTTCTGTCTCTACTTTTACTTCATTTTCTCTTTTATTGAAAGCCTTTTCAATATGGGCATTCATAGTTGGATTGAACTTGTCCCAATGATTTTCCATCTTGAATTTCCAACACACTTTTTCCATGAGAAACATTTCTTCACGTAACATAATTTCTCTTTTTCCTATCTTTTGGCACACGTTAAAAATAGTATCCTGAGCAGAGCATACATCAGTTATACATCCAGACAAATATATGTGTGTTTTGTGGATGGTGACTGATACATGCATAACTCTGCAAGACTCCATTATTTCTTCAATATCATCAACAGTAAATTTTTCATGGGATACACTGAGCGGTATTTTTTTTTCCAGTTGTTCTTTATTCACTAACTTCTGAATATCATCCCAAGCTTGGTCAATATTTCCATTATTTGTGAAGTAGAATTGAAAGACCACTGGCTTGAATGCGTACTCGTCCACCTCAGGGTTATCATCAGGCACTTGGCTTCCACTCACCCAAGAATACAATTCTGCGAAGCAAAGAAAGAACTTAACATTCAAATCCAATATAACCGAATAAACCAATAAACTAATTCCAAGAATCAATGTGATTTAATGCAAAACCTCATAACTTTTTTTAGCATACATCAGCTATGGCAAATAGTTAATTAATCCTATTTTACTTGACAACAGCTTCCTCAGTTGGCATTTTATAACTTGGACTCCAGTGGATTCACAGCCAAATCCAGTTGATAATAATAATAATCCTTGCATTTGACCTTGTCTTATCACATTATTGAAACTCTCTCTCAATCCCTCCGTCTTGCCACCTCCCTCCCCACCCGGTGTCAGACTCTGCCACTCTCAAGCTCTCTGGGACGCTACCCCTCATGAAGGGCACTATATAAATGCAAATTGTTATTGTACAAATATCCTTCCCTTCACTGTTTATATCTTAAGAATTAACATACTTGACATTGCGGACGCCAAGCCACTCTTTTCTACTTTGATTTTCTTCAGCTCTTCAAATACTTTCACATATTCAGGTGAGCAATCACTCACTGTTACTTGTGTAAGTGATGTGTGCTTTGTTTCTGTGAATTGATAAACAGCATCCAAAACTGCCACAGCGAATGATTTTACCCGGTCTGGCATCTTTCCTGTTGAAAAAAATCACCAAACAATTAAATCCAAATCAGCTGAAATTTACAAATCACGAGTTGACTTCAAATTTCATTTCCTGGGTTCCTTATAATAATCCTAGTATTTGATTTAGCCCCTCATCACGCAACCACGCTGTGTCTGAGATATCTCAAAGTGCTGCATAGGAATTACAGTAGCATACTGACTGTGTATTTGGTAAGTGAATGCAGCAACTAGTTTGCGCACCGCGACAAAGTCAGAAGCCAAGCAAGGAGTCCTGTAGCTCAGCAGTTAGAGCACTCGTCTCGCAAGCAAGAGAACATGGGTTTGATTCCCCGGCAGGGCGAAACGTTGGGCAAGTTTCCTTACTCCACACACCTCTGTTTACTTAGCAGTAAGTAGGAACCCGGTTGTTAGTCGATTGCTTTTCCGGAGGTAATAATTCCTTCAAAATAGATTAAAATAATTTGGTCACTCAATCGATGACTGTTTATGGGATACTGCTGTGCGCGATTGGCTGCTGCGTTTCGCCCACAAAATATACTATCAAGTCACTTTACAGTATATTTGGTGAAGCGCTTTGAGACGTCTTAAAGATATGATAAAGTGCTGTTGTGATCAAATGCAAAGATTATTATAAGGAGAGGTGACCGCAGGCATGTCGAAGAAATAGGTGTTTAAGCAGGATTTAAAGGCCGATAGCGTGATTGAAGGCTGGAGGAGCGAATTCCAAAGGCTGGCAGGACAGTTGCTGGATCATGATATGACTTAAAGCACTCTATTAAACATAGAATACAAATACTTGCCTGAAAGAATGTATTGAGGAACAGGGATACACACGGATCCAAAATATTTGCCTTCACATTTACTCAAGGCTTTAAACAAAATATTTGCCAAGTCTGCTTGAGGTTTGATTCGACAATAAACCAAAAATGTTGATCCTTCCTTTGTTATCTTAATGTCATCAGTTCCTTTCACTGTAAGAAATGAAATGAAATTGCTTATACCTCTGTAACATTAATGGATTCAGAAAACAATTAAGTAAATTAAAAGTTGACCTCACCTTTGGAGTCACTCCTGAGCACCACTTCTGCATCTGCATATATTGTTTTAGTCTTTTTGCATGATACTTCAATAGTTATGTCCTCAATGGGTATGGTAACAGAAGGAACCGGTGAATTGAAAACCTGCTCTGGATATACAACAGAAATGAAACCAATAAATATCATAGCATGTCAAACCCACAAAAAAAATATCCCAACAATACATAGCTGATTTACATGCTGTCAATTTGGCTCAGTTATTACTGGTTTTGCCTCTAGGTTTGAACCAATCACTCCCATTCTTGCCCGGTTTCACTGGCTCCCCATCCCTCAGAGAATCGAGTACAAACCCTCGTTCTCACCTTCAAAGCCCTCCACGGTCTTGCTACCTCTCCGACCTCCTAACCCCATATCATTCTGTCCGCTCCTTCCGCTCAGCAGACACCGGCTTTCTTCAGCTCCTCCACACTTCCCGCCCCACCATTGCTGGTCAGGCATTCAACATCTCTGCCCACCCCCCACATTCTGGAACTCTATCCCGCAATCCCTCCCCCTCATGCCCTCTCTTGCCTCCTTCAAGTTCCGTCTAAAGACCTTCCTCTTCAACCTGTGCCTTCAGCCACCCTCCCCACCGCCCTGTCCTCCAACCTTCCTGACCCCAACTCCCAGCCTGGGTCCAAAAAACCCGGCCTGTCCAGCCCCCTGGGATGTCTTTCTGATGTGAAGGACCCTATACAAGTGTAATTTGTTGGTTGTTGTAGGTTAGAAGATCGTGGGATCAAGCCCGACATCGGTACTTGAGCTCATTGTCTAGGCTGGCACTTCAGTGTATTACTGGGGTAACACTGCATTGTCAGAGATATATATGGTGAATGGGACATTATTATACAGTGAGGCCTCGTTTTGGGGAACCATAAAATGCAATATCGCATTATAATGAGGTGAAATAGCTGATTTTTCAGTGCATTTGTGAGCAGTGGGTCAATTACCGATTAATCATTCCCACCACTGCCGCCCGGCGTGGAGGGCGCTAAATAAGTGTAAATTGTTGTTGTTGCTGCTGCTGTCTGGGGCCCTGCTGGCACAAACAACTGCTGTGATCGGCCTGAACAAAATGGCTGCAATTGACAATTACCTGTGATAACAGATAAAGATTGCAATTGGGTTGTGAATAAAGAATAAAGAAAGGGCATTGGAAGAAAATGTTCCAGAGGTAGAAGAAAGCGTTTTCGATCAAAGACTCAATGTAGAGTTTGATATCAAAGTTTTTATTTGTACCTTTTGTGGTTCCTGTTGGTGGATGCACATTTCTGATGTTCCTCTCTTCTCTTACGATGAGCAGTTCATTGGCCGGCATTCCTGAAGTTATCAACATTTCATCTTCAAACGCCTGCAAAGGTTCAAGATATCTTATATGTTTTCCTTTTAAAGTGGAATCAAACATTTGAAGGCATTTTATATGATAAATACCAGCATTGAAATGTAAACATAATTTACCCATTTAAAGTACTTCATATAGTTGATCTTTAAATGTTATTGCTGATAAAGGCAATCTTTATTAAAAAAAATTAAATTGTAACAATAAAAATGAATATATTGCATGCAACAGCAATACTATTACTTATACCAGAAAAACACAGACATGCATACCTGATAACATTCCAGATCCTTCTCATATATGACCAAATTCACTTCGTTAAGTGAAGAGGATGAATTTGCTTTGCTGAATTTCTTTATTTCCTCAAGAAATGTTTGTGCTACCAGATCTTTTGGAAATGACAGATTTCCCGTACCGATAGCAGGAAAGCTGATTGATTTGTATTGACTTTTATGCGCATTTTCCAGGCATTTTTGGATTATTGTTTCAAGCACCTATTGTGAAAAACATGAATACACATAATGATGTTATGTTAGAGTTCGCCTACAAATGCATAGATACTATACTTTATAGTAAAACCTGTGAAGCACTTCAGGACGTTTCAGCCGCATGATAAGGCATTATTTGAAATGCAAGGATCATTATTATACTTCAGCTCCCACCAGCAGCTCACGGCCGTTACGGTTAAGTGCCTTTAGGGCGTCTTCCCAAAGTGATCAATTAAAAATATTACTCAAGCAAGAAGGGAGTTGCAACGAGAAGCTTTTTCAAGTTCAGCTTTATAGAAGATAGCATTTTCATAAATCAGTGGAATTGAAACTTATATTGAATAGGAAACACAACCGCAATAAGGACACTTACATTTTCAGGTTTAGAATCTTGAGCTTTGCTCCACTGGCAACAAATGGTATTGTAAACTGTCTGGCAATGTAATTTGCACCCTGCAGTGCTGACGGGTAAAACATCTCCAGACTTAAATGTTGTGGACCCTTTGGCATTGTTTGTGTTCACTTGTAACTGATCCCCAGCCTTTAGCACAATCGCTTTAGACGCAGCTCCGTATGAAAGATTCATATCATGTGACACAGTGTTCACAATGGCGTCAACCTGTAAAAGAAAGGTTGTCAGGAATTAGGCTTTCTTTCCTCGGAAAGCAAAGAGTGAACAGTTTCTCCCAAGGTCCTGGTCAACAATCCCTCCAGATAAAATTGGTCAATCACTTCATGATTTTTTTTATGGGATCCGCAAATTGGCTAACATGCGTGACCAATAACTTGGATCGAGTAACCACTAATTTGGTCACTTCAATCCATGTCTGTTTGTGGGACACTGCTGTGCGCAATTGCCTGCCGCGTTTCGCCCACAAAATATACAATCAATTCACTTTACAGTGTATTCTGTTTTGAGGCGGCTCGAAGACATGATAAGTCACTATATTAAATGCAAGGATTACTATTATCATGTTTGGCTCCAAATACACAGTCACTGCATTTTACAGTAAAATCCTGTGAAGCGCTTTGAGACTTCTTCCTGGCATTAAAAGATTTATATCAAATGCAAGGATTAAGGAGAGAGCGCACATTCCATTCCAACAATCTATCTCTAGAATTTGCATATGTAGGTGGGATTCATGGAAATCTCAGCTTGGTTTGGATACTCTTAAGCACAGTGATGGGTTTCCTCAAGTGTCTGACCCCCCAAAAAGTATTTGTTATTTATTTATGGTTGTATTGAGCCTTTTTGAATTAGTTATCTTTATTAAAAATATATCATTATTTTCACCATAATTTACCTTCTGTTCTGCAATGTTTCCTTTTATTAAAGAAACTCGTACACCTTCTTGAGTTGTAAAAATTATCCCTGTGCTGCCTGTTGGGTCTGGTATTATTGTGGTCACGGCAGCATTAGTTTGCTCATTGGATGCGCTGAGTTCTTTGTTGGTTTCTTGCTTCTTGCTTTGTATGAAAGACAATTTCATGAAGTTTGAGAACTTTGAAGTCTTAGACCCAGGCGCCATCATTTTCTTCAAAGCCTTGCTCATTGCTTTAGCAGAGTTGTCGTCGCCACATACAAGTCGGATATCAGTCAGACATGGTTTGTTCACTTCTTGGCAATATTCCTTGATAGCCTTCCCTATAACTGTTGCTGAGGATTCAGACTCTCCGAGACGAAAGTCAGGAATTGCAATAGACTTTGAAAAATTATCATTAACAAGACACAGAGCTTTTACTATGGCCGCTTTAAGAACTTCTTGGTTTTCTGTTAAAGACAGGGGCTTGGTTCCAACTACATGAACAATAAATTCCCAGGGTAATTTTCCTGCTTTCGTTATAAAGGCCTCACCTCCTTGAACATGAGATTGGCGTTTATTTAAGGCTCGTTGAAGTTCATGACCAGCAGCATCTACAAGTGCTTTTGACAATCCAGAAGTACAATCCAGAGACTTGTTTGTTGGGTGCAAAATTGTTTCAGCGTCACTGAGGATTATATTGCCTTTCACGACTGATATTTTAAATTTGTTCAGAAAGTCAATTGTAGACATGGTCTGTGATTGTTCTGAAACGGTAACATCTGTTTGTTTCTCTCCCTGACTCGCTATGTGGATGATGCATTTGTATGGGTTTTCCAGCTTCTTCAGCAGGTCTCGGTTTTTGTCGAAAAACTGAACAGCACCAGGTTGCCGTAAGAGTTTCTTTTCAGACTTAACTTGATTCAAAATATCCGTCACCTTGTCTTTTATTTGTGACGCATTTTTCATAGTTGCTTTAACTTGCAGTGACAACTGATCCTTGTTCTTCAGAAACTCTATTTTAGCATCCTGGAGCACCTCTGACAAATTAAAAAATCGTTGCACATATTCAAAGACACCAGGCGATTCAACATCAATAACAATCTCACAAGGCGAGTTTTCCCAAATGTAATTTTCTATGCATTTCTTTGCTTCATTGATAATGATCTTATATCCAACAAGGATCAAGCAGTTGGGAACACCTGAATTAGCTTTTGATTCCAGGAAGTGGCTCAACAGATAATTCTCCTCTACGTTCTTCAATTCGTGATGATTTGCTTTCAAAGATCTTGCAGTTTCCTTTATCAACCGGCTGAAATCATTTTGCTTGTTTAAACAAAAATCTTCTGGAATTGGTGTTTTGTCTTCCGCAAATGTCATCTTGAGCTTTTCTTCACCTTTTCGTAGATGGTATTCTGAAGCACCATACATAACTACTCCATCTTCAGCCTCATCGCATGAACATGCTACATTAATTTTTGAGTCTAAAAATAGGGATGTAAGGAAGTCTTCTTTGTTCAAACCGCTCAAAAACATTCTTAAATATTTTGATAGTTGAATCTTGTTGATTGCTAATTGGTTTCCTTTGTTGAAGAGTTTTAGCTGAACTTTGAATACCTCATTTTCCTTCCCTGTAATTTGCACCACATTGTTGGGCATGTCAAAATGAAACTGAACAGCAGAAAAGTTTTCCTCTAGATTTTGCTGACTCAAAATCTGAACATAGTATTTGTTTTTGAAGATGCATTCTTCTGTGACAAGGTTGCTGTTAACTTCAATATCATCTTTGCTCCTTTGATCCAATGATTCACGATCCAATGATTCAGAGTCCTTCTCCTGGTTAGATGGTCCAGGCTCTTCAGTGTCAAACTCAGTTGCAAACTCGGTCAATTTCTGGCTTTCATAATAACGATGAATTTTTAAAGTATTTTTACTCACGTAATGGGGCTTCGACAGGATGCGCTCGACAGCTGTATTGGAAAAGAAATGTTCAAAATTTATTCATTTGAAATAAGGTGAATGTAGAAATACCAGTTTAACAAACAATAAAACATAAAAATAGAAGTCGCTGGGAACACTCAGCAGGTCAGGCAGCATCTATGGAGAAATGAAAGTGAGTCAACGTTTCAGGTCCACAACCCTTCGTCAGAACCACCAAGACTTTTGATATCTTACTTTCTGCATCCGGGAAGTCTATTATTGCTGATTGTGTAGCTTCATCTAAAACAGCCTTCACTGGGCCGAGACCTTTGAGTTCATGTTCAAAGTACAATTCAAGATGATCCTGTGTTATGGACTTCGGAAGTTGAGTAACTCGAAGCTGGGCTGTTCTTGGGAGTTGGATGGCGGTCACTTTCATTTCCAGCAAACTCCTGCTTAAATTTTGAACAGCTTTGTTCAAATCTAAAGGAAACAAAGAGTAAGATCACTGAAAAGAAAAGACAAAGCTGTTAAGATTATCACTCCACCTGCAATAGAAATTATCCAAACTTTATGATCACTGCCAATGATTTTGCACCTGCAAAATGAGTAAAAGATTATTAAACTGAATGAAAAGAACGAAGACAGTATTTAAAGCACTTATAATTTGTCAAAGGTGCTCCCAGATGCCAAAATATTTCTGAAGAACAAGGATCAGTTGTCACTGCAAGTTCGAGCAACTATGAAAAATGCATCACAAATGAAAGACAAGGTAACGGATATTTTGAATCAAGTTAAATTTGAAAAGAAACTCTTACACTGCACCACTCAATAGTTGAATTAAATTTGTCCCTCGAATAAAGAGGGACAAGATTGTGAAGGGATTTAAAGGGATTTTAAATCTTGACAAAGATTTTAAATCAATCCTTTTGAGTACTGAGAGTCAGTGGAACCTCAGAATGTCGTCCATGTAGTTCAGTGGTTAGAGCACTTGCCTCGCAAGCGAGAGGACCTGGGTTTAATTCCCGGGCAGGTTGAAATATTGGCAAGTTTCCTTACTCCACACACCTGTTCACCTAGCAGTAAATAGGAACCCGGTTGTTAATTGATTGGCAGATCACTTTTCCGGGTATAATAATCCCTTTAAAAAAAATTAAATAATAATTTAGTCACTCAGCCCACAACTGTTTGTGGGACACTGCTATGCACAATTGGCTGCTGCGTTTCGCCCACAAAATATAAAGTCAATTCACTTTACAGTATATTGTGTGAAGTGCTGTGAGGTGTCTCGAAGACGTGATCAAATGCAAGGATGATTATTTTGTACACATGGAATCTAACTCCATATCTGAAAATGATGCCATAAAAGGAGAAGCTTCTGGGTAAGAAATAAGACTGAACCAAAAACCAAGCCCTGCTGTTCCCCAAGCAGGAATGGGAAGAAAAAACATTGGATGAAACATAATGAAACGTACTGGGATAGGTAGAAATGGAATCAAGTGCCACATTGATGGATCATAGCGGAAGGACAGGCAAGCATGGTAGCAGACCAATGGCACAGGCTTGGTGACTTGACCATATGAGGTAGCTGTCTTCAAGACTGAAATCCCCTACTTTATGAGACTCTTACCACTATCCTCACCCAGCTCCAATGACTCCTCACCTCCCAGTAAACAGAGTTCTAGATCCTCATTCTCACTTTTAAATCACTGCCCCACTCTACCTCTACTACTTCCTCAAACCATATATACCCAGCCGATACCATCACTCAGTAGGTACCAGCCTGCTGCATGAAACCCTCCACAAAACATCCCCAATTTTGTAGGAACATAGGAAATTGAGGGCTCCAGCCCATTTCACCAATTTATTAGATAATGGCAGATCATTTAATCCAATTTCCATACCCTTAAAATACTTCCAAAATCTATATCCCTCACTCATCTATATTGATAAAGACCAAATGTCTGTCTACATGTCTGTCTTTCCGCCAATAACCGGTTGACGTAGAGACATGATTTATACTTCATTGGAAAGGATGATATCATGGACATATATGTTTTCAGGGATCTCCTATCATTGATGAGCTATAACCTAAACAAGCTCATCATACATGTATGCACTTCAACAAGATGTCCTCCCAGCAGGAGTCTTCCCAACAGGAGTCCTCCCACAGGAGTGCTACCAACAGGAGTCCTCCCAACAAGGAGTCATCCCACTGAAGTCCTCTTACTGAGGCCTCCCTCGAGTCCTCCCAACAGGAGCCCTCCCATAGGAGTCCTCCCAAAAGCACATTTTCTTAATCTTAAGGGATAAAGATGCCTAAGAAGTGAAGATCAACCCTTTCAAGGACAAATAAAAATGTCAGACAAAAGAGAGAAGGCCGATTAAATGAAACTGAAGAACAAAGAACAGCACCGTTGGACTTTCATGCAGAAAGGCATGCAAGAACATGGCAAAATTAATTGCCCACTCAAAGAACAGCACGGCTGGACTTGAATGCGTAAACAACAACAAAATTACATTCATATAGCGCCTTTCACATCGAGAGGACATCCCAAGGCACTGGACAGTCAGTGTTTTGGACCCCAGCTGGGGGTCAGGATCAGGGAGGGTGGAGGGCAGGGGGGAAGGAGGGTGATTGAAGGCATGGTTGAAGAGGAGGATCTTGAGATGGGTCTTGAAGGAAGTAAGGGAGGGGGAGAGGCAGAGGGACTGTGGGATGGAGTTCCAGAGGGTGGGGGCAGAGTGGCTGAAGGCCCGCTCGGCAATCAGGAGGGCCTCGGTTTTGTAAACGACTACAAAGCATGACAAAATGAGTTTCTCGCTTAAAGAACAGCCCGGCGGGACTTTGACGCAGAAAGACATGCAAGAACACAGCAAAATGGCCCCCAGCAGCAGAGATCACTCCATTTTGAATCTTCTATCGTTGATGAGCTATGACCCAAACAGCTCATCGCACAATTTTGCTTAAGGTGTACACACAGTGTCTTTGGCATAATGGTTTGCGAGTGGTATCACTGAAATCTACATTCCATATTGGATCCTTTGGTTGCAAGTGTAGCTGCAACAGGTACAGCTAATTAATAATAATAATCCTTGCATTTATAGCTTTAAGATAGCGACTAAGAGAAATAAGAGAATTTAGGAAGAACTGCTTTATGCAGAGGTTAGTGAGATTGTGGTACTCAGTGCCTAAATCGATGGTTGAATCAGATAGTATAGATGCTAAACCACCCCCCAAACCCCCCCGATTCGATCTTTCACAGATGGGAAGGGGAGAGTGGAATGGCAGGGACAAGGAATGAGTGGAGACTCCTGTGGAGTAAGAACATGGACCATTGAGCTGTTTGTAAGAAAATATCTCTGTATACTCTGTATATTTTAATATCTCAATTGATTGAATGTGGGCTGCCTTCTGGAGCAGTGCATTCCACATTTTCACAACCCTCTGTGTGAGACACGTGTAAAGAAGTCTTTTGTGTGGTACATCAAAGACATTTTTGGATGTCTTGCTCCATTGACATTCTACATAGCTTCCGACTGTTAAAAAACTTCAATTCACAAATGATTGGGACAACCGAATCACCATTTTTCTTAACCTTACCAGTGTCATCGGTGAATTCCAGAATAAACGTTGTAGCTTCATTGGTATGTCGCATGTGGAAAGATGATGTGCCAATACAACATTCAATGAAAAAGTCGACGTTTCCCCTTGAAAATTTTACAGTATCTACTTTAATACAAACACGCGATGATTCAACTGGATCACTTCCCTCCAGTGTTTTGTTCTGTACGTTGCTCAGTGGAACTATTGGTGAGATAAAGTGGAAGATTACTGTAAATTATGAACCAAAACATTACAAATATAAAAAGTAATGAATTTCTATGTCTCCTATGCTTTCCTGACTGTAAAAATGTTATTTCTGACACACATTCTGACACTGCAAAATACACAATCACTTCATTTTACAGAATAACCCGTGAAGCTCTTTTGAGACATCCTGCCGAGAAGAAAGGCATTATTGTACATAAAAGTGCATTATACTGTATTACAAGCACTGAGCAGTGCAAATCATTTGTATGAAAACCTATAATTATGATTAGGTCACAGGGTGAAGGAAGGGGAATGTTAGAACTCTGTGAAAGATCTGATAATAACAGAAGCATCACAATGATTTTATGCAGAGCCCTAGGCCTACTAAATGTTTTTTTCTGCTTCTTGGGCACTTGATCAACTTTCAGTGTAGATTACTTGTTGGTACACTACTCCTTTACTTGACGGCAGCCATGTGGTCATGAACCTCCATTCGGCTTTATGCACGAGGCGGGGTGTTCCGATTGTGAGTCTGTTGCATTCTGCACTGCTAACTTCACTTCCTTTCATGCTCTGTGAGACCAACCACAACTTACATTTCCGGGATGACTGGAACAGCAGCTGATTTTGTCTGTCAGAAATCTAGAATTCTACTAAAGACATTTTTTTTACCCCCATGAAATGTAATTCCCATCCATAGATTATCGAGACAAAAAAGACATTTAGATGCTATCCTCATTATAATCAGGGTCGCCTTGAACTGAGCTGGTAACAAAGTGACGTGCTTGACAACGGAATATCAGAATCGAGTCACATTACTCTGGGACTGTCTCAGTCGCCCGGTTCCTGAGCCAGGTGGGCTTACTTACTCCAAGGCACCGCTGATGACACACTAGCCAGCCTGGCTCTCTGACCGGACTTGGACGGGCAGACCAGTCCCTACTTCCCGCTCAGCGCCTGCTATATCTGCAATCCAAAGCTATAACAGTCCTAACTGAACAAGTGTCTGCATCTCCAGCAGTAAACCAACGCTAGCTCTTGCCAACCTGCACCTAATACTCTTCAGAATTCGTTCAGGAGTGTGTGTCTTTCAAGGGAGAGTGCATTCCATTGGAAGCAGAGGGAAATTTCATTGGCAAACTTTCAGTCTCACTTGATCCAAAAAACAGGTGTTAAACCCACTAATCCTATATTTGTAACGATTTGGACTTTAACCTGTGTTTAAAAATCGCAAACCTAAAGACAAAGGAACCTATCCTACTTGAAAAATATCCCTTGGTCACCTCCCCTTTCGAACCAGGTTGACCCCAAATCCCATTGTTCAGCGCTCCGAGACACCTTCCCACATGAAGGGATCCTATAAACTGTTTAAAAACTTCAAAAATTATCAAATGACTTCAGAAAATCTAAGCATATTAGAATACATTAGAATATACAGCTCAAAAACAGGCCATTCGGCCCAACTGGTCTATGCCGGTGTTTATGCTCCACATGAACCTCCTCCTGCCCTTCCTCAACTAAGCCTTCAAGCATAACCTTCTATTCCTTTCTCCCTCATGTACCTCTCTCGCTTTCCCTTAAATACATCTAATCTATTTGCCTCAACAACTCCTTGTGGGTAGTATGTTCCACATTCCCACTACTCTCTGTGTGAAGAAATTTCTTCTAACTTCCCTATTTGATCTATTTGTGACTATTTTATATTGATGGCACCTGGTTTTGGTCTCCCCCACAAGTGGAAACATCTTCCCTATGTTTACTCTACCAAAACCTTTCATTTAAAGACCTCTATCAGGTCACCCCCTACCCTCCTTTCCTGATACATATAACCTCTCAGATCGGGGATCTTCCTTGTGAATCTCCTTTGCCCCCTCTCCAGTGCCTCTACATCCCTTCTATAATGTGGGGACCAGAACTGCACACAGTATTCTAAGTGTGGTCTGACCAAGGTTCTAGAGAAGTTTACCATCACTTCCCTGCATTTCATTTCTATCCCCATAGAAATGAATCCCAATGCCTGGTTTGCTTTTTATGGCCTTATTTACCTGCGTTGCTACTACTAGTAAATTGTGTATGTGTACCCCTAGATCCCTTTGCTCCTCTACCCCATTTAGGTTTTATTTTTCAGGATGTATGTGACAAAATTATTGATTGGATATTCGCCATCTAATTTTGTTCATCAATAGATGGGACCAATTCTCAGTGACGGCTGCTTGCTCTTACCTTCAGGTTTACTGCTAGAAGCATCCTTGACCTGAAAATTTAAACAGTCAATTAAAAAGAATCTGAATTTTACTTCGGAATTTTCCGAATTTTAGTTTTAGTAACTTTAGCAATGAAATTACTTCTCAAATTGAAACAAACCAGGAACAGTGCAGGTGCAGCCAACTGAATATCTTCTGCGATGGCAATATGCTCTGCAATGGATACATGGACTTTGAAGCTCCAAGAGCAAAATATTCTTGGCATGATTTGCGGCAACCTCAATTAAATTGAGGTTCTATTCCCGGCAGGAACCCGGTTGTAAGTCAATTGGCGGATCGTTCTTCCGGGATAATAATTTTGAAAAAAAAACAATAATAATTTGGTCACTCAATCCACGACTGTTTGTGGGACGCCGCTGTGCGCAATTGGTTGCCGCGTTTCGCCCATAAATATACAGTCAATTCATTTTACAGTATATTCTGTGAAGCGCTTTTGAGATGTCTCGAAGACGTGAAAAGCGCTATATCAAATGTAAGGATTATTGTTAAGATTATTATTATTTACAGGAAAAAAACATGAGTCAGCCTTGATTGATGTTGATCTTAATTGGGGTAATGTCTTCCTGCAAAATTATTTGGCAAGATTTGAAAGATTTTAATATAGACAGTATTTTTGCATTCTTGCACTTTCTGGATTTCATGTCACGTATTAAGTGTGAGAAAACTGCCAGAGTATATGGAAGCAGAATCATTTGGTAGAGTCAACATTTCCAAATGTGTGCAGTTGCTCTTTTGTATGTTCTTAACACGACTTGTAACAGTCTGTGAATGTGAACGCTCATTCTCAAAGGTGAGTCTCATCAAATACACACTCAGATCTACAATGATCCAGAATAGATCAAATAATAATAATAATAATAATAATAATCCTTGCATTTGATATAGCGCTTTTCACGTCGGGAGGACATCCCAAAGCGCTTCACAGAACACACTGTAAAGTGAATTGACTGTATATTTGTGGGCGAACGCGGCAGCCAATTGCGCACAGCAATGTCCCACAAACAGTCGTAGATTGAAAATGACCAATTTAATTATTGTTTTTGGTTTTTTGGAGGGATTATTATTAGGCGTGTGGAGTAAGGAAACTTGCCCAAGGTTTCGCCCTGACCTGCCTGGAATAGATCAAAATCATGTCAACTGAGCACAAACTGACCTGTACAATAAGATTTGATCGTGGGGTTGACATGTTTGCAACTATGAAGTGATGCAAGAAAGTATTTTAGAAAGGTATTGTTGCATATTTTGGTGCATAGTTCAAAGGGCCTCCCAAATGTGATCTGGTTTAGAAGCCCCCAATCCCTTAATCTGGCCTTGTTATGGGCAGAACAGCAGGGGTGGAGGAGATTGAAGAGATAAGGAGCAGTGAGTCCATCACTCTCTACTCTACAAGGTGAGGACAAGGGCCTTGAGGTCAATGCTCTGCTGGGCTATGTGGAATAGAAAATGTAAAAGAATTAAAAAGGTCAGAAATTATCAATAAAGAATAATTTGTTCAGCCTGTTGCATGCTCTGTGTCTAAAGTAAAACAATGAAACAGGGAAAAGTTAACAGGATCTTACATTTATTGCAGAGGTTACACTTACCGGTGAGGTAAGATCTTGGACATCTTCAGGAATGCTGGTTTTATCACTTTCCTGGCTTACAGTTAGCGGAATGCTTTTTCCTTCAATGGTAATGAAGTGCTTCCTTTCCAAGACAGACTTTTGTGCTAAAATTAAAAATATTCCAAATTATTACTTCAATTAATATCTAGAAAGATGCCAAGTGAGAACGTTGAAAAATCACCTCTATCAAAATTAGATGGTCAAATGGATTCATTGGCATCCATCCATTTTCCACCTACCCAACCACCCATCACTCCTATCACTCCTTACGTCTGTAAGGATTTGAGGCCCTGAACACCTAGACGGGGAAAAGGGGGATCTGCCTTAGACATGGTCAAAGAGAAAAGTCTTCAGGTGCGAGAGATTGAAGCAGGGAGTTTCAGAGATTCGGGACGTGGTAACTGAAGGCACAGCTGCCAATGGTGATGTGTAGGGGTCGAGCAACCAAGGGTTTGTCAAGGGATGCACAGAAGGCCCGAGTCAGCGGGTGGGGCGGGGTGGGGGGGGGCGTTGATTAGAGTAGAGATGCATGCGCTGACTGGCTTCCCAATCTAAACAATATCTGACTTGAGGGTCATCGCCAACATCAACCAAATGACCCCAAAGTCGGTCATGTTTTAGCGCATGGGAAGCCAGTCAGAGTTCTGAAGCACAGTGGCAAGTTTTCTGCCATCATTTTGGATTTTTTGGTAAATAAATTTCAGGGTCCAAACCCCAATTGTCCTATAAGTGAGCCCACATTTACATCAAAGTGCATTAGAACAAGGATTTGCTGTAGAAGCAGAAGGAATACTTCATCATTGTTATAAAAAAAAGGAACTACAGTACTTTACTTTCACTTCCACTGTAAATGGCAGAAAACTTTGGCTTTGAGAGGAATAATTCCCTGCACCCGGTGATTGGTCTGTCCTTCCAGGCCCTGCCTATGAGCCGGGCTGTGCTGTGCTGTCATCAGCAGTGCCCTGGTGTACTACGTAGTTGCATGGTTCAGGAAACGGACTACAAAGACCACCACAGAGGGCTGGTTCGATTCCTTCGTTCGGTTGCCAAACATGTCACCTTGGAGCCAGTTCAACTCCGAAAAAACCTCGCTTACCTCCCCTCAAGAAGGATAGTCACTAATTTGTCGTTTAACATCCAACAAGTGTGGGTTTGATTCCTCACTAGGTGGATGTGGAGTCCTGTAGCTCAGTGGTTAGAGCACTCGCTTTGCAAGCGAGAGACCTGAGTTCAATTCCAGGCAGAGGGCGAAACCTTGGCCAAGTTTCCTTACTCCACACAGAGCCTAATAATAATCCCTCCAAAACAAAGCAATAATAAATTGGTTATTTTCAATCTACGACTGTTTGTGGGACATTGCTGTGCGCAATTGGTGCCGCGTTCACCCACAAATATACAGTCAATTCACTTTACAGTGTGTTCTGTGAAGCGCTTTGGGATGTCCTCCCGATGTGAAAAGCGCTATATCAAATGCAAGGATTATTATTATTATTATTATTATGATAGGTACCATGAACTCCCTGTGAATTCATAAGCAAGCTGGTGCTATTTTGAGGGACGTTTTAATACACTTTTGCTGTACTAACTATATTCCAACTAGAATGCTTGGGAGTCCTATAACTCAATGGTTAGAGCACTCATCTCACAAGCCAGAGACCTGGGTTCGATTCCCGGCAGGGGGCGAAACCTTGAGCAAGTTTTCTTACTCCACACGCCTGATAATAATCCCTCAAGAAAAAAAACACAATAATAATTTGGGCACTCAGTCCACAACTGTTTGTGGGACACTGCCATCCTCAATTGGCCTCCGCGTTTCGCCCACAAAAATACAGTCAATTCACTTTACAGTATATTCTGCGAAGCACTTTGAGACGTCCCAAAGATGTGAAAAGCACTATATCGAGTGCAAGGATTATTATTATTATATTATATCTTACAAGAATCAACTTTAATTTTGCTCCTCACAGATTGTTATTTTCTTTTAAAATGACCAAGTGTATTCCCTTGCATGATCGTCCATCACTAGTGGCCTGGTATTGTTTATTCTGTATTGGTGCATGTTGCAAATTGATAATGGTTGGGCAACCCAAAATTTTGTATTGAATTTACTCATTTCATTTACCCAGGAGTTACATCACAGAGGTTCGAGCTTAAGATCCTAGTCCTCACTTTTAAAGCCCTCCCTAGTCTTCCTCCTCCCTACCTCTGCAAGCTACTAAAACCTTCAACAACTTGCCCGTTCCCTCCGCTCGAGCAGTCAAGCCTTTCTGCCCCTCTGGAACTCTGGCAAGTCCCTTCTCCTCGCCCCCTCCCTTGCTTCCTTCAAGGCCCATCTCGAGCCCTTCCGCTTTGACCGTGCTTCGGTCATTCTCCCACTCACCTCCCTTGCCCTCCACCCTCCTGATTCCAATTCGCAGCACTTTGGGATATCGTCCCGATGTGAAAGGCACTATGTGAATGTTGGGTTCTTCAGGCATGGGCAAAAAAGGTGGAGAATGGGATCACAATTCCAATGCTGAGGTTTGTTATTGGAATATTTGAAAGAGTCCATATATAGCCATGGGTGTGACAACATCCATGATAATACAGATGTGGTCACACTGCGACGATTCGCACCCCTAATGTAAACACCCAAAATGTTTCCTGTGTAGTGAACTAAACGGCCTCTCTGTTAGTCCCTTCTCTGTGAGTGCAAGTACCCTATTTTGAGGTGTAACTTCTGTAATGAGAGTCAGCAAGACGACTGGTTCTACCAGTTCTTTATAACTATAGCAAAGGGAAGTTCCCACCAAATTATTGCCAATTCTATATTTGATGTCGCTGATGAGCTATTTTCCTTTAAATAAAATTACTGGCTATGGACTTTAAATCGCTCTTAAAGCTATACACCGCAGCTGCGTAACTGCACGAGCTTTCCAATAGCGCAAACACCAAGCCATCAATAGCACACAGGCTTACTGAAGCGCTCAACAATACATAGCTGCAAAAATACATGTTAAAAGAAGGTACAGAACAGTGGATGAGCACGACACCGAGCTGGGGGGGAGGGGGAGGTGACCGTAGGCACGGTCGAAGATGATGGTTTTCAGGCGCGATCTGAAGATGGGGAAGGAAGGGGCGAGATGGAGGAATAGAGGAAGAGTGTTCCAGAGTTTCGGGCGTAGTGGCTGAAAGTATGGCCGCCAATGGTGGAACGGAGGGCACGAGCAGAATACAGGATGCCAGTCGAGCGGAGGCAGCAGGTTGTGGGTTGGGGCGTAAGTGGGTCAGAACCCGTGCCTTTGGTGATTCTCCCACCCCCACTCCCACCCTCACCGCCCCCACCCCTTGCCCTCCACCCCTCTCGATTTCAACCCCCAGCTCGGGTGCAAGACTACCCAGCATCTTGGGACGTCCTCCTGATGTGATATAAATGTAATTTGTTGTTGTTGCGTGTCTAACTAGAATGATTTCCTCCCCAGCCACCTGTGTTCTCCAGGCATGAGGAAAGAAGGTGGTGGACGGGATCACAGTCCATGATTCATAAAAGGAATTGCTTCGATAATCCTTGAGTCCAAAAAGTCAGCAGCTTTTACACTTTCACCCTGAAAAGTTTTACTTTTCTTTACATTTAAACGATACTGTACCACTGCCGGGCGGAAGCCAATTAAGACGGTGTTTTAAACGAACAAATTATGTGTGCAACTAAGACAAGGACGCACAGAAACAAAAGTTCTTATGGAAGCTGACAAACAAAAAGCTAAGTTACTTTCTCTTTCTGATACATCCTGTCCTGTTGTGGATTTCCACCATGTTTGTATTTAATGTTTTCAAATATTTTCAGAGCTTTAGGATTGATGAACAGTAAAATGGCATCGTCGACACGAAAAGAACCTGCGAACAATTTGTTTATATTTTTGGTTTCATGTTGATTTAATAACTGTGTTCAACGGTTGTAATAGTTTTAAAACAGGAAATTACTTTAAGAACTGACTGAGCCTTAAGCTGCAAAAGTTTTCTTTCAGTTTCACAAGAAGGTGGGGGATTTCCAGGGGATTCAACTCAAGGAAATCAACTTTCATTTTATTTTATTTGGAAAAAGCTGTAAAATTACAATTTAAATGTTTCCTAATTGGAACAAAAAAAATAATTTTTTTAAAAAAGAATTTGCACTATGAATAATAACATGCAAACAAATGCCGCAATAACATGCAAACTGCTTTTCTTTTAAAGCCCTCCACGGTCTTGTTCCTCGCTACCTCTGCGACTTACCAACCTATCCATTCCCCCGCCCTGCACCCCCCACCATCGGCAGTCAGGCCATTCTGCCCCTCTCCCTGGAACTCTGGTGAGTCCCTTCGCCTCACCCCCTCCTTTGCTTCCTTCAGCACCCGTTTCACGATCTTCCTCTCGCCATAGCCAGTAATTTTAACCGTGCTCTCAGTCACCCTCTCACCACCCTTGCCCTCCACCCCTCTTGATGCCAACCACCAGCACGGGTGCAAACCCTGACTGTCCAGCGCCTTGGGACATCCTCCCGATGTGAAAGACACTATATAAATGCAATTTGTTGCTATTATATTCTGAATTCAGTCTCACTGTATTGCAAACTAATTTTAAATGTAAAACTACAGCAAAACATACCATGTTTCTCGTTGAAAGTTACCATTGCCTCTCCATTTTCAAGGATATTTACATTACACTCTCCACCACCAGACTTCTTCTTACTTTGAAAGTAAGCAGCTAGCTTATTTTCAACTGTTCTTTTCTTAAATTGTGACAAACCTGTCACATAGACAGAATAAACTATCCCTCCACAAGCCATCTTCAAGGCATCTAAACTTGAACTCAAGAATCTGTCTGAATGAGTTGATTTATATAAGTGGGCGGTTCACAAATATGATACTCACCCAATGAACTGCTTTGTAAATTAAGTTAATATTATAAATGCAGAAAAATAGAAAGGCAAGCCANTTTTTTTTAGAATGCAGTGAAAACTACTACAGAATAACTCAACAGAATCCTTTCTGAATAGAAAACAGTGAAATCATATTTCTATCATTGACGAGTTGCAGCCCACCCCCACCGAAATACTCTTATCTTACTCCCATTTTCTTTTTAAAAAAATCTGAAAGCTTTTCTTAAAAGTTTGCATTTCCTTCCGGGAAATTGATGTGTAATTTATTATACTTTTCATCCGGTTAAAACACAACTCTTTGTGAGCATTGTAGAACATACTTTGCAGCTTTGCTTTAAGAACTGTTTTGCACTTTTGAAAACATGAAATTGGTTTCAGTTTCACAATGACAAATGTTTCGTGGAACAGCAAATCCTTATTGGAAAATGAAACTGGGAGCTATAGTCAACTGAGATACCGAATTGAATTCAAAGATTAATAATGTTATTGCACTGTCATGAAGAGTAGAGAAAAACAAGATAGATCAAAAACTGGTGAGGTATAGTAGGGCTAAAAGTAGGACAGTAAAAGATTGTCAAAGGTAGAAAATGGGAAGAAACAAAATTACCTCAATACAATGGAACATCTAAGTAATGTCCACCAAAGACCATAGTGGTACAGAAACCAAAGCCAAAAAATTGTCATAAACATAGTCGAGTCGAACGACAGGAGTTGTAAACGGCAATTTCAGGACAGATACCAGGAGGTTTCCTTTACCGTGAGGGTAATGAACAATACGAACAGTTTGCCAAGGGAAGATGTTAGAGCTCCAAGGCATTATCCTGGGTGAAGGGCGCTACATAAATGCAAGTTGTTGTTGAGGCTAGGACACTGTAATATTTAAAAAAAACAGCTTGATGCCATCCGTGATGGGGGAGGAGAGGAGTAATAATAATAATAATAAAATGGTAGGATGTTGAGCATTGGAAGGATCCTTCTGGAAGGATGTGCCAGAGGGCCTTCTTCATCCAAACCAATCTTGTGTTCTTAAGAATTCTATAGATTGTTGCAGCAAGGAAACATTTTGTTGGATACGCCTGTAAGAGTAAATTGACAATTAGCAAAGGACCGAGAACGAAGGGCAGGAAGTACAAAAGGATACTGGGCGTGGTACAAAGTGTGTGGTTGAGTGTGCTTGGTTATTGAGTGCTTGGAAATCCAAATAAAGAAGCTACAAAACATACCCTTGATTTGGATCAAGTAATATTACACATTTGGCCCAAACTAGTCCATGCTGGTGTTAATAGTCCACACAAGTCTCCATCCAATTATTCCCTTCAAGGATAACAAGTCAATCCCAATGCAGATCAACTTGTGGCATATTGACCTGTTTGAAAAGAGGTCTCCTTTATGGTTCTGAGCTCCTGAGGATGCACTAGAGATTTCCTCTGGCCCATTTGAAAAGTCCAGGATCAAACAGCGAGGTGGATTTGTGTGGCAAACTGTAAGGAGGGAGGGAGGGTTCCAGCCTATGATGGTCTGTCGCTGAGCAACTAAATACTAATATAATAATAATCCTTGCATTTTAATATAGCGCCTTATCACGTCTTCGAGACGTCTCAAAGCGCGTCACAGAATGTACTGCAAAGTGAATTGACTGTATATTTTGTGGGCGAAACGCCATTTGCGCACAGCAGTGTCCCACAAACAGTGGTAGATCGAGTAGATCGAATTGTTGACAATTACAGAATCTTTAATGTACTGCCTGAACGGGCAAACAAAACTTTGGTTCAATGTCTCATCCGAAGGGCAGAACCAACAACAATGTAGTACCCTTCCCAGTAGCTCAACTCTCAAAGTGGGGCTTGAACCCACAATCTGCTGTTAAGAGTGCTACCAAGTAATCCAAGTTGAAAGAGTATGAAATGGCAGAAAACTTTAGGAGAATGCCTCAAAGCGCTTCACAGAATTTCCTGTGAAGTGCAGTGACTTGTGTATTTTACAGGTGAATGCTCTAGCCAATTCGGGCACGGCAATGTCCCCCAAACAGTCCCGGGGGTTGTCAGCGAGAAACTCTTTTCAAATAGTGCCCCCAACCGGGCAGATGGGATATCAGGGTCTTTTTAAACAACTCAACTGAAAGACAGTACTTCCAACAATACAGCATACTCCCAGCATTACACTGGATTCTCACCGTCCTGACTTGGGGCTTGGACCCACAAGTGTGAGCCAGGCTGACCAACTAACACTGGGATACAGTACATAGGTAACTTGGGACACATGTGCATGTGACCGCCAGGAAGGTTGGAAGACGAACTGGATGGACCTCGGTCTTTTATCGTCTAGCATTTCTTACGTTCTTATGTAAAGTGACTTTTAGTGGAAGGGTTGCCTCCCGCACCACCCCCTAACACGAAAGCAATTATAATAATAATCCTTGCATTTGATATAGAGCCTCATCACGTCTTCAAGACGTCTCAAAGCGCTTCACAGAATAGACTGTAAAGTGTAGTGAAACGCGGCAGCAAACTGTGCACAGTAATGTCCCACAATGTCCCACAAACGGTCGTGGATTGAGCGACCCAATAATTTATTTATTTAGGATTTTTTTTTGTTTTAAAACACTTTTTTTTTACTGGTGTAGTGTGCCGGTAAAGGGCGTGAGTGAGAGAGAGAGAGAGAGAGAGAGAGAGTGAACTGCCGTTGGTAGTTTGTGATCGAGGAGCGGTCGCTCAGCCCCTGCCTCCACCACCGGAAATAAGTATAACAACAACTTGCATTTATTTAGTGTCCCCTCATCCAGGATAGTGTCCCAGAGCGATTAACATCGGCGGAGCACGGTGCCAAGGAGGGGGGGAGGTGACCGTAGGCACGGTTAAATAGGAATGTCTTCAGGAGCGACCTGAAGATGGGGAAGCAAGGGGCGAGGTACTGGGGAAAGCATCTTGACTGCATGGACTGTAAGTCAATTGAGGATATCCGTCGACCTGTCGTGTTGCTCTCGGTAGCTAAGTTCCACAAGAACTTTACAAGGATTTGCACTTAGAATTGAAAACACTTTGCGTTACTCAACTTTGTGGGTTACATAAAGGGGTGAGAACCGTCGCAAAGTAATCAAGCTGTCGAGGGTAGTTTTTTTTTGTAAGTAAGGTTACTTCACAGTCTGTCATGTTGTGTACAGCAAAACATGTTGTTATTACTTGAAATAAGTTAATCTCTTCATTGATACTCATCTGATATCTAACGCCTGGACTGATGTTTTGTATGCTATGCCCAGTGTCATCATTAGGAATCATTCATTTTGTCTCTGTCTCCAATACCAGAATGTGTTAGGCAGGTAGCAAACAAATAGATAGAAATTTTGCGAGAGCTAATGTGGTATTCAGTCTGCACCCATTGCATCCATAGTGAGTGAGATTCGCTGTTCTTTGCTCCTGGTTTAAAATGTCGATCTCCTATTGCAATGGCATTATGTGTAAAATTGAGGTTGACAGTGTGCCTAAACAGATTCAAAGGTTAATTATGTAATTTTCAGGCGGTTAGAATGTTTATTTAATCTTATCTCAATGTTAGTTTATGCTAAATGATTTGAGGACACATGAAATTCCTCTGTGGCACCCTTGGGATCAATTGTACCTCCAGCTAAGTTTAAAGCATTAAGTTAAAGATTCCAGCGTCTTGGGAAGTCCTCCAGATGTGAAAGGTGCTATATGAATGTAAATTTATTACAATTGTAAATATTTTGCTACCTATTTTCTGTTTTATGTTCCGGTATTTAGCCAGCATTGCCCAAGTCTCAAGGAATTTTGCAGGACACCATCCAATGCATGTTTGAGGCTTGGTGGCATAAGAGATCGGAAGGGAAAGAAAAGTAGGGAAAAAACCCTTTCATTGTGTTTTTGGAGAATAGTTTACTGACAAGAAGCAAGATACAGTATGATGTGTATTATAATATAATAATAATAATCCTTGCATTTGATATAGCGCTTTTCACATCTTCTAGATGTCTCAAAGCGCTTCACAGAATATGCTGTAAAGTGAATCGACCGTATATTTGTGGGCAAAACGAGGCAGCCAATTGCGCACAGCAGCGTCCCACAAACACTCGTGGATTCAAAATTTATTATTGTTTTGGAGGGATTATTATTAGGTGTGTGGAGTAAGGAAACTTGCCCAAGGTTTTGCCCTGCCTTGTGTGGTGCACATCCACAGGTATGAAGAGACATCAAGGGACCGTGTTGTAAGGAGGCACATGGTTAAGATGCCTGCCTTGACGTTATTTCTTGCCCAGGAAATTAAGTTAAGAACAATCTTCTTTACTATACTCCTACCTTACAATCCTGTTTGCAACTTTAGAACTACAGCACCTGCCATTCTCTGCAAATATGCTTCTGCACCTCAACTTCTAGCCAAAAGTCTACTTTGAGCGAAACATGGTTCCCATGGACACACAGACACACATACGGAGAATCCTGAGTGAGCACAAGGGACGAATGTCCGAGAGACAGTTTAAGAGTGCGAGTGGATGAGGTAATAGGTAATAATAGTAATTATGAAGCATGTTCTGATTGTTTCAAATAACTTTCTGCTTATTGTGCTCTGAGGGTTTTGGCCCAACTAGTCCATGCTGGTGTTCGTATTCAACAAGAACCCAACACCTGGATGTTTTACACCTGGATTATTTAATGCATTTTACCTGAATATTCCATATGTGATTATTTCTCCCTTGGCTACTCTTTTAGACTTATTTCTTTCATGTAACCACGTATTTTGGGGCAATTTTCCTTCCCATTTCTCCCCTCTCTCAAAACGCTGATTATTGCTTGGGTATATGTCACTACTGTGGAGCCCTGTAGCTCAGCGGTTAGAGCACTCGCTTTGCAAGTATCTGTTGGAGGAGAGTTTTCTGTTGCTTGGCTTTTCTTACCCCTCTACAAATAGCAGCACTCTGAGAACATCTCATCCAGATGGTCACATTTCACATGCAGCCCTGAGCAGTGTCAGTAGATTGTTTCTTTGATGGCGAGCCCTTTATAGCTGGACATTGTTCTGTATTGTCCTGTACAATGTCCCATCCCTACCCCTCTTCTTACGTCACAGCTCCACCTCCTTGCCCCTCTACTCAAAGACATCATCAACTTTTCCCTGTCCACTGACACTGTTCCCACCCACTTAAAAACAGCTGTCACTACCCCATCCTCAAAAAACCTTCCCTGGACCCATCTCAAATTACCGCCCCACCCCCAACCTTCCAAATGCAAGGTCCTGAAACGAGTCATTGCTTCCCAGTTTCGCTCATTCCTCTCCCGCCACTCCCTACACAAACTCCTCCAATCCGGTTTCCATGTTGGCCACAGCACAGAAACAGCCCTGGTCAAAGTGACAAATTACATTTTATCCATCTGTGACCAAGGCTCCCTCTGTCTCCTCATCCTCCTTGACTTCTCTGCTGCCTTTGATACACTATCCTCCTCCACCATCTCTCTTCTCATCTCAACCTTCAAGGTTCTGTCTTTAAGTAGTTCAGATCCTACCTCTCACACCCTCTCCACTTTGTCTTCAGAAACAGCTTCTCCTCCAGCCCCCACACTGTCTCGTGCATCGTTCCTCAGAGCTCTGTCCTTGGTCCTCTCCTCTTCAGCATGTATATGCTCCCTCTTGGTGATATCTTCCACAGACATGGGATCAACTTCCACATGTATGCGGATGACACCCAACTCTATCTCTCTGCTTCCACCCTCGACTCCAGGACCACTGCTGTCCTAACAGAATGTCTGTCATGGATGAGAGCTAACTTTCTACAGTTGAACGTCAACAAGACTGAGGTTCTCCACACCTCAGGCAAAGGTAGTATCACCATCCAAGGATGCCCACTCCACCTCACTGAGCCAGTCCGGAACCTTGCCATCTCGCTTGACCCCCAACTGTCCTTTCTACCCCACACCGCTCTGCCTTCCCCCATCTCCGCAACATCGCCCGGCTCTGCCACTGCTCACCTCTCCAGCTGTCAAAACCCTCATCCACACTAGGCTCCGTGACTGTTTGTGGGACGCTGGTGTGTGCAATTGGCTGCCGCGTTTCGCCCACAAAATATACAGTCACTTCACTTTACAGTATATCCTGTGAAGCACTTTGAGACATCTCGAAAACATGATAACGTGCTGTATCAAATGCAAGGATTATTATTATTATCACCCGCCCATCGCCATCGCCCGGCTCCACTGGTTCCCCATGCCCCAGAGGATAGAGTTCAAAATCCTCATCCTCGCCTTCAAGGCCCTCCACAGCCTTGCTCCTACCTACCTCTCTGACCTGCTAACCCCATATCAGTCTGTCCGCTCCCTCCGCTCAGCTAGTTGCAGCCTGCTCCGCATACCCCGCCCTACCATCAGTGGTCAGGCCTTCAGCCTCTCTGCCCCTACCCTTTGGAACGCCATCCCACATTCCCTTTGCCTCGCTTCCTCCCTTGCCTCCTTCAAGGAACATCTCAAGACTCTCCTCTTCGACCACGCCTTCAGCCACCCTCCTACCCTCCACCCTCCCTGATCCCAGCTCCCGTGCTCAGGTCCAAATCCCTAATCCCAGCCCCCGTCCTCAGGTCCAAATCCCTAACTGTCCAACACCTTGGGACATCCTCCCGATGTGAAAGGCGCTTTGCACATGTAATTTGGTATTTTTGTGTACTTGCCAGCGTAGATGCGTGTGTTTCCAGCAGAACTAATAACTTCTTGTTTTTTCTTTTTCAGGGTACTGAGACGAAAGCTGTCCCACCGTTGCTATTCTCTGTTATAAGGAGCGTTGGGATTTATTGGCCCAGAATACCATTATAACTATTGTACTAAGTTAGACGTGACCATTACAGAAGTTATATCTGTCTGATCATTCCGAGGGACCAAGGTTATTTTTTTGAGATGAGAGAATGAATGATGTATGAGAGACAATGAGCATTATGTGTAATCGTTTCTCACATTTGTTGACTTTTAGTTGATTAATCGCTGTAGGAGCTTTCTGCCTTTCAAACTATTTCTTTACCCAGAGGATGATTACGACTGGAACTGATAACCACATTGGGTGATTGAGGACATTTAAAACATTGTTTTGGTAAGAAGACTTTAGGGTGGGTATTCTGGAAGGATGAGATCAAACAGGCTGAAGGACCTCTGGATGTAATATTTGCACCATCTTCTGGCAGAAAATCAATACTGCAAGAAGTTGCAAAATTTTTCAATTTCTTTGTGACCATATTGGTTGATTCATCACCAACAATGATGTCTTTACCTGTCACTGTCAGACACCTCGTTTCCAGTTAGTCCCAAATGCCACAAAAATAGCCCTAGTCTCGAGGTTTTTCAATTTGAGGTGTGCTTATTTTAAAAAAGAGTTTGGTGTGTAGTTTGCATGAATATTCTTGGAAATTATTAGAAGTTATTAGAAGTGTAGGCAGCTGTTGCCTATATGTAGATTACAACTATATACAATTTATATATAGACTACAATTATATGTAGATTACAACTACTTTGTGATCTTTGCTTCCGTTGCCAGCACTAATCTCCAAGATTAGTTCAAAATCATAGTCCAAAACACACACGAGCTCAAGAAAAGCACTACTTCTGCTTCCTTTCTGTCTTCTCCCTTCTTCCCCATTCTTTGAGTTTGTGAGGTAAGATGAGTCTCCTTGGGATTATAAGAATTATAACAGTAATAATAATAATAATCCTTGCATTTGATATAGCGATTTTCATGTCTTCTAGACGTCCCAAAGCGCTTCACAGAATATACTGTCTTTTGGTCTCATAAGGGGGTAGGGGGTGTTTTGTGTTTTTGCGGCTTGGGACGTAAGTGGGGGGGGTTTGGGCTTGGGATGTAAGTGGGGGCGGTTTGAGCTTGGGACATTAGTTGGGGGGGGTTTGGGCTTGGGACGTAAATGGGGGGGTTTGGGCTTGGGACGTAAGTATGGGGGGGTTTGGGCTCGGGACGTAAGGGGGTTGTTTCATGTTTTTTGTGCTCGTGATGTAAGGGATGGGGGTTTCATGTTTTGGGGGCAAAGGATATAAGGGAGGTGGGTCTTGTGTTTTTTGAGCTCAGGAACTCAGAGGGGTGTTTTGTGTCTTTTGGGTTCGGGACATAAGGGGGGGGGGGTGCCTTTCGTGCTTTTTATGCTCAGGATATAAGGGGGGGTGGTTTCGTGTTTTTTGGGTGGGAGGGGATGTTAGGTTATTCATGTTATTTGGTGTTTTTTGGGCTCAGGATGTCAGGGGGGGCCGGGTGTTGTGTCTTTTGCGCTTGGGACGTAAGGGAGGTGGTGTTTCGTGTGTTTTGGGCTCAGGACGTAAGGGGATGTGTTTCGTGTCCACCAATGGTCAGTGTTTTAGACCCAAGCTGGGGGTCGGGATCGGGGAGGGTGGAGAGCAGTGGGGGAAGCAGGGTGATCGAGAGCATGGTTGAAGAGGAGGGTCTTGAGACAAGGTTTGAAGGAGGCAAGGGAGAGGGCGAGGTGGAAGGACTGAGGGATGGAGGTCCAGGGGGTGGCAGCAGAGTGGCAGAAGGCCCGCCCGCCAGTGGTGCAGTTGGTGAGGTGGGGGGTGTGAAGGAAGCCGGAGCCCGCTGAGCAGAGGGAGCGGGCAGAATTGTAGGGGGTTAGGATGTCTCAGGGGTAGTGGGGAGCGAGGCCATGGAGGGCTTTGAAGGTGAGGACCAGGATCTTGAACTGTATCCTCTGTGTGAGGGTTTCGGCGGTCTGCGGTGTGAGGCAGTGGCAGAGCCGGGCGATGTTGCGGAGGTGGGGGAAAGGCAGAGCAGGTCATGGCACGGATGTGGGGTAGCAGGTCGGTTCCGAGGGCCTGAAATGATTTGAAATCGAGTGAGAGGATCTTGAAATCAATCCATTCGGTAATTTGGAGCCAGTGGAGCCTGGTAAAGGCTGGTGTGATGAGCAACGAGGGAGCTGGGAGAGAACGGAGACGTATTTTAATAGCGTTAGGCAGGTAGAATGCTCTGGGGATTGTCGGGAATCAAACCCAGGTCCTCTCGCTTGCGAGGCGAGTGCTCTAACCGCTAAGCTACAGGAATCCACAGAATTATTATTATTATTAATAACAATAAGTCTCTTGCTGCTCCTGCGGATAGGTGGCCAATTAAAAGCACAAGCTCAGTCTGTCGGGAGCTGTGTCAGTCCCTGGGCAGGCGAGCAGGCTTGGGCTTGTTGATCCCCACTGCTCCAGTCTGTCTCCAGGTTGGCACTGCCTGACAGGGTGGACCCAGAGGTTAGCCACGGATTGATTCCCCTCTTAACGCGCTCACTAATTACTGCAATGGGAGAGGGAAGGCTGACATGCCGTTCTGTCCAGTCAGCGTTCATTGACTGAACAAAGCACGCAGGCTCCCGCTCCGCACACTGTCACACAGAGACCGCCATGCACATTTACGTTGACATGGTCAGCGCCTTTCATATCAGGAGGATATCTCAAGGTGCTGGGTGCCCGAACTGGGGGTAGGAGCCGAAAGAGGGGTGGGGGGGAAAGACGACTGAAAGGCCTGGCCTTGAGATGGATAAGGTAAAAGAGGGAGGGAGGGGGGGAGATAGGTAGAGGGACTCAAGTGAATTGACTGTGTACTTGGTGGGAGAAACAAAATAATCCTTGCATTTGACACAGCGCCTTTTACGACAGGAGAATATAATAATGATAAAATAATCCTCGCATTTGATATAGCGCCTCATCAAGTCTTCGGGAGGTCTCCAAGCACTTCACAGAATATACTGTGAAGTGAATTGACTATATTTTTGTGAGCAAAATGCGGTAGCCAATTGCGCACAGCAGTATCTCAAAGGGGAGTTGCAATTTTGCAGGTGAAAAAAAAGACTGAACGGTACAATTTTCCAATAATTGCAAATTTTAAACCAGAAAAATGTTTTAAGAAAGAAAACAGCACGTTGTGTTGTTTAGGCCGAAGGCCAGGGTGATATTCTGAACGTGAAGCTGTTATAGTGATGTATGGCCAGCTGCAGGCCGGTCATACAGTACAACAACTTGCATTTATATAGAGCCCTTCACTCCGGGTAGCTTCCCAGAGTGCTTGACAGTGGCGGAGTCTGACCCCGAGCCAGGAGCAGAGGAAGGGGGGAGGTGACCGTAAGCACGATCAAAAAAGAAGGTCTTTAGTCGGGATTTGAAAGTGGGGAGGGAGGGGGCAAGGGGGTGAAGTTGAAGGAGAGAGTTCCCGAGTTTCGGGGGCATAGTGGCTGAAGGCACGGCCGCCAATGGTGGAGCGGAGGGGACGAGGGACAAACAGGAGGCCAGAGCCAGCCGAGGCCGAGGCAGAGGATGGTGGAGTTGGGGCTAAGCAGGTCAGATAGGTAGGGGGATGCGGGAGCATGAATGGATTTGAAAACGAGTGAGAGGATCTTGAAATCGATCCGTTCATGAAGTGGAGCCGGGCAAAGAACTAGCGTGACGGGGCAAAGGCGGAGGGATTGTCGGGGTGAATGAACACAGAACTTTGAGAAACACAAGAGTAATCAGAAATACAGAAAAAAATAAACTGAGGTGCTTAATTTTTAAAGCACTTTCGAAAAAATAGCATTTTGTGTTTTTCTTTCTCTCTGATTAAATATTCACATGTTTCTTTGCCTCGAATCCTCAGCAAAGGTTGAAGGGCCAGACGACTGTAATCCCATTCTGCCTGAGTGGGTTTGTTTTTCTCTCCCTCATAAAAACATAAGAACCTAAGAATTGCTGGACGAAAGAAGACCAAGGTCCATCCCAAGCACCTTACACCATCCTGGCAGTCACATGCACAAGTCACGTCCCAAAGTATATACTGTATAAATTGCAACCCTTGGCTTGTATTTTCCTGCTTTTCTCTGTTCCTTAAGATCACAGAAACCCCCTGCCCCCAGAAACCCCACCCCCATCCTCTCTCTCGCTTTCCCTAACCTGTAGCGTTGTGTTGAATCAATGATGCCTCAACGACGTGGTGGACGGTATCTTGGGAAAGGACGAGGTGCCTGTTTTTGATAGGATTGTGGCGTTTCTGTCTGCAGATGATATTGTGCTGCTGGCGGGCTCACCTGGGAACCTGTTGCTTTGCACTCTCCATCTTGAACACTGGGCCAACCGGTGGGACATGGTGGGGCCTGCTCCCAAGTGTGGAATCAATGTTCTGATCACCTCGTGCCCCACCTCTGGTTCTTTTGTCGATTATCCTAAATCTATGTCCTCTGGTTACCGACTCGCCCAGAATAAACAGTTTCTCGCTATCTACTCTATCAAAACCCCGCACAATCTTTTACACCTCTATTAAATCTCTCCTAATCTTCTCTGCTCCAAGGAGAATAATCCCAGTCTCTCTAGTCTCTCCACATAATTATAGACCCTTATCCCTGGTATAAGCACTTTGGGACGCTACCCTGCATGAGGGGCTCTATATATCTTAGAATCATAGCAAGCAAGGAAGGAAGGAAGGAAGGAAGGAAGGAAGGAAGGAAGGATAGAGAGAAAAAGAGAAAGAAAGGATGAAATCAAAAGACGGGGAGACAGACATGGGGACAGACAGATAGGGAGGGAGGGAGGGAGGGAGACAAACAGACAGACAGACAGACACAACAACAACAACAACAAAATTACATTTGTAGAGTGCCTTTCACGTCAGGAGGACGTCCCAAGGCGCTGGAGGGAGGGAGGAGGGAGGGAGGGAGGGAGGGAGGGAGGGAGGGAGGGAGGGAGAGAGGGAGGGAGGAGGGAGGGAGGGAGGGAGAGAGAGAGCTGACTGATGGACTTTTTGGAAAGTATAGACTCGCTTACAATATCTGAAATATTCCCTGTATTGTCATGTGAATGAGGCTGATACGGGTTGAGTTCAGCGGCATGACTCTGGCTCAGGTGCCGTTTGGAATATTTCTGTGGGATTTGCTGATTTGCTGATGTGAATCCTGCGGAGCGAGTGTGGAGCAAAGGCAATCTCAGAACACATTAAGGTGGATTTCACACACTCACACATTCCCGTCGCTGGTTTCTGTCGCAACTAGCATAAAAAACTTTTTAAAGCCATATCTATTCCTGCTGACACTCCGAGGTTTAACTTTCCCTATTTCTCTCTCCTTCTCTCTCTCTCACTCTTCTCCCCCTCCCCCCTCTCTCTTTCTCTCTCTCCCCCTTTCTCTCTCTCCCTTTCTTTTTCCCTTTCTCCATCTCCCTCACTCTTCCCCCCCCCCCACTCTTTCTCACCCTCTTTTTTCTCCCCCTACTCTCTCTCTCTCTCTTTCTCTGCCCCCCTCTCTTTCTCCCCACCTCTCTCCATCTCTATCGCTCTTTTCCCTCCTCTTTCCCTGTCTTTCTCCCCTTTCCCTCTCTCTCTCTCTCTCTCTCTCTCTCTCCGTCTTGCTTGCTCTCTCCTGTCTCTCTCTCCATCAGTCTGTCTCTCTTTCCCTCCCTTTTTCCCCTCTCTCTCAATCTCTCTCTCCATCTCTCTGTCTCCCCAACCTTGGACTGGAGAGCGTCACAGAGGGCTGGCTCGATTCCGACATTGCCCAACCCAACCCCAACCCAACCCCCAAGCACAACCCCACCTCAGCCCCCAACCCACACCACCCCCAAACCCAAACCAATCCCGACCAAAGCCAACCCCAGCCTAGTTCAGCAGCACCTGAAGCCTGAAATTCTCCCAGTCTCGGCCTTGACACCGGAATCCTGTCTCACCTTTTTTTGTTTCCATTGGAAAGCAATTTGGCTTCCAAATCCAGACCCAACGTTAAGAGTTTTCCGCAGTTTTTCACTGCCTTTATTTGTAAGAAATTATTTCTCCCACCTCTGACGATAAGGATTTGTGTCCATGTGGGAGATTTCTGAGTTTGATTCTTCTCTCGCGCTACCCTGCTCTCTGTCACGCCTTTCACACACCCTGCTGACACGAAGGTGCTATATACCTTATAGCCCTTACATTTGATATAACCCATCGATAACAAATGCAAGGATTATTATTCAAGACAGAAAGGGAAAAAAACAGAAAAAAAAAATTGGTTTGATCTCAGCCAAGGCGGAGGTCAACTTGCCCAAGGTTCCCAGGGTTCGAGCGGTGAAACCAGCAACTGGTCCGTCTGCAGTGCCCTCTATTAGTTCTGTGTGTACGTGTGTGTGTGGGGGGGGGGGGGGGGGGTGATAGCCTGGTGAGGAGAGGTCACACCCCAGAGATGAGGCCAGACAAGGACAGAGAGGAGACCAGGGGCAGAGAGGCCAGAATTAGTGAAATTGTTAAATTTAACGAAAAATGGAAAAGATGATGAGGGGTTTTTTGTTAGAGTAGATTTGCTGTAATATTCTTTGATTCTATGACTCTTTGAAAAATATATCCATTTTATCGCGGATTGATGAGGGCAGAGGTTTATAATGGGTTTCTCATTGATCTGATCGAGAGAGCATCAACAAGAATAATAATAAATAAATAATAATAAACCTTGCATTTGAAAAAGATGAGACAGGATACCTTTCACGTCTCAAAGCGTGTCACAGGATTTATTGTAGTGACTGTGTGCTTTGTGGGCGAACACAGGAACCAAAAGTGCATACAGCAATGTCCCACAGACAGCAATGAATTGAATGAAGAATTGTCTCCGGGGAATTGCTGGCCAGGAAATGGGAAAGGAGGGGGCTGGGCACTGTGAACTCGGCCCACCTCTGTCCCCCCCACCCACCCCCACCCCACCCACAGGTGCCTCCTTGTCCACATCTCCTCTGCACCCTGGGGTGTTGTGCTAGGCTTGTGCTGTGCTGCTATGTTTTTACTGCTCTGCCTCCCCTCACAGGGGCAAAGAAGGGGGAAGGAGAAGAGACGGTAGAGTTAATATGAAGTGTTATGAATTATTAATGCAATGCCTTCACATATGGGACCCTTTTATTCAAACTCAGCGTTTTGAAGGCAAGTTCCTGAATGATGCACATAATAGGGAGGCGGGTGGGGAGGAGGGGGGGAGGGGATATAAATGTCTGACTCACCGGCTCATCGCACTGACTGAAGTGATAGTCCAACACGCCTGTGTCTTAATGGGATTTCTTAACAAGGAATTCAGGTGTTTTCTTTGACACAAAATCTGGGTCTTTTTATGGGGACATCTCTCAGCGCTTCACAGGATTTACTGTGAAAGTCCTGTAGCTCAGTGGTTAGAGCACTCGCCTGGCATGTGATGAGAGGACCTGGGTTCAATTCCCGGACAGGGCGAAACGATGGGCAAGTTTCCTTACTCCACATGCATCTGTTTACCGAGCAGTAAGTAGGAACCCGGTTGTTAGTCGATTGCGGTTTGCTTTTCCGGGGGTAATAAACCCTTCAAAAAAAAAATAATAATTTGGTCGATCAATCCACGACTGTGTGTAGGTCAATTGCTGTGTGTAATTGGCTGCTGCGTTTCGCCCACAAAATATACAGTCACTACTGAGGAGGGCACTGAGTGCAGGGCGGGGGTGGGGGCGGGGGGTGGGGGAGGAGGGGGCTCTCTGAGAGATGGGCAGTCCAACCTGCTGGAACCTGCTGAGGTTTAAACCCCAGCCTCCTGAGCTGGGAGTGAGAGCAGAGCGACTGAGGCAGCTCAACAATAATAACAACAACAATTTGCATTTATACAGCACCCTTCATGGTCCCAGAGCGACACTGCCCAGTGTCACAGAGAGTGGCGGAAAGACGGTGATTGGGTCATTTGGGAAAAAACAGTGACCACAGGCACCGTAACACCAACGCTTTCTCACCCTGTGGATGCAAGGTTCTGGGAGACAAGACCGACTGGGGGGGAGCTGAGTGTGTTCCTTCGCCCAACAAATTCTAATGTTTTTTATGTTCTTAGGAGGGGACTGAGTTTGTTGCTGACCATTGCCAGGCAGGTCAGAGCAGGTGAGAGGAGCAGATAGTTGAACTGGCCTGTGATCACATAGCGATAAGGTGCAGCAACAACAACAACAAAATTACATTTGTATAGTGCCTTTCACGTCGGGAGGACGTCCCAAAGGCGCTGGACAGAGTACAGCGTTTCAGACCCGAGCTGAAATCAGCACAACATTACTAAGCCTCCAGCAAGAGATTAGCTGGTTTATCACTGTATACAGTAAAGTGGACCTGACCACCCCTCCACCACCACCCGCGCCCCAATAAACAGCTCACGTAATCTTTCTTCCTCCACAAACCTCCCATCCTCTCGCTATCTCTCTCTCTCTCTCTCTCTCTATTCCTATCTCACTCTGCTTCTCTCACTGTGTCTCTCTCTTATCTCTTTCTCCCTGACTCTCTCCCTGTTTGTCTCAGCCTCTGTCTTTCGATCTCTCTGTCTTGCTCTATCTTTCTCTCTCGCTTTCTCTATCAAAAATAATGATAATTATCTATTTCTAATTAAGAAATCTACTGAGAAATGTCTCAAATTAGACTCTCTGACTGCTCCCGCTCCCGATTCTCTCTTGCTCACCTCATGGGATCATTTTAATAAGCATCCAAATTCTACCATTCAGCATGTGTTCGCGTCCCACGTCGGGAGTTTGAGTTCACTGTATATGTGTGTCTGGGTGTGTGTTTGTACATGTACATATGTCTGTAAGCATTTATATAGTGCCCTTCATGTGATGTAGGGTCTCGCATCTCTCTCTCCCCGTATCCCTCTATTCGCCTACCCACCCACCCTATGTATATATCTTCTGATCTATTTATCTATCTCCCTATTGCTCTATCTCTCACTCTTTCACTCTATGTATGTATGTATGTATGTAGGTAGGTAGGTAGGTAGGTAGGTAGATACCCACCCACCTATCTATCTATCTATCTATCTATCTATCTATCTATCTATCTATCTGTCTGTCTGTCTGTCTGTCTGTCTGTCTGTCTGTCTGTCCGTCCGTCTCTCTCTATTTATCCATCCATTTATCACTATATCTCGCTCAACCTATCACTGTTGCTCTATCTATTACAATTTGGCTCTATTATTCTATTTTACGCCATATTGCTCTATCTCTCTATCTCCATCCATCTATCATAAATCTCTCTACTTCACTAATCTCTTTTTCTCTGATTATCTATTTTTCTCATCTCTCTCTAATCTCTCTGTCATTTATTTCTATCTCTCTTTCTAATCTCTCTTTGAATCTCGCCAAACTCTCTTTCATCTCTTTCATCTCTTTCTCTCTCATTAATGTTTCTACCTCTCTAATCTCTCTTTCTCTCTCCAGTCTCTTTCTCTTGAATCTCTTTCTCTCATTTCTCTCTCTTTTTAATTTCTCTAATCTCTCTCTCTCTCGAATCTTTCTGTCTCTCGTTTTGCTCTCTTTTTAAACTCAAATCTCTTTCTCCCTTTCTAATCTCTCTCGTTCTCTAATCTCTATCTCTAAACCCTCTCTCATTTCTCTCTTTTTAATTTCTCTAATCTCTCTCTTTTCCTAATCTCTCTCTCTCATTTTTCTCTCTCTTTTTAACCTCTCTAATCTCTCTCTCACATTTCTCTCTCTTTTTAATCTAACTAATCTTTCTCGTTCTAATCTCTTTCTCTCTTTCTAATATTTCTCTTTCTCTAATCTTTATCTCTCTAGTCTCTCTCTCCAATCTCTCTCTCTCTCTCTTTCTCTATTATATATCTCTCTAAATCTCTCTCTCTAATCTCTCTCTTTATCTAATCTCTGTCTCTAATCTCTCTCATTTCTCTCTCCCTTTAATCTCTCTTATCTCTCTCTCTCTCTCTTTCAGACTTTTCCCTCTGCTCCCAAACACAGTTCATCAACACTGCACAGACGATGGGAGGGGGGGTGGAATCAAAACTTTTCCTTCTTCTGGTGATCATCAAAGATTAATGGGCTAAACATTGCAAACCTGGTGCAGTATTAAACAAGCAGTGATTATTCAGAGAGTTAAATATTAATCAGTACATGAGTGACTGCTTAATAATTGAAGTCTCTGTGTGTAATACAGTTGAACAGGACATGGTTTTAAGGATTGTCTTTGTAATGACTTTCTATCTAAAGTGGAGCTTCCATGCAAAGTGCTTGTTAGATACATCGCAACCCGTAGAGCAGGGGACATCTCACATCTCTGTCATTAACCCTCCCCACTCTCACATCTTTGTTACTAACCCTCCCTACGCACACATTTCAAACACTAACCCTCCCCACTCACACATCTCAGACACAATAAAACAAATATGATAATCCTTGCATTTGAGACGTCTCAAAGCGCTTCACAGGATATACTGTGAAGTGAATTGACTGTATATTTGGTGGGCGAAACGTGGCAGTCAATTGCACACGGCTGTGTCCCACAAACAGTCGTGGATTGAGAGAACAAATTATTATTTCTTTTTTTCTTTTTTGAAGGGTTTATCACCCCCGGAAAAGTGATCCGCCAATTGACTAACTAACCCTCCACACACACACATCTCACACACTAACCCTCCCCACACAGAATCGTAGAATATTACAGTGCAGAAGGAGGCCATTCGGCCCATCATGCCTGTGCCGGCTCTTTCCAAGAGCTGCACAATCAGTCCCACTCCCCGCTCTTTCCCCATATTTGTCCTTTTCAAGTGCCTATCCGATTCCCTTTTGAAAGTTGTTATTGAATCTGTTTCCGCTGCCCTTTCAGGCAGTGCATTCCAGACCGTAATGACTCTCTATGTCAAAAAAATTGTCCACATCTCCCCTCTAGTTCTTTTACCAATTACCTCCAAGGTACTGGAATGAGTCATTGCTTCCCAGCTTCTTTCCTTCCTTTCCCGCCACTCCCATCACGAACCCCTCCAATCGGGTTTCCGTGCCGCCCACAGCACAGAAACAACAACAACAATAACAACTTGCATTTATATAGCGCCCTCCATACCGGGCGGTGTCTCAGAGCACTTAACGATGTCGGAGCCCGAGGGTAAGTCAAGGGGAGGGGGAAGGTGACCGTAGGCGCGAAGGTCGAAGAGGAAGGTCTTCAGGTTCGACCTGAAGATGGGGAAGGAGGGGCGAGGTGGAGGGGTTGAGGGAGGAAGTTCCAAAGTTTCAAGGAGTAGTGGCCTGAAGGCACGGCCCCCGATGGTGGAGCAGAGGATTCGGGGGACACGGAGGAAGCTGGACTCAGTCGAGCGAAGGCAGCAGGTACTGCTGTGGGGAGAGAGGAAGTTAGAGACATAGTGGGGTGCCAAGGAATGGAGGGATTTAAACACTAGAGTGAGTATCTTGAAGTCAATCTGCTCTGTGATAGGGAGCCAGTGGGATTTGCATGGACTGGAGTAATTGGGGAACCGCTGGACAGAAGATATCGACGGGAGAAAACAGTATAGCTTCCGTCTTGTTGATATTTAACTGCAGGAAGTTTGCGCTCAGCCAGCTCTTGATGTCCGACAGAAAAGCTGACAGAACATCAGGGGATTGGGGGTCACAGCTGGAGGAGGAGAAGTAGAAATGAGTGTCATCCGCATACGTGTGGAAGTTAACCCCATGTCTGCGAATGACATCACCGAGAGGGAGCATATAGATGAGGAAGGGAAGGGGGCCAAGGATGGATCCTTGGGGTACCCCACAGGTGACTGGGTGGAAGCGAGAAGAAGCCCAGTCAAAGTGACGAATGACATTCTGTCCATCTGCAACCAGGGCTCCCTCTGCCTCCTCATCCTCCTTGACCTCCTCTACTGCCTTCAACACCGTTGACCACCCTATCCTCATCCACTGCCTCTCCTCTCACCTCAACCTTCACGGTTCTGTCCTTGACTGGTTCAGATCGTACCTCTCACACCATCTCCACTTCATCTCCGCAAACGCTTTCTCCTCAAGCCCCCTCATGCGGAGTTCCTCAGGGCTCTATCCTTGGCCCATCCTCTTCAATATCTATAAGCTCCCTCTTGGTAACATCATCCACAGACATGGGGTCAACTTCCACATGTATGAGGATGACACCCAACTCTACCTCTCTGCCTCCATCCTTGACTCCAGGACCATTGCTGTCCTGACAGAATGTCTGTCAGTCATCAAGTCCTGGATGAGAGTTAATTTCCTTCAGTTGAACGTCAAAAAGACTGAGGCTCTCCTGATTGACTCCCGTCAGCGCCTCCACACCTCAGACGCTGACAGCAACACCATCCATGGTTGCACACTCCACCTTACTAAGCCAGTCTGGAACCTTGGGGTCTTGTTTGACCCTCAACTGCCCTTTCTACTCTACATCTGTACCATGACCCGCTCTGCCTTCCCCACTTCCGCAACATCGCCCGGCTCTGCCACACCTCAGGCTGCCAAAACCCTCATACACGCATTCATAACATCCAAGCTTGACTATGCGAACTCCTTGCTTGTCAGTCTCCCCAATTCCTCCCTCCATAGGCTGCAGATCGTCCAAAACTATGCAGCCCGTGTCCTCTTCCGCACCAGGCTCCGTGACCCTATCACCAACCCCCCCAACTCCCCCGCATCCTCGCCTGACTCCACTGGCTTCTCACCTCACAGAGGATATAGTGCAAGATCCTGATGCTCACCTTCAAAGCCCTCCATGGCCGTGCTCTCCCCTACCTCTGGGACCTCCTAACCTCCTACCATCCTGGCCGCTCCTCCGCTCAGCGGGCTCCGGCTTGCTTCACGTCCAATGCCTCGCCTTCCGCCACTCTGCCCCTACCCTCTGGAACTCCATCCCATGGTCCCCCCATCTCGCCCTCTCCCTTGCTTGCTTCAAGACCCATCTCAAGACCCTCGTCTTCGACGGTGCTTTTGAACACCCTACTTAACCCCCTGCCCTCCACCCTCCCCAATCCCAAACCAGCTTGGATCCGAAAGACTGACTGTCCAGAGCCTTGGGACGTCCTCCCGACGTGAAAGGTGCTATATAAATGTAATTTTGCTGTTGTTGAATCTATGTGTCTGTATTGTATATATAGTCTAAGTACATCTTGAATAGGAGAGGACCAAAGACAGAGCCCTGGGGAACTCAGCACAAGACGGAGAAGCCATTTGTGAAGACAAAGTGGAGACGGTGTGAGAGGTAGGATCTGAACCACTCAAGGACAGAACCATGAAGGTTGAGGTGAAAGGAGAGGCAGTGGAGTAGGATAGAGTGGTTAACAGTGTCAAATGCAGCAGCGAAGTCAAGGAGGATGAGAAGACAGAGGGAGTCCTGGTCACAGATGGACAAAATGTCATTTGTTACTTTAATCGGGGCTGTTTCTGTGCTGTGGGCAGCATGGAAACCCGAGTGGAGGGGGTTGTATCAGAAGAGGTGGGAGAGAATTTAGCGAAGTTGGAAAGCAACGACTTGTTCCAGGACCTTGGAAAGCAAAGGGAGGTTGGAGATGGGGCAGTATTCGGAGAACAGGGATGGTTCCATGGAAGGTTTTTTGATGGGGGTGATGTTTATAAAGGGTTGGGAATGGTGCCAGCGGATACTGTGCTGTCAATGACCTGGGAGTGTGGGTGGACAGTGCAGAGGGAGTTTGACTGTGTCTCTAACCCTGACCTGGAGTGTGGACAGTTCTCCAAGAGTTGGGTGGGGAGCTTCAGCAAATACCTCTGTCTACTTTCAGTTGTAAAGCAGTGTGTAATAAATGTGAGTTGTGCAAGGGTGCTCGGCCTCCGATTGTGGAAGATGTCACTTTGAGCTATTGCTCAGTTTTGAAGGCAGGGCAATGCCATTAAAATTCATCATTTGCCGTTGAGAGCTGAAAACACGTCCCATCTCATTGTCCTGCCTGACATGGCTTTCACTTGCTCACACACTCAAACAATTTTTCAATTCCTTGTGCATTATTTAACTACAACATATGTCCTCCCAACCATGGACACAGTGTCAATATTTACTACACTCCACGCAAGCTCCAGAATGTGTGCGCGTGTGTGTGTGTCTCAGCCTTGCTGCTGTACAACCTGGCTCAGTCACTCACGCTCTTGCAGCCGACCCAGGAGGTAGTGAGTTCAAGCCCCACATCGGGGACTTTGAGCTCACAGGTTAAGCTGACACTCCAGTGCAGTGGTGGGGGTTGGGAGTGAGGGGAGAGAGCACAGCATTGTCAGAGGTTCTGATCTCCGGATGAGATGTTAAGCTGAGGTCCTGACTCCCTGTTCAGGTGGATGTTCAAGATCCTACAGTTCTATTGGAGAAGGGCGTTTCTCTCTCTCTCTCGGTGTCCTTGCCAACAATCCCCCAAATAAAATTGGTGGCTGTTTGTGGGACATTGGCTGCGCATCTGGTTGCCGCATTTTACCCACAAAATACATAGTCTCTCCACTTTATCCTGTGAAGCACTTTGAATCGTCTCGACAACATGATAAGGTGATAAGATATCAACTGCAAGGATTATCATTATTATTATTATTAAAGAACCCAATGTCCCGAGGTTTACAGTGTTAATGCAGCAGAAGCATTATTGGAGCCCAGACACTGCCAGGCAGACCCTTCTGTCAATGTGGCTGTGTCCGTGAGCTCGACAGATCAATAAAGCGTTGAGTGCAGGGCTGGCTGCCATGATGGGAGTCAAGCGTTGGCCAAACATGCTCACAGCCATCTTGACATTGAGCCACACGCAGCACAGCACAGTATAGCACAGCTCAACTCAGCACCGCTCAACACAACATAAATAGCATAGCATATTCCCCCATAGGGAAGGGGGAAGAGGAGGAGAGAGGAGCGGGGACAGAGGGGGAGAGAGGAGAGGGGAAAGTGGGGGAGAGAGGAGAGGGGAAAGAGGGGGAGAGAGGAGAGGGGAAAGAAGGGGAGAAAGGAGAGGGGAAAGAAGGGGAGAGAAGAGGGGAAGGAAGGGAGGGAGATCGGAAGGAGGGGGAGAGGAAAAGTAGGGGAGGAGAAGGGAAGAAGGAGCAGAGCATAGGGGAGGGAGATGGAAAGGATGGTGAGATGGGAAAGAAGGAGGGGGAGAGGGGAAAGAAGGGGAGGGACAGAGGGAGAGGAGAGGAGGAGGGAGAGAGCATGGGAGAGGGGGAGGGAAAAGGGGGAGAGAAGAGGAGAGAGGGAGGGAGAGAGGAGAGGGAGGGGAAAAGAGGGGGAGAGAAGAGGGAGGGGAAAAGAGGGGGAGAGAAGAGGAGAGAGGGAGGGAAAGAGGAAGGGGGAGGGGAAAGAGGGGGAGGGGAAGATGAGAGGGGGAGAAGGGAGGGAGAGGTGAAAGAGGTGGAGGGAAAAGAGGGGGAGAAGAGAGGAGAGGGGAAAGATGGGAAGAGGGCAGAGGAGAGGATAGGGGAAAGAGTCCTGTGGCTCAGTGGTTAGAGCTTTGCAAGCAAGAGACCTGGGTTCGATTCCCGGCAGGGTGAAACCTTGGGCAACTTTCCTTACCCCACACGCCTAATAATAATCCCTCAAGATAAAAAACAATAATAAATTGGTCACTTCATTCCACGACAATTTGTGGGACGCTGCTGTGCGCAATTGGCTGCCGCGTTTCGCCCACAGTCAATTCACTTTACAGTCTACCCTGTGAAGCACTTTGGGACGTCTCGAAGACGTGAAAAGCGTTATATCAAATGCAAGGATTATTATTGTTATTAAAGAGGGTGAGGGAAGGGGAAGAAGTTATATAAATAACATATTCCTTGCATTTATTTTGTTTTGTCAGCCGGGTGTCTGACATATGCGGAAACCTATCACGGTGTTTAATAAGAGTATCAAACCAAGCTGAGATTTCCACGCTTCCCACCTACACATGGAAATCCCAGAGATAGATTGTTGGAATGGAATGTGCACTCTCTCCCTGGAGAGATGCATCCTGCTTACCTAATTCCAGAGAGTATTAGGCGCAGGTTGGCAAGAGCCAAGGCTTGGGGACCCCAGAGCGTGCGTGGGGTAACTGCTGGAGTCTAACCAGATAAAACCGCACTGCTAATGAGTTGTCCGGCAAGCTTTCCCACTGTCCAGCTAGGACCACCCTACCCATTAGGGCTTTGGCTGGCAGGGTTAACAGGAGCTGAGTGAGATGACTCTCTGCCCCCAGTGACTGGTCTGTCCTTCCAGGTCCTGCAAATGAGCCAGGCCGGGCTGTGCTGTCATCAGCAGTGCCTTGGAATACTGCGGACCCGCCCGGCTCAGGAACCGGACTGGAGACCGTCACGGAGGGCCGGCTCAAATCCGACATTCCATTGCCAGGCATGTCACCTTGGAGCCAGTTCAGCTCCAAGGAGACCTTCTGCCCCTCCCACCCCCCCACCAAGGAGGATAGAAAGAACCACGTAGGTTGTCACTGAGAGCACTTTCCATTGCTTGTCCAACTGCTTATTAGGGCTTTAGGTTCACCCTTAACCCTTTTGCCAGCTCAGCTCCAAGGAGACCTCTCTTACCTCCGCACTCCCAGGAGGATAATCACTAGCTGGTCATTTGATATCTGATAAGCAGGGGGTTGAGCCGTCACTAGGTAGATGGCAAATACCAGGAACTTTCTGGTGGGCAATGTAGCTCAATGTGAAACGCAGATTTGATCCAGAATAACAACAATAACAAATTACATTTGTACAGCACTTTTCACATCAGGAGGACGTCCTATAATGTCAAACCATCTCGAAGCGTTTCACAGAGAATTGCTGACAAGTGTGGATTTGAAATCAACCTTAGCAGTCAATTTACAGAAAGAATGACCAATTTTATCTGGGGGATTGTTGGCCAGCACACCAGAAAAGAGAGTGAGACTCTCTTGCCTTTTCCAATAGCACCACAGGATCTCTAACATCCAGCTGAACAAGCTGATGGGACCTCGGCTTAACATCTCATCCAAAGCACTGCACCTCACAAGATCACAAGATTGGCTCTTCAGTCTTGAGAGCAGACAATTCAGAGCGGACCTTATAGAGGTGAATAACATTGTCAATGGGATTGCAAAAGTAAACCCAGATCAAGGCTTTAGGATATACTAAGACAGTGGAACAAGAGACAGGTTTAGAGTTATACAGGACAATTTCAGGACAGACACCCGGGAAGTTTTTCTTTACCCAGAGGGTAATTAACGACTGGACGGGTTGCCAGGAACGGGAGTTGAGGCCAGGACATTGGACTCATTTAAAAGCAACTTGATGCAGTGACTGGGGGATGGTTGGGTGGGTTTTCTGGAGGAATGAGATCAACAACAACAACAACTTGAGTTTATATAATGGCCTTCACGCAGGGTAGCGTCCCAGAGCGCTTGACAGTGGCGGAGTCTGACAAGGAACCAGGGGGAGAGGGAGTGGGGAGGTGACTGTAAGTATAATCAAAAAGGAAGGTCTTTAGGCAGGATTTGAAGGTGGGGAGGGAGGAGGCAAGGCAGAGGGATTGAGGGAAAGAGTTCCAGAGTTTCGGGTCGGGTGATGGTGGAATGGAGGGCATGAGGGACAAACAAGAGGCCGGAGTCAGCCGAGCGGATTCAGCGGATGGGGGGAGTGGGGAGTAAGCAGATCGGATAGGAAGAGAGGTGCGAGGGTGTGAAGGGATTTGAAAACGAGTGAGAGGATCTTGAACTCGATCTGTTCGATGATTGGGAGCCAGTGGAGCCTGTCAAGGGCTGGTGCATTTCAAATCAGATGGGTCTTCTTCACCAAACCAATCTTGTGAGAGGCCAAACCACTCATTCCCCGTCCTATCCCGATAAATCTCCTCTGCACCCCCCGCTATCACCTTGACGTCTTTCCTTGGGTTGGTGGACACAGTTTTACCTCTATCTACCAGCTGGTGGCACTGTTGTACATCATAAATCCCCAGCAGTTGTCCAGGGTGAAGGTTTTTGAGCTCGCAGTCAAGGCTCCGGAGCTTGGGCAGCCCCACGTTGCTGAGATGCCATCCATCAGGTGAGATATGGAACCAACGAGTATTCCAAAAACAAAAGTTGCCATTTGTCTGGAACGAAATGCACGCTCTCTCCCCGGCGGGACGCACCCCGTTTACCTAATTCCGGAAAGCCTTAGGCGCAGGTTGGCCAGAGCCGAGGCTTGGGAGACCCCAGAGTGTGGGTTGGGGTAACTGCTGCGGGTCTAACCAGCTAAAACCGCACGGCTTGCCATTGAGAGGGTGGTCCGGCAAGCTTTCCCGCCACTTGTCCAGCTCGGACCACTCTACCCGTTAGGGCCTTGCTTGCAGGGTTAACAGGAGCTGAGTGGGATGAATCCTTGCCTCCAGTGACTGGTCTGCCCTTCCAGTTGTTGCAAGTTGTTGTTAAGGTGTTGTTGTTCTGACATCCAACTCTTTCTCTCTCTCTCTCTCACTCCTCTCTGGAGTTGGTGGGGAGAAAGAGAGAGAGAGAGAGAGAGAGAGAAAGGGTGGAGGGTTTTTTGCTCTGGGATGTCCCATGGCTCTGTTCGTTAACCCACACTCCCCTCAATCTTTACTTGATGTCTCAAGACACACCTCTCGCTCTTGTCCTCACACACACACAGATATATTGTAAATATAAATAGAAGCATAGAGTATAAATGATAATAATAATAATAATAATCCTTGCATTTGTTACAGCAGCTTTTCACGTCTCAAAACACGTCATAGAATATATTGTAAAGCGAATTGACTGTGTATTTTGTGGGACGAAACGTGGCAGCCAATTGCACACAGCAGCGTCCCACAAACAGTCGTAGATTGAGTGACCAGATTATTTATTTTTTTTAAAAATTGAAGGGGTTATTACCCCCGGAAACATAATCCGCCAATCAACTAACAACCGGGGTTCCTGCTTAGTGCTAGGTAAACAGACGCGTGTGGAGTAAGGAAACTTGCCCAACGTTTTGACCCGACCAGGAATCGAGCCCAGATCCTCCCGCTTGCGAGGCGAGCGCTCTAGCCACCGAGCTACGGGACTCCAGGAAAAGCGAGGCACCAGGAACTCCTGGCGACGGCCGCGCTGACTCTCAGAAACTCGGAAAGTTGGAGGGAAGGTGGTCCGATGTGCCGCGAGCTCCTGGAAGCCAGCGGAGTGACTTCATCACATTTGCTCTCTCCGCAAGAGGCTCATTGAGCGGCCATGCAAAATGGATTTCTCTTCCCTTTGTGGCCCTGGCAGCATGTGAACTGCGCGCTAAGCAGGTGCCTGGTATAAAGCACCAGCAATTTAGATGCTGCTCAGCGATAAGAGAATGAGAGGGGAAGGAATTTGTGTGAAACGTGAAGTGTAATTTCTCCAGATTTGGCGTGTGGTTAGACAGTGCTGAGAGCTGCAGCTACAGGGACTGGAGGGTAATAGAGTGGCCTTCTACTCCGTTCTGCCTTATTAAAGATTTGACGCCGTCTTGCTTCTGTTGATGATGATATTAAACTTCTCCGCAGCGTCTTAACAGGACACTTCGGCTGCACGTCCGACCTCAGCGACTCATCCAGATAAAAAAAAAAAGTACTTTAATAAGTGGCTGGATTTCTCCTCCCCCACCCTCCTCCCCTCCGCGCTCTCTCTCTCCCTTTCTCTCTCTCTCTCTCTCTCTCTCTCTCGCTCTCTCTCTCTTTCCCCAACGCACAACACGCAGACAGATCTCTAGAGGAAAGTCAATTTCTCCACCGCCGTCAATCCCTTCACAACTTTAATATGGATTTCTGCCAACCTCAAGGCCTTTCTCCAATCTCTGCAAATGAGACACCCCTTAATCCCATTGAGGTAGTGTGAGGGGATCAGAGGCAGGCAGCTATGGGGAGGATAACAAGCCACCGCGAGGAAGGTAATTGGTTTGCACTCTCACACACAGCAAGGATTTATATCATTCACCCACCCACCCCACCCCCACTCCCCCGTGGTGTGTGGTCGGTGGAGAGGTAATGATTAATGATCCCTGCGTTTGATCCAATGCCTCTTATTGCCGACGTTTCAAAGCGCTTCACTGACTCTGGAGTCCTGTAGCGTAGTTGGTTCGAGCACTCGCCAAGCGAGGACATCTGGGTTTGAATCCCGATCCGGACGAAACATTGGGGAAGCCCCCGCCTCGCCCGCCCCACAATTGGCTGGTGGGCCTTCAGCCTCTCTGCCCCCACCCTCTGGAACTCCATCCCTTCGCCTTGCCCCCTGACTCGCCTCTTTCAAGACCCGTCTCAAGACCCTCCTCTTCGACAGCGCCCTTCGGTCACACTGCTACCACTATGCTCCCCGCCCTCCACCTCCTCCTGATCCCAACCATCAGCTCGGATGTAGATCCTTGATTGTCCAGTGCCTGGGGACGTCCTCCTGACGTGAAAGGTGCTACACAAGCATAATGTGTTGTCGTTGTTGGTCACTCAATCCAGCACAGTTTGAGGGACACTGCTGTGTGCAATTGGCTGCCGCGTTTCACCCCCAAAATACACCTTACAGTACACCTCACAGCCTATTCAGTGAAGCGCTGTGAGACGTCTCGATGACATGATACATTAAATGCAAGGATTATTATCGTTGTTATAATTGCTGTCAGGTGTAGTGACTGTTTTTTGGAGGGATTACACCGCTCCCAATCTGTCAGCCTGGCTCAATGACTTGGACTTGTAGCGACTCAGCTTGGAGTCACGAGCCAGGCTGAGACTACATTGTGATAATCCTTCAGATGAGACGATATATGGTCTGCGCCTGTACAGAGGGATGTTAAAGATCCCGGAGCAGTTGTTCGAAAAGAGGAGGGAGTTTCACTCTCTCTCGCCCGGAATGTTTCAAAGTTTATAGGCGTATCAAACGCAAGGATTTTATTATTTAGATAGAAAGAACTTTTATGTCTACAGCACATATCTGAGTCCAGTGGCATTGGAGGGCAAGCACAAGGCAGCTATTTTTCTCACAGCAACTGTCCCACGAACATCCATGCAGCAAGTGACGGGGTTGCAATAAAAATAATAATCCTTCTGCTTGATATAGCGCCTGATCACGTCTTCGAGACGTCTCAAAGCGCTTCGCAGAATATACTGTAAAGTAAATTAACTGCATTGGCAGCCAATTTTGCACAGCAGTGTCTCACAGTCGTGGATTGCGTGATCAAATTATTATTATTATTTTTTTAAGGGAATTATTATCCGCGGAAAAGCGATTCACCAATCGACCAACAACCGGGTTCCTACTTACTGCTGGGTAAACAGAGGCGTGTGGAGTAAGGAAACTTGCCCAGTGTTTGACCCTGCTGGGAATCAAACCCAGGTCTCTCGCTTGGGAGGCAAGCGCTCTATCCACTGAGCTACAGGACTTCATGTGTATCAGGTGGAGGGAGGCCAAGGAATAGGAGAGGGGCACAGCCTCCAGATCGTAACAAGCTTTTTTTTTATTAAACACTTTAGGAGGCTTCGACATCAGATAAGCCATTATATGAATTCTTATTTGATTCCAGATCATCGTTGCACTATCCAGAACTCTCCCAGTTTGTTTGCCATCTGTGTCCTGTGTGTGTGTGTCCAGATCATTCCTCTTACACGGTGAGCAGTAGAGGTCACCCCTCTCGCTAGGCACAGAGGTTGCTCTTTACTCCCCATTCTTTGCTTCCTATTTTCCAGGCACAGAAACATAGAAGCAGGAGTAGGCCATTCAGCCCCTCGAGCCTGTTCCATCATTGTATAAGATCATGGGTGCTTTGTACCTTGACTCCAATTACCCGCTCTTGCTCCATATCCCTTGATGCCCTTGACCTAACAGATTTCCCCTACCCTTTGGGTGAAAAACTGCCTGCTGATTTCACTCCTAAATGGCCTAACTCTAATTTTAAGATGATGCCCCCTTGTTCTGGATTGCCCCACCCACCAGAGGAAATAGTTTCTCTGTATCTATCCTATCGAATCCCTTTTATTACTTTAAACACCTCAATCAGATCACCTCTCAATCATTCTGCTCTCTCTTTCTCTCTCTCGCTCTCCCATGGCTCCGTGTGCCCTGAGTTTAGCCAGGAGTCTCTTAGGGAGAACCTCATCGAAGGCCTTCTGGAAGTCGATAGACACCACATCCCCTGAATCTCCCGTTTACTTTATCTGATATCTCTTCAAAGAATCAATCAGGCTGGTCAAGTGCAATCTTGCCCTCGCAAAGCAAGGCTCAGGGACTCAGACAGGGAGAGATACAGAGAGCGAGGGATCTCAGAGGAAAAGTTCAAGAGGGAGTTGGACAGAGACAGAGACACACAAACGAGGACGCAGAAAAAGAAAGTTAGAGAGAGAGAAAGATTCGGAGATCAAGAGAGAGAGGTAAGTATGTGTGGGGCGGGGAGCCGCGTGTGCGAGGGTAGGAGGTGTGTATGTGGGGGGAGCATATAAACTCGTAGGTGTCTTGCCGTGTCTCCCCAGGCTCGACCCAGGTTAACCTCTCTAATAGCTGCAGAGCCTCTCAACTCAATCCCCCCGCAGGGAAGTGCCGGGGCACGAAGGGACATGAAAACGAGCGAGAGGATCTTGAAATCACTGACCAGCTGCCACGTTAAATCACTGACACATATGGATGGCCTAAAGTGATGGGACCGGCTCGGTTGAAGTTTAGCCCCTCTCTCAGTCTCGCTAAGTGGAACAGCTCCAGCGCAGACACTAACGTCCATGACTGAGTAAAGTAGGTTTGTGGCTGTCAGTCTGATGTGAGACGGCAGCCTGGCTCTGACAGACACTGCGTTCACTTCACTGAAACAGCTCATCCATATTTAAATCTCTCTCTTTTTTTTATTAACAGCAGGAAACACCCAAACTGAACCGCTAACACCAAACTTTTGCTCTTAAAAGCTGTGCGTGGCCTTCGCATGGCGTTCCAAAATGTCTCTTTCAATTTCGTCCTCAGAGCTTCCGTCTTGCTAACATCTTATTTCAGGGGACAGTCCCACTGAGAAAGATATGGAGCGTGTGACAATGGGCAGAGCGTTCAGCAATATGTGGACGTGTAGCTCGGTGGTTAGAGCACTCGCCTGGCAAGCGAGAGGACCTGGGTTTGGTTCCCAGGCAGGGGCAAAACCTTGGGCATGTTTCCTTACTCCGCACGTCTCTGTTTACTAGCAGCAAATAGGAACTCGGTTGTTAGTCGATTGGCGGGTCACTTTTCCGGGGTTAATAATCCCTCCAAAACTAAAAACAATAATTAAATTGGTCATTTGCAATCTACGACTGTTTGTGGGACATTGCTGTGCGCAATTGGCTGCCGCGTTCGCCCACAAATATACAGTCAATTCACTTTACAGTGTGTTCTGTGAAGCGCTTTGGGACGTCCTCCCGACGTGAAAAGCGCTTTATCAAATGCAAGGTTATTATTATTATTATTATTATTATTATTATTATTATTATTATTATTATTGAACCCAGGTCTCTCGCCTGGGAGGCGAGTGCTCTAACCACTGAGCTGCAGGACTCCAACCATTGAGCTGTTAGGATGTTTCTCTGCAGAAACATCCAGTCTAATCCGACTCTTTTTCCTTTCTAGCATCAGCGCTACACTATCAAAGGTGATATCTTTCAAGACGGTAAACTGAGGTCTTTCCAAGTGGACGTTAAATTTCCCACGACCCTATTGGAAAAGCAAAGGGAGTCCTGGCCAACAATCCCCCAAATGAATCGGTCATTCACTTCAAAGCAGTTTGTGAGAAGTACACAAAACAGTTGCAAACATTTTCCTCTAAGATAAAGCTATCTCCACACTTGACAATGATGCCCTGTAAAGAGCTCAGAGACTTTTCGACGTGGTAATAAACTGAGTTTGTGATCTTTCAATGAGGGGAACATTGGTGGCAGATTTGCAATCCATCATTTCATTTGATGTTGCATTTTAGTTATTCGTGTTGAAAGTTATTTGTAAAGTGGAGTGACTGTGCATTTTGTGGGCGACGTCCACAGCGATGTCCCGCAAACAGCCACGATGTACACGACCAAATTCCTTTCTGCTCAGGTAAGCGTTAAAGATCCTGCGGCGCTAAGCAATATAGTCTCCCAGTGCGCCAGTCAACTTTCCACCAGATAACAACACGCCTGTTTGTGGGACATTGGTGTATATGCAGAATTACTGCTGCGTTCACCTACAAAATACACTGTAAACATTCCCTACCCTGTAAACATCCTCTACACAGTATCCTCAACACTGTATCCTCTACACTAATAATAATAACTTGGTCACTTCAATCCACGGCTGTTTGTGGGCCACTGCTTGTGGGACAATCAGCTGCCACGTTTTGCCCACAAAGTATACAGTATATTCCGTGAAGCGCTTTGGGACGTCTCGAAGACTTAATAACGCTATATCAAATGCAAATATTATTACTAGTGGTATTATTACACTGTGTCTACACTGTATCCTCTACAGTATCCTTTACGTTGGATCCTCTACACTGTGAACATCCCCAACATTGTAAATGTGACACTTCAACACAGAAACATACACTGTGACACACGTGGAGTTCTGTAGGTTAGTGGTTAGAGCACTCGCCTCCCAAGCAAGAGGACACGGGTTCGATTCCTAGTCAGGGCAAAACGTTGGGCAAGTTTCCATACTCCGCACGTCTCCGTTTACCTAATAGTTAATAGGAGCCTGGTTGTTAGTCGATTGATGGATCGCTTTTCCGGGGGTAATAATTGCTTCCAATAAAATAAATAAATAATAATAATTTGGTCACTCAATCCACAACTGTTTCTGTTTGTGGGACGCTGCGGTGTGCAATTGGCTGCCGAGTTTTGCCTACAAAATACGCAGTCAATTCAATTCACAGTATATTCTGTGAAGCGTTCGAGACGTCTCAAAGACATGATAAGATGCTGTATCAAATGCAAGGATTATTATAATTATCTTTATTATTATAAAGTGATACATACTGCGACACACACTGTGACTCGCTCAGAATGAAATCAGGCCAGAGTTTGACAGGCTGAGGAGTTAATTGAGGACGGCGAGAGTCACGACTCGAGTCTAGTTACCTGTTTGCATCAGACCGGATAATTAGGTGACAACAGATCAGATTAGATATCAACAGAAGGTGTGAGAGAAAGTGAGAGAAGAGGGGCCAGGGGATAGGAGGGGTAGGAGAAAGAGGTGGAAAGTAACATGGGGAGAGAGAAAAAGAAAGTGGAGCAAGAAAAAGGGGTGAGACAGAGAGAGAGAGAGGGGGGCAGAGCGAGGGGGGAAAGAGAGGGAGAGAAAAGGGAGGAGGGAGGCGGGAGGGGCAGCAAACGGGGGGAGCAAGGAGGGCAAAAAGAGAGAGACGGTGAAAGCCAGGGGGAGAGAGAAGGAGAGGGGGAGAGCGAGTAAGGGGAGAGAGAGAGAAAGCAAGGGGATGAGTGGGAAGGGTGTGAGAGAGAGAGAGAGAGAGAGAGAGAGAGAGGGAATAAGAGAGAGGGATGGACGAAAGAAAGAAGGAGACGGGGAGAGAGAGGGAGAGAGAGAGAGGAAGGGATACCCAGGTGGCGGTGGGAGTTGAGACGGCAAACCTCAGGAATAATTGATGGTGACATGAGTTTGTCTGATGGACAAAGTTGCCCATAGTTACAACTAAACTAAAATTTCCTTTGGCTCATGAAAGATTCAGACGAGGCTCTTGTTAAAGTTAATTGGGAGAAACTCGATGCGCTGGTGACCACACGCTTTGTTAGGTTTTGCTTAAAGGCAAAGAAAATTCAGCTGACAAGCCTGTGTGACCATCAGAGTGTGTGTGTGGGGGGGTGGGGGAGGGGGGATGGGCAGGTTGGGGAGTGGGGGGTGGTGGGGGGGGGAAAGTGAGGGAAGAGCAGGAGAGAGGGAGGAGAGAAACTGGGAAGAGAGAGTGGAAAAGGAGCTTTACTGTGTCTCTAACCCTGACCTGGGAGTGTGGACGCACAGTGTAGAGGGAGCTTCACTGGGTCTCTAACCCTGACCTGGGAGTGTGGACGGACACACAGTGTAGAGGGAGCTCTACTGTGTCTCTAACCCTGACCTGGGAGTGTGGACGGACACACAGTGTAGAGGGAGCTTTACTGTGTCTCTAACCCTGACCTGGGAGTGTGGACGGACGCACAGTGTAGAGGGAGCTTTACTGTGTCTCTAACCCTGACCTGGGAGTGTGGACGGACGCACAGTGTAGAGGGAGCTTCACTGTGTCTCTAACCCTGACCTGGGAGTGTGGACGGACGCACAGTGTAGAGGGAGCGTTACTGTGTCTGTAACCCTGACCTGGGAGTGTGGACGCACAGTGTAGAGGGAGCGTTACTGTGTCTCTAACCCTGACCTGGGAGTATGGACCCACAGTGTAGAGGGAGCTTCACTGTGTCTCTAACCCTGACCTGGGAGTGTGGACGCACAGTGTAGAGGAGCGTTACTGTGTCTCTAACCCTGACCTGGGAGTGTGGACGGACACACAGTGTAGAGGGAGCTCTACTGTGTCTCTAACCCTGACCTGGGAGTGTGGACGGACACACAGTGTAGAGGGAGCTCTACTGTGTCTCTAACCCTGACCTGGGAGTGTGTACGCACAGTGTAGAGGGAGCGTTACTGTGTCTGTAACCCTGACCTGGGAGTGTGGACACACAGTGTAGAGGGAGTTTCACTGTGTCTCTAACCCTGACCTGGGAGTCTGGACGCACAGTGTAGAGGGAGCTTCACTGGGTCTCTAACCCTGACCTGGGAGTGTGGACGGACGCACAGTGTAGAGGGAGCTTTATTGTGTCTCTAACCCTGACCTGGGAGTGTGTATGCACGTCTGCCTGTTCAGATGGATGTGTAAAGATTCGATATTGCTGTTCGAAAAGAGAAGGGAGTTTCTCTCTCCAGTGTCCTGGCCAACAGTCCCCCAAATGAAAAAGATTGATCACTCACTTCCTGGCTGTTCGTGGGACATCGCTGTGTGCAAATTGATTGCTGTGTTCGGCCACAAATATAGTGAACTCTGTGAAGCTTTTTGGGACGTTCTGCCCGAGGTGAAAAGGGTAATATAAACTCAAAGTGCATAAAAAATTAAACCAAAAAAGAAAATGACTTTACAAAGTTTGGGGGATGAGAGGAAGGTGACGGGATGTCAGCTAGCTGATCAAACTAGTTCAAGCGGTCTGAGACCCGTCTGGTGTGGAGGGCGCTATATAAATCCAAGTGGTTGTTGTTGTTGTTGATCCAGCGCTGGAAAACATGAGAATAAAGCTCTGGAGTTATTTTGGGGAGATATAATAATAATAATACTACTAATAATAATAATAATAATCCTTGCATTTGTTATCGTGACTTTGAGACGTCTCAAAGCGCTTCTTAGAATATACTGTAAAGTAAATTGACTGTATAATTTGTGGGCAAAACCTGAAAGCCAATTGTGCACAGCAGCGTCCCACAAACAGTCATGGACACAATTATTATTATTAGTTTTTTTTGAAGGGATTAATACCCCCGAAAAAGCGATCCACCAATCGACTAACAACAACCGGTAACTTCTAAATAAACAGAAGCGTGTGGAGTAAGGAAACTTGCCCAATGTTTCGCCCTGCCCAGGAATCGAACCCAGTCCTCTCACTTGTGAGGCGCGCGCTCTAACCATTAAACTACAGGACTCCACAGATGAGTTGACTTGTACGCGCGAGAGAGAGAGAGAGAGAGAGAGAGAGAAAGAGACAGCGAGAATGTGAGAGTGAGATCAATAATTAAGATAGCTCCTGTCCTGAATGCCTGTCAGACCTAACTGCACTTAACAATTCGCTCTTGTGTCTTATAGATCAACGTGGAGTGGAGGGGTGAGTGGGGGGGGCTGGGGGTGCAGGAATATACATTTTTAATTCAGATCCTGTTCACATTAAACATTAAAGCCAGCCAAAGCAGAGAGTGGGGGGGGGTGGGGGTGGGAGAGGCTCAGCTCTTGTCATGTTCATATCACCGCAACCCCAACCCCCCACCCCCACTTGGCTGGCATTTATTTTAGTATAAAACCACTATTTTTCTCTATTTTCACTCCCCCTCTCTACACTGTTCTTTATAAGTCACTGGTTAGGCCTCGGCTGGAGTATTGTGTCCAATTCTGGGCACCACACTTTGGGAAGAATATCAAGGCCTTGGCGAGGGTGCAGAGGAGATTTACCAGAATGGTATCAGAGATGAGGGATTTTAGATATATGGAGAGATTAGAGAAGATACGATTACTTTCCTTAGAACAGAGAAGGTTAAGAGGAGATTTAATAGAGGTGTTCAAAATTACGAGGGGTTTTGATAGAGTAAATAGGGAGAAACTGCTTCCACTCGGGTGGGTCGGTAACCAGAGGACGTAGATTTAAGATAATTGGTAAAAGAACCACAGGGGGGAGGTGAGGAGACTTTTTTTACACAGAGAGTTGCTACGGTCTGGAATACAGTGCCTGAAAGGCTGGTGGGAATACTTTTGATAACAACTTTCAAAAGGGAATTGGATAGGTACTTGAAGAGTATGAGTTAGGGAGTGGGACTGATTGGGTAGCACTTCCAAAGAGTGGGCACAGGCACGATGGGTCAAGTGGCCTCCTTCTCTGCTGTAGTATTCTATAATTGAAGGGGGGAGGGAGGGAGGGAAGGAGGGAGATAGTATAGTATAGTTGGAGTGTAGTTGGAGTCCTGTAGCTCAGTAGTTAGAGCACTCGCCTTGCAAGCGGGACACCTGGGTTCAATTCCAGTCAGGGCGAAACCGTGGGCAAGTTTCCTTACTCCACACAGAGCCTAATAATAATCCCTCCAAAACAAAACAATAATAAATTGGTCATTTTCAATCCACGACTGTTTGTGGGACGCTGCTGTGCGCAATTGGCTGCCGCGTTTCGCCCACAAATATACAGTCAATTCACTTTACAGCATAACCTGTGAAGCGCTTTGAGACGTCGAGAAGGCGTGAAAAGCATTATATCAAATGCAAGGATTATTATTATTATTATTATAGTATTTAATGCAAAATATAGTGACTGTATTTTGTGGGCGAACCTGGCAGCCAATTACACACAGCAACATCCCCCAAACAACAACAACACAATTACATTTGTATAGCGCCTTTCACAGCCATGAAGTGAATGACACCTTTTATCTCTGAGATTGTTGGCCAGGACACCGGGAGAAAGAAACTCCCTTCTCTTTTCCAATAGTGCCATGGGATGTTTAATCTCCATCTGATCGGTGAGTCAGTAACTGGAGAGCATCAATTTAAGATAATAATAATCCTTGCATTTGATACAGCGCCTTATCGCATCATCGTGACGTCTCAAAGCGCTTCAAAGGATATACGGTAAAGTGGATTGATCCATATTTTGTGTGCAAAACGCAGCAGCCAGTTTTGCCTACAGCAGTGCCCCACAAACAGTCATGGAGTAAATGATCAATTTTATTTGTGGGATTGATGGCCAAGACACAGAGAGAGAGAAATACCACGTGGGGCTTGAACCCACAACCTTCTGACTCAGAGGCAAGAGTGCTAAAACTGAGTCCGGCTGACACAAAAATAGTTAGTAAACGAGCAAATGGGGAGATTAGGAGAAATGTCAGCCAATTGCGCACAGCAGTGTCCCACAAACAGTCGTGGATTGAGTGACCGCATTTTTTTTAAGAAAAAGCGATCCGCCAATCGATGAACAACCGGGTTCCTACGTACTGCGAGGTAAACAGAGGCGTGTGGAGTACGGAAACTTGCCCAATGTAACGCCCCTCTTGTTGGCACTTCATATCGGGCTACCGGTCCTGCTGTGCCTGGCGTATCTGAAAGCATTGTTGTGGGTAAATTTTATCATCAGCCCCATTTATCATCTTATACACAGCACCTTGGTCAGGTCCCTATGAGTCTATCCTCAGGGGGGGAGAGGTAAGTGGGGTCTCCCTGGAGCTGAACTGGCTCCAAGGTGACATGCCTAGCAGTGAAATGTCAGACTCGAGCCAGCCCTCTGTGACGATCTCTAGACCGGTTCTTGAGCCAGGTGGATATGCAGTATTCCAGGGCACGAATGATGATGAGAGCACAGCCCGGCCTGGCTCAATGGCAGGACCTGGAAGGATAGACTGGTCACTGGGGGAAGGGAGTCATCCCACTCAACTCCTGTTAACCCGCAAGCCAAAGCTCTAACAGGTAGGGTAGTCCTAGCTGGACAAGCCATGGGAAAGCTTGCCAGACAGCAATATCAACGGTGTGGAGTCCTGTAGCTCAATGGTTGAGCACTCGCTTTGCAAGCGAGAGACCTGAGTTCAATTCCAGGCAGAGGGCGAAACCTTGGGCAAGTTTCCTTACTCCACACGACTAATAATAATCCCTCCAAAACCAAACAATAATAATAAATTGGTCATTTTCAATCTACGACTGTTTGTGGGACATTGCTGTGCGCAATTGGCTGCCGCGTTTGCCCACAAATATACAGTCAATTCACTTTACAGTGTGTTCTGTGAAGCGCTTTGGGACGTCCTCCCGACGTGAAAAGCGCTATATCAAATGCAAGGATTATTATTATTATTATTATTAAACAATGCAGTTTTAGTTGGTTAGATCCCAGCAGTTACCCCAACACACACTCTGGGGTCCCCAAGCCTTGGCGTTTGCCAACCTGCACCTAATAGGTATTTAGGTAAGGAGGTAAGGAATTAGATAAGGAGGTTACATTCCTCCAGGGAGAGAGTGCGCATTCCATTCCAACAATCTATTGCTGGGATTTCCATGTGCAGGAGGGATCCATGGAAATCTCAGCTTGGTTTGGATACTCTTAAGCAACGATGATGGATTTCTGCTTGTGTCAAATACCCGGCTGACCAAAAAATAATAATAATAAATCTCTGTGTGACGCTCGTTTCAAGACTGAAGAGCTGCAGCTTATCTTATGGTTTCTATCCTTCTCAGCCCTCACACTAGTCTGAGCAGCCTGGTCTCTCTCTCTCTCTCGCTCTCTCTCTGTCAGTCTCCGTTGGATTGAAACATTCAATTGCTTCATCTTTGGACGGAAAGGTGCAGAGATTCAATCTCAAATTAAATCTTTCTTGACGGTGTTTCAGGGGTTTTGGTATGGTTGGGCTGTGTGAGGTGTGTGAGATATGTCCCCTCAGGCCTGGGGATAATGTAGCTGCAGTGAATGATGTATATTGTATGTGTGTCTCTGGTGGCTGTTCCCAAACTCGCTCCACTCTTCCCCTCCTGCCAGAGCAGTGTAAACTTTCCACCCTGTGGACACCATCCTTTGACTCCTTAAGTCAAGCAGAAGAAAGGAGATTATCACATAAACACTTGCCTGAGCTATTCTGCTGCCTCCATCTAGTCTTGTAGCTCAGTGGTTAGAGCACTCGCCTTGCAAGTGAGAGGACCTGGGTTTGATTCCCAGGCAGGGCGAAACATTGGGTGAACTCCACACGCCTCTGTTTACCTAGCAGTAAGCAAGAACCCGGTTCTTAGTCGATTGGCAGATGGCTTTTCCGGGGATAATAATCCCTTCACAAAAAATAATAATAATGATTTGGTCACTCAATCCAGAACTGTTTATGGGACACTGCTGTTGGAGGCTGGAATCGGCTGAGCGAAAGCATTGGTTGGTGGAGTGGGGGGTAAACAGATGGGATAGGTAGGAAGGTGCGAGGGAATGAAGAGATTTGAAAACGAGTGAGAGGATCTTGAAGTCGATCCGTTCAGTGATTGGGATCCAGTGGAGCCTGGCTAGGACTGGTGTGATGGAGGTACGGAGTTTCGTGTGAGAGAGTATCCGGGCGCCAGAGTTTTGAATTAATTGGATTTTGTGTATGGTTCTACTGGGGAGACCAGAGAGGAGGGCATTGGGATAGTCCAGCAGGGAAGCGACGAAGGCGTGGAAGAGAATTTCGGCTGCATTGGTTGTGAGGTACGGACAGAGGCGGGCAATGTGGCAGAGATGGAAAAAGGCGGGTTCCTACTTACTGCCAGGTGTGGTGAGGTGTGTGGAGTAAGGAAACTTGCCCAACGTTTCGCCCTGCCCGGGAATCGAACCCAGGTCCTCTCTCTTGGCAGTCGAGCGCTCTAATCGCTGAGCTAACGGACGCCACAAAGTGTTGGGTTTGGACCCTCAATCGCTGCTCTGCTCTCTTTGCTTTCTCCCTTTTAAAAACGAGCCGTTCTGAGAACGGTGAATTTCTAAGCACATAAAACACCACTTAAAACTCAGTAATAATCAGCCAATAAATATTTAAAGAGACAAAAAAAAAACATAAATGAAAAGCAGGGAAGCCGCTGATTAATTGATGAGCCAGGCTGGTGTGAGGCTGGTCAGGTAACAGCTCAGCCACACGCTCTCGGGCCAGGTGCTCGCTCTGGTTCCTGTTTCCCCTGTAGCCTCGGACGGGCTCCGTTACTGGCTGGTGACCAGTTCATCATTGTATGTCAGAAACCCAGACCCGCTGCTGGTAATCGATATGTCCCAGCAGGAGCTTCCTTCCTCTGTGCCAGTCAGAGATGTGAGAGGCGAACCTAACAGAAGGCACATCCCCTGGCACCATTGAGTCCTGCAGTTTAGTGGTTAGAGCACTCGCCTCACAAGCAAAAAGACCTGGGTTCGATTCCCGGGCAGGGCGAAATATTGCCTCAGTTGACCTAGCAGTAAGTAGGAACCCAGTTGTTAGTCGATTAGCAGATCGCTTTTCTAGGGGTAATAATCCCTTCAAAATAAAATGATAAATAAATAATAATAATAATTTTGTCACTCAATCCACAACTAAACAGTGGGACATTGCTGTGCGCAACTGGCTGCCACGTTTTGCCCTCAAAATATACGGTCAATTCACTTTACAGTATATTCTGTGAAGCGCTTTGAGACGTCTAGAAGATGTGAAGGGGCGTTGTATCAAATACAAGGATTATTATTATGATATATATTATATTGAGAAGGCAGCGCACAGTATGTCCCAGCCTGAAGCCTCTTCATTCACACACACACACATCCCTTCCCCAACCCTCCCAAAAAACAGACTGATCATCGCTTGGAAATAGGCACCAAGTTAGACACTCGACTGAGCTCTGGAAGTGACTAGAGAACCTCTATGGGATGTTTGATGCCAGCATATTCAGTGGGAGTAAATAGGGGTCTGGGATTTTATCTGGTCTGAGCTTCTGGGGGAGACCACTATAATAAATAAACAGTCTTAAAGTGCTTCACAGGCAATCAGTGATGTGCAGTGATTGTGCGTTTGTAGACAAACAAGCGGTTAATTTGATACAGAAACCCATCACGGTGCTTACAAGTATCCAAACCAAACTGAGATTTCCATGGATACCTCCTACACATGGAATTCCCAGAGATAGAAGGTTGGAATGGAACGTGCACTCTCTCTCTCTCTCTCTGGAGGGATGCTTCCTGTTTACCTAATTCCGGAAAGTATTAGGCGCAGGTTGGCAAGAGCCAAGGCTTGGGGACCCCAGAGCGTGTGTTGTTGTAACCAGCCAAAACCACAGAGCTTGCCATTGATATCGCTTTCTGGCATGGCCCACAATCAACCATGAAATGAATGACCAGTTAAACTGGAGGATTGTCTGCCAGGACACTGGGAGAAAGAAACTCCCTTCCCTTTTCCAGTAGTGCCACGGGATCTTTAACATCCACCTGAACCGACACAGATAGGACCTGGGTTTAATATCTCAGCCAAAGGACAGCACCTCTGATAACTCAGCATTCCCCCAACACTGGACTGAAGCATCAGTCTAGATGTTACCTTAGAATTTAAGAGGGAGCAGAATTGTGGAAAACTATTACATTTATAGAGCAGACTCATAGATTCGTAGAATATTACAGCACAGAAGGAGGCTATTCTCCCCATCGTGCCTGTGCCAGCTCTTTTGAAGACCTCTTGGGAGAGTTACACACTCAGTCCCACTCCCCCACTCTTGCCCCATATCCTTGCAAAATTTTCCTCTTCACATACCTATCCAATTCCCTTTTGAAAATCCTTACTCAATTTGCTTCCACCACCCTTTCAGGCATTGCATTCCAGGCCGCAACAACTTTCTGTGTGTAAAAAAAAATCTCCTCATCTCCCCTCTGTGTTTTTGTTGCTAACTATATTAAATTATCTTAACTGTAGCTTTAATTTGGAGTCATTTCTTAAAAATGAAAAATGGCTTCATAATTAGGACTGAAATTACGAATGTGCACAATTCTGCACTGTGACATTTTAATGTAAAACTGCTCTCATGGACTGAGACAGGGCGATAGATATTTCGGCACTCTGGCTTCTTCCATTGCCTGTTGGTAAAAAAAATTATTTTGCTAGTGAGCCATGTTAGCCCATGTCTCTGCTGACTTAGCTGCTCTCAGCCAGCACAGCAATTGATTGAATCGATTGAGATTCTCAAGAGGAAGATGGATAGATACTTGGGAAGTCAGACTGCAAAGTAAATTCTGTCAAGTGTAGTGACTGTCTCTCTAGCCATTTTGGCACAAAGCAAAGTTCCCCAAGCAGCTATCAGATGGAGGAGGATTGCCAGCCCAGGAAACCAGGAATAACTCCTTTCTCTTTTCCAATAGTTTTACAGCACCTATAGCATTCACTGAAAGACCTTGTTTCACGTCTCATCCAAGGACAGCACCTCCAACGCCAATACTAACACTTTTTACTGTTAGTGGGACCTTGCTGTGCGCAAACTGGTGGGCGTTTGCCTACAAATACGCAGTCACTACACTTGACAACCGGTCATCTCACCTCTGAGTCAGAAAGTTGGGGTTCAAGCCACACGTCTGGACTTGGAATTACATAGTCTAAGATGACCCTCACTCCAGTGTTGCAGATAGTTGCATTGTCAGAGGTGCCATCCTTCAGATGAGATGTTTAAACCGAGGACCCATCCGCCTGTTCAGGCGGACGTTAAAGGCACTATTCCAAAAAAGGAGGGAGTTTGTATTTTTTTGGTCAGCCGGGTGTCTGACACAAGCCGAAACCCATCGCGGTGCTTAAGAGTATCCAAACCAAGCTGAGATTTCCATGCATCCCATCTGCACGTGGAAATCCCAGAGATAGATTGTTAGAATGGAATCCGCACTCTCTTTTTGGCTTGCAGGGTTAACAGGAGCTGAGTGGGATGCAAGGACAATTTTTATTGTTATAATCATTAAAGACTACTGATACCCGTATAAGCATGGGTGAAGTTTCATTCACTGCACAAGGCAAATCTGTTATGTGAACCTTCTTTTAGTCTATCACTAACTGATGTATTGCTAAACCCTTAATGGCTAATCCACGTTAACTACACCATCTGAAGTGCTAAAAGGCTCATTATCAGCTTCACTCCTGTGCTCAGAGCGATTACACCTCTGCTGCTAAACACTTCACAAGTCACTACTGATAAAACCCAGCACATCCTCAGGGGAAGATGCTGACGGAATGTGTGTGTGGGGGGAGGGGGGCGTTGAAGGGAGGAATTAATTGCCTTTCTCTTCGCAATCCAGATGAGCTTCTCCCCCAGCTCAAACACAGCGGCTCACTGGGGACCCCCAGCAAAGCTGATGTGACTCTGAAATGCCTTCTGCGCTCAGGCTCCAAAACCCCAGGCAGCCCACTGCAGGGAACAGGCCCATTCACTTCACTAATATTCAATTATACAGAGTCACTTCATAAAAGTAGAAGAAAGTACTTGCACCATTGCAGCACTTTACCAGGCTGCCAAAGTCCTTCATTGCTATCAATGTCACCGTCTCTGTGCCCTAACCTCAGGCACTCGCTGCTCCATTCCCTCTGCCTCACCTTCTTTTTATCCATCTATAAATCCCACGTGAAGACTTCAGCCGTACCTACGCTCACCCCCTTCCTTCTCCCTTGCTTGATGTCCACTGTGCAGCGCTCTGACACGCTATCCTGCGTGAAGGGCGCTGCGTAAGTGCAAGTTGTTCTCGAGCGTAGTGACTGCTTTTTTTATATAAACAAACTCAGCCACCAATTTGCACCCAGCAAGGTTCCCATTAAGAGTCGGCTTATATCGAAAGGCCAAGACACCGGGAGAAAAATCCTTTCCCGGTTAATGACTGGAACAGGGTTACCAGGAGGCACGTTTGAGACCAGGACGCTGGGACTCATTTATGAAATGCCGTGATGCTGTAATGGGAGGATGGAGGGTGGGTACGCTGGAAAGAATGAGATGGGCAAGGCTGATGGTTCTTCCCCCAGATTTCTTTTCTTACTGTGTCTCAGGATTATCAAAGTTCCCCCCGAACAGGCAGGCGTGACCTCAGTTTAACATCTCATCCTGAGGACAATGCCGTGCAGCTCTTCCTCCATTCCCTATTGGTGTTAGAGGACAGGGAATGGCTATGGGTATTGGTGGACAGGGAATTCCTTGGGAGGATGGCAGGTGGTGGCTCTGGCTAATTCGCTAGATGTGGATATTAAGCTGGTCTCTGGGAATAAAATGTACCAATTAGTCAGGCACTTAACTCCTTGTTTACATCAACATCCGTGTCAGTGGCAACATGTGTGAACAAGGCTAGGCCTTTGTTTCTATGCAAGTTGTTGTGTGCTGATTGCATTGAGCAAGATTTGCATTTTTCTGATGTCTTACACGTCGATAAATCCCTCTTGACAATAATCCTTCTCAAGTGCAGTGGGACAATGGGACACAGGTTCACAGTGGGCAAAGGGCTATTTCAGGTCAGACACAAGAAGTACTTCTTGACACGGAGGGAATTTAAAGGCTGGCACAGGGGGTTACCGGGAAGGGTGGCTGAGGCCAGGGCACTGGACTGATTTCAGAACTAGTTTGATGTTGTTATGGGAGGATGGTGGGTGTTCTGCAAAGATGTTCTTGAATTGGCTGAAAACCTATTGATATTCTTCATCTAAACCCCTCTTATGATCTTGCGACTGTTTTTTGTAGTCAACCGTGACAGCGACTTTGCACACAGCAAAGTCCCACACACAACCATAAGGTGAATGACCGATTAATCTGGAGCCTGTTGGCCAGGACATTGGAAACTCCAGTAAATGGCACAGGATCTTTAATATCCGTCTGAACAGGCAGACGGGCCCTTGATTTTTACATCTCATCTGAAGGACAACACCTCCAACAATGCAATGTCCCCAGGACAATGCTGTCTGGAGCGTCAGCCTAGCCTGTGAGCTGAAGGTCTGGGCATGTGGGGCTTAAACCCATGACATTTAGGCTCAGCATCGTGAGCGCTACGACTGAGCCAGGCAAAGCAAAATGAATGGAAAGTGAGGCAGAGAAGGAATGAGAACTTAACAAAGTGGAAGATGAAAGAGAAGTAAGCATGCTCAAATAAACCTAATAATAATCCTTGCATTTGATGTGGATACCTTACACGTCAGGAAGGCATCTCAAAGCCCGTCATAGGACTCAGTGTAAAGTGTAATGACTGTAGGTGAACGCTTGCCTCATCGAAGCCTGAGTCCCTCAAGCCAGTCATTCTTCTCTCTGGATTTCACATTGTGTTGGTTGACATGGGACTCACCAGCTCCAAATAGTGTGAGGCAGCAATAAATTGCTGGGCTATATTGCCAAATAGGTTCAGTTCCAATGGTTAGAAGTTATACTTAAGCTTTAGCTTGCTCTAGTCAGGCCGCACCTAGAGTACTGCATGTAAGCAGTCCTGGTCACAACGACATAAATGAAGTTGGCAGACCCTGGAGGTGACGCAGAACCCAGCAACGAAGATGATCGCAGTGTTAGAGGAATAAGCTATAATGATACAACAGCATAAGAAATTTCTCGGCAAAAAAGACCAAGGTCCATCTAGTTCGCCATCCACCATCCTGGCAGTCGCATGACATGTCGTGTCCCAAACTATATACTGTATCCCGAGATATTATTTCTTAACAGAAATCTATTAAATTTGTTCTTGAAATAAAGAACATTTTCTGCTTCCACAGTCTCCCTGGGGAGCCTGTTCCATACGTTTACTATTTTCTCACTGAAGTAGTGTTTCCGCGGATTTGTTCTGAATTTACCCCGCTTCAATCGTAGGCTGTGTCCTCTGGTTCTACTGTTCAGTACAGGATAAAACAGCTTCTCGTGGTCTGCATTACCTATTCCCTTCAGAATCTTAAAGACCATAATCTATATGCCTCAACCTTCTCTTCTCCAGTGTGAACAAACCCAGTTTAATTAATCACTTCTCGTAGTCCAGTCCTTCCAGCCCCTCAATCAATTTGTTTGCCCTCCTCTGTATCCTCTCGATCGCTGCAATATCCTTTTTATAATTTACTACCTACTGACTAGCTAAGGTAGGGCTCTTCAGCCTTGAAGAGAGATGTTTCAGAGGGGATCTTCATAGAGGTGTGTAAAATGTTAAACTGATTTGAGAAAACAACCCTAGAACAATAGTTTTAGGTGAGACATTGAGCGATTTCAGTCCTCAGAATTTGAAAGTAATATAGCTTAAAACCGAAACAGATGAAGTAGGTCGAACTAAAATCCTGTCTCTTTAATAACCTATAAAATGTAAAAGGCACCAAAACAGTAGTGTGTGAAGTTGATTAATTCTGAAATGCAAAACGCTTGCACCACGCTGCAACTCCTCAGAGATTTCCTTCCCCATGTCGCTCAAGTCCCACAAGGCACACATTCTTCTCCGTGGCTTTAACTTTGGGTAAGGACAGTAGAGGAGAAGTTAAACTAACTTATTGTTGTGGTGGTGGTGATGGTATTGAGGGTGAGATGGAGGGGTGAGAGTATGAGAAGATTGTGTTAAAGCTGTGGCTGGGTGGGCTCAGGTTATTTTCTTGCAGATAACTAGGTGAAGGGGTTATCATAGAATTGTCAGCAACTCAGACCTTGCACAATTGTGTCTGTGCTGGCTCGCTGTCACTGGGTTCTTGTTCACTGAAAGAGCTGCCCATTCAGTTCCACTTCCTTGCTTGTTCTCCATAATATTATTTTAATATTTCTCCTTTTCAAATATTTGCCTAATTCCCTTTAAAGCCTTTATGATTGATTGGGGATGTTTGAAACAATTATAATCCATGTGTTTGATTTAGCCGCTGGGGAAGTCTCAAAGCACTTCACAGGATTTTACTGCAAAGTGTAGTGACTGTGTCTTTGTAGGCAAATAAAGCAGTCAATTTGCACACAGCGACATCCACAAACAGCCATAAAGTGATTGACCAATTTGATCTGGGAGATTTTTGGCTCTTATGCTTAAACAAGAGGGATCTTGTCTTCAATTTGGTTTGTCAGCCGGGTGTCTGACACCCACAGAAACCCATCACCATGGAAGGCAAGAGGACCTGGGTATATCATGATATCACCACACACTGGGTATATTGGGATGACATTACGTTGTCACTAAAACAATGGGAAGAAACGTTCAAATGAACCTTCATATAAATGGTCTTTTAGGAGTTTGGTTTCACTAGTTCATGGTATTGATCAACATGTGACATTGACTGATGTAGAATGTTATTTATGTTGCTCTCTAATGCTACCAGTTTCTTAACTGATCATTTATTAATGTCTTCAAGAGAAGCATTTCATGAGACTGGGTCCTGCAGAGGGTTAGAATGTGACATCCAGGTTTAATGAAACTCCCATCCATGCTCACCCGACCTTTGGCCGTCTCTCTGTAACCGGGGGCCAGACCAGGGTCATAGGGATAGACAGGAGCCAAATAATTCCATGATGGAACACATGGCAAATCAGAAAACAGAAAGCTGGACTGAAAACTGGCTTAGCCACAAGGAAGCTGAGACCAGAAATTTTCTGCATGATCACACCAATGTAGGACATTGATTATCCGCTTTAATGAAGGGGGTTATGACTGCTACCACAACTGCGCATGACCGTGGTTGGATTGTCGCGATCTCCACTACAACCGATCACACTCAACGATCAACCGTGCATCCCGAGGTTCAAAGCCCGAATCACCCCTGAACTCTCACCCCCGAGGCTGCCTCCGGGTGGCTCCGGACTTGAGCCACGGTTCGTCGGAACAGCAAGTCAGAGAGAACAGAGAGCAGGCAACCGTTTGTCCATCCGGCGGACATGTCCAAAGTGTAATTGACCCCTGTGTCACTGCACATGTGGGATTACCTGGTCTGAGCCGACAGTGCAACACGGCTGAACCAAAGCATTCCAAAAATCCGACGCTGGCATCACATTTCGCCACAACATATACAGTCAATTCACTTCACAGTATATTCTGTGAAACGCTTTGAGACATCTCGAAGACGCGATGAGACGCTGCATCAGATGCATGGATTAGTGTTATAGTTATGTGGAATGCTTGAATCGCGTCTGAGTCTCTCTTCAGGGGGGTCCACATCTCTTGAGCCACATAAAAGTACCGACATCAAGCACACCCTAAAAATGTTGGTGTCAATGTCGCTGCCTCCAGACCCTATCAGGTTGGGTCATCGCGTCTCAAAGCACTTCACAGGATACACTGTAAAGTTAACTGACTGTATATTTTGTGGGCGAAACGCGGCAGCCAATTGCGCACAGCAGAGTCTCCCACGGACAGTCGTGGATTGAAGTGACCAATTTATTGTTATTATTTTTTTTTGGAGGGTTTATTACCCCTGGAGAGTGATCTGCCAATCGACTTGTCCAGCTAGGACCACGTTTCGTCTGTAAGCAAAGCCTCGGCCCCAATAATGTTCTGCCAATCCCTCCCCCTATAAGTCCAGTAAACTGGTCAGTGCACCAATGGGTTGGATAGCCTTTTACACACAGAAAAAGCTCTTATTAACAGTCAATGTGGATTGATTTTTGTCAGATCAGGTACTATTCCCAGGGCACATGGTTGCAGAGCAGATTGGAAAGGAAGGATATGAAGTTGATTGACTGGATTATTGACTGGATTATTGACACACATGTAAACTGTTTATATCATTACATATTTAGTTCATCAGCAGCAACAGGCCTGAGCTGCAGTAGCCATCCACAGCACTGGGGTTTTAGTGTAGGCCTGATCCCCTGCCCTATACCAGGGCATTGCCCCTTCGGGGATTTTTTTAAAACCTTGCATTTATATAGTGCTCTTCCTTGCAGGGCAGCATCTCAGATACTCACCCGCACAAAACCCCGTACCCCCATCACACCAGTCCTTGCCAGGCTCCACTGCCTCCCAATCACCCAATGGATTGATTTCAAGATCCTTTCACTCGTTTTCAAATCAGCTTCATGTCCTCGCACCTCCCTACACACCTGACCCGCTTACCCTCCACTCCACCACCAGCTTGAGGTACAGATCAGCCATGGATCTTATAGAATGGGGGAACAGGCTCGAGGGGCTGAATGCCTTCTCCTAATTCTATGAATGTTTGGGTTTCTATTCCGAAGTGGGAACCCACGCTAGCCAGAGACAGTGAGTGAGTTTGTTACACTCCTGTGTTAGGGCTGTACCAGGTTCCATCAGAAAACAGATCTGCATTTGTAAAAAAAAAATGAGTAGGTCTATAAATTAAACATTTTCATCTCAGTGTAGAAATCAAAAGCAATGACAATCAACATCCTTATTAATCGTAAACTTCTGAAAAATGAAATACACGTCTTTAGCTCTCACTTTGAGTTTGATTCCCGGTCAGGGTGAAACCTTAGGCAAGTTTCCTTACTCCACACTCCTCCGGTTACCTAGCAGTGAGTAGGAACCCGGTTGTTAATCAATTGGCAGATCGCTTTTCCGGGGGTAATAAGCCCTTCAAAAATAATAATAATTTGGTCACTCAATCCACGACGGTTTGTGGGACACTGCTGTGCGCCATTGGCTGCTGCGTTTTGCTCAAGAAATATACAGTCAATTCACTTTACAGTATATTTTGTGAAGTGCTTTGCGGCATCTCGAAAATGTGATAAGGCGATATATCAAATGCAAGGATTATTACTTTATTATTATTTTCCGCTTGGGGTTCCTCTGGAGCACCCGCTGCAGGGGATAGCATGGAGTTGACAAACAGCAGTACCGCAATAGCTTTGGAATTTTAGCCTTAAAACTTCCCACCAGGAGGCATGTGAGAGCAGTGACCAGGGCTCCCTCTGATATTGTATTACCCCCATGAAGTCGGTCGGGCTGTGATCAGCACCTCTGCGGAGCACCCTTTGGGATTCCAGCATTCTGTGCCTGATATGCACGACAGTAAAATACATACCAGGGACTGAATCCAAGGACCATTAATCATTCAGACATTTGTCTGATCTTAAACCCACTGTTAGATTACAGCTTTATAATATACACTGATTAAACACTGATTGTATTATTTAACGCACACACACAGTCTGTATTATACCCACTGACTCTATTAAATACACTTGATTGTATCATATATCCATACTGCTGTATATTCTAACTTATATGGTATTTCTACTATAATACAGACTTACTGTATTATATACATAACTGATTTTATCATACATACTGTTTCTATTATGGAATAATAAATCATCCTTGCATTTGATATCGCCCCTTATTACATCTTCTGGACGTCTCAAAGGGCTTCACAGAATTTACTGTAAAGTGAATTGACTGCACACTTTGTGGGCGAAAAGCGGCAGCCGGTTGCGCACAGCAGAGTCCCACAAACAGTCATGGTTTAAGTGATCAAATTATTATCGTTTTTTTTTAAGCGATTATTACTCCCGGAAAAGCGATCCACCAATCGACTAACAAACAGGTTCCTACTTACTGCTGGGTAAACAGGGGTGTGTGGAGTCCAATACATTTGTATAACTCCTTTCACATTGGTAGGACATCCCAAGGCGCTGGACAGTCAGGGGTTTGGAACCGAACTGGTGAGGGGTGGAGGGAGAATAGGAGGGTGGCCGAAGACCCGGTTGAAGCGGAAGGCCTTGAGACGTGCCTTGAAGGGGGCGAGTGAGGGAGAGAGATGAAGGAACTGTGGGATGGAGTTCCAAAGTGTGGGGGCAGAGAGACTGAAGGCCCGACCACCAATGGTGGGGCAGGCCTGACGGGGTGTGTGGAGCAGGCTGGAGCCTGCTGAGCTGAGGGAACAGATAGGCAATTGATCACTGGCTGCCACAAAATATATCAATTCACTTTACAGTATATTCTGCGAAGCGCTTTGAGACGCCTCAAAGACGTGATAAGGCGCTGTATCAAATGCAAGGATTATTATTGTTATTATTTTACCCTGCCGGGAATCGAACCCAGGTACTCTCGCTTACGAGTCGAGTGCTCTAACCACTGAGCTACAGGACACCATTATGTACTGTGATTCACCAGTTTGTTCAGTATTTCAGTTGCAAAATACAAAGCCAATGTTTTGGCTTCCTGCGAGCTGTCTCCATCGCATCACTTACATGATGATGATGGTGTGGTATGTTACCATGTATTCACAAACAATACTGTGCTGCGGTGCTGCGGTGCTGGCATTGCCACGGTTTCCTTCGGGAGATGGAGGCAACTTGCTATAAATGACTTGTCTCTTACCCTTTGGTCACCTCTAAATTTCTCAGTCTTGATATTTCTCCGACACATCGCCCGGCTCCGCCACTGCCTCTTCCCTCAGGCTGCCGAGACCCTCATCCACGTATTTATTACACATAGGCTCCACGACGCCAACTCCCAGGTTGTCGGCCTTCCCAACTCTTCCCTCCACAAGCTGCAGGTCATCCAAAACTTTGCAGCTCTTGTCCTCTCCCGCACCAGGCTCCGTGACCCCATCACCCCCACCCACGCCCGACTCCTCGTTTAATATTTGTTATGCAATTGCTATACTATAGCAGAGTCCTGTAGCAGAGTAGTTAGAGCATTCACCTCGCAAGAGAGAGGACCTGGGTTCGATTCCTGGGCAAGTTTCTTTGTTTCACACACCTCTTTTTACCTAGTAGTAAGAGGCACCCAGTTGTTAGTCGATTGGCGGATCGCTTTCCAGGGGTTATAATCCCTTCAAAATAAATAAATTATTATTTGATCACTCAACTACAACTCTTTGTGAGATACTGCTCTGCGCAATTGGCTGCTGCGTTTCGTCCACAAAATATGCAGTCACCCCACTTTACATTATGTTCTGTGAAGTGCTTTGAGGCTCAAAGACATGATAAGGCGCCATATCAAATGCAAGGATTATTTATTAGAAATTATAACTATCTCTTAGAGCAATTGCATCCTGCTTACCTAATTCCGGAAAATATTAGGCGCGGTTTGGCAGGAGCCAAAACATGGGGGACCCGCAGAGTGTTCGTTGGGGTAACTGCTGGAATGTAACCAGCAAAAAACCGCATAGTTTGCTATTGATAGTGCTGTCTGGCAAGCTTTCCCGCTGCTTGTCCAGCTAGGACCACTATACCCATTAGGGCTTTGGCTGCAGGGTTAACAGGAGTTGAGTGGGATGACTCCCTGCCCCCAGTGACTGGTCTGCTCTTCCAAGTCCTACCGAAGAGCCAGGTTGGGCTGTGCCGTCATCAGCAGTGCCCTGGAATACTGTGGACCAGCCTGGCTCAGGAACCGGACTACCACAGACTACCACAGAGCGGACTAGATTCCGATATTCCGTCACCAAACATGTCACGTCGGAGCCGGTTCAGCTCCAAGGATTCCCCGCTTTCCTCCCACCGCCCCAACCCCCAAATCGTCACTTGACAGCGAGGTACATCGTTTGTTGTTTCCCTTTATTAAAATCAGATACATTTTCCAGAGATGTTTAATGCAGCGATAAACTCCAAAGTCATTCAAAAGGAACGTCTCAAAATCAACACTGGAATGGATTTTCTGACTTGCGGTAAAATCCCGTTCCCAGTGCAACATCCCTAACCAGGAGATGTGCCCCCAAGGGGTGGGGGGGGGGGAGGCAATGTTTTGCCAGAATTTCTTAAATGGACTATTTCTTGCCTCGCGGTCCCTGAGGAGTTAAGTGCTTGATTGGCTCGGAGAAAGTAATTCATCAGTTTCACTTCACTTTTTTTGTACAGATCAGCAACCCAGTTCTGTTTTGACATCCTGCTCAATCGTGCTCCCTCCCTCCCTCCCTCACTCCCTCACTCCCTCCCTTTCTCTCTCTCTCGCTGCTCCCCAACTGCATCCCTCTCTCCCTCTCTCTCTCTCTGCTGTTATGTTGTTTGTGTTGTTTGTGCCCCCAACCCAGCCCCTGAATAGAACCACTCCCAGACATCACAGCTAGATTGTTCTGGTGTGCCCGAGCAAGCCTCCATTGTTTTCCGGCCAAAGTGTAGACTTTGCAGTTTTTTTTATTATTTTATTTTCGCTGAGCTGTGCGATTCTTCCCCTGCGGATTCAAATGGCATTAGCAACAGCCAGTGGCTGAACCAGCCAACCATTTCACCGCAGGAGTGAGGGGGAGTGGGGTGGTTGGGGGGGGGGTTGGGGGAGGGAGAAGGGGGCTGTGGGTAGATAGGTGGGGACGTCAATTTCAAATCTTATGTGATCATTTAAATATATCTATATCAAATGGAAGGATTATTATTATTTAAAAAGTTTTTTTTGCTGTCTTCGCTTGATGAAATGATAATAATACACCTTGCATTTGATATAGGGCCTTATCACGTCTCAAAGAGCTTCGTAGAATATACCGTAAAAGGAATCGACGGGGTACTTCGTGGGCGAAATGCGGCAGCCATTTGCACACAGCAGTGTCCCACAAACAGTCGTGGATTGAGTGACCAAACGATTATTTTTAAAAAAAAATTGGATGGGATTATTATCCCCGGAAAAGCGATCCGCCAATCAATTAACAAGTGGGTTCCTACTTACTGCTAGGTAAACTGAGGCGTGTGGAGTAAGGAAACTTGCCCAACAATTCGCCATGCTGGGAATCGAGCCCAGGTCCTCTCACTTGTGAGGTGAGTGCTCCAACCACTAAGCTACGGGACGCCATGAAATGTATTTTGGGGGAGGGTAAAGGACAGCTGTGTAACGATGAGCGAAGAATAATTTATTGGGGCCCCATGATAAAGGTTCACAAACTCACAAACCCTAAAAGTATGTCAGGAGGGAGACCAAACTTTCCTCATGTATCTGCAATCTCGGGCTCTTGTTATTACTAGCGCCACTTTTCACCTCGGATCAGGATATTGTGAGTTTAGGCCCCAACCCAGGACTTGAGCTCATAATCTAGGCTGATACACCAGTGTCGCGGTGAGTGAGCGCTATATTGTTGGTGGGTCAGATAGCCGTTAATAATCCCACACACTGTTTTGTAGGAGACCACAGAGTTCGCTCAGTGTCCTGGCCATTGTTCTTCCCTGATCAAATTCACTAAACAAATGTCCGTCTACGCTCTGTAATACAGTTCCGCTGCTCTTTCCCTATTCCAATTTAAAATAATAATAATCTTCGCATTCGATATAGCGCCTCATCATACCTTCGAGGGGTCTCAAAGCGCTTCAGAGAATATACCGCAAAGTGAATTGAGTGCGTATTTTGTGGGCGAAACGCGGCAGCCAATTGCGCATATTTTTCCTGAAGGAATTATCCAATTTCCCTTCAAATGCTGTTATGGACTTCACTTCCACAGCCATTTGTGAGAGTCTGTGTAAAAAGAGATTCTCCCAACCTCCCCCTTTTTTTCTTCCGGTAATAATCCTCAATTTATGCCCGCCTGCTTCTGATTCATTCATCTTCTTGCTCTTTGTGGGACTCTAGCTGTGCAGATTAGCTGCCCCGTTGGCCTATAAAGTGACTCATTGTGTGAGGCGCTTGGAGATATTTTTATGTGATAAGGCGTTATGTCAAATGAAAGTATTACTGTTCAATAAATGTGTCACACTCAGGATTTCTAAGAGGCTTTTAAAAACTTTGAATTTGGAATTTTTTTTTTACTGACTGGCTACCTTTTTATAGAATTTTTTTTTGGAGAAATGTCGTTCCAGAACCGCACCGCCCATTAAACATTCAAACAAAATTAGACAGATGAATGAACAGCCAGGAATTAAGATACAAAGCACATCCCGGAGTATTAAACTCACTTTTGTTTAATACTGGCAAACAATTGATTATTGATGGATTGAGGAATCACCGAACTGCATCCCACATTCCCTTCACCTTGCACGCTCCCTTGCCTCCACCAAGGCACGTCTCAAGACCCTCCTCTTCGACCGCACTTTCAGCCACCCTTCTACACCCCGGCCTCCTTGATCCCGAGCCCACCCCCCCCCCCAGTTCAGGTCCAAATCCCAGATTGTCCAGCGCCTTGGGACATCCTCCCGATGTGAAAGGCGCTATACTAATGTCATTTTGTGTTGTATTGTATCATTTCAACACTTAGAGCACAAATAATAATAATCCTTGTATATGATATAACACCTTATTACGTCTTTGAGACGTCTCAAAGCGCTTCACAGGATACACTGTAAAGTGAATTGACTGTAATAAATTTGTGGAAGAAACGCGGCAGCCAATTGCGCACAGCAGCGTCCCACAAACGGCCGTGGATCGACTGGCCAAATTATCATTATTTTTTGTTTGCAACGATGACTTTTCAAACTGGTCACTCCTTTGAACGCAAAAAACAATTGCCCAGACTGGGTGAGAGAGATAGCTGTGTACAGAGGCCCTAGAATCTGATTAGCGGGCACAAACGCTGGAACTTCCCATGAAAAACACAGCCACAAACGCAGTGAAGACTTTGCTGCTGAAAGCTCTTTCAATCCTCAAATGAGAAATAGAATGCTTCAGGCTCATAACAGTTGCTGGACAGATACGACTTTTTATTATCCTCAGAGCTCCTGTTATCAGAATTGTAGGTAGACTCAAATATTCTCGTTAGATACTGTTCTCTCCCACCCGGCGGCTCACGTTAGCTTATACCAGTGAACAATCATCATGCATCACAAAATTATATATGTATTTTAAAGTTGCTTTTATTTGGTTTAGAAACACTACTGCCCAGCCAGTAAAATACTCAAAAGCTTTATCGTTGAAGGAATGAACTCCTCTCTCTCTCTCTCTCTCTCTTTCTCGTTCGCCAACACACTCACTCTTTCTCCCTGTGTGGAACACAAATGCAATTTTCCATTGCATAAGAATGACATTCAATTAAAGTCACCTTGCCGGATTTGACAGCTCTCAGGATAATCTTGCGCGATGGTGTTCTGCAGCACTAGACATCACCTTACACTGAGATAAAAGCGACCCGACTCAGAAGAGGAGGCACACACAAGTAATAATAATAATAATAATCCTTGTATTTGATATAGTGCCTTATCAAGTCTTCGAGACGTCTCAAAGCGCTCGACAGAATATACTATGAAGTGGATTGACTGTGCATTTTGTGGGCGAAACGCGGCAGCCAATTGCGCACAGCAGCGTCCCACAAACAGCCGTGGATTGAGTAAACGCTCAGCTGCCCTGCGTGGACAGTCCACGACAGACGCTTCGTTCTCTCTCTTTCTCTCCCTGAAAGTGCAGCACTTAGGCACACGGCGACGTACAATTCACAGCATTAATTCAAGACGAGAGTTTAGCAGTCTCTCGTGTCACCTTTCTACCGAGCGCGAGTGACAAGCTAACTGGGACCATCCAGGAAAAGGGGGATTTGTTTGAATGCCGTTGTCGGTGCGGAGCTGCGAGATCACCTCAAATGGCACTGCTCTATCTGGCCCGGGGACTGACAATTATAACGTAAACCAAAACAGGGGAGGCGTGAACTATTGTCTGAACTATTTGGATTTGGTTACAATTACTCTCTGAAGCTTCTTCCCGTGGAAAAAAAATCTTTGTTTCAAAAAGCATTTTTTTTTAAAAAAAACGTGTTCAGAAAAATCCCACGAACAAGGAACACATTAGCTTCGGATGAGGGAGGGATAGGTTATTCCCTCTTATTGTAAGTGTCAAGCGCAAACAGAACGGAAAACCCATTTTTCTCAGCGTCCGACAAGGCAGATCTCTGTAAAGAAAGGTTCAGTACTTGTCCCGACATCAGCTTTGAGATTAAATAAATCAGTTGATATTTAATCATAAAACAGCGAGAACATGCAATATTACTGGCGAAGCTTAAACATCTCATTCCCTCTCTTCCCCTCCTGTGAAAGGAGAGCAAAAATATTTATGATGAGATACTTAACGCAAAGTAACTCATGTTGCAGTGACTGAGCATTAGCTTAGCTGCTAACGGTACAGTGCACTTGCTGCCCTTTGGGTCATTATTCGTTGTGTTTTAGAATGCATTTAATCCTCTGTTAATTTTTCTTTATTCATTCCAACAATGGTAAGCTACTCCAGAATTTTCTTACCCTCCCATCTGCTCCGTCAGTCTTCAATTCATTCAATCTCACACCCTAACAAGACAAAAGCTTGCGACCGATGAGGGAGGAACATTTTATCTCTTCTCAAACCAGCGCATTCATTATAATATACCTTTATTGATGAAACACCCAGATCTCTTTGATCCCATGTATATATTTTTTTAAAATCTAGTGTAAAAAGCATTAAACTGGAATTTCTAACAAACCACCGTAAAATTAGGAACTATAAATCCTTATAAATCTATAAATCCTTGCCATCCTCTGACACCAAAGTTCAGTAGCTTGCCGTTTCGTGACTAAAGCCACGACCTGGAATTACGGATCACCTCGCAGGAATAAAACCCTGAACATAAAAAAAAACACAGACTCTCTTACAATCATCTCCCTTTATATGTAAAGACTTATTTTTAAAACAAGTCGCATTGCGGTTACAGCCAGACTCCGTCCAGCTCCTCTGAGAAGGGTGATGGGAGGGGGGAGAATTGATATGTTCAGAAACCAGCGAGTGCAAAATCGGCCACTGCAAAGTACCGTTTCTCCTCCACGGCAATGAAAGATTGACTTAGGTTTGCTTGAAACGCACTCAGCAGCACGATCGAACATGAACGATGTCCTCGCAAGCTCTCTTCTGTTCATCCAGCATCTCACACGAAGAGTACGCAATATTAGAATAATTTAAAAAAACACAGACAAGCCTTATTTATAAAACAAATTTGGCTTCCCCATAGTGCAGTAGGCTTCTCTCTCCTTATATCTACAATATTAAACCACTTTTTTGTTTCTTTACATTATTTGCATGCTCTTACATATAAAGTTTGTTTTAAAGACATCAAGCAAAATATATATTCGAAAAAGGCAGATACTAACTGGATTCTACCTATGTTGCAGGTACGATGCAGTTAAATATTAAAGAGAGTTCTTTTTATGCTTTGTACAATTTCTTTAAGAAAAAACGCTTTGTATAACTGCAGGGTTGGTCTGAGAGTGTTAATTTCTTCCCTTGTTTCTGTTAGCAGGGTTTCAGCTGGGAGTGAGCAGCGGCAGGTATAATAATTGTAAATAAGAGTGACTCGGTTTCTTCAGTTCCCACTTCCCTCACAACTGCAAACTGCTGCTTAGACCGGGAAAGGTTAAAAACACATGGGAGCCATGCTTCCCTTGCCCCTCACAAGATACAAAAAAAAAGAGAAAGTACTTCAAATGCCGTACATGTCCAGCATGCAGGGTTCCCTTTAAAAAGGTCACATTTGTTTAAAATTCACTATTTTGTAACGTCTTTGCAATTCAGTCTATTTTTCCCTGTAAAACGATTTTTTTTCACACTTAAAAAAAAAAAAAATCTTCTCTTCCTTCTCCCCACTCTCCACTTGGTGGTCCCTGTAGTTTTTAATGTCCAGAATTCGGATTCGCTTTCTCTTTTCAGAATTGAACCGCTTCTGAAATAATAAATGATAATAATCCTTGCCTTTGATACAGCGCCTTATCGCGTCTTCGAGACGTCTCAAAGCGCTTCACCGAAAACACTGTAAAGCAGATCGACTGTATAATTTTGTGGGCGAAACGCGGCAGCCAATTAATTGCTCGCAGTAGTGTCCCGCAAACCGCTGTGGATTGAGTGACCAAATTATCATTATTACTTTTGACAGAATCCCTTCTCCAAACAAACAAAAAAAACATTCAGAGATCCTTAGTCCTACACGTCCTCTTTAAAATTATTTACATCAACCCTCCCGCCCCCAAAAAGTTCTGTACACTAAGTGAAAGTCACATCAAAAAACTGTCCGCTGTTCCTTTCGTTGCCTGGTTCGGGTTTCACATGAAGAACTGATTGGAAGCCGAGCTCTTGGTGGGGTTGGGGGCTGAGGAGCCCACTTCCCTGTAGCTCCTGGCCAGCTTCTCGTACTTGTCCTTGTACGCATCCCTCTCCTTGCCCAGCCTCGCCACCTCCTGCTTCAGCTGCTCCACCTGCTGCTGAAGGAGCGACTTCTCGCTCTCCAGCATGTGTCTCTGCTGCACTCGCTTGTACCTGCAGGACTGGGCATAACCCCTGTTCTTCAAGGTCCTTCGCTTCTGCTTCAGACGCAGCACCTCTTCCTTGGTGAAGCCCCGCAGCTGCCTGTTGAGCTCCCTCACCGACATGCTGACCAGCTGCTCGTCAGAGAAGCGCTCCTCCAGCCGCAGGTGATGATGGTGGTGGTGGAGAGGCGCCTGGTGCTGATGGTGCCCTCCTGCAGGCATCTCCTCCCCCGCGTACTGCTGGGTCCTGTAGCTCTCGAAGTGGTGATGGTGGTGGTGGGCTTGGGAGCTCCCGATCAGGGCTTCCACGGCATCCTCCGGGGTCAGGTTGAGAGCCTCTGGGCTGATGTGGTGCTGGTAGTTGCTGATCCAGTACAGGTCCTCCAGGTGATGTGTCTTGTTGGCAAGGCTCGGGGCACACAGGCTGGGGGAGGAGGGCACCGAGCTGCAGGGGGTGCTGATGGGGGTGGAGGACAGAGAGCCGGAGATCCTATTGCAGTAGCGATCAGCCTCCGGCGGCTCCTTCTTCACCTCGAATTTCATCAGGTCGAAGTCGTTCACGTACTCGATGGCTAAAGGGCTGGTGGGCAGCTCAGTATTCAGGCTCAGGTCTGAGGCCATCTCAAGTCCATATAAAAACAAGATGGGGAAGTTTGCAAGGAGCGAATCCGGAGGCGAGACCGACCGTGAGCTGAGCCGAGGACTGAGCTGGGGGCTGAGGGACTGGGGGTTGGGGGGCTGGGAGTTGAGGGGCTGAGGGTTGAGGGGATTGGGAAGTTGGGGCCTGAGGGGCTGGGGGTTGAGAGGATTGGGAAGTTGGGGGGCTGAGGGCTGGGGGACTGGGGAGTTGGGAGGCTGAGGGTTGAGGGGCTGGGGGGTTGAGGGGATTGGAAAGTTGGGGGGATTGGGAAGTTGGGGGGCTGGAGGGTTGAGGGGCTGGTGGGGTTGGGAAGTTGAGGGGCTGGGAGGGTTGAGGGGCTGTGGAGGTTGAGGAGCTGGGGGGGGGTTGGGAAGTTGGAGGGGCTGGGGGGTTTGGGTAGGGTGGACTGAAGGTTAGGTTTGGGGGTGGGGAGGGTGGACTGAGGGTTAAGGTTGGGGAGGGTGGACTGAGGGTTAGGTTTGGGGATGGGGAGGGTGGGCTGAGGGTTGGGGAGAGGGTGGGCTGAGGGTTGGGGAGGGGGTGGGCTGAGGGTTGGGGGGCTGTTGGGAGTACCTGGTCCCAGTGCGTAATTCCCCCTTTCACTTCACTTTCAGTCCAGGCTCCAGCGACATTGAAACGTAGCGTTAAATTCACCAGCAAAATTCTCTTTTTTTCCCCCCAAAACCAAAAAACCAACCAACGAAGCAACGAACGAGATCCTGATTCTTCTCCCAACTTTTGCTTTAGTTCTTTTTTGGGGCAAACAAAACAAATGCAGAATATTCGGGTCTCAGCTCTCTTGCTCCTGGTCTGATCTCATAGCCAAAAGGTCTTCTGTCTCTCCTTGTGGTGTTGACCCCACAACAACCCCCCAACCCCAATCTCCCCCACTCACTGCCAAGTCCGGCGTTTTCTTTCTTTTTTTTTTATTGACGTCTTTGTTTTTGTTTCGTACGGATTCTCTCTGGTTTCGGTCACACGCACACAAAAAAAAAAACAGGCGATATGTAAAAGTCTTTTTGCTTTTCTCTGCGCGTGTGGTTGTTGTTGTTGTTATGGGTTTTTTTTTCGGAGGTGATGTAGTTGGCGATGGGGAGGAGGTCGGTCCCCACTAAATTGCTCTTCTCCCCTTCCCTCTCCGCTCAAGTCGATCGATACGATCGATCGATCGAAGCAATAATCAATCGATCAGAGGGATGGATTTCGTGGCGCTCCGGCTTTCGTGGCAAAAGAAACAACCAAAAAAACTTGGCTCCGGCGCCGACCGAAACAACAACAACAAAGATGATATATATGTAATATATATATGTAAGAAAAAAGTTTCATCGGGAATATCGATCAGCAGGATATCGATCCCCAGTCAGTCAGACGGTCGGTGTGTGGGGGTCGCATTGGTTACCCAGCGAGGAGGAGAGGGTCAGAAACCCCGACACACACACACACACAGTCAGCTTCACATCATCAATAAATATATTAACTCCACGATCTCTCTCTCTCTCTCTCTCTCACTCCTTCTCTCACACTCTGACTCTCCCTCTCTCTCCCTCACTATCTCTCTCCCTCCTTCTCACACACTCTCTTCTCTCCCTCTCTCTGACTCTCCCTCTCACTCACTCCCTCCCTCTCTCTCTCCCTCCCTCACTCCCTCTCTCACACTCTCTGTCACTAACTCTCTCTCTATATCTCTCCCTCCTTCTCACACTCTCTCTTCTCTCCCTCTCTCTGACTCTCCCTCTCACTCACTCCCTCCCTCCCTCCCTCTCTCCCTCCCTCACTCCCTCTCTCACACTCTCTGTCACTAACTCTCTCTCTATATCTCTCCCTCCTTCTCACACTCTCTCTCTCTCTCCCTCCCTCCCTCTCTCACACTCTGTCACTAACTCTCTCTCTCTCTCTCTCTCCCTCCTTCTCACACTCTCTCTTCTCTCCCTCTCTCTGACTCTCCCTCTCACTCACTCACTCCCTCCCTCTCTCCCCCTCACTCCCTCTCTCACACTCTGTCACTAAACTCTCTCTCTCTCTCTATCTCTCTCCCTCCTTCTCGCACTCTCTCTTTCCCTCCCTCACGCTCACTCACCCTCACACACTCTCTCCCACTCTCACTCTCTCCCTCCCTCTCCCTGACTGTCTCTCACTATCCCTCCCTCTCCCCCTCTCCCCCCCCCCCACCAGCAGCAGAGTTTGGACTTGTTGTTGTTGTTGTTGTTGTGGTGATGGTGTTAAACCCCCCACCACTTTCTTCTCCTCCTCCTCCCTCCCTCCCTTCCCTCCCTCCCCCTCCTCACCCTCTCCCTCCTGCTCCTCACCCCCTGATGACAGTCGGCCCCGCGCCGGCAGTCGGCGGTTCCCGAGTCAGACTGAGCGGCCCGCGAGCCCCGGCACCGCCTTTTATAGCTTCCGCCCCGCCCCCCGCCCCGCCCCCGCCCCGCGGCGCCACGCCCACCAGCGGGCGGGGCCTCGGGTCAGCCTCCACCAATGGCAGAGGGCGCCGGGCCGGGAAAATTTGCATAGCCCCCGAGCGGCCGCGGGGCCCGACTGTCAATCACTCACCCCCCCCCCCCCCCCCCCACCGGCTCCCATGGCGACCGTGGCTGGGAGTGAGGCGGCTGTCAATCACTCACCCCCCCACCGGCTCCCATGGCGACCGTGGCTGGGAGTGAGGCGGCTGTCACTCGCTCACTCTCACCGGCTCCCATGGCGACCGTGGCTGGGAGTGAGGCGGCTGTCACTCGCTCACTCTCACCGGCTCCCATGGCGACCGTGGCTGGGAGTGAGGCGGCTGTCACTCGCTCACTCTCACCGGCTCCCATGGCGACCGTGGCTGGGAGTGAGGCGGCTGTCACTCGCTCACTCTCACCGGCTCCCATGGCGACCGTGGCTGGGAGTGAGGCGGCTGTCACTCCCTCACCCCCCACCGGCTCCCATGGCGACCGTGGCTGGGAGTGAGGCGGCTGTCACTCGCTCACCCCCCCACCGGCTCCCATGGCGACCGTGGCTGGGAGTGAGGCGGCTGTCACTCGCTCACTCTCACCGGCTCCCATGGCGACCGTGGCTGGGAGTGAGGCGGCTGTCACTCGCTCACTCTCACCGGCTCCCATGGCGACCGTGGCTGGGAGTGAGGCGGCTGTCACTCGCTCACTCTCACCGGCTCCCATGGCGACCGTGGCTGGGAGTGAGGCGGCTGTCACTCGCTCACTCACCGGCTCCCATGGCGACCGTGGCTGGGAGTGAGGCGGCTGTCACTCCCTCACCCCCCCACCGGCTCCCATGGCGACCGTGGCTGGGAGTGAGGCGGCTGTCAGTCACTCCCTCCCTCCCTCCCTCATTCATTCCCTCACTGTAATACTGAAATACCGTATTTCATTTTAAAGTATCTTCAAGAACACAACTTAGTTTTAAAAAAAAAGGACACGTTGCGAGTTCGCAGAAAGAGAGGGTCCTTTTGAAAATAATAATAATAATAATCCGGTCACTCAATAACCGACTGTTTGCGGGGGCGCTGCTGCGGGCGATTGGCCGCCGTGTGTCTCCCGCAAAACATACAGTCGATTCACTTTACAGTACGTTCTGGGAAGCGCTTTGAGACGCCTCGAAGGCGCCGTATCAAATGCAATGATTGTAGGATTATTACTCATAGTTGTTTTTAAAGAGCGGGTGACTCGTGGTCTGCAAAGCGATACGCAGGAATGTGTGCAAATCCCACTCGACGGATCTGTTGAGAAGACTGTATATTTGTCGTGATTTCCAAGCAGTAAAGGGGGAACGGTGTCAAGGGTTTGAGGGACTTGTTCTCTGGTTAAATCATTCACTTATCACGGGCAGCCCGCGGGGTGGAACTGACGTGGAAAAGCAAGTGTGACGGGAAGCTGCTTTTCGTGTAATTACAGGATTGTGTAAAATAACACATAAAAGTTTCACCGGATGGATTTACGGATAAAGTGAGAGACGGTATCACCGTGATCGTCAATAGTGATTTTTTTTTAATCTCACAATTTTTTGGGTAAAATGATTCAGGCAACACATCGATTTTTTTCTTAATAAATTTCTCGATCAGGGTGTTGTATTAATTAGAGTTTGGCTTTAGGGGAATGGAGCATGTCACACAGAAACATGTCTTAATGCAACTGCACTTTATAACGCTAATCAAACTGTAACTGGATTGTCGTTCTAAACTAAAAAAAACGCTAGAGCAATTTACCTTATCGACCTTGATGATAGTATTAGAGTTACTGTTCAGCTTTTCAATCTTTAATAAAATATAACTTAATTGAACCAGGTTCTTATGGTGTTCGAACCTCATTCGTGAAGTGAACAAGTGTTAACTACGGGAATTAATGGGATGTTTCAACCAGCTAGTCAGCCCGATGCACTAAAATCCCATAATAATCCCTCCAAAAAAACAAAACAATAATAAATTGGTCATTTTCAATCTACGACTGTTTGTGGGACATTGCTGTGCGCAATTGGCTGCCGCGTTCGCCCACAAATATACAGTCAATTCACTTTACAGTGTGTTCTGTGAAGCGCTTTGGGACGTCCTACCGACGTGAAAAGCGCTATATCAAATGCAAGGATTATTATTATTATTATTATTATGAAATAATAATCCTTGCATCTCAATAATCCTTGCACTTGATGTAGCATCTTTCACGTCGGGAGGATGGCACAAAGAGCTTCACAGGATTGCAAATATATAAGTTCCCTTGCTTCTTCAATATAATTCCCTTTATTTGCAGAACATCCTTCAGCAGGTGTAAAATAAACCACTTGGACTGTAACGGACAGTTTGCAAATATGCGCAGCTCTGGAATTGCATTCTCTCTCTCTCTCTCTCTCTCTCTCTGTCTCTTGTGAAAACACCCTGAGCAACGCTCATCCAGGTTTCCTTCTTTGGTTCTCGTCATTTCTCTCTTTGTTCAGCATCTCTGTTTTTCATCTCCCCCTCTCGGAGGAGAGGAGTGTGGGTGGTAAGAGAAAAGAGTAATCATTTTCTCATGTTTTCTCTCGAGCCTAAATCCCTCCACAAAGAGGACCTTAGCTGCTCCCAAGCCCTTTTTCTAAATATCCGCCTCACTGAAAGGCTTACTGTGCCTTGCTCTCCTCGTCGCACGTCATTTCACCCACAAAATACACAGTCACTACACTTTGCGGTATATCCAGTGAAGCGCCTTGAGACGTCTCAACCAACGTGATAAGGTGCTATCAAATGCAAGGATTATTATTAATAATAACAACCTGCACTTTAGTGCCATTACTGTAAGATGATCATCTTGTAGCATTTCATAGAGACAAAGGGAATCATAGAAATATACAGCGCAGAAGGAGACCATTCGGATAAGGCTGTACCGACACACAGAAAGGGATACTTTCAATCTCGCTGCCCTGCTCTATCCCCAGCCCTTCAAGTCTCTCATTTTTATGTACCTGTCTACTTTCCTCTTCAAACCTACAGTGGACTCTGCATGCTTCCTTTGCAGGACATTCCATATCCTAACCAGAGACTGAGCGAGAAAAATTCTCCTAAGCCCTTTCACTCTTGGGATCTTAAATCTATGTCCCCGAATCATTGACTCATTCCTCTACTGGTGGAAATAGCAGTTATTTACTCTGTCAAAACCCCTCACTGTTCTGTCCACCTCTATCAGGTCCCCTTTAAACCCTCTCTGCGCCAACGAAAACAGACTCAAGTTCTCCAATCTCTCCTCATAGCTGAAGCCCCTCATCCCTGGGATCATTCCTGTAAACCTCCTCTGCCCCCTTCCAAGGCCTTAATGTCCTTCCTGAAGTGAAGTGCCCAAAGCCGTAATGATTCTCACAACTCCGGTGTAGAGAGTGACTATTTTATTCTTCGCTCAAAACAGTACACCGTTTTCAACCAGAAAAGTTAATAAAGCTGAAACGAATATTCTTAGCTCAAGACATTTTATGCTTTCCAGTCCTATTTCATTGGTTCCCAGTTAATCGTCTATTTACCCATAAAGAGTTATCCAACATCTTCCCCTTTATAGTTTTTTTCTGCATTTTTACCCCCTGATCTTCCTTTTGCTTGTCTTTTGCCTCCGCCCTTCTTTGCTAGATCTCCCATGATGTTCTTTTACGTTCATTTCTTCTTCTTTAAACTCTTTCCATTTCGCTTTTGATTTCAAGATCCTTTGCTCTTCTTCTGATTCTTTCTTCTACCTTTTTCTGCATTTTCTTTCTGATAACTTTCTCCATCTTTCAAGCTTTGATCGTACTTTACTTTACATTACATGAATAGCCCTAGTTTGTTTCAACTTCATTCAGCTGTGGAGTCCTATAGCTTAGTGGATAGAGCACCTGCCTCGAAAGCGAGAGGACCCGGGTTTGATTTGCAAGCGAAAACTTAGGTATATTTCCATACTCCACACTCCTCGGTTTATCTAGCAGTAAGTAGGAACCCGATTGTTAGCCGATTGGCAGATTGCTTTTCCGGGGGTAATAATCCCTTCAAAAAAATAATAATAATAATAATCTGGTCACTCAATCCACAACTGTTTGTAGGACAATTGACTGTCATGTTTCGCCCACAAAATATACAGTCAATTCACTTTACAGTATATTCCGTGAAGCACTTTGAGACGTCTCGAAGATGTGATCAGGCACTATATCAAATGCAAGCTTTATTATTACTATTATTATTATTCATTAACACTTCACATTCTGAACTCAAAACCTTAGGACTCTCATTGATTTCATCCTCTCTCCTTTTCTGTCGTTTTTGTTACAATTCTTGGTTTTCTATTTCTAGTTTGACAAAATCCATTCCATCCAAAGGAAATTTAGCCTTTACCAAGGAGAGATTATATTATTTGCACTCTTCCGTATATGCTCATACTATGTCAATCTCCTTTATTAACTCTTTGATCTTTCCCTCTGTTTCTCTGTTTCTGTTGGTGTGATTTGCTTTGCCTTTATCCTTGTCCAGATCTTCCTCTTTGGGTTCTTTTTTTGGCTGTTTCCTGCTTCCCTCCAGCTCCCGTTCCCACTCCTCATCATGTTTCTCCCACTTTCTGATCTTATTTTCTCTATCGCTCATACTGCTGGAGATGGAAGCTAACCTTTCAGGCTTTGGTCTCCTCTCTCCAGCTTCGGAGACCTCTTTTGAGTCACTGGCTGTTTCTTCACAAAAATCATCAGAATCGGATTCTTTCTTATCGTCATCATCACCATCTTCTTCTGCGGGGCCACAGTATTCCAGGGCGCTGCTGATGACAACACATCCCAGCCTGGCTTATCGGCAGGACCTGGAAGGGTCGACCAGTCACTGGGGGCAGGGAAGTCATCCCACTCGGCTCCTGTTTACCCTGCAGGCCAAAGCCCTAATGGGTAGGGTGGTCTTCACTGGGCAAGTTGCAGGAAAGCTTCCCGGACAGTGATATCAATGGCAATCTATGTGGTTTTAGCTGATTAGACTCTAGCAATCACCCCAAAACACTCTCTGGGGTCTCCAAGCCTTGGCTTTTGCCAACCTGTGCCTAATACTCTCTGGAATTAGATAAAGCAAAATGCATCCCTCCAGGGAGAGAGAGCGCATTCCATTCCTACAATCTATCTCTGGGATTTCCATGTGCAGGTTGGATGCATGGAGGGCTCAGCCAATGTTTCGTCCCGTATAAGTAAGTATAAGATAATACTTTGGTATTATGAATATATATATGCACAGAAAAAGCTCCTTCGCTATGTTCGATTGACGATTCCTCATCCAGCCACTTGCTCACTCTCACACTCTTTCCATCACTCTCTCTGGCTCACTCTCACACTTTCTCTCCCTCTCACTGTGACTCCTCCACTGGGAGTGCTTACTTTAAATTGTGTGTTTACAGGCCCTGACAGCTGTTAGGAGCATCAACCATTAGTGATTGTAATTACTGCACTGCCATTGGAGACCAGCGTAGTGCCTGTGCTCTCAGACAGCCTTTAAATGGAGCAAGTGAGAGCCAGCCCACACCAACAATGTATCCTAGGTTCTGAATAGGCTGGGTTTAATTCGTGAACTAAATCTGGAGACTGATGTAACATTGATCCACAGTTAACCAATTACTGCTCGGGTATGTGTATTTGCAGCGCCAGCTATCGCTTATAGAAAAGGATATGCAATTTGAGATAATCGGAAATTTACGTCAGAAGTCTCCTTACTCCGCACTCCTCCGTTTAACTGGCAGTGAGTAGGAGCCCAGCTGTTAATCGATTGGCAGATCGATCGCTTTTCCGTGGGTTAATAATCTATTCGGGAAAAAAATAAAAATAAAATATTAATAATTTGGTCGCTCAATTCACGACTGCTGTGTGCAATTTCCATGTTTCGTCCCCAAAATATACAGTAAATTCACTTTACAGTATATTCTGTGAAACGCTTTGATAAGGTGCTATTTCAAATGCAAGGATTATTATTATTATTAAATTCTGAGTCATTTTGAAGTGCAATGACTGAGGTATATGTGGGTAGTGTAAACACAGCCGCTAGCCTGGACCACAGATGTCACGCCAGTGCTATTTGTATGTCTCTCAAATAGCACTGACATGACAAACCACATCACACTTTTGGGACATTTGGATGAGAGAAACTTTCAGCAGCACAAGAGGGGAAAGGGCTTCACGCAGTCACCTGGAGACCAGAAGCTAGTGGTGTTTGTTAGGTTGAATGGTGATTGAAGGGGAATCACATGCTGGTGTGAGGACTGCAATGAAATACGATTAAAGGACTATGAATAAGCCAGCACAGCGGCTTAGTGCCTCTCACTTCTGGGACCTCGGTTCATAATCCAACACAGGCTGATGGGATGGCAATCTCCTCTGCCTGTGTTTGGGTATCCTCACTTTACTTGTGATGTGTGTGAGCAGGCGCAAGCCCTTGAATACATACTCTGTATAATTACATCTTCTGTATATACCTGTGCTGTTCGAGACCTGGGAATGCTGATTGGACAGTTATTGTGGGAGCTTTACTGTGTCTCTAACCCTGATGTGGACGGACAGTGTAAAGAGGATTAGGCAACATCCCGGGAACCAGCAGTTCCAGGGAACGAGTTAGGCGTATGCAGCCCAGAGACTCTGTGGCTTCAGTTACACCCTGGCTGGTTTCTGTCCTGTAGCGTTCAGTGGCGTTAGAGTTCACAATGTCTTGCTCCTATGATGGACACGGAATACAGCAATTTCTTTATTTCATTTGCTGTTATCAAAGTGAAGAGACGTCAGACGAAAGTTCATCGAGCTGAAATGTTAACTCGCGTTCCTCTCTCCATAGATGCTGCCTGACCTGCTGAGTGTTCCCAGCCACTTCCGTTTCTATTTCAGATTTCCAGCATCTGCAGTATTTTGCCTTTTGTTTTAACATAGTGACTGGGAACCAGTGTCAGTGAACGGCTGCTTCAGAGAAGCACGATTAGTGAAATGGTCTGTTGGTGCTGTTGGTCTGACAGTCCGATTGGGTGAAGCTCCCACTCACTACTGCGTGGTGAGAGGGAGACATCAGGGCGCATTCACTGGGTAACCCACGAGCACCACCCAAAACTGTGAACAAACATTTGTGTAACCATGTAAATGTATAGAGGGACTCTCGAGATGTAACAAGCCTGCCCCCTCCCACCCCCATAAAACAGGGGAAGCGCTGGGAGTGAGATAAAGGCTCACCGTCCTGTAAAAGGACAGTAGAGCCCAGACTAGACCACCAGTGTAACTGCAGCCCGAAGAGAAAGGGAACAGAACCCCGTCAGGAACACTGCGGTGACAGGTGTGGGACTGGTCGGGTATATAGTATATGTGTTACGAGACCCCATTGGTAACTGCCCCCTTCAAAGGGATAATAACATGTTGCACTTTCTTTTCCGTAACGGGTTTGATGCTGCCTGAGTCAAGTGTATAAATATATATCAACAAACGAATGTATATATTTTGTTTTAAAAAGAACTCTTAAGATTCGCGATACAACAACAACTTGCATTCATAGAGCGCCCTTCATGCAGGGTTCTTCAAATAAGTAAAAATAGTTTGGTCACTGTTTGTGGGACGCTGCTGTGCGCAATTGGCTGTCGCGTTTCGCCCATAAAATGTACAGTCAATTCACTTTACAGTATATTCTGTGAAGCGCTTTGAGGCGTCTCGAAGACGTGATAAGGTTCTGTATCAAATACAGGACTCCACAAGGTTGGGCATTCAAGCCCCACGATATTCAATCATATAACATAACATAACATAACATGTAGGAGCAAGAGTAGGGCATTCGGCCCTTCAAGCCTGTCCCGCCAGTCAATCATGGCTGATCTTTTAATCTAACTCCAGCTAATAACCTGACCCTACCTTATCCCCATATCCCTTAATCCCTTTTGCAATAAGAAATATATCTATCTCAGTCTTGAATATGTTCAAGGACAACAGCCCTTTGGGGTAACGAGTTCCATACATTCACCACCCTTTGAGTGAAGAAGTTCTTCCTCAACTCAGTGCGAAAAGGCTGCCTCTGATTTTAAGGTTGTGACCCCTGGTTTTACTTTCTCCAACTGTCTATCTACTCTATCATGCCTTTTGATGATCTTATAGGTTTCTATAAGATCCCCTCTAATTCTTCTATATTCTAGAGAGTATAGGCCCAAATTGGTCAGCCTATCCTCGTAACTCATCCCCTTCATCCCTGGTACTAACCTAATAAATCTACACTGCACCCCCTCCAAGGCAAGTACATCCTTCCTTAAATAAGGAGACCAAAACTGCACACAATATTCCAGGTGTGGTCTCACCAGGGCCCTATACAGTTGCAGCAAGACTTCCCTACTCTTATACTCTAATCCTTTCATAATGAATACTAACATACTGTTCGCCTTCTTAATTGCTGCTGCACCTGCAGACTAACTTTCTGTGATTGGTGTACAAGGACACCCAAGTCCCTCTGGACACTAACACATTCCAACCTTTCCCCTTCTAAAAAATAACCCGAACAGTGATAAGTTGTGACATTTCATCCATTTGCCAGCTTGACCAGTGCCTTCAAAACAATTATAATACTTACATTTGCTATATGTATACATTTGCTTTTACGTGAACGTCCCAAAATGGGACTGGATTTACAGGATTTCAAAATTTCACAGGATTTTACACAGACGTGAAGGATCTGTGTACCTTGTGGGAATGTGGCAGCCAATTTGCATTCATCAATGTCCCACAACCATGAAACAAATGACCAATTTTATTTGGAGATTTTTGTTTTGCTCAGACGGGTGTCTGACACACGCGGAAACCCATCACTGTGCTTAAGAGTATCCAAACCAAGCTGAGATTTCCACGCCTCCCACCTACACATGGAAATCCCAGAGAGAGATTGTTGGAATGGAATGCGCACTCTCTCCCTGGAGGGACGCATCTTGTTTACCTAATTCTTAGGCGCAGGTTGGCAAGAGCCAAGGCTTGGGGACCCCAGATCGTGCCTTGGAGTAACTCCTGGAGTCTAACCAACTAAAAACACATAGCTTGACATTGTCTGGCAAGCTTTCTTGCTGCTTGTTCAACTAGGACCACCCTACCCGTTAGGGCTTTGGCTGGCAGGGTTAACAGGAGCTGAGTGAGATGACTCTCTGCCCCCAGTGACTGGTCTGCCCTTCCAGGTCCTGCTGATGAGCCGGGCCGGGCTGTGCTGTCATCAGCAGTGCCCTGGAATACTGCAGACCCGCCCGGCTCAGGAACCGGATTGGAGACCGTCACAGAGGGTGGGCTTGAGTCTGACATCCCATTGCCAACCCTTCTAGACGCTCCAAAATGCAACTAAATCTGAAATATCTCTCCACCAGTTTGTGAGCTGAACCAACAACCTCCCACACTGACCCCTACTGTACATGTTAGGTACTGTGCAAAGCTGATCACCGTGTCTGCGAGCAAATGAAATACAGCCATTGATAATAAAAACAGAAGTGTCTCCTCAGAGATGAACCGGCTCCAAGGTGACATGCCTGGCAAACGAAAGTCGGACTCGAGCCGGCCCTCTGTGATGGTCTCTAGTCCGGTTCCTGAGCCGGGCGGGTCCACAGTATTCGGGGCACTGCTGATGACAGCACAGCCCGGCCTGGCTCAATGGCAGGACCTAGAAGGGCAGACCAGCCACTGGGGGCAGGGAGTCATCTTACTCAGCTCCTGGTAACCCTGTAAGCCAAAGCCCTAATGGATAGGGTGGTCCTAGCTGGACAAGCAGCGGGAATTTCAATGGCAAGCTGTGCAGTTTTAGCTGGTTAGACTCCAGCAGTTACCCCAATGCACCCTCTGGGGTTGCCAACTTGCACCTAATACTTTCCAGAATTAGGTAATTAAAACAGTTTGCGTCCCTCCAAGGTGAGAGTGCGCATTCCACTCCCAACAAACCATCCCTGGGATTTCCATGTGTAGGTGGGATTCATCGAATTCTCAGTTTGGTTTGGTTTGGATACTGTTAAGTACGGTGATGGGTTTCAGCATGTGTCAGACACCCGGCTGAGCAACAAAAATAATCTTTATGTCAGATGAGACGTGAAGCGAGGAGGGTTCAGGCAGGCGTTATAAATCTCACACGCTGTTCGGAGTTTCTCCAGATGTCCTGACCAACAACATATACCGAGAAATTGGTCATTTACGTCAGGACTGTTTGTGGGACACTGTATGCAAATTTGGCTTCCGCGTTTGCCTATAAATAATCCTCCCGTTGACAGCAGTTACCTGAGCAGAGCTTTGCATGTTTCACACGTCAAGTTGCTGTATCAAACGCAGGGTTGTGAGACGTATAAATATAGTGCTACCATTTGTTTCAAAAACAATTCCTCTGGTTTCTGCTATTTTTAGCCTCTCACTTGCTTTCAAATCCCTTCATCCCCTCGCACCTCCCTACCTATCTGATCTATTTACCACCCACCACCTCCGCTCATCTGACTCCAGCCTTCTGTTTGTCCCTCATCCCCTCCGCTCCACCATTAAGCCACTATGCCCCAAAACTCTGGAAATCTCTCCCTCGGTCCCTCCACCTTGCCTTCTCCCTCCCCTACCTTCAAATCCTGCCTCAAGACCTTTTTCGATCATGTTTACGGTCACCTCGCCCATCCCTCTCCCCCTGGCTCGGTGTCAGACTCCCATCACCACCAAGTGCTCTGGGACACTACCCCATGTGAAGGGTGCTATAACAAATGCAAGTTGTTTTTAGTCCATTTATTTACTGACATTCGGGGAGATTTGCCCCACTGCCAAGTCAAAGCCATCCTCAGCTGGAGGGAATAATGTGGGCTCAGTCTCACTGACCTCATCCTCAGAGCTGGTGCTGGGGACCACACACTAATACCACACACTGGGGCCTTGCGGACTCCCTTGGCAGACGAACTTGTTTGTGTGTAAGATTCAGGTTACCCCCAAACATACTCAGCTCTGAGCGTCAGCACCAAATCCAGTGCAGGATGCGATTCTACAGGGACATGGTCCCAGAATATAACTCAACACTAAATGTCTTGTCCCACAGCGGAAGCTCCAGCAGCACTTCACAAAGACAACGGAAATCTCTGAGAAGATTGGAAAGAGGTTTCCACGAGATAAGGGCTATCATGGCTTTCACTTTACAACTGATTGGGCTGTTGCTGTGGGACATTGGTGTGCGCAGATTGTCTGCCCGCGGGGAATAGCATCTCTCCCAGGTGCGAAGCGGGGCAGGGTTCTGGAGGGACATGTGAGGCTGGCAACTCCTGGCAACAGGTACATGGCAGCACAGAGCTGGATGTCAGATCCTGGGAATCGAAAAACCGACCCCAAACCCAGCCCAACGTGTAGCTTCATGGTTGACTGAGTTGTATTTGGCCCGGGGCGAGTTTCATGCTCATTTAGGTGTGTTGGCCCAGCTGACGGAGGGATGTCAGCGATTGGGAATGGAACAATTTCCCATTCCGGGCTTCCAGTGTCAGGAAAATCTCAGCTCAGCTACAGCAGGGTTTAAGAGACAGATAAGAACCCATCCAATGGGAGTGAATAGAAAGCGGTTCATGAGGACCTTTGTCTCAGATGCACAGATACTAAGTAAGAACTGAGGACTGCTGCGAGATCACATGGAGGGGATTTTAAAAAGTGAAAGTCAGAACGAATTACAAGCAAAGTTCTTCAAGAATCAATAGCAAAAAAAATTCAACAATATTAAACAGAAATGTGGAGTCTTGTAGCGCAGTGGTTTGCACACACGCAAGCAAGAGGGCCAGGGTTTGATTCCCGGGCTGGGCAAGTTTACTTACTCCACAATGTTTACCTATCAGTAAGTAGGAACCCGGTTGTTAATGGATTGGCGGATCGCTTTCCGGGGGTAGTAATCCCTCCAAAAAAAAGTTGTGGTCACTCAACCACGACTGTTTGTGGGACACTGCTGTGTGCAATTCGCTGCTGTGTTTTGCCCACAAAATATAATCAATTCACTTTACAGTATATTCTTTGAAGCATTTTGAGGCGGCTCAACAATGTGATAAGGCGATATATCAAATGCAAGGATTATTATATTATTAGGATTATTATTAAATGAGTTCCTTAGTGAACCCGTAAACAGCTTCAGAGCTGAGGAGATATGAGATTACAGATTGTGAAGGAAAATGGGCATCTTGTGTCTCTCAATCGCCTAACAAACACGGCACAGACTCTAGTAAATAACTTTTATTTGTAATTGAAACTCCACAAATAAATAAATTTCTATTTTAAAAGAAAATCTGCCAGTGTGAGCCCCTTCACTGTTCCCAGCCCGCAAATCCCGAAACACTGTGACTGGCTCGGGGGGGTCTGGCTCTTCAGTGAGACGCTGAGGTGTGAAGTGTGTTCAGCTCTGGTGGCAGATAATGTTCATCTGTTCACACTGCCCTCACCATACACCTTACGTTGCTCTCCCAGACTAACTAAACACCTTGGCCGATGCTGTGAGAGCTGAGCCCTGGCCGCCATGTGCAGAATCATGAGAATCAAGAGTACGAAGGACATTGATAGCCATGTTACACTGGAGCGGTTCAGAGGCCAGACTGATCAGACGTTTCTCTCGCTGCAGGTTAATGCTGCTCCCGGGGGGCACACAGCACGTGTTGAGGCCCCTGACTGGACAGGTTGCTGGTGTGGTCTGGACAGGTTTTGTGGCCCTGGTGAAACAATCACAGTCTGGGTTTGATCCGCATGGGCTTCCCTGGAAGAGAAGAACAAAGCTGTGAATTCTGAGCCGCTGCTCCTGTCCCTGTTCAGCTCCTCCTGAATTGGTCATGGTCTTCCACTGATTAACAGAGCCTACAACTCCTCCCGGAGACACACAGTGTCCCTCACTCGCATAGTGACCCTCACGCGCACCGTGACCCTCACGGGCACCGTGACCCTCACGGGCACCGTGACCCTCACGGGCACCGTGACCCTCACGGGCACCGTGACCCTCACGGCACCGTGACCCTCACGCGCACAGTGACCCTCACGCGCACAGTGACCCTCACGCGCACAGTGACCCTGTGTTACTCACACTGGGTTAGACATACACTGGGTTAGACACTAGTTTACAAACTGAAGTGATTTATCTTGCAGTCAGGATGCTGTACGGCACTAATACAATTTCTTAATGTGCAGAATACACAATCAATTATCCAGTTTTAATGGCCAATGTGTAAGAGCAGCATCGCTTTATCAGCCTGTTTGTGGCTGCAATGCTAATGAATTAAATTGAAGCTGTAATTAAAGCTGCTTAAAAAACTGCTGCTTCCGTACTTTCTGTTCTGCTTTGCTCTGCGCTGCAATGCTCTGCTCTGTGATGCGATTCTCTGATGCTCTGCGCTGTGATGCTCTGCGCTGTGATGCTCTGCGATGCTTTGCTCTGTTCTGCGCTGTGATGCTCTGCGCTGTGATGCTCTGCTCTGTGATGCTCTGTGCTCCTCTGCTCTGTGCTGCTCTGCTCTGTGCTGCTCTGCTGTGATTCTCTGCTCTGCTTGCCCTGTGTGACTCCTGGCCGCACTGGCACCCAGTGTCTCAGTGATTACAGCTCTACCATTGAAGCAGCACATCCCGTTCCCTCTGCACCTCTGAGCAGGGGAGGTACTGGAGGGAACAGGGGAGGTGAGGTGGTTACTGTCTGCCCACCTCACCCCCCCACCCACCCCCATTCCCCTGCTCAGTGCCCACCTCAGCGCTATGACACTCTGAGACCTGACTCTATGTGAAGGCGGGCTGTGAGTTGCTGGTAAATAAGAAGCCGTTCAGGCGAGATTGCTGTTGGTATTGCTGAGCTGGCTGATATCTGTGAGTGTCTCGGGACTGTCTCTCTCCTGGGCTGCCCGTTGGGAGGGAACGTGGTGTGTTATTGAGAAGGGAACCAGCTGTGGCAGTGATTCATAGTTTCTTAGCTAATTTATGTAAAAAAACAGTGGAGTCCATTTAACAGCTTTCTGCCCTTAATAAAACAACCAGACATCAGCCACGTGTATAGCAATCAGTGGTTTAGGATAATTGTCTGTATTTAACCCTCTCAGACTCCATGTCCTGGTCACAGCAGGCTGTCGGCTTCTAAACGTCTACACTGTGTGTTCTGTACACCAGTCTCTTGTTTACTGTAGAATCATAGAATATTACAGCACAGTAGGAGGCCATTCAGCCCATCAGGCTTGTGCCGGCTCTTTGGAAGAGCCACACAATCAGTCCCAATTCCCCACTCTCCTTGAAAAATTTTCCTTTTCAAGTACATATCCAATTCCCTTTTGAAAGTTCTTATTAAATCTGTTTCCACCAGCCTTTCAGGCAATGCATTCCAGGCCGTAACAACTCTCTGTAAGTAATATAATAGCTGAGTTTGCACAAAGCTCCAGTTCCTCAGCTCAAATCATCACCTTTCCTCTCTCCCCCCACATACAGCGCAGCCCTTCTTGATCACTTGTGCCCACAAAAAGGCTCTGCCATAGATAGAGGGAGAGGAGGAACAGAGTGATAAACTGATGGGTCAACAGAGAAAGAGAGAGTCAAACAAACAGACAGAAGCAAATACATTGAGGCACAGAGAGACAGAGGACAGCAGAGGTGGACAGCCAGGCACTGTCAGACAGGCAGGCAAACACAAACAGACACACATGGAGATGGATCGACAGAGACAGAAGGGAGATGGATCGACAGAGACAGAAGTGCAGGCAAACAGAGAGAGACTGACACAGATACACATAGGGATAGACAGAGGTGGAAGGCAGACAAACACAGACTTCCAATTCACCCACAAATCTGATATTGATGATAGTTTTCTTACACTGAGCCCCTTTTGAAACAATTAGTGTCACATTCCGCAGCCAGTAACAAACCAAGCTATCAGACTAACCCAGGGTCTCACTAAATATGAATCATTACTAAAGACCGGTTTGAGGTTTGTGGGCTGCGGCTGGGGCTCCCTCGCCCACCTCTGTCCCACAGAAACCTCAAATGAAAACATGTCTAAAGAGCCCAATCTGTTAATGTGAGGAGAAAACCAGTCATAAAAGGCATAAGGCAAAATACTGCGGATGCTGGAAATCATCTGAAATAAAAACAGAAGTTGCTGGGAACCCTCGAAAGATCATCGACCTGAAATGTTAACTCACTTTCCTCTCTCCATAGATGCTGCTTAACCAGCTGAGTATTCCTAGTTATAAAGGCAGCTTGTTTTGGGTGCATTTCAATTCAGGATCATAAAGCCAACAGCTAACTGTTCTCCTATCTGAGCTATTATCTGTCACAGACACAATGTGGCCACATCCAACAGCTATCAATTACCGGCAGCAATGTATTTTATGCTGTGCCACCTTATTACCTCTGCTCCAGCAATATGTCAAACCAATGCACTCAGCTGTGAAGTGTGCACCGTGATGATGTTAAGCAGATGTAGTGAACCTCTTGCATTGCGATTATGGCAATGAATTATGAGAGTAAAATGAGAGGGGCTGAGGGGGTCCCGATGCCTGTAGCTGCCGAGGTGAACTCTCGTAATAACCGCCTGAATGGGCACAGATCCGGCAAGTGTTTACAAAGGGTTTCAGTCAGAGCCACTGTGCTGCAGGCAGGACGAGGGCTGCCACTTACTGCTCGTATCTACTCGCCGCTTGACTCACACTCACTGATGCCTCTGTGCAGATGAAATAGCTGAACGTGGGGTAATTAAACTACCGCTCACACTAGCGGTAGGGGTGGGAGGAAAGCAGGGGTTGGGGGAGCAGGGGTGGGGGCAGAGCGGGGGTGGGGGCAGAGCGGGGGCGGGGGGAGAGGGGGCGGGGGAGAGCGGGGGCGGGGGGGAGAGCGGGGGCGGGGGGGAGAGCGGGGGCGGGGGGAGAGCGGGGGCGGGGGGCAGAGCGGGGGCGGGGGGCAGAGCGGGGGCGGGGGGCAGAGCGGGGGCGGGGGGCAGAGCGGGGGCGGGGGCAGAGCGGGGGGGGAGAGCGGGGGCGGGGGGAGAGCGGGGGCGGGGGAGAGCGGGGGCGGGGGGAGAGCGGGGCGGGGGGCAGAGCGGGGGCGGGGGGCAGAGCGGGGGCGGGGGGAGAGCGGGGGCGGGGGGAGAGCAGGGGACAAAAAACACCTTTGAGATGTGACAGGCCTGAAATTCATTATGTTCTTAGGCCTAAGACTTTCACCGTCAAATGTAAGATTTTGCTGACTTTTGAAACAGTGATAAATGTGGTGGCTTTGGGATCAGTAGTTTGTGTCAGTCGGGATTATAATATTTAATATGACTTGGGCAAAGTACGAGCTGCAGGCAAACTGTATCAATTGTCTAAAATCCAATTTAATCAATAATCTACACTGCGCTTGTGTAATTCACAGCAGCCGATAAGTGCGGGAGCAATGGAGGGTAGGGGGGTGATGTCACGAGTTAGTTGGTGATTAATATGAGCAGTGCAAAGAAACCTAAGTAGGTTTGATAGGAAACTGAATGAGACACGGGTGGATGTACGACTTAAGACGATTATACGATTTATAAAGATGAGACTTGTGTGAGTTTTACCGTATCAAATAAAGAACTGGGATCCCGATTGTAAAGCGAAGGCTGCTTTTCAAACCTTCCGCCAAACAACGGTCTCTGAGTTTGCAGACAATAGGTTTAAGTGTGAGGCACTGCAAGGCTTTGTACCCCTGGTGCGTGTGGCACGCAATCTCCCTGAGCTGCCAGCACACAGGGAGAGATGTTACTGTTTGTGTTTGTGGGCAGCTCATGGGACAATTGTATCGTCTGTTCTATTCCCTCGTGCGTGGGACACGATTCATTCACAACACATCACTTTGTGGCGTGTGTGCAGCAACTCGGGGAGCTCTCTACCCGGTGCGGTATAACAACAACAACAACAACAACAAAATTACATTTGTAAAGCGCCTTTCAGGTCGGGAGGATGACTGTAACTTAGTGGTTAGAGCACTCGCCCAGCAAGTGAGAGGACCTGAATTTGATTCCCAGGCCGGGTGAAACGTTAGGCAAGTCTTCTTACATGCCTCTGTTGACTCAGCAGTAAGTAGGAATTAGTAAGTAGGATTGTTAGTTGATTGGTGGACTGCTTTTCCAGGGAAATGAATTGCTTACTTTTTTTTAAATAAACGGGTCACTTAATCCACGACTGTTTGTGGGACGCTGCTGTGCGCAATTGGCTGCTGCGTTTCACCCACAAAATGTACAGTCAATTCACTTTACAGCATATGCTGTGAAGAACTTTGCCACATCTCGAAGACGTGATAAGGCGCTATATCAAATGCAAGGATTATTATTATTATCCCCCTTATTACGGAAGTCAACCGCTTTTCATTAACACAGTTTCACCACCTTTACTACAGAGCTCAAGAGTCACCTTTAATTGATGTGACAGAAGCACTTTTCCCACAATAGAACTAAAACAAATTTAAAAGAACAGGATTAAAATGCCTTTAAGTTGCTGACTATGTTGTATGCGTCTCCTCTTACACTATAATAATAATAATAATAATCCTTGCATTTGATATACCGCTTTTCACGTCGGGAGGACGTCCCAAAGCGCTTCTCAGAACACACTGTAAAGTGAATTGACTGTATATTTGTGGGCGAACGCGGCAGCCAATTGTGCACAGCAATGTCCCACAAACAGTCGTAGATTGAAAATGACCAATTTATTATTGTTTTTGGTTTTGGAGGGATTATTATTAGGCTCTGTGTGGAGTAAGGAAACTTGCCCAAGGTTTCGCCCTCTGCCTGGAATTGAACTCAGGTCTCTCACTTGCAAAGCGAGTGCTCTAACCACTGAGCTACAGGACTCCACTTTCTCTACCATTTATTTACTAATACCTCTAATGTCTATTGTAGCAGGGTCTTACAGTTGTAGGCTGTGAGCTCCCCCTCAGACAGTGCTGTAACCAGCTTCCGACGGAAGCCAACGGAACATGACTACAATGTAATCACTCTGCATGTGTAAATCTGAGCCCAGACTGGGCAGATCACACACACACACTGATCTACAACAACTTGCTTTTATATAGTACCCTTCACACTGGGTAGCGTCCCGGAGCGCTTAACAGTGGCGGAATCTGACCCTGAGCCAGGAGTAGAGGAAGGTGGGAGATGACCATAAACACGATCAAAAAGGAAGAGGCAGGATTTGAAAGTGGGGAGGGAGGGACAAGGTGGAGGGATTGAGGGAGAGATTTCCAGCTTCGGGGCGTAGTGACTGAAAGCACGGCCATCGATGGTAGAGTGGAGGGGAGGTGAAAGGCGCTCAATCTTCAGGGTTCTGTCCTTGAATGGTTCAGATCATACCTCTCACACGCCTTCACTTCATCTCCACAACAGGTTTCTCCTCTAGTCCCCGCATCATCTTGTGCGATGTTCCTTCGGGCTCTGTCCTTAGTCCTTTCCTCTTCAATATCTATATGCTCTCTATTGGTGACATCATCCACATGGGGTCAACTTCCACATGTATGCAGTTGACACCCAACGATACCTCTCTTCCTCCATCCTTGACTCCAGAACCACTGCTGTTTTGACAGAATGTCTGTCAGACATCAAGTCTTGGATGACAGCTAAATTTCTTCAGTTGACCGTCAACAAGACCGAGGCTCTCCTGATTGGCTCCCGTCAGTGCCTCCACACCTCAGGCGCTGACAGCATCACCATCCATGGTTGCACACTCCACCTTACTAAGCCAGTCCGGAATCTTGGCGTCTTCTTTGAGCCTCAACTGTCCTTTCTACCCCGCATCCATAACATGACCCGCTCTGCCTTCCCCCACCTCCGCAACATCGCCCGGCTCTGCCACTGTCTCACACCTCAGGCTGCCGAAACTCTCATACACGCATTCATAACATCCAAGCTTGACTATGCAAACTCCTTGCTTGTCAGTCTCCCCAGCTCCTTCCTCCATAGGTTGCAGATCAGCCAGAACTCTGCAGCCCGTGTCCTCTCCTGCACCCAGCTCCGTGACCCTATCAGCCCCATCCTCGCCCGACTCCACTGGCTTCCCATCACAGAGGATACAGTTCGAGATCCTAATCCTTCAAAAAGCCCTCCATGGCCTCGTTCTCTCCCTACCTCTGTGACCTCCTAACTCCCTACTATCCTGCTCACTCCCTCCGCTCGGGGGCTCCAGCCTGCTTTACGTTCCCCACCTTGCCTACCCCACCATTGGCGGGAGGGCCTTCTGCCTCCACCCTCTGGAACTCCATCCTGCAGTCCCTCCACCTCGCCCCCTTGTCTCCTTCAAGACCCATCTCAAGACCCTCCTCTTCGATCATGCTTTCAATCACCTTCCTTCCCCACGCCTGCCCTCCACCCTCCCCAATCCCAACCCGCAGCTCGTGTCCGAAACACTGACTGTCCAGCATCTTGGGAAGTCCTCCTAACATGAAAGGCGCTATACACATGTAATTTTGTTGTTGTGGTGGCAGGAGAAGAGGGTGGTAAGGAAGGCCTGGGGGCTGGTAGGCGACATGGGGTTGGGGGGGTGGGAGAAGGAGGAGGAGGCAGCCAGGCAGATGTTGTCGATTTGATGAGAAAAAAGTCCAGGACCTCTTTGCACTTGGCATCTGAGGTGAGGATCGGGATGTGGAGGAGGGAGTGGGTCACGCAGAAAAGGACTTTGGGGTTGTGTTTGGCCTCGAGGATGAGTTTAGAACAGAAAGCGGTTTTGGCGTGAGGGAGAGAGAGAGAGAGAGGTGGTTGGTGTGAAGTTGCTTGAGTCACAGTTGCCGGTGAACAGTGAGGCTGGTTTTGTGCCATCTGTGCTCGAGTGACCGGACTTGGGATTTGAAGGAGCGGAGGTGACTCTTGCACCAGGGGGAGAGGGTAGGCTTTGAGACGCACCTATGGTCTATGTGCTGCCTCTCATCACTGGCTCCTTTGTATTTTCTCAAAAAGAGAGCTGCAATGTTTTCATTCTTAACTTGTCACCGGTTTTAACTCAGAGCTTCAGAGCCTGTCAGTCCATCACGTCCCATCCCTGTCTATCTTGCCCACCCCTGTCTGCCCCACCCATCTGCTCTGACTCTGCCCATCACGTCTGCCCTGCTAAACCACTCAGACCCCATCCGCCTCATCTGACTTCCCCCCCACCGCCCCCACCCGGGACCTTGCTGCTGTCATCTCCTTGTCACAGTTCTTATTCTCCCTGGACAGCCCAGGTATAAGCCTCGTATCCCCAACGTGGATTTAGGAGAGAGACCAGCTTGCAGTTTGTACGATGGCTCCTCTCAAACTGCTGCTCTAGAGGCCTTGTTATGTAACGTGAGATGTTTCTCTATGCGAGAATACTGTCAAGCCTCCATGCCCTTCCCACAGCTTAAAAACTAATTGGTGACATTTGTGGATTCAGGAATCTTGCGGATGCTGGAGAATCAGAACCGTCACACTATTGTTTAAGAAGGGAGCGAGGGAAATCTCCAGCAGCTACAGTGTTTAACATCAGCCCCAGGAAACAGATTCCAATCCATTATCAGAGATAAAATCAGTGACTACTTGGTCATGAAGTGATGAGGCAGTCAGCATGCTCTGTGCTGACCGGTCTGAAATTTGTACTTTTTGTTTTATTCTCAAAATCTTTATTCAGTTTGTGGTTGACACACTGTGTGTCTGCGTGTGTGCTGTTCTCTGAGGTAATCACTAAAGTCCTAGCCGGGAGCAGTATTGCAAGTGATTCATATGGATTTTCCAAAGACATTTGTTAAACATCCACAGGAGATGATTGAAAATAATAAATAATAATTCTTGCATTTCATATAATCCTTGCATATCACATCTGCGAGACATCTCAAAGCGCTTCACAGAATATATTGTAAAGTGAATTGACTGTACATTTTATGGGCGAAACGTGGCAGCCAATTACACACAGTAGCGTCCCACAAACAGTCGTGGATTGAGTGACTAAATCACCATTTTTTTTGAGGGATTATTATCCTCAGAAAAGCGATCCACCAATTGACTAAAAACAGGGTTCCTACTCACTGCTAGGTAAACAGAGGCGTGTGGGAGGAAACTTGTCCAACGTTTCACCCTGCCCGGAATAGAACCCAGGTTTCTCGCTTGCGAGGCGAGAACTCTAACCACTGAGCTACAGGACTCCGCAATCATAGAATCATAGATTTCCACAAAGAAATCATAGAATATTACAGCACAGAAGGAGGGCATTCGGCCCATCGTGCCTGTGCTGGCTCTTTCGAAGAGCTACCCAATCAGCCTCACTCCCCCGCTCTTTCACCACATCAATGGTAGGTAATAAATACTCACCCAGGGCCTCCGCGGCACTTTGCCCCTCCAGTGGGCTGATCTCCTGCGAGGACACGGGCGAGTGCAGGGCGATGAACGCTGGCAGTCGCTGCTCTGTGCTGCTGGTGCCCAGCTCATTGGTGCTGGCAGAAGAGCCGGCTTCTATGCCCGAGGGCACTGCCTCGCCCTCCGCGAGTTCCCTGTCAAACAGTCAGAAGATTGGGCATGAGTCATGCAGCCCAGCAACCTGATCACAGAGGCCTCCCACACTGTTCACCACTGCTCACCACACTGCTCAATGATTGACATTGAGCACAGAGCAGAGCCTGGCTAGCGAAAGCTGACACTACACCACAATGGGGGAGCTGTTACCTACTGGCTATCAGAGTGGAGCAGGAAAGCCACTCAGACTGTGTGGAGCTGGGATATTACAACAAAAACAACAACTTGCATCTATACAGCGCCCTTCACATTTCGGAGCACTTAACAGTGCCAATGCTGAGCCAGAGGGAGGGGGAAGGTGACTGTAGGCCTTCTAGTGTGACCTGAAAATGGGGAGAGAAGGGGCAATGCGAAGGGACTGAGGGAGAGAGTTCCACAGCTTCAGGGCGTAGTGGCGGAAACATTGGTGGGGCGGAGGGTCCAAGGGGACAAGGAGGAGGCCGGAGCCAATCGAGCTAAGGCAGCAGGTAGTGATGAAGAGAGAGAGCAGGTTAGAGAGATAGGGGGATGCCAGGGGGTGAGGGGATTTAAATACAAGAGTGAGGATCTTGAAATCGATGCTCTGTGACAGGGAGCCAGTGGTCTTTGACAAGGACTGGGGTATTGGAGTTGCGGAGTTTAGTGCGGGTGAGAATGCAGGCAGTGGAGTTTTGAATTGGTTGAATTTTGTGAAGAGTGGAGCAGGGGACACCGGTGAGGAGGGTGTTACCTGTGGGTTTGGCCTGTAAGCCGGAGCTGGTTGGTACTGGCGCTGGTGCTCTCCCTCTCACTGTGTCTGTGCCGCCCGGCTGTGCGATGTCGGTGCTGGAGTTTACAAGTGGAGCCCTGAGCACAGCGGCCTGTCCTCGAGAACTCAGGGCACAGCAGTGTGTGCTTCTTCTTACACTGAGGGGCAAACAGACAAGTCAGACAGCAATACACACAGAAAGCAACTCACACATACGGCAACACACACACATGGCAACACACACAGAGCAACAACTGTGCACAAGTGTTTCAATTTATACAACTATAATTGTATTATTAGATAACAACTCATATATAACTGTGCATGACCATACCGACTCCAAGCCCCGAGCAAACAGTGTCCAGTGTGGCAAGCGGGTATTGAGCTGTCGCTGCGTGCGTCGCGTGCGCGTGTGTTTGGGGGGGTGGGGGGGTGCTGTGTGTTGTGTTTGTATGTGTGTGGGGGACTGTGTGTGTGTCTGTATGTGTGTGGGGGGCTGTGAGTGTGTGTGTAGGGGGGTGAATGTGTGTGTGGGGAGGGCTGTGTATGTATGGAGGCTGTGTGTGTGCGGGGAGGGCGAAAGGCTATGCGTGTGGGGGCTGTGTGTGTGGGGGGGTTTGTGTTTGTGTGTGTATATAAATAAATACGGGGGGTAAACTTTAAGCCTTCACAATACAACTGAACACTAATAACATCCAAACATTCAGAGCAACTCCGTCAAGAGTCAGAGCCAAACCAGAACCAATCAGTCTGACAGGCAGCTGCACCACAACAATCCATCACCGCACAGCAACTTCTTTGGAGGGGAGGCTGTTTTACTGGAGGCACAAATCCCCTCACTGCGCTCACAGGGTTAAACGTCCTTCCCTGTGGGTTGTTTGGTAGAATGAGAAAGGTGATGTCCCACGATGCTGGCAGATGAAGGAGAGAATCCCAGCTACTCCGGGTCCAGGAATCGCTCTCGTCAACGGCTTAAGCTGTCAGACTCTAGCCACTGCCTCACTCCACACCTCCCCCACGTACACTCAACTCCAGCACTCACTGTGGTAGGTGAAGTGCAGTCGAACCAAAATGTAATAAGCCTAGGATCCCATATGCTTTTTAACAGCTTTATTAAAAAGTCCTGCCACCTTCAAAGATTTGTGTGCGTGAGCCCTCAGGTCTCTCTGTTCCTGCACCTCCTTTAAAATTGAATAATTTAACTTATATTGCCTCTCCTCAATTCACCTCCAAAAATGCATCACTTCACACTTCTCTGCATTAAATTCCATCTGCCATGTGTATGTCCATTTCACCAGCCTGTCTATGTCCTCATGCCGTCTGCTACTATCTTCCTCACAGTTTTGTGTCATTTGCAATCTTTGCAATTTTGCTCTCTAGTCAAGCTCAGGCCTGACAGATGGCTGGCAGATGCCATCCTTTCATTCAGACATTAACGTGAGGTCCACTTCAGCCTGTGGTCAGGTTGGCACCGAGGGCAGTCACTCCTGGGTGCGATTGGAAAAGAGAAGGGAGTTCCTCTCTCTCTCCCCCGCTGTACCAGCTGACAATCGCCCACATCAGATTCCTACTCACTTCACAGCTGTTCGTGAGAAATTGCTGTGTAAAAAAAATAACAGCCAGGTTTGCCAGCAATAACATTCACCACCACCTGACAGCGATTCTGTCAGACTTGGAGACATTTGAAGTGATAAAGTCCTTCCTTTCACAGTGTGTGAGTGCTGGTGCATGGGGGAACTCTGAATTCGGAGCTTTCAGAGCTGTTCTTCGTTATATCAGCAGAAGATTACACAAGAACCAAAGGGAGTTTATCCAGTCTCCTCCCAGACATCAAGTCCTGGATGAAAGACAGCAGATAGAAAGAGGCTTGAGCCCGGCTGGAGTGGGAGACGTCAATCCAGCTAAGCTCAGTGCTTGACACAGGAGTTTAGTCTGCACAGAGCTACTAGATTGTTGGTAATGCATGTACAAATCTGGAAACATAACAGAGCCCTTAAAGAATGTATTACCATCCCAAACATTTAGTGGCTTCAAAAGAGGAATGTCACAGCACAGTCCAGCACCAGGTTAGATATTCTGCGGCTCATATCAAATTTCTCCCAGATCACTTCAACCCATAAAAAGTGATGGACACCTTCAGTAACTATAAATCTTTAGAGCAGTTGGATAGCCAGGGTTAAGCTTTAACATATCCACAGCACAGAACCAATTGCCAGTTACATTTCAAGTTAAAGGAAAATCATTCTGTGCTTCCATGCTTTGGGCATTGATAAAACACTGACTATTTATAGTGGCTCAGTGAAGGTTAGAGAGCAGACATTTCCACTCTTAAACAACCAAACTGCAACATGGAGAGAGGACCATATGTCAACAGCCAACATTGCCAGGCAATCTCACAGCCAGGCAATCCCACAGCCAGACATTCCCACAGCCAGACATCCTCCCGACATGAAAGGCGCTGTACCAAATGCAAGGATTATTATAACTCAGCTGCCAATCTAAGATGACACTCCAGTGCAGGGCTGGGGGGAGCAATGCCCTGCTTTGTCAGAGATGCTGCCCTTTGGCTCCAGCGCTTTGGGACATCCTCCCGACGTGAAAGGTACTGATATAAATGTGATTTTGTTGCTGTTAGTTGTTGTTGTTGAAAGTGTAAGGGGGCTGATAAGCAGGTCACAGCTTCAGGGCTGGGAAGACAATTTCAGGAAATGTTTCTTTACATCGAGGCTAATTAGCTGGTACAGCGTTAGCAGGAAACAGAGTTGAAGTCATTGAGGAAACAGCTGGCTGCTGCAATGGGAAACGAGCAGGACTGGGATTCTGCAAAGGGAAGGTCAACAGGCTGAACGGCCTTCTTCATCCGAATGCTGCTCCCGATTGCCACCCTTACAGTCAAGGCAGGGAAGAATAAACAGTTGCAGAAAGCGGGGTCTTCTGCCCTGTGGCACTGCGAGGTATCATAATAATACTAACCTTTGCATGTAATACATGTAATACAGTACCTTTCACACGGGGAGGGCAGCACAAAGCGCTTCATAGGATTTACTATAGTGACTGTTATGTAGGCGAATGCGGCAGACTATTTGCGCACAGCGAAGTCGTACAAAGAGCGACAAATTGAACGATCAATTTTATTTTGGGGATTGTTGGCCAGGCTACCGGGAGAGTGAAATTCCCTTCTCCTCCAATAGTGCCGCGGGATCTTTAATGTCCACCTGAACAGGCACAGACCCTGGTGGGGGTGGGGTCACTCCCCTGGGGTGATGAGGGAGGGGGGCTACGAGTTGCCTGGGATCAGCAGCCTCGGCCTCACTGACCTCAGTCTCATTCCAATACGGTTAACCCAATGCGGCACTCTGTGTTCGAGGAAGGCATGTCCACCCGCAGCACTTATTCTGTGTGTATTTGTAACCTGTTGTGCCCCCCGGGGCTGTGTGTTTCTTTTCCTCTTGTTTTTCTGTGTGACGGTGCAAATGGCAGATCAGCACTTGGACATGTACAGCTCAAGGGGTGGCAGTGTGGCAGAGCTGCAGATAATGGCTTATACCCAGAGGACCACCGTGACACACAAGTGTCCGCTTCCAACTCGAGAGCAACTCGAGTGCACTGAGTGCCCACAGGCAGCATCTGCAGTGAAGCGCTGAAGAGAAAGGTAACTGGTAGCCAGACATGTGGCTTAGAGGGCAGAGGCCTGGAGACTGGGTGGAGTGGCTGATGTCAGCAGTCGGACAGACTCCTGAATGGTGCTTTTTATTTGTGGAAGTGGTCAGCCGGGTGTCTGTCACATGCGGAAACTCATCACCATGCTTAAGAGTATCCAAACCCAAGCTGAGATTTCCGTGCATCCCACCTACACATGGAAATTACAGAGAGAGATTGCTGGAATGGAATGCGCACTCTCTCCCTGGAGAGACACATCCTGTTTACCTAATTCCAAAAAGTGTTAGGCGCAGGTTGGCAAGAGCCAAGGCTTGGGGACCCCAAAAGCATAGCTTGCCATTGATAGTGCTGTCTGGCAAGCTTTCCCGCTGCTTGTCCAGCTAGGACCACCCTACACGTTAGGGCTTTGGCTTGCAGGGTTAACAGGAGCTGAGTGGGATGACTCCCTGCTCCCGTTGACTGGTCTGCCCTTCCAGGTCCTGCTGATGAGCCAGGACTTGTGCTGTTATCAGCAATGCCCTGGAATACTGTGGACCCGCCTGGCTCAGGAATCGGACTAGAGACCGTCACAGAGGGCCGGCTCGATTCCGATATTGCCAGGCATCTTTGAACTTTGAGCCAGTTCAGCTGCAAGGAGACCCCAGTGTAACAATAGTCAAACAAACCAGAGGTGCACTACCCCCCAAGTCACTCAGGTCACATTACCCCCTCCCCCACACACCGGGGCAGAGGGTATACTCGCAACATTGGAATCATGGAACAAGAAGAGGCCATTCAGCCAATCAAGCCTGTTCCACAAGTTTATCAGATCTGGTCACATATTTTAATCCCAATGCCCTGCTCTTCCTCCATATCTTCGCCTTAATTCCTCCACTACCCAACCACGTGTCTCTCTCTCTCTTACACCCTATTGATTCCTGGGACCTCTGGAGAGTTGCGCATCTTCATGACCCTCAACATGAAGAAATGCTTCCTGACCTCAGCTCTCACCTGAGTCTGAGTTTAGGGTTCTCCCCACATGTATTGCACCTATTTACCAGAGAAGAGTCATCTATTTTCTAACCTGTTGATTCTTTTCATTACAGTATTTTAATACCTCAGTTGAATCATCACTTAATCTCCTTTATTCTAAGTAATATAACCCCAGTCTATACTGATTCTCATCACAGGTAAACCTATTCAACCAGGTACTTATCTAGGCAGCCACATGAATACATAGCTGCTACCTGAGCTAGTGTCAGCCTGACTCAGTAGGTGTCCCTCTCGCCTCTTGAGTCACAAGATGGCGCGTTCAAGTCACACGTCAGGAACTGGAACTGACAGTCCAGGCTGCAACTCCAATACAGTGCTGGTTTGTGGGGGAGAAGAGAGTAGGGGGGTGCACTGTTGAAGGTGCCGTCATTTGGATGAGATGTTTAAATGAAGGCTCTGTCTGTTCCTGTTCAAGATGACATTAAAGATCCTGTGGCACTACTAAAATAGACAAGGGAGTTACTCTCTCCTGATGTCCTGGCCAAAAATCCAGCAGATAAAATTGATCATGTACTTCATGCTGTTTATGGGACGCTGCTTTACACGAGCTGGCTGCTGAATTCGCCTACAAAATACAGTCAACACACATCACAGTATCATCTTGTGAAGTACTTTGAGACAACCTGTTAAGTCGCTTATCAAATGCAAGGATTAATAATAATAATCCTTGCATTGGATATAGCGCTTTTGATGTCTTCTAGAATCTTAAAGCGCTTCACAGAATATGCTGTAAAGTGAATTGACTGTATATTTGTGTGCGAAACGCGGCAGCCAATTGCACGCAGGAGAGTCCCACAAACAGTCGTGGATTGAAAATGACCAATTTATTATTGTTTTGTTTTGGAGGGATTATTATTAGGTGTGTGGAATAAGGAAACTTGCCCACCGTTTCGCCCTGCCTAGAATTGAACCCAGGTGCCTCGCTTGCAAGGCGAGTGCTCTAACCACTGAGCTACAGGATTATTATAGCCCAGTTATTAGTCTGGTGAACCATGACTGTATATCCTTCCTAAGAATGAGTGTCTAAACCTGAACCACAGCGAAGTGCGAGAAGACCGTGTCTAACCGCAGAAGGAGCTTGTACTTTAGATTCCTTGTGATGAAGGCCAACAACCCATTAGCCCATTTGACTCCGTTCTTCACCTGAGAAGATTTTAATGATCGATGGATGTGAATACCTAGATCTCTCATCTCCCCTCCTCATGTTTCCCAATCCACAACCATAGCCAATCTCTCCTTAACTATAGCCACAGCCAATCCCGCCATAATCCAGGAAGATTGTTTCTCATCTTTGTTTTTTAAAAAAAATTAAAAAGGAGGGAAATTGAGTTTAGGATTGGTCTGGTTTTGGTGGGCATTTAACTGTGGAGACAGATTTTACACAGATGCGACATTGACAATGACACTGAGAGATGACCCAGTTGACAGTGTGGTCGCGGCAGCATGACACTCCTTCCTCGGTCTACGTTTCTGTTCCTCCTCAGCAATCCTAGCTGGGTCACAATGGTTATAGTTGCTGTTTTGGGAGTCTGGAGTCATCTGTTCGGCACAATGATCAGTCCAGCCAACCGGTTAATAACCAGAGCTTTAGTACTTCTGCACCCCGATTGTGAGAGAACAAATGCATTGGTTTTACCATCATCCCAGTGAATCTGATGGATTTTGCATAAGGAACATTGATAGAAATGCTCAAGAGACTCAAGACGCCTTCTGTAAGGAACCTAGAGCCATAGAGCAATGAACTAGACTTGTAAACCACGATCTTCATCGACGCATCCAGTCCTTTTTCATTGAAGACACGGCTCTCAAGACAGCCAAAAGATCCTATTAATGTGACGATGAATCTCCACATGGCTGTTCCTATTCTTTGATAGACAACTACCAAGGTTTACGAAGTGGACGATATTCACCACTGATGGAGAAGCTGCAGTGCCAGGTGCATGTTGGTAAAGGCTTTAGTTTTGGAAACATTAATAGAGTCCGTAAGGACTGCTTACTGGAGATCGATCATGATGAGGAATTTGGTCTTTGCCTGTACGTGCCTTAGGTTGAGAAGTTTTCCATTTAGTCAGTACTTGATTTCCACGCCACCGGAGATTGGATAGTAGCTCGGAATAGAAAAACTGCAAGGAAAATAGCAAAAAGGCTCGTTGTAATGAGCCATTCTTGTTTTACTTCAGTTTCAGTAGGGAAGGGTTCAGACTGAGACTCACTGTACATTAACCTTCCTTTCATGCTGTCGTGAAAGCGCTGAGAGGGGCTCTGAGAGGGGCTCTGAGAGGGGAGCTATCTAAATACATGTTGTTGTGAAGTTGTCTGACAACTGAGGTAAATTTTGGGGGGCAATCAAACTGGCAGAGAGTTTTCCGCAGAGCCTTCTGTTCACTGAATCATTTGTCTCCCTCCGTAAAGTGGCTAAACGCCATAGATAGATCATGGTGCTGCTCATGACATTTTCCTGTTGCTGGCGTGCTGCAAATATCAGGTCACTGGTCTGCACCCAGTCTGGGCTCTGGGATTCCTAATCTAGAACACATTCCCAACCACTATTCTTCCAGGCCAGGCACTATGTCACAGTTTGCAATGTTAAACTTCATCTGTAAAACTCCACCTTAAACAAAAGGCAAAATACTGCAGATGCTGGAAATCTGAAATAAAAACAGAAGTGGCTGGGAACACTCCAGCCGGGACTTTAACGGTCTACCCATCTGCACACTGACGTTACCTGGTATCACTGTGGTAATAAAACGACGGATTATTGAAACGCACCTTTTCTCCTAATGGGCAGTAGCCCTTGAGGAAGTCGGGACAGACCGCAGCTTTCCTGGACACGTACACGTGACTGTAGGGGCAGTTACTGTTGCTGCAGATCCCTCGCAGGAAGTAGGAACAGACCGGCATCTGCAGAGATCAGTGGGAACAAAGGAACTTTCAGCTAATTCCACGCAGAACAACAAATTACATTTCTATAGTGCATTTCATGACAGGAAGACATCCCAAGGATGAGCAGTCATGGATTTGGATCCATTGAGGTAGAGGGCAGGGACGGTGGGGATAGGAGAGTGACCGTAGCGCAGTCGAAGAGGTTCTCAATACGTGTCTTGAAGGAGGCAAGGGAAGGAGAGCAAGGCGAAGGGATTGTGTGATGGAGTTCCAAAGAGTGGGGTCAGAGAGGCTGAAGCTGCAACCACCGATGGTGGGGTGGATAGGCTGGGCGACATGGAGCAGGTCAGAGCCTTCTGAGCAGAGAGGTTGATATGGGGTCAACGGGTCACAGAGGTAGGAAGGAGCAAGGACGTGGAGGGCTTTGAAGGCTTTGAAGCAGCCCACACTCGCCCCACTGACCATTATTTATGTGGGAACCTTTCACAGCAAGAACCCATGAGAGGGGATCAGTGTGGGTCTGAGCCTGTCTGCACCCGATGCCCAGCAGCAATGTGATTCCCCTCTCGAGCTGCTGCCCCTGGCTTAGTACACAGAGGTTCACCATTAACTTTGTGCCACCGATGATTTTAATGCAACTTCATATCCGCTCATCCTACTGAACGCATTATCAGGTGCCAATGCCTGAGAGTACCCTGAAAGCCATTGCCGGCATCTCAATCACACAGACTCCCTCCCAAATACAATGAAAGGTTATATTAAAAAGAAACAGTGCTGCTTTCACAGCCTTTTTATATTAAAAATAAATGAAGATTCAAAGCACATCAGAGGCAGAATGGGTGACCTGCATTCAGTTATTCGCTTAATTTTCTATTCCTGTTTCACAACAGCTTTCACTGTAGAAGATAGAAAAGGAAAGAAGGGGGAAAGGAGTGACTTGTAGTTATTTCCAACAGGATCCCTTAATAAGCTGCCCAAACAGGGACTCCTATCAGGAACCAGAAATCTGTCATAGCAACTCCACCAACTCACAGCAACTCCACTCTGACACCCAGAGCAATGTGCCAGGGCAGGCATTCACTCCCGGATCACAGCCTGACTACTGGTTGGTGATCACACACAGCCTGACGCCTTTTTGTGAAACAAACAACCCAGAGTGACGGAACAATCCCGCTAGCTGACGTCTAAATCGGGTTTTAATAAATAATAATGGTAATTGCATATGATATAGAGCTTATGACCTTGTTGAGGTGTCTCAAAGCACTTCACAGAATATATTGTAAAATGGAGTGACTGTGTATTTCTTGGGCAAAACGCGGTAGCCAACTGTGCACAGCAGTGTCCCACAAACAGTCGTGGATTGAGTGAACAATTTTTTTGAGGGATTATTACCCCCGGAACGCAACCCACCAATCGACTACTTACTGCGAGGTAAACATAGTAGTGTGTGTGTGGAGTAAGGAAACTTGCCTAAGGTTTCACCCCATCCGGGAATCAAACCGGGCCCTCTCACTTGTGAGGCGAGCGCGCTAACCACTACACTACAGAACTCCATCGGTCTTAGATCCTGAGATTTCTGAGCTGGTTCCTTGGGGGTGGTTGTGGAGTAAATGGCCAATAAGTAACAGGAGAATTTAAAGGTGTGCAAGGAGCCTGATCACAGTAAAGCAATGACTGGGGAATGCAGTGGCAGGTGCTTTGTGGCACCAGAGGACTGAATGTTAGTAAATGGGATTCCAATCTCAAAGGTTGATCAGAGAATGAGCTTGGCAATTACAGGCCGTTTCCCCTGATATTTGTAATGGAAAAATAGCCGAGTCTATTATAAAGGAAGAACTCTAGACCATTCAGTGAGGAAAGGCAATAAATCCAAGCTAGTCGACATCTGAGAAAGACAGGTCGTGTCCAACTAACTGAGTGCAATTCTTTGGGGATATAATGAAGTCGGTGAAGGAGGGCAGGTCGGTGGATATTGCACTTGACCTTCAGAAAGCAGCTGGTGAGGACCCTGCTTGGAGACTCGCTGACATTGTGTAACACTCTCTCCTCTGTGTCACAGGCTGTGGCTTCAAGTCTCACCTCAGAACCTGAGCTCCCAAGCTGGGCTGACACAACAACGCAGCGCTGTCTCAAGCCCTCCATGGCCTTGCTCCTTTCTACCTCTGTGACCTACTAACCCTATATCAATCTGTCCGCTTCTCCGCTCAGTGGGCTCTGGCCTGCACCACGTCCCGTAGTTGAGGGGGGGTTAGTTGAAGGGGGGTTTGTATAGCGCCTTTCATGGGTTAGTCCCTCGTCCCCTCCGCTGCACCATTGGCAACCGTGCTTCCAGCCACTACGCCCCAAAACTCTGGAACTCTCTCCCTCAATCCTGCCTAAAGACCTTCCTATTTGATCGTGCTTACGGTCACATTCCCCCCTCCCTCTGCCCCGGCTCAATGTCAGACTCTGTTACTGTCAAGCGCTCCAAGACGCTACCCCGTGTGAAGGGCGCTATATAAACGCAAGTTGTTGTTGTTGATTGCAGGTTCTGGCATGGCTCAGTTGGCAGCACTCTGAGGCAGGAGGTTATGGGTTCAGGCCCCATGTGAGAAATTTTGATCTCTTGAGAGGCTGATACTCCAGTGCAATGCTGGGGGAGTGCTGGAGGTGCTGCCCTTTCGATGACATGTTAAACTGTTCAAGTGGACATTACAACTTGTTGCTCACTACCTTTTTCCCCCGACCATCGGTGCCCCCAGCTCTATGGCATTCTTCCTCAAAATCTCTTTGTTTTCTCTCCTCTATCAAATACTGGTACAAACTGTTGTCTTTTGACTGTTCATTTGATCGACACCCTTTAAATTCTCCTTTCTCTCCTCCCTGCTAGCTACCCCCATCAGCTCTGTGAAGTGCTCGGAGACATACATCCTATGTGAAAGGTGCTAAATAAATGCATCTTTTTGATTAGCAAAAGTAGACAAGAAAGCACCTCCTCTTATAGATAACAGCTTGAAGCCTGTACGGAATTTCCTAGAATTAAGATGCAACCTAACTGTTATTTCAATTAACCTGCGTTACACCCCAGTGCACCTCCATACCAAATGTGAGGAAACTGCCTGCACGTACAATGAGCACTGAGGCATCCCTCCCCATTATATAGCGTTTATACAAGGGAATCCGATGTGAAGACTAATGAAGCTGAACACAACACAAGGTCCTAAACTGCACACAACTGAATTTTCAAGCTCTATTACAGGGGAAAGTGCTGATTCTTCACAACCAAGGATACACAGCGTAGCAGCGGTGGACCATGGCTCTGCCTGCATTAACCTGCAAAGCAAGCACACCCAGCCACATTTGCAGCTCCTCAACTCACTGTCTGAATCTCTGAATTCTGTACACAGCTGGAGACTAGGCTTGTCTATGTACCTAGCTGCCATTTAGAATTATCAGTCTTTACACGGATCATTGAACGATCATCGCAAAAGGAATTAAAAGGGAGGTTTCCCCCACAAAATACACAGTCAATTCACTTTATGGTACTGTGTATTCTGTGAAGCGCTTTGGAACATCTCAAAGAAGTGATACGGTACTATGTAATAATAATAATCCTTGCATTTGATATATATATACTGCGAGGTAAACAGAGGTGTGTGAAGTAAGGAAACTTGCGTAACGCTTCTTCCTGCCTGGAAATCGAACCCATGTCCTCTCGCTTGAGAGGCGAGTGCTCTAACTACTGAGCTACAGGACACCCCAACTCATTCCGGGGCATGTGGAGTAACTGTCTTTTTGGAGGCAAATGCAGCAGTCACTTTATACACAAGCTGCACATACAGCGGTGAGGTAAATGCCCCGTGGATCGGGATTGTCGCTGACCAGGATTCTAGGTGTTATATGGTTACATGATCTTGTTAACACGTGGCCACAACCTGAGCCCAAAGCTCCTCATGTCCTTTGAAGCAGTTCATTGGCCACAATTCTGTCTCCTGGTAAATGAGTTAAAAGTCAAGTGAGAAACAAGATCCTCATGGAATCTTCACTCCAGGGGTTCGAGTACAATCTGTCTATTCCCTTACTACCCCCGTTACACTCTGTCCCTCCCTCCCTCTCCTTCCTGTTAGAGATCCGCCAATCAACTAACAACCGTGTTCCTACTTACTGCTAGATAAACAGAGGCGTGTGGAGTAAGGAAACTTGCCTAACATTTCGCCTTGCCGGGAATCAAACCCGGGTCCTCTTGCTTGCGAGTGCTCTAACCACTAAACCACAGGACTCCACGTGAGACAGTGAGACTGAAGAAATCACAAAAGCAAAGCATCACCATTCTATCCTGTTAGGTCAATAGGGGACAGTGATAGAGCTAAATCACACACTATAGGAACGGTGATAGAGGATCACTACAGGAGAGAACATCATTTAAAAAAATAAAATAATGCAGCATGGTCTATAATAATAATAATTCTTGCATTTGATATCCTCGTGGATTGGTTGACCAAATTATTTTTACGGGAGGTGGGGGAGCCCAATCTCAGCAAAGTAAGGATTCAGCCCCGTCGAAAGGAACATCCTCTCACAAAGAGAAACAGCTCACCTTGTCTTTCGAGACTTTGTGGGAGAAGGGGCAGGTTCCGTCTGTCTGCTTACACGTGCCCCGCAGGAACCTGGCGGAGAGAAGCCAAAGTGTTAGTCATGGGCTGCGTGAGGAGGAGACACTGAGACACTGTTATATAATAATACATACATTTGAAATCAGGCCTGATCACATCTTCAAAGCATCTCAAAGAACTTCACAAGATCTCAAGTCCCTTTACAGGAAGCTTTATTGGCTCTTAAAAAGGAACGTGCATTTTTATTTTTATAGCTGCTTATGTCAAATATCTCAAAGCACTTTATCATGTGTGTAGTGATAGTGTACTCTAGACAAACACAGGAGCTATTTTGACACAGTAACGTCCCAGAAACAGCTTTAAATTCAGGGTCCTGATTCTAGAAGATTGCTGGCCAGAACACCAGGAGAAACTCGAGTGCTGTGGAATGGAGTTCCAAAGGGTGGGGGCAAAGAGGCTGAAGGCCCGACCGCTTTTTCATTTTTCAGTTTTAAAACTATTTTGTGGCCACCATCTGGTGAAGAAGCATGACATGCGCCATTCGGAAGTTTGCCTAATTGACAGTAACGTTCCGTCCCAACAACAAACAGGTCACACTGAGCAGTGGGCTCGACCGTACCTTGTGCACACAGCTACCTTCTCAGGGTCGTGGATGTAGGGACACTTCTCTCCGCGATTACATTTCCCAAAGCGGTTGTAGTACATACAGTACTCCTTCTTTTTGGATCTCCTCTGCTTGGCCTGTCGGATTATGGCCAGGCTGCGCTGGACGGCACGGCTGTGGGTACATATTGTAAAATTAAAATGAACATTTAACCTACTCTCTTTTGACAGCACTTTCGCTCAGCTTTCCCCTGCTCGGGCCAGCATTGTTAGCACTTCAGGACATCATCCTGACATGAGAGGCCTGTATACATTTAATTGTATTGTACTATATTCCTTTAGAGACTCCAGAGTATGAGATCCAGAACTACATGCAAGAAAATCACTAACTCCTCCCTCCCCAGTGAGCTCCTGACCTCAATCATAAAATATCATACAGGTGAGAGGTGAGGGTCAGTGAGCACCTCTGGGGTGCTGGACTGCGCACCTCTTCATCACGGGGTTAGAGGCAGAAGCCTGGCTGGAGATGTTTGTGAAAGATCTGCAGCGCACAGGGCCACTTTGAGTGGACAGTTCCTCAGCTCCCAGTCTTGTGCCAAACTCTGCCCTCCTGTAGGACATAAGCTGGTAAAGGCACGTCCCAGCGCAGCCCCGATCAGGTCACGCACCCAGACTCTGCTCTGTGGTGAGTGCTCGATGGCCAGCCAGTGGTTTGGGCTACAATTGGCCACTGAGTTGGGGAAAGGGGAAAATAAACAGTAAGGGTTTCCACACCGGACTGCTATCCACAGAGTAGCATGGCGACAGGTGGGCTGGCGGGAAAGGTTCAGAGCTTGGGTGTGACCAGGTCCCATGGCTCACACATGGGGAAAGGTATCTGGTCACTCAGGCCATGAGGACATGCGGTCAAACTGCTTTCAGGAGGGGAGGCATTGTGGGAAAAGGCACACTTTCAGAACATTCCTGAACCGAAGGCCGAGGGAGGAGCGTTACTGACCTGGCGATGTAGCGAGGTGTCAGCGGCCTGGCCAGGCTGCTGGGGAAGTAACAGTCAGCACCATCAGGATCAGCCTGGGAGCTACCTGTCAGGAGAAACACACACACACGCACACAGAGTCAGCCTGCATACTCACTGCCAGGAGAAACACACACAGATGCACACACACGCACTCAGAATCAGCCTGGGACTTCAACAACAACATGCACTTATATAGCACCCTTCACCCAGGATGGCATTTCGGAGTGCCTAAACCACTGCCAGGAGACGTATACACAAACAGAGAGAATCAGCCTGGAACCTCACTGCCAGGATACCCACACACACGGGAATCAGCCTCACTGCCAGAAGACATCGTCACACATAAACGGCCTGGGAGCTCATTGCCAGGAGACACACACACACACACACACACAGCCTGGGTCCTCACTGTTAGGAGACACACACAAACAAAACGTCAGTGGGGGGGGTGAAGTGTGTTTCTGGCTTCAACTGCTCAGCGACTAGTGATCGCAGTTTAGTGCAACATCAGGCTCGAGCAGCTCATGAACTTTATGAGCTCATAAACTGGGCTTGTTCACACTGAAGAAGAGAAGGTTGAGGGGCATATGATTATGGTCTTGATATAGCGCCTCATCACGTCTCAAAGAGCTTCACCAAATATATTATAAAGTGGATTGACTGTGTATTTTGCGGGCAAAACAACCTTCTGATACGGAATCGAGTGCGACCAAGCGAGCCAAGTTGCCACACTATTCTAATTCCCTTTTATAATAATTTATCGACTTTTCTATGGTTTGTGACATAGAATTCAACATTATATCACCTTATGGGAAGATATTCTTTACCTCCTCTTCTTTCATATAAAAACTATATTGCAGCGATTGAGAGGATACAGAGGAGAGCAACCAAAATGATTGAGGGGATGGAGGGACTGGATTATGAGCAGTGATTAGATAAACTGGGCATATTCACTCTGGAGAGGAGAAGGTTGAGGGGCGATATGATTACAGTCTTTAAGATTCTGAAGGGAATAGATAATGTAGACCATGATAAGCTGTTTTATCTTGTACTGAACAGTAGAACCAGAGGACATGGCCTGCGATTGAGGGGCAAGTAAATTCAGAACAAATCTGCGAAAACACTACTTCAGTGAGAATGTAATAAACATATGAAACAGGCTCCCTAGGGAGACAGTGGAAGCAGAAAATGTTGTTTGTTTCAAGACCAAGTTAGATAGATTTCTGCTAGAAAATAATATCTGGCTAACTGGTATATAGTTTGGAACACGACAGTCAAGCGACTGCCAGGATGATGGAAAGTGAACTAGATGAACCTTGGTCTTCTTTCGCCTAGCAAATTCTTATGTTCTTATCTCATGAGCTGAGAACGTGGATCTTAAGTGTAATCTGGACTCAGTTGTAGCACTCTGCCCGCTAAATCAGAATACTGTGAGTTCAAGCTCTTTGTTGGGACTTGAGTCACAGTCCAGGCTGACGCCAGCACAGTTATCAGGGTAGAAATGCATTGTTGGAGGTGGCATCGTTTGAGTGAGACGTTAAATTGAGGCCCGGCTGCCTGATTCACAGTGGATGTTAAAGATGCCATGGCAGTAATTGAAAAGAAAAGGCAGGAGTTCCCCACAGTGCTTTCTGTCTTGTTGTTAGCAAAATGGCCACTTATTTGCCTACAAAAAAGTCATTCCATCACAACAATTACTAGGAAGCATTTTAAGACGTTGCAATTTTTCAAGTGCTATAAAAACGTATGAAACGCCTGTTTATCTAACAGTAAGTAGGAACCTGCTTGTTAATGGATTGGCGGATCGCTTTCTGGGGTAATAATCCTGACAAAAAAAATAAGAATAATTTGGTCACTCAATCCATGACTGTTTGTGGGACACTACTGTACGCAATTGACTGCCACGTTTTGCCCACGTATAGTCGCAATTACAGTATGTACTGTGAAGTACTTTGAGATGTCTTGAAGACATGATAAGGCGCTATATCAAATGCAAGGATTATTATTATTATAATAGTTTCAATCATTGAAATACAGGAAGCGAAGAGAGCAACAAGCGACTGAGAGCTGCGGTAAGAGGACAAACACGCAGCCGTTTGCACATGGCTGAAACCCCAGGCATTCAGTGCACGCGAGTGAGAGGGACAGGTATTAGCACTAAAGCTCACTTGTCCTGACACGCTCCTCCCACCCACTCAGCTCAGCGATTGCAATCCCACTGTTGAGAGAGATTTTACACAGCCCACAGAGCAGAGACTGGAACAGACAAACAAAGGGGAGGAAGCCATCACAGAAACTGACAGTGGATTCCGGCTGCAGATTGAAGGAGGAGGATTTGATTGCTGAGGAACACCCGCTTGGTTGACTGGAGGCATCACTGATTCTGTCGTTGTCAACCTGGCTGCCATCTGTCCAAACCTGTCATTACTGGCAGAGGTGGACCAACTGCAACGTGTTACACACACACATACACATACACACACACACACACACACAGGCAGGACATAGCGCAGGCTGAGAGCTGAGCAGGCTCAACGAGTGGAGAGGCTGGACCTATGTCCAGTTCATGAGTGGTGTGTCACAGGACCATAACACAGAAGTCTGCAGTGCAGAAGGAGCCATTCGACGCATCAAGCCTGCACCGCTCACACAGCAAACAGTACAGACAGATTAATGGAGTCAACAAAGACAACAGGCCATTTGACCAGTCAAGCCAACGCTCTGAGTCATCCAATACAGAGGAACAATGATTTAGGGGAAAAGAATGCCTTGGCAAGTAAGGCAAAGACAAGAGATGGTAAGGGAAGGGGGAAAGATGATCGAAGGTGCGATGATGTGGTCAAAGGGTCAGTAGCTGGAATTCATGCGCTGCACTGCTTGAGAGTCAGAACAGACACTATGGACTCACAGTCAGAATGTGTGGTTTGCACCCACAATAATAATCCTTGCATTATCACGTCTCAAATAGCTTCACCGAATATATTATAAAGTGGATTGACTGTGTATTTTGCGGGCAAAACAACCTTCTGATACGGAGTCGAGTGCGACCAAGCGAGCCAAGTTGCCACACTATTCTAATTCCCTTTTATATTAATTTATCAACTTTTCTATGGTTTGTGACCTAGAATTCCACATCATACCATCTCATGGGAAGATATTCTTTAACCTACTCTTCTTTCATATAAGAACTATATTGCAGCGATTGAGAGGATACAGAGGAGAGCAACCAAAATGATTGAGGGGATGGAAGGACTGGATTATGAGGAGCAATTAGATAAACTGGGCATATTCACTCTGGAGAAGAGAAGGTTGAGGGGCGATATGATTACAGTCTTTAAGATTCTGAAGGGAATAGATAATGTAGACCATGATAAGCTGTTTTATCTTGTACTGAAACAGTAGAACCAGAGGACACGGCCTGCGATTGAAGGCGGGTAAATTCAGAACAAATCTGAGGAAACACTACTTCAGTGAGCGAATGTAAATGTATGGAACAGGCTCCCTAGGGAGACAGTGGAACCAGAAAATATTGTTTGTTTCAAGAACAAATTAGATAGATTTCGGCGAGAAAATAATAACTTGGATACATTATATAGTTTGGGACACGACATGTCAAGCAATGCCAGGATGGTGAACTAGATGGTCTTCTTTCACCTAGCAAACTCTTATGTTCTTCTTAATGTTTGTGATTCTCAAATTGTGTGTTGAGGGACAGAGGAAGGTGCTTGTGAGGTTGCAGTAGGCGCAGAGGTAAAGTTTGGGCTGATATGTTAACACTGCTCATCTTCCCAGGCTTCACCTGAGTATTGCAGCTGCCGGCCTTATGAGCAATAGAAAGACTTACGTCTACCTTTAGCACAATTCAAAAGTGAGAGAACCTTTTGAAGAAGTGATAGTAATGGGTGAACAGATTCCTAGCTCTCAGAGCTCCAGAACTCTCTCCTTTATTCTTGTATTTCCACAACTTACTTCAGCACAATCATTTCATTTAAAAATACTACTGACGTCACTCTTAGACTATCACAGTGAGCTAGCTCCCTGAGCTCTGCAGTGTTTAACTCTCTCTCCGCACATCCCTGAGCTGCACCGTGTTTAACTCTCTCTCTCTCTTCACACATCCCTCAGCTCCTCAATGTTTAATTCTCTCTCTCTGTCTCCACACATCCCTGAGCACTGCAGTGTTTAACTTTCTCTCTCTGTCTCCACATCCCTGAGCACCGCAGTGTTTAACTCTCTCACTCTCTCCGCACATCCCTCAGCTCCTCAATGTTTAACTACATCCCTGAGCTGTGCAATGCTTAATGCCCCCTTTTTCTCTCTCTCTCACTTTCTCTCCAGACACACATCCCTGAGCTCCGCAGTGATCATCGTGTTACATGGGCTCACAATGCCTAGCAGCTCAGACCCATTTACAAAATGAACAGTTGCACTAGTTAGAAAGTGACTCAGTACATATCATATAATTACACCTGGCATATCATTTCAAAGCACTGGGGGAATGATAAAAATGGCACAAAGGTATTTAGGGAACAAATATATAAATTGTTAAATGCTAGCTTGTGGATCCAGAAGGCAATCAAAATATCTAATGGGCTGCTACTCTTTACAATAAACTCTGGAATATAAAAGCAAGGAAGTGCACTGCTTGTACTGAATGCCCAAACTTCCACCCTGCCCTCGGAGTGTGTCCAGCAACTAATCACTGTACATTATTACCTGGGATGAAGGGAGGTAACTGTGATGAGGGGATGGGTAAACCGGGGTTATACTCTCTTACAGCTGAGAAGGTTAAGGGTTGAGCTGACTTTAAATCTTTAAAACTGTCTTTACATAATGAAAATAATTGGTAAGTGGACTTATACTCCTCCTGATCCCAACCCCCAGCTCGGGTGCGGATCCCTGACTGTCCAGCGCCTTGGGACGTCCTCCTGACTTGGAATGCTCTATACAAATGTAATCAATTCTTTCTTGCACATAAAAGCAAATCACAGAGGACATCACAAACAATGGCAATAATAATCACTGCAACAAAAACAGAAGTCGCTGGGAACACTCAGCAGGTCAGGTAGAATATCAAATGCGGAGATAATAATTTCCCCATTTGATATTGTGCCTTTCTCACATCAGGAGGCATCTCACAAAATTTAGTGTGTCAGCCCAGCTCGGTGCTTGTCAGCATTGTTAGGTGCGTTCCTTCAGATGAGATGTTAAATTGAGGTCTCGTCTGCCTGTTCAGGTGGATGTTAGAGATCAAAAGGCACTATTCAATGTGGGACACTGCTATGCACAATTGTGCTGCCATGCTTGCATACAAATACAGTCACTCCATTTCAAAGTAAATCCTGCGAAGTGCTTTGAGACATCCTTCGAACGTTATAAGGCGTTATATCAAATGCAAGGATTATTATTATTATTATCATCTCGAGAGCCCAGCCGATGCCCCACTAGGCTGCCAAGTGAAGATGGATCACTTGGGCAGAGTACTTAGAGCCATAGGCATTTTGCCATTAACATTTAGCCCCAAAATATACAGTCAATTCACTTTACAGCATATTCTGTGAAGTGCTTTGAGATGTCTCGAAGACGTGATTAGGTGCTATATCAAATTATTACTATTATTATTATAGGCATGATGATTCCACATCCTCAGAGGGAGAGACCCAACAAAGCCGAGGGGGGGGGGAGGGCGGGATGGGGGAGAGGGGGAGGGTGGGATGAGGGGGGGGTAAATCCCCCTTTACACTCAGCTCTCCTACCTGATGGTGTGGGAGTCCTCGTGCCCCCGAGGGCGAGTTTGCTGGCAAGGCCGGGGCTTTTGGACAGCTTGTTGGCAGACACTCGGTACAGCACCCCACCGATACAGCGAATGCCTTTGCTTTTCCATTGCTGCTGAAGAAGCCTGGAGTTGCTGAAGAGTCGTGCTCGGGTTAGGAGTTGCGACCTGGCGAGGAATGGAGAGGGAAGGGGAGAAAGGAGAGGAGAGTGGAGAGGAGAGGGGATTGTAGGATTGGAGAGAGTGGAGGGAGGGGATGGGAGGAGTGAGTGGAATGGAGTGACGGGAAGGGAGAGGAGAAAGGGGAGGAAAGAGGGGAGGGAGGGGATGGGAGGAGTGGACAGGGGAGAGGGGAGGGAAGAGGAGGGGAACAGAAAGGAGGGGATGAGTGGAGGAGAGGGGAGAGCGGAGAGGAGAGAAAAAGGGGAGGGAGAGGAGAGGGGAGTAGGAGAGTAGAGGGGAGAAGAGAAGAGAAGAGAGAAGGCAAACACGAGGAGGAGGGAAGGAGAGGAGGAGGGGAGAGAGGAGAGTTTTAAATGTGATGGTCTGGCTATGCATTCCCAGAGCCAGTGCTTTATTCGGGTACAGTAACACAGTCACTCATACAATCACTGCCCTCAGTGCAATACTAAGGCTCAGCTGCTCTGTGATTTCAGTACTGTTTTACCTTTTAGAATCCAGGCCGTATATTGGGAGTTGAGCTCCAGTACAGTGCTGGGACCCTCCACTGCTGTACTCTGGATGAGACTTTAAAGCGAGCTCCTATCTGTCTGTTTATGTGAGCATTGAAGACAGTGTGATCCTATTCATAAAGAGAAGGGAGTTTCTCTCTCCTGGTTTCCTGGCCAACAATCCCACAGATAAATTGGTCATTCACTTCCAGCAGTTACCGCAGCGTACACTGTGGGGTCCCCAAGCCTTGGCTCTTACCAACCTGCGCCTAATACTTTCCGGAATTAGGTAAGCAGGATGCATCCCTCCAGGGAGAGAGTGCGCATTCCATTCCAATAACCTATCTCTGGGATTTCCATGTGTAGGTGGGATGCATGGAAATCTCAGCTTGGTTTGGAGACTGTTAAGCATTGGTAATAGGTTTCCACATGTGTTAAACACCCGGCCGAGCAAACAAAAACCTTCCTGGGTGTTTGCAGGATCTTATCAAACACTTTGAAGGACTTTTGAGGCGTTTCAATTTTCTATGTTCTATAAAGATGTGAGTTATTTCCTCTTGTTGTCCAGAGCAGTGAGTGGGGTTTCAGTGCTGGTTCAGAAGAACTGAGAGAGAACACACCAAGGTGATGGTTGGGTGATTCAGGACCAACATGGATTTTAACATCTGCAGATTGCTGGAAGATAGGAACCTGTGAGGAGCACCGAGGAGGTATCAGCGAGCTTGAAAGAGCAGATGTGAGGAATAATTTCAGCCCCCCATCATCCATTTACTGCTGCTATGATCAAAGGACATTTTACAGTAAATCCTGTGAAGAGTGTGAGCCGTTCCCCCAAAGTGAAATAATAATAAGGCTTGCCTTTGATATAATACCTTATCACATCTTCGAGATGTCTCAAAATGCTTCAGAATACACTGTAAAGTGCAGTGACTGTATATTTTGTGGGTGAAATGCAGGAGCCAATTGCATACAGCAGTGTCCAACAAACAGTCGTCGATTGAGTGACCAATTTATTTATTTTTTTCAGAAGGGATTATTACCCCTGGAAAAGCAATCCGCCAGTCGACTAACAACCGTGTTCCTACTTACTGCAAGGTAAATAGAGTTGTGTGGAGTAAGGAAATTTGCCTAAGATTTCGTCCTACCTGTGAATCAAACCCGGGTCCTCTTGCTTGCGAGGTGAGTACGCTAACCACTAAGCTACCGAAAGGTGCTATATCACATGTAAGGATTATTATTATTATTATTTACTTTACAAAGAATTCTTCAGCACAAAATGGCAAAACAGGACTGTGTGAACTCCAAAACATCTGGGGATGAAACAGCTGAGAGTAAGTTGGGCTGAGGGCATGTGGCCAGACAGGGCAGATTGATGGACATTTATTTGCCAGGTATTCCCCACAGGCCCAGCCAGCCGGAAGTGCCATCCCAGGAAGAGTATTGACTGGTCTTGAGTGATGAGTAGAGCTGAGATGGAACAGAATCTATTATTTAAGCATTAATGCGACTAATGTAATGATGTTCTTCATTTCCTGCAATACATAGTAACATGCGTTTAAGTTACTGCTCACACAGGGGAGGATAATGGATACCTCAGCCTGAGAATGACTGCAAGGCACTAATCTAATGGAAGGGTTTCAAAAGCACATTTCTCATTCCCTTAACCTTAACTTTGTCTTAAAATATTATAGCATTTGTAGGCATCTGACTATAAAAATACATAGTCACTACACTTTACAGTGAAGCACTTCGAGACATCGTCAATCTCTCTCTCTCTCTCTCTCTCTGAATCACTCTTTCTTCCCCTTCTCTCAATCACTCTGTCTCACCCTCTTTCCCTCAATCAGTCGTGTGGCTCACTATCTGCAGCGGCAGGAGCCGGCCGTTGACAAGGACGCAGTTGCCTTCCCCTCAGCTTGGGAGGGGCTTCCTGACAGACTGCAGTAATGGTCAGTATTATTTCCACTCCCCGCGCTGTGTCCTCCCAACCGCCAGTTCCTGTTGCTGCCACAAGAGGACGATTCACCAGAGAGGTAGGATGCCAGCAGCCCAAAGTTGAAAACAGTCTTGGGCCGGATTAAATCATCTGCAGGGCCGGTTGCGGCCCACGGGCCGCTCGTTGGAGCACCCTGGCCTACACAAAGGGCCTGTATAAATGCAAGTTGTTGTCTGGTTCTAATGTTTACATTATACCCTCTTGTTCTGGGTTCTGCAACCGAAGGAAAGAGTCCCTCCTTCCCCACTCTGTCAATTCCCTTTGAACTCCTGAAGGATTGTTGGTCAGGACACTGAGGGAAACTGCCCACTCATTTACACTAGTGTCATGGGATCTTTGTGGGAAGATTAAAGAGGTCCTCATCATTAACATTGCTGGTGCTGCTGTCCCTGTAAACCTATTGTGTACTAGCCCCAAAGTGACAAGGACACAATGTAGGGGTAGGTCAGTGAAGCGTCACGTCTCATTCTAAGCTGGTGTCAAACATCTCTGCTAAATTGTTCCCCTACTGCAGCGCGAACTTTGCAAGTGAACTTTGTACAAAGGCACAGAGTGTCAAGTGAATGAGATAACACAGAGGGAGCTCCCACCTGCCCTCACGCTCGTGACACAACCAGCCTGTAATTCCTTTTCCACATAAAAACGGATCGTGTGATCTAAAGGGTTTAGTTAGTAAGGCATGTTTTGGTGGGAAATTTCATTAAGGGACAAAAAGGAAAGGTATTAAGGGCACATAATGAAGGCTGGATTTTGAACACTGCCTTAAGACACCTCTCTTTGCGCAGTGTAATGGGAGGCATGAACTCCAACTTCAAATCCATTTCTAATCCATTTGAAAGACTGCAGCAAATTATCTCCCTTCAATGTGAAAGCACCAAACCAATTTCCTCAGAATAGAACTGACAATACCAGAGAATTTATCACCATAACCTTGACTCTGAGGTTGTGTAGGAAGCTGGAACCCTACACAAAGAGCATCGAAGCAGGGTCGGCGATAATAAACACAGGAGGAGATTGGCTAAAACTGATTAAAAAAGGTTTGTGGTACAGGAGAGAGAAAAAATTGTCCCAGAGCAACATGTATCTATCATTTTGCAGTTTGTGGTCAATGGCAGTCAAAGTGTATGAGGGGTTTCAATTTGTTTCACCACAGGAGTCATTAACTGTACAAATAATCTCTAATGTTTTACGATAGTCTTAGACTGGTGAGCACTAATTTTGTGTGAGGGCAGTGCAGCGGAAGGGTTCTGAACCATGAGTTGGGTTCATGCAATACACAACATCAACCAATGTAGAATCCTGTAGCTCAGTGGTTAAAGCGCTCGCCTCACAACCGAGAGGACCTGGGTTCGATTCCCGGGCAGGGCGAAACGTTGGGCAAGTTTTCTTACTCCCCAAGCCTCTGTTTACCTAGCAGTAAGTAGGAACTCGGTTGTTAGTCGATTGGCGGATCGCTTTTCCAGGGGTAATAATCCTTTTAAAAAATAATAATTTGGTCACTCAATCCACGAGTGCTTGCGGGACACTGCTGTGTACAATTGGCGGATCGCTTTTCCAGGGGTAATAATCCTTTTAAAAAATAATAATTTGGTCACTCAATCCACGAGTGCTTGCGGGACACTGCTGTGTACAATTGGCTGCCGCGTTTCACCCACAAAGTATACAGTCAATTCACTTTACAGTATATTCTGTGAAGCACTTTGAGACGTCTCGAAGACGTGATAAGGCGCAACACCAAATGTCAGGATTATTATTAATGTCCATTTATTTATATCTTAATCATAGCTTCTTATAATCTTACTACATGGGCACTTTAATAAATGGCAATTTTATACAGTAGATACACATACAGAATAAGGGAGTTTCACAAAGAAATACAGACCCCCTTTACAGGAACTATAACAGCTGTGGAACCAGTGAATCCCACATGTCATCCTAACCATCCAGCTCCTTTTAACTTCCTGATCCTTTTTAAAAGTATTTTCTCCCCTTCGCTCGAGTGCTGTAAAGCACCCTAACAGGCTTCCCCACTGGAAGGACAGGAGATAAAGGCAAGCGGGTTGTTGTTGAGAGAGCCTGCACTCAGTCCAGCAGTTTCCTCTTCACCCCAAAATTATTCCCTACTTGGTCTCATAGTTTACAAATCTTATGGAGAAGAGAAAGGTAACTGGAGTCTCCCTCAAAGAAAAAAAAATAAGAATGCAAGGCATTGCTGAGGGCAATGAGCACCGTGAGGCACACACTGACCATCATGTGGTCCTAACCGGAAAGCACAGTGTTGAGCGCTAACCATTTTTTCTCTCCCGTCACTTTCTGTTACATGGTTTAATTGCTGCATTCACTGGAACAGACTCCAAGACCATATTCTCTCCCCTCACATCTTCCAACACTTCCTTGCAAAGAGCAGAACCAGTTCCCTCACCAACAGACAGACACAGCAGTTCAACAGACACTCACTCGCTCACAAAGGTAAGCATGTGTTGGAATTCCCTCAGAAGCGTAGCTTCCAGACTGGCACATGGACCCTTCAATTAGAAGTGTATCAGTACAAAGCGTGTTGAAGCTCAGTCACTATGTTTCCTATGTTCCACTCGTGAAGCTCCAGTGCTGCCAATGGCTAAACCTTTGTCGAATAACTCACATTTTTATAGCACTTTATCACATTGAAAAGTCACTTAGTCCAAGAGCACAGAACATCTCCTATTCATCAGCTTCTATTGAGTATGAGCAAAGATACATCAACAGCTAAAAGTGTCCTGACATGATTCAACAACATAACAAAGAATGAACTTTTGATAGCGCCCCATCATTTCAAAAAGTCACAGAGCACTTTACACAAATTACTGTCAACTGTAGTAATTACAATACAAATTTATATTTTACATTACACAGCACCTTTCACGTCAGGAGGACGTCCCAAGGCACTGGACAGTCCAGGGTTTGCACCCGAGCTTGGGGTTGGATTCAGAAGGGTTGGGTTCGGGAAGATGACCAAAGTGAAAGGTCTGGAGACATTCCTTGAAGGAGACGAGGGACGGAGCGAGGCGAAGGGAATCCAGGATGGAGTCCGGAGGATGGAGACAGAAAAGTTAAGGGGCTGATGGCTGCTGTTGGGTCGGAGAGGGTGGGAGAGGTGACGCAGTGCATGCCGAGCAGAGGGAGCGGGTGGGTTGGTAAGGTTTGTGAAGGTCATAGAGGTAGGGTGGGGCAAAACCGTGGAGGGATTTAAAAGTGAGGACAAGGATCTTGAACTCGATCCTGGGGAGCCAGTGAAGCCGGGCGAGGATGGGGGTGATAGGCTCAGGTGAGGAGCCAATCAGGACCTCGGTCTTGTCAACATTTAATTGGAGCAAGTTACCAATCCCTTAATAATAATACTAATAATAATTTGGTCACTCAATCCACAAATGTTTGTTGGACAATGTTGTGCGCAATTGGCTGCCGCATTTCGCCCACCAATATACAGTCAATTCACTTTACAGTATATTCTGTGAAGCGCTTTGAGACGGCGCTATATCAAATGCAAGGATTATTTATAATAGCTGTGTCTATTCCCAGGAGGTTACCTGGGAAATGCTAGGAAAAGCATCAATTTTAAAAGGTGGGAGAATAAAAAAAGAAAGCAATGCACTAGAGAGTTCAGCACGCCTCGTGGGTCTAGTCTGTAGGGAAAACAAAATGTCAGCTAATAAACCGCCCAAAATAAGCTGCATATCAACTTTATTTTTGAAAGAGATGGTTATTTAAAGGGTCATGATGACATATCCAGAGCTTTTTCAGGTAAATAACCTTGAGCGGTCAGATATGTCCAGCTTAGAGAGCTTTGTACAAAAACAGTGAACTCCTCATAACTTGTCACCACAAAGGAAAAGACTCACGGAGGTATGCTCAGAGGCATCGGAAAGGCCTTCTGGTCTATTAGAGGGCTTCATACCCTATCCTGTCTCAGAGGCTTCTGGTCTATTGAAGAGCCATACTGTGGCCTCCTGCCCTATCCTGTCATAGACCAGAGGCTTCTGCGATGCATCTAAGCATGATGCCCAAACTCTGCCAAGCGCCTGCACCAGTTCACCCTCTGCCAAGTTGCTATCTTGTAGGATGAGATATCCGATCAATCTGACATTGTATGTACTGTACTTACAAGAAATGCGACTCGTTATGTATTAAATGGAGCAACAACATTTTGTATGGGAAGCGGCTACTTAAGTGGTAGTGACTAGTTAATCCAGTGTCTTGTTATCAGGCGTTTACTGTACTTGACAAATTGGAGCTGCAGTAGATAAGGCACAAGCTATACTAGACAGAAATGAATTCCTAAAGACAAACCAGAGCGCTTTCACACAACAATCATACACTGTAATAATAATTCTTGCAATTGATACAGTACCTTATCATGTCGTTGAGGTGTCTCAACGCTCTTCACAGGATATACTGTAAAGTGTATTTTGTGGGCGAAACATGGCAGCCAGATTGCGCACAGCTGTGTCCCACAAACAACCATGGATTGAGTGACCAATTTTATTTTGAGGGATTGTTGGCCAGGACACCGAGAAAGAGAAACTCCCATCTCTTTTTGAATAGTGTCATAGAATCTTTAACATCCACCTGAACAGCCAGATGGGACCTCAGTTTAACAACTCATCTGAAGGATAGCACCTCCGAAAATGGAACACATCTCCAGTGCTGAATTGGAGCATCACCTTAGAACTATGTGATTCCAAGTCCTGACGTGGGGCTTGAACCCACAACTTTCTGACTCAGAGGCGATTGTGTCACCACTGCTCTGCACTGACACACACCGAGCCGGGCTGACACACACATACGATGCACCAAGCTTTTCATTCAGCAATAGAGCCTCCGGTGGTGAATTGATAATAGATGCAAAGGAAACAACACCAATTAGTGTCTGCACAGACAACAAGAACAATTTTCTGCAATTCCCCAGCTTATCTTTTACATAGTTTCATATGGTCGATTGTTTTAAGAACAATAAAAGGCCTGAGGCATGTTATATTGAAGATAATATTTCATCCACAAAATATAGTCAATTCAATTTACAGTATATTCTGTGCAGCGCGTTGAGACGTCCTGAAGAAGTGATAAGGCACTATATCAAATGCAAGGATTATTATTTTTATGATAATAAGCTTCCAATCCATGCCCTGTGCTCTGTATTGTGTTATGTCGAATAGATAAATGGAAAGAGAAAATTACGGATAAAAACTAAAGGTGCTATTTCAAATGCAAAAGGTTTTCACCGAAGGCCATTAGTTCAGATTCCTGATTCACTGGATTATTACAGGGACCAGTGATTGGTGTTGAATCATATGAAGCTAATACCACTGGTTAGCCCTTTGCATGCCTCCAAAATGTTCAGCATAGCACCAACTTCCTTCCCACAACCAAGCTAAGGTCTATTGCTCACTCCTCAATAAACAGCTCCAGGAAGATTTCTTTGCACTTGTACCATTCAGCACTTCCCAGTCAGCTACAGCACAGTGAGATATAGGGCAAAGCTTTCTTGACTACGCACCACATATGTCTTATTCCCAATCTCCGAAGATCATTGTGGCATTTTGATTGAGTGGCCTGTCAGAGGTAAATCAGGTATGGTGGTAAGACGTTCATATTGATTTTACCCAGCTAAGAAGGCAAAGACATTCATCCCATCAGTACCAAGTACCAGAGAGAAACGCACCCTGTTCTGCCCTTTGTTCCTTCATTTTGCAGAACAAAACGTTGGACCAGAAAACTTGGGGCTGAACTTTCTGGTTTTCTTTAGCTGAAGGTTTAAAATAGTCTTAAAATTTAGGATCATGCAATATTTTGGAATCCAGTATTCCATCTCAAATTGAGAACTGATCGACTGCCTGACCAGGAAAACGGCAGAAAATCAGACTTTATCAAACTTCCATATTGAGATCTTAAGTCTACAAAATATGTGGAGTGTCTGTTTCCAGGTGGCACAGTGGGTATTGCAGGATATATCAGGGAGGCAGGTTCATGCTGGGCTGTATAGGCAGTGATGTCAGTCAGGGCAGGAGCTGGAACTAGGATGGGTCTTAATCCACTTTAAGATCTTGCCTTTCCACCATCCTTTTGACCACCCCCAACTCAGGCTTCCAGTCAGCTCTGTGTAGGAGCTTCAGACATCTTCGCGATGTGACAGGCAATATGTCTATAGAGTAAAACTCACATAAGTCTAATCTTTATAAATCGTTTAAATGCTTAAGTCATACATCCAACTGAGCCCCATCAGTTTCCTATCAACAACAACTTCAATTTATATAGCGCCCTCCATGCCGGATGGCGTCTCAGAGCGCTTTACAATAATGGATCCCGGGGCCGAGCCGGGGGATGGGGAGGAAGGTGACCAAACGCACGGTCGAAGAGAAAGGTCTTCAGCAGAGACCTGAAAATAGGAAGAGAGGGGGCGAGGCGAAGGGAGTGAGGAAGGGAGTTCCAGAGCCTCGGGGCATAGTGGCTGAAGGCACGGCCGCCGAGTGTGGAGCGGAGTACTCGGGGGACAAGAAGGCCAGATCCGGAGGAACGAAGGCAACGGATACTGTTTTGAGGAGAGAGGTCAGAGAGGTCGGGGGGTGCAGAGGAGTGGAGGGATTTGAATACCAAAGTGAGGATCTTGAAGTCGATCCTCTCTGGGACAGGCAGCCAGTGCAGTCTGGCAAGGACTGGGGTGATCGGGGAGCGGAGTTTCGTGCGGGTGAGGGGATGTGGGGGAGGAAGGATAATTGGGGGTCGAACCTGACGCCTGGGTTGCGTACCGGTTCGGAGAGTTTTAATGGGAGGTCGGGTAGGTGGAGGAGGTGAGAGCCGTGAGATTTTAGACATTGACGAGAGCCGTCTTGTCAACGTTCAGATGAAGGAAATTTGCGCTCATCCAGCCCCTGAGATCTGACAAGCAGGCTGACAGAACATCAGGGGACTGGGGGACTATCAAAACCAGTTAGATTTCGTTTCATTACTCGTATTTATCACCTCCTTACTCGTAACGCTGCTCCCCTATCCTCCATCACTCCTGCACTTCCCGGGTGCATTGAATCGCGGGAAACGTAGTCTTGATGCATCAATGCATGTGCAAAAAAACTTCATTTCCCCGCGATTCAATGCGATTCCAACACTTTCCGGTAAGTGCGCATGTGGTGATGGGTGAAGACGCATTGAATCGTGGGAAACGTAGTCACCACGTGCGCACATACCAGCTGCAGCGAATTACATAAGTGCAGTGTAGATTATTGATTAAATCAGATTTTATAAGAACATATACAAGAACGTAAGAATTTGCTCGGCGAACAAAGACCAAGGTCCATCTGGTTCACCTTCCACCATCCTGGCAGTCGCTTGACATGTCGTGTTCCAAACTATAAACTGTACCCTGAGATATTATTTTCTAGCAGAAATCTTATCTAATTTGTTCTTGAAACAAATGACATTTTCTGCTTCCACTGTCTCCCTAGGAAGCCTGTTCCATAGGTTTACTACTCTCACCAAAGTAATGTGTCCGCAGATTTTGAATTTACCCCACTTCAGTTGCAGGCCGTGTCCTCTGGTTTTGCTGTTCAGTACAAGATAAAACAACTCATCATGGTCTACATTATCTATTCCCTTCAGAATCTTAAAGACTATAATCATATCACCCCTCGACCTTCTCTTCTCCAGTGTGAACAAGTCCAGTTTATCTAATCGCTCTTCGTTGTCCAGTCCCTCCATCCCCTTAATCATTTTGGTTGCCCTCCTCTGTATCCTCTCAATCACTGCAATATCCTTTTTTATATTGCAGTGACCAGAACTGCACATAGTATTCCAAGTGCGGGCACAAAGTGATTTGTAAAGTGGCAGTTTATACGACTTATAAAAGTTTGCCTGCAACTCAAGACTTCGCCTCAGTCACATTAAATGTTATGATTCTGACTGATACGACTTGTGAGTTTTACTGTCGTGACTGTTGCAGGAGGAAAGGTTCACACTCAGGAATCTGGAGCTGATGCAGGCTTAGCCTATAGGACCATCATATAATAATACTATTACTAATCATGCCTATCACATCTTCGAGACGTCTCAAAGCAGTTCACAGAATATACTGCAAAGTGAATTGACTATATATTTTGTGGGAGAAACGCGGCAGTCAATTGCGCACAGCAGTGTCCCACAAACAGTCATGGATTGAGTGACCAAATTACTATTATTTTAACATTTATTTTTGAAGGCATTATTGCTCCTGGAAAAGCGATCTGACAATCGATTAACAACCGGGTTCCTACTTACTGCTAGGTAAACAGAGGTGTGTAGAGTAAGGAAACTTGCCCAACATTTCACCCTTCCGGGAATCAAACCCAGGTTCTCTCGCTTTCGAGGCGAGTGCTCTAACCACTCTAAGCTCTAAACTACAGGACCATGTGCTCAAATCCAGGACTCGCAAAGTATGGAAAAGTCTTCCATTGGAAGCAATTTACCAGTTGTTAAAAAGAACCAGCTTCTAAACGAAGGCTGAATTAAGAATTTTCCAGTTCTGAATAATTTTAAATTTTATGGCCAAACTGTCTTCACTGAGCCTGTGCCTTGGGGAGCTGCTGACTCTGCAGTCGTGCCCTCTGGAAAGCTAGTGGGAACGTACCAATTAAACTGAGCTTTGATGTCCTCCCAGGGTTTAATCGCTTGTTGACTGGCCTAGTAACATGAGGATTGGCCACTGATGTTAAGCGGATCTCAGTGGACGTGAAAGAGGGGAGGAAGATGAAAACAAGGTGAACGGATAGTTTTCTAAAATAGTTTGCAAAGTGGGGTTGTGGGAGGGGATGGGGGAGAGGAACACATTTACTTTTAAAATACAGAGACAATGTTCCTTGGTTGCATGAAATCCAAACCAAACTAAAAAGTACGAACCCGATCGTTAGTCGATTGGTGGATCACTTTCCAAGGAATAATCCCTTAAAAAAAAATCTATTTGCGGGACCCTGCTGTGCACAATTTGCTGCCGTGTTTCGCCTACACAATATCAGTTCACTTTACAGTATAATCTGTTAAGCGCTTTGAGACCGCTAGAAGACGTGATAAGGCACTATATCAAATGCAAGGATTATTATTATTTATCATAAATTGGAAACCACAGACAAGCCCTTAGTAAAAAAATAGTGTGTTACAATGTTGGAACAATTACCTCCAATTTCATATCCTGTTTAAATCAATAATAAAGCACTAAAACTGATTAAGCTGAGTCTTAAGGTGCCAGTAAAGTAGACACAAATTATTAGGTACACTGCGTGTGATTGCTGCCCCACAATGTAAAACATGCAGATCAGCCCCACTAATTCAGTGGTTCCACTGGCAGCGAAAGGCAGTCCCTGAACACGGGAGTCTGGGCGATATGCAGGGAGACCACTCTCATTTATAATCTTCTGCCCATACTTTATGGCTTTCTTAATTCAGCTTCTGCTACTATTAATGTACTTAGCGTCGAGATTATATCTATATTTTTGAAGTCGGGCAGTGATTTATATGTCCCATTTTTCCGGTCCCAGTTCCCTCGCTTCTAAATCAAGTATCTTACCAATTAAGTGCTGACTACTCCAGTGTATGGCAAGAGAAGAGCGAGTTAACCACAAATTAAACCACTGCCTATTACATCTCCAGCTTATTATAGGCACAGTTCGCCTGCTCTTTTTTATATCAATCTTTCTTTTCTTTTCCTCACCTCGCTGAAATGGTGAGGGGGGGAACGGGGGGAAACCTGCACCAAAGGGAAATTGGTATTTATTAGAACGTGCAGAAATCATGAAAAACACTTTATTTTAAAACGAGTCAGAAAGTGATGGGTTTCAATGTGCAGTGATATTTTATGGTTTTAATTGAAAAGTCCAGCCTAATCAATATTTACTGCCTTCCCACACGATGGATAGCCAGTCACTGAGCTGTCAGCTCTCTCCTGCGAAAATTATATACACTTACCATCCACAGAAATTCAAAACCAGAGAAGCTCACAGCAACATCTGGGGTTAATCTGTGGGATTTCACCGTAAGGACTGTGAATGGTGTAAATGGAGCTCCTTCTGGGAGCCATCTGTGCTTTCCATTGGGCTGTGGGAATCTTGCTCGAATGTGATCTACGTCCTGAGCGGAGATGCCACAGGTCAATAAGAATTCCGAAAAGATTCCTTATGAAAGAATTTGGTTAAGAAATACCACAAAATACCCCATTATCAAATCTCCCTATCTGCATTTCTCTCTCCTCAAACAACGACTGGGGAATTGTTGGCCCAGACACTGAGAGAGGGTGAGAATCTCCCTTCTCTTTTTCAATAGCACCACGGGATGTGTAACAGCCACCTGAACAGGCAAACTGTACCTTTGTATAATGTCTCATCCAAAGGATGGTGCCTCTGACAATGCAGCCCTTCCCCAGAACTGAATTGTTGTGTCAGTCTGATCTGTGAGCTCAAAGTCCGAATTGAGGCTTGAATCCATGAGGCAAGAGTGGTACAAACTGAGCCAGACTGGAACGCAATTTCAGGACACGGGGCTTTTACACAAAGAATAGTGGAAAATCACCCTGAAAAATTCAATAGAATTTTGTGTGTAATCTACTCAAAACACATCCTAATTTAAAAAAAAAAATCTTTTATGGCCAAGTCCAGTTCAGATAGACTCGAGGAGCAGTGAAGGGGGCAATTGAGGGATTGGAACGTCAGTCTGAGAGATGCGTGTAAAAAGGCAGGTCACACTGAAGGCCGACGCAGACATCAAGTCCTTCGATTAGTCTCCACTCAATTTATAGTAATTGCTGTAATCTTGGCTTCAGTTTAACGTTAAATCAAAAACTAAGCAGATTAATGTTTTTGAAGTAAATAGACGCTGAGTAGAATTTTTTTTCAAAAATTGCTAAGGAATCAAATAATAGTGATGACTGGCAAAAACTCAGCAATGGAACCAGTACCAGGAACCAAATCAATCACACTGCTCCGCAATGGCCTGTACCCCTCATTGAGGAACAAAGCCCACGGGGAAGACGTTGAGTCTCAGTCTAGGCTGACATTCCAGTGCAATGCTGGAGCTGCACTGTCAGAGGTACCATCCTTTGTACGAGATGTTAAACTGAGGTCACATCTGCCTTGGGTTGAAGGAATTCGCAGAGGTAGGATGGGGTGAGACCAGGAAGGATTTAAAGCTGAGGACAAGGATCTTGAATTCCATCCGCTGGGAGATGGGTAGCCCATGGAGTCAAGCAGGATTGACTCGCAGAGCCTGGTGCAGAGGAGGGCAGCAGCTGCAGGTTCTGGATAATTGACAACTTGTGTAGGGAAGTGCTGAGGAGTCTGGCGAGCAGAGCAATGGCGCAGTCAAGCATGAATGTGATGAAAGCATGAATGAGGGTCTCAGCAGCCTGAGAGGTAGTAGCAGCAATGAGCAATGTTACAGAAGCTGGGAAAAGGTGAGCAGGTAAGAGTCGCCCTCCAGATGAGACAATAAACCAAAGTCTCCTGTCTGTTTAAATGGATGTTAAAGATCCCTTTATTCAAAAAGATAAGAGATTTCTCCTGGTGTCCTGGCCAACAATCCCCCAAATAAAATTGGTCACTTACTCCATGATTGTTTGTTGGACATTGCAGTGTGCAAATTAGCTGCTATGTTTCACCCACAAAATGGGGAGGAGAAAACTCAATTCAATACAAATTGACATTTATATAGCACCTTTAACATCGGATGTCCCAAAGCACCGGACAGTTCAGGGTAGAGGGCCGAGGGTGTGGCAGGTCGAGGGGGGTGGGGGGATGATGTCCGAAAGCACAGTCAAAGAGTAAGGTCTTGATAGTGACCTTGAAAGAGTCAAGTACAGGGGCTCTGGAATAGAGTCCCAGAGAGAGGGGCAGAAAGGTTGAAAGCCGACCCCTGGTGGTGGGGCTGGCAGGACAAGCACATGGCGCTGACTGGAGGGAGCAGGCGGGTCGGTAGAGTTTGAGAAGGTCGCTTGGGTGGGGCAAGTCCATGGAGGGTTTTAAAGGTGAGGGCAATGATCCTGAACTCACACAAATAGACCCACCAGAAACTAACTTCTGTTTTTTAGTATTTTTCTTTTTTTTTTGGTCTGACACATGCGGAAACCCATCACCATGCTTAAGAGTATCCAAACCAAGCTGAGAATTCCGTGCATCCCCACCTACACATTAGATTTGGAGAACAACACAAAAGAAGGGAAGATGGCTGGGGAGCAAGATGGACTGGCTGTAAACTTGTGAGCCTATCACTAAGTTAGAGGGTAAAGCTCCCCCGTTCGGTGAGGATTGCACTTCTCAGTCCCAACAATGGGTCCAGCAGCCGTAGACAAGCATCAGCTTGAGAGCATCTTACCTGGGACTGAAGCAGCTATTCCTCCGTGTCCTGAAGAAGGAGAGACTTTGTGAGGGCGAGGGAGAGGTCCAGGGCGAGGCCAAGGAGGTGCTCCTCTTCACCAGTTTGTAGCGGGTATTGATGAATCGTGAGGTTGAGGGGCTCTTTACAGAAAGCAGGGAGCTCAGACCTACACAAAAACCCGAAGAGTATTTATGTAATAACAGTTTCAGCAGGAAAAAATTCTACAAGAAATCCACAATCACTGGTTATCAGCTTCTAACTCTGCCCTAGGCTCCTGCATTCCCAAAGGCACATCCTCCTCTTAGTGAGGGCTTGCACCTTTATTACATACAACAGTGTGAGCTCCCTGTTATCAGCCAGCAACACATCACAGCCACACAGGTCAGAGCTCGGGATTAATCCATCTCATTAGATTCTCCTAATTAAACCCATTGCTGGGCTGAGAAAGGAAAGCAATGCTGGCTTTATGAGCGCAGTTTATTGGAGGAAGGGGACCACAATGTTTGGAACTAGGTAAAACAGCACCCGCTGACACGGCATATATCACAGTTCGGAGAAATGTTTTCACACACAGAGTATGGAATGTACTGCCGGGAGCGGTGGTCGAGGCAGAATCTATATTGGCTTCAAGAGGAACTAGACAGGTACTCTAAATAGTGTCAGCTACAGGGGTGTGGGGAAAGGGCAAGGAAACGAGGACTGAAAGGATTGCCCTTTAAAAGAGAGGTACAGTCACAATGGGCTGAATGGCCAGCTCCCGTGCTGTACATTTCTACGGTTCTATGGTACTGTACTGGCCGACAACCCAAGTCAGCCCAAGTCCAGACAAGAGACTTGAACCCAAACCTTTTTGAGTGGAAGGCGAGAGGTCTATCCACTGAGCCAGATACCGAACAACACAAGCAGCAAACGAAAAGCTTAGAATGAAGGAAAGGTGGGAAATGTCTGGGTTGCCTTTTCATTTGGCTCAAATTTTCTAACAGAATCAAAACACTTTGGAACAAATAGACTGGTAGCTCTGTACCCAAGTCTCAGAGAATTACAGAAAAAGGAGCTCACAGATTTATGCTTCATTATAGGCTGGAGGTTTGGGGATCAACTCAGCCCTGCTGTCCCCCTGTTCAGATGAAACCGATTAGCTTAAAGAAAAGCACAAATCACCCGGAGCTCGCTGACAGTGCACTGACATCCTGCTGGCTGGGAATGGGTTAAATTCTCAAACAGCAAGGATCTAATGCGCAAGTTGCCCCTTAATGCAGTAACGCATTTGCACTCCAGGGAGATGATGAATAGGTGCTGTCAAAAATCCATGTACAGTATAGCCCAGGACCCGTGTAACACTGCTTTGCAACTCTCCTTCCTGTAATATGCCACTTAATGGCAATGCAGTTGGACAAGACAAAGGCACTCGGAGCACCTGTCAAAGGCCTATTAAGGGGAAGATTGAGATCCAACTACATTCAAACTTACTCAAGCAATGCAGAGGACTAGTTGTTGATAATTATTGCTAGAGATCAATCGATCGGTCTCTGACATTTTACCTACCTGCACAAAATGATAGTGCTTTGCAATCTGACAGTCGCAATAGATTACTTGTACCGAGCAGGGAACTGCACCGCACTGGAGGCAAGGCAGCTGTATAACTAAACTGGATGGCAATGGAGTCCTGTCTATACTGCGCTCAGCTGACACACAACTTGGGCAGAGAACCGTGGATTTTGGCTTCGCCATTTGCACTGTGGGGAGGGGCAGGGAGGGGGGAGGAGAGAGCGCAGAGAGAAGCTTAAAGACCTTTCTAATCTTTCAACGAGAGCAAAGTCTCAGGCTTGAGCAGAGGGGAGGGCTGTCCTGGCACAACTGTATCACAACCAGCAAGTAGCTCCCAGCCCTGAAATTGTTGGTACAACAAGGCTTCTAGGCCAGGGTCGAACATGGTAAGAAGAATCCTTGCATTTGATACAGTGCCTTCAACACTAAAACGTCTTCGCGCTTTGTGGGCAATTGCTGTCAAGCGCAGTGACTGTGGATTTGTAGGGAAACATGGCAGTCAGTTTGCACACAGCAATTTCTCACAAACCGTCATGCAGTGAATGACTATTTTATGAGAATTGTCGGCCCAGGATACCGTATCCAGTAGTGCCGAGGGATCAGCCACTGAGACTCTGGAACTCTCTGCCTCAATCCCTCTGCCTCACCCCCTCCTTGCCCACCCGCAGATCTTCCTCTCCATCCGTGCCTTCAGTCACCTCCCCTCTCACCACTGTTAAACGCTGCGAGACCCCGCATGAAAGGTGCTATGTAAACGCAACTTATCTTTGTTGACAGTTTCCCTCCAGGCTCCCCCACTCACATATCCCTGCTCCATTCACACAACATACCACGGCGCTTGTTCATCAACTAAGTTTAAAACCAAAGTCATCTCAGGGACACTGTGTACCCTTCCAGGATGTGAGACACAGGTCCTGCGCCTCACAGGGCACAGATCAGTTTCCCTTTTGGGGAAGAAACAAGGAAGAGGTTTCAGGTTGGGGGGCGGGAGGGTTGAGTGGGAGGGGCTGCAGGTGGCAGGAGCGAGCGACAGAACCGGACACTTGGCATGTGCCAACTTTGTAATGGAACCACACAAAAAAATCGCTTGAGCAGCTGCCACCTGCTTAATGAGTCTCTGAGGAGACCAACTGACCAGAGCGAGCGAGCTAAATATCAGCTACTGGAGGTATGTGTGTGTGTGTGTGTGTGTGAGAGAGAGAGGGGGAGTGTGGAGACAGCAAGAGCAATGACAGATTAAAGCTCAGGATTAATTTCCCCAGCAAGTGGACAAGTCGTAGCTTGTGCTGAACATCAGCACAGCCCATCAATCTCTCCGGCTGAATCCCTTTCTATTGCTTCTGTTCACAGTCCATTTCCAGCTGATTACTTCCCACACCTCCAGTGCTTTATTTACCAGCTGTACCTCCATCAGCCACTACATTAAGTACACTCGCTCTAACAAATGAACGCCCATCCCCATCTCTCATCACCTGGCCACGAGGTAAAGCTGCTGCTGCCTCTGTGTGTCGCTGCTTTCCACCCAAAGCTTCCAAATAAGTTTGACTTTTATTTACAGGATTTTTCAATCATTTATTTTATCGAGGGTAAGTTATAGTTAGTGATTAAGGAAAAATATTTTGCTTTTTTCATCACCTTAAAACGTGGCAAAGCACTTTGTAACAATTATTATCATATAGTGACTGTTTTGTAAGCCAAACATGGCAGCCGTTTTGCTCAGAGCAATCTGACACAAACAGCCATGACATTAATGACCAATTATTAATAATTAGTATCTTTCATGTCTCAAAGAACTTCAAAGGACTCGCTGTAAAGTGACAATAATGCTTCTTGAAATGAAACATTAAACCAAAGTCCTGTCTCTGCCTGTTCAGGTGGATGTTAAAGATCCTGTGACGCTATTCAAATAGAAGGGAGTTTCTCTCTCCTGGTGTCCTGGCCAATAATCCCCAGATTAAAAAAAATTGGTCATTCACTTCGTGGCTGTTTGTGGGTCTGGGACCAAATTGGCTGCTGTATTTGCCTACAGACCTCCTGACGTGAAAGGCACTGAATCACATTCTAAATTATTGTTTCTGTAAATATGGGATGTTGTGGTGCACAATTTGGCTTGTCTATTTACCTGCAAGTACATAGTCACTACATTTGGCAGCAACTCCATGTGAGGTGCTTTATGTTGAGGTGTTGTGACATGTTAAGGCTGTATTATCACATGTGTCAGTATCCCATTGTCTTCACATTTCTAAGCAATTCAGTGCTTTTAGCTGTATAACCTTCCCACGCTGCCACCTGTACATCTTGATAAATGATCTGAAAGCTCATAATGGTAATTGCCAAAGGCGTTTCTACCTACTTCAGTGGGTGTTAAAGATCGGATGAGACTAGTGGAAGAGGAGCGACATTGTGACACTATTTAAAACGAAAAGGGAGCTTCTCTCTCCTGGTATCCTGGCCAATAATCTGACAGTTAATTGGTCACTCACTCCCTGGCTGTCCGGGAAACACTGCTGTGTGCTAATTGGCTGCTAAGTTCTTCCACTAAGCTCACAGTCACTCGATTTAACAGTAACTACAGTAGCATGAAGCGCTGTGAGTGTATTTGAAATGATGAAGCATTGTATTGAACAACAACTTTGATTTATATAGCGCTCTCCATGCCGGACGGCGTCTCAGAGCGCTTCGTATTGAATGTAAGTATTAAATATAAGTATTACCATTATTGTTAAAGATTACAAGCGATTAGTCTATTCAAGAGTGAAACCCCATCATAAGAGAACTCGACTATAAAATAGAGGAAGTCCTGCTGTGCAGAGCACTGGTCAAACCTCATTGTGTTCAGTTTAGGGCACCCAACCTTAGGAAGGCTATATTGGGCTGGGAGGACATCAGCCAAAATGCCCTCAAACCAACATGCCTATCATGAGAGCTGGGTAAATGTAAATTATATTCTCTGACGTGAGCAGGTTAAGGGTGATCTGAGAGGTTTGAAATAATAAAGCGTCTTAACAATTACATACAGGACAATACGTCCCCCTAACAGGGAATCCCGAACAAGAGGATCCAATCTGAAAATGAGAGCTGAGACAGGTCAATGTAGCGTCAGGAACCTGTTTCACAGCTTGGGGCAGAGACTGTGCACTGGCTGCTCCTGAGAGATCAGATATACTGATTTAAATGGGATGTTTAACAGGAAAGTAGGGATATTAAGTGACATTGAGAAAAGGGCAGAATTAAAAATGTACAACATGTATTGGCGGATTGCTTTTCCAGGGGTAATAATCCCTTAATAATAATAATTTGGTGACTTAATCCACAACCGTTTGTGGGACACTGCTGTGCACAATTGGTTGCAGTGTTTCAACCATAAAGTATACAGTCAATTCACTTTACAGTATATTCTATGAAGCGCTTTGAGACGTCTCAAAGGCGTGATAAGGCGCTATTTCAAATGCAAGGATTATTATTATTATTTATACTACAGACTTCAAGCAGCTAGTGCCTCACAGCGCTCAACAGCAGCGTGGCTTGATGATGAGCCTGGTGACCGAAAGCACGGTCGAAGATGAAAGTCTGAATACGATGAGGCATATTGCCTGAAAGCACGGCCACTGATGGTGGAGTGGAGGGGATGAGGGAGCGAGAGAGGAAAAAAACACAATCCACCAGCTCAGTCCTTGGACTGCAGATCAATTACTTTCATTGCATTAAAAATGATTTAGACTGAGACTCTAATGGACTGCTGCAGGAACACTGCACTGTCGGAGATGCCACCCTTCAGATAAGATGTTAAACTGAAGTCCTGTCTGTGCCTGTTTAGATGGGTGTTAAAGATCTCACGGTGCCATTTGAAAAGAGATAAGAATTTCTCTCTCCCAATCCAACAACACCCCAAATGAAATGAAAAGCCATTCACTTCATGTCTGTTTGTGGACCATTCCTATGTACAAATTGGCGACCACATTTGCCTACAAAACACAGTCACTACACTTTACAGTAAAACTGTAAAACCCTATGAGCCACTGTCATGATAAGGCACTATTTCAAATGCAAGGATTATTATTACTTTAAAGTTCCATCAATTCAATTGTGCATTTTTTTTATAATGGACACAGACCAATTACTTACATCCCATTCAAAGTATCAGACAAAACCCTCACATAGATAATGAGGGGCTGCAGAGTATTGCCTTCAGGTAGCTGTGTGTTGTCAGCTCCCCCGACAGGATAGTGCAGCAACAGCACCTAAAAATCAGTCCGTTTCACAACAAGCTGGAATTCTCACCATCAAAGGTAGACGCTCAGTGTTAAACAGACCGCTTGCTGCTCTCCAAAGTGTGACACAGTTTAACCATTTGTCAAGATTAGATTTTAAATCAGAAGTCACAGAATTCCCACGCGTAGGTGGAATATCCGGAGTCTGGTTTGGATCTGCTTTTGGCATAGTGATGGGTTTCAGCGTGTGTCAGACACCTGACTGACCAAGACAAACAAAGGACCAGTTCAAGGGCAGTTTCCTATTAAGCTTTTGAAAACTTACAAATAATGGAGGAAAGGGGAGGAATAGTCCAATAGATATCACTGCAGATAATTAAAATCAGCTTCAAAAATATCCAATAATCATCATCTCTGCATTTGAATCCGCCCCCTTTCACTTCAGGGGCTGTCCCAAGGGCTTCACGGGATTTACTGTGAAATGGAGTGTCTGTGCATTTTGTAGGCAAATGTGGTAGCTAATGGCAAACAGCAATATCCCACAATCAGCCATGGAACGAGTGACCGATTTTATTTGGGGGATTCAAGTGCTCCGAGATGCTGCCCCACGTGAAAAGCGTTATATAAATGTTGTTGTTGACCAGGATACTGGGAGAAACTCCATTCGCTTTCTCAATCTTGCCATGGGATCTTTAACATCCACCTGAACAGTCAGACTGGACCTCGGTTTAACATCTCATTCCAAGGACAGTACCTCCACCAATGCAACACTGCCCCAGCACTGCATGTCAGCTTAGACTATGATTCCAAATTCCCGACGTGGGGCTTGAACCCACAAACTCTGACTCAGAGGTGAGAGGTCCAGCGCTTTGAGACGTCCTCCCAACATGAAAGGCGCTCTAAAAATGTAATTTTGTTATTGTTGTTGAGAATGCCAGGCTGTCACACAACTCAAGTACTAATCAGAGGATCTTTATAGCTTCCCATTCATCAGCCTTCCCCTGCAGCATGTCTACACCATGTTCAGCTTGTAGCTCCCTGCATTGACAGATAGATGAACCAAATAAAGCACCCATGGATTTGCGTGACCCTGTTTGGAACCCGGCTCAGGGGAACACATGTCACTCATGTCTCCTTCACTAAAGCAGGAACCTAAGCAATGCAGGCTGCTAGGCTGGATCTGGAGACCTTTCAGAAGTGGACCGAGTGTACAATTGGGGATGATTAAAGAACGATAGAATCAAATTCAATCTTTTTAGCCCTGAAGGAGGCCATTCGGCCCATCACCCTGTGCCTGCTGAGGGAGGTCTCTGTTCACCCTCACTGCCCAGACTACAGCTAACCAGTGAGCAACGCTTTACACGTCTAATTTCACCACCAACTTACAATATATAGTGTAATAAAAACAGAAGTCACTGGGAACAGTCAGCAGGTCAGGCAGCATCTATGGTGAGAGGAAAGTGATGAAGGATCATCGACCTGAATCGTTAACCCACTTTCCTCTCTCCATAGATGCTGCATGACCTGCTGAGTGTTCCCAGCGACTTCTGTTTTGATCTCAGATTTCCAGCATCTTGCAGTATTTTGTCTTGTTTAATAAACTGTCTTTCCCATTACAACCTGCTTCACAAAGGCAATAGGGAGCACGTGGCCGGAGGAGACACCGCTGGTAGTAGGGGAGAGAGACAACAAAGGGATTTGAGGATCTGGAAGTTGATTCCCTGGAGTCCTGGGAGCCAGTGACGTCTGTCAAGAATAGGAGTCATCACTCTGTCCACCATTTAGACAAAAGTTCACACGCAGAGGATGCTGAACAGATACCCCTCACAGCATCACCTCCCAAAACTGGTCAATTATTTCATCACAGCAAACTTTGTCATAGCACACCTATAGTCACATGATCAATAGACCTGGTTTTCAACCCCCACCACCCCCCCACCGGTCCTATCCCATCATCCCCCCCACACCCCGGCCCCACCGCTGTATATATATACACAGTATATATACAGAATATACTGTAAAGTAAATTGACTGTATATTTTATGGGCAAAGCTGCCAATTGCGCAAAGCCAAATTATGACTGGAGCTCTGGTCTGTGGAGCACTGCGGCTTGGCACAGCTGCCATTTCTGCAATGCCAGAGCTGAAATAAATCGTTTTCCTCTTTAGTTACAAGTTTGACGTGTGCTGAGTGAAATCTGCAATCTGACCTCTGCGGGGCTCAAAAGATGGGACAGCAAACACTCACAGGATATTCTCCAACACCCGAGTCCGCACACACAGCTCAACCCACCTGCTCACTAGTTTGGGGATAAGAACATTTCAAGTCAAAAGTTCAAGTTGTGTAGGTTTTGAGCTCGGTCTGGCTTGGCGCTCCGATGCAGTGCTGAAGGAGCGCTGCATTGTTTGAGGTGTGATACTTCAGATGAGTCTTTAAACTGAAGTCGACTGTGCCTGTTCAGGTGGATGTTAAAGATCCCGCGTCGCTATTTGAAAAGAGGAGGGAGTTTCTTTCTCCCGGTGTCCTGGCCAACAGTCCCCCAGACAAAATTGGTCACTCACTCCATGGCTGCTTGTGGGACATTCCTGTGCGTAAATTGGCTCCCGCATTCACCAACACAACGCACAGTCACTACGTTTCACAGTAAAATCCTGTGAAATGCTTTGAGGTGTGTCTTCGATATGAAAAGGCACAGTGTCCTCTGTTTGGTGAGCTGGTAACTAGAAGGCATATGCTTAATTTCCAAAAAACAAAGAGTTAGGAGGACACTCAATGCCTAAAACACAGCTGAAAGATGGATCTATAATAGTGTTTAAAAGGGAACTGGGCAAATAATCTAAACAAGGCAGCGAAGAGCCAGGCCATAAATGAGAGGCCGCGACCTCCTCCTGTAAAATGCTATGAATCACCAATTCTCCCTCACTTCACGGCTCCCAGATTTGCCTGGGGATTCACATCAAACAAAGCATTTGATAGAGAGATTGGCCATCACAAAGCACCTTTTCACCAATTGAGATCAGCGTGCAGCACAGATAAAGGGCAGAATTACATTGAGGCAGAGGATCGGACGGTCTCTGCACAAACTGGGCTTCAACACACAAAGCGTTTAATCTCGAGTCTGTGCAAGAAGCAGAGTTGCAGTTTTAGCCCATTGGCTGAGAAATCTGCACTGCTGTCTGAGCTCAAGCCACACATTTCTACAATCTCCAAACCACACAAGCACACAAAGCTACGTCTCAGATACTGAACTTTTATCCATTAGAACAGGGTTCTCAAAGTTTGTCAAAGTCAACTACACTAAGCCAAGAGAAAAAAAAACTTTCCCAGTTCATTAACACAACAGAAAGAACCGTAAACCCATACTCCACAACAACTTGCATTTATATAGCGTCCTTCACTAGGGGTAGCGTCCCAGAGTGCTTGACAGTGGCAGAGTCTGACACCGAGCCAGGGAGTGACGTAGGGGGAGGTGGCTGTAAGCACGATCAAAAAGGAAGGTCTTTAGGCAGAATTTGAAGGTGGGGAGGAAGGGGCGAGGTGGAGGGATTGAAGGGGAGAGAGAGTTCCAGAGTTTCGGGGCACAGCGGCTGAAGGCATGGCCACCAATGGTGGACAAACAGGAGGCCGGAGCCAGCTGAGCAGAGGCAGTGGGTGGGGGAGTGGGGGGGTAAGCAGATCGGATAGCTAGGGAGGGGAGAGGGCATGAAAGGATTTGAAAACGAGTGAGAGAATCTTGAAATCGATCCGGTCAGTAATTGGGAGCCAGGGGAGCCTGGCAAGGACTGGTGTGATGCGTGTACGGAGTTTTGTGCGGGTGAGCACCCGGGTGATACTCTACAGGAATACCAACAACAAAGTAGAAGAACTCTGATCATTACAGTTAAGGATGGTCCAACCTTCTGGCAGTGGAGGGCCGGTGACCGGATCCGAGAAACGTCCGCGGGCCACATAAGCAATATTTTCCCACAACTACCTGTGTTTTTACTCAGGTTCAGAGTCCTGTAGTGTTAGAATTGCAAAATGTGCAACAATACCTTTTTAAAATACTCCCGGCGCACCTCTTTTTGTCATTTTGCGCGCTGCGAATTACATTTACACGGCACCTTTCACGTCGGGAGGATGTCCCAAGGTGCTGGACAGTCAGGGATTGGGACGCAATCTGGGTTTTGGGATCAGGAGCGGTGAAGGGCAGGGAGGGTAGGGGTAGGAGGGTGGCCGAAGCCACGATCGAAGAGGAGGATCTTGACACGTGCTTTGAAGGAGGCAAGGGAGGAAGCAAGGTGAAGGAACTGTGGGATGGAGTTCCGAAGGTTGGGGGCAGAGAAACTGAAGGCCCAACCGCTGATGGTGGAGGGGTGTTGGGGGATGGCAGGGGACGTGAAGCAGGCCAGAGCCTGCTGAGCGGAGGGAGTGGACAGGTACAACAAGGTTGTACGAGAGTGGGGGGAAAGAGGAGTGGGAGATAAAACAATGGAAATGGTTTGCCACCTGCTGGACATCCCGGAGGTACAATAAGAGTGTGAGCGTCCGAAGCACCAAATCTACTTCTCAAAGCACCCTGTGTGCTATCCCACCACTCTGCAGCAGCCAAAACCAACCCGCACAAACACTCCAGCAAATAACACTACCAAACAACCACAGACCATGTCAGTACAATATCCAGCAGTCCAGCCATCAGTGGAGAAGTGAGTTGTCTCCTTGCTGTACAAAGTACAGTAAACCTCACATAAGTCGTATAAGTTGGGACCACACATTTCATACAGCTTATGCAAAGTATGAGTTACGTGAAACTTGCATAAGTCATATCATATACGACTTTTGTAAAGTTACGCATAAGTCAGATGTTATGTCTTACACACAACAAATACACAGGTACTGAACTGGCTGTAAAATTGAGTGAAAATTTCTATGCCATGTTTAATCCACGTATACTAAAGCTATGGGAGCCCATTCTTTCCATATACAGTACTGCCCAGTACTGGCATGAACATTTTCTTCTTGTTCTTGATGAGGTAATCATTCAAACTCAATCTGTGGTTTCAAATCAAATTAGCAGCCAATGTCCTTCTTTTTCATTTCCAAACAAATCTGGGGATCTTGTGATCAATTCCTTCAAACACATGGAGGCACATGTGTGGAAGACCAGGAATAGCAGATCCAAGGATTAGTGCGGACGAAAATGAACAAACGCTCCGAGGGACAAAGTTTTACATGCTACTGGATGAGGAGAGAGGTTGTCTGAGGTGGGAGGAGGTCAGGAGTGAGCAAAGGGAATGTTGAGGATTCTGTAGTTTCCTTTGGGAAGTGTCACAGCTAAGCTTTTCCCCAAAGATGCCCAGGTCCTAGGTTCCGCTGCTCTGAGGAGGGCGCGTGTTTGATGGGCAAATTGACTTTTCAGGGCCCTGGGACGTCCTCACTATATGAAATGTCATTTCTTATGTTGTTCTCAGCTTCCAAGTTTTATGCTCTAATAATAATCTTTACAGAACAGCACTTTTCATGTTGGGAGGACTTTACAGAATATGTTGCAAGTGTAGTGACTGTGTATTTTGTGGGCAAATGTGGCGGGCAGTTTATGCACAGCGACATCCCACAAACAGCCATGAAGGTCCCCACAAGGTTCACCGTGTTCACAGTCCTGTGAAGCACTTTGAAGCGTCCTTCCACCATAAAAGCATCAATTGACTAATATTAATGAAGTGAAAACAAGAGGAATGAAGCCTGGTGGGGTAGATAGTGCCAGCAAATGGTTAAGGAAGAGGCTGGGGAGGAGCTTCGCTCAGTGTCATACAAACTGAAAGTGATCCCCCCTCATTCCAGCTTGCTTTCTCCATTTTGGTGGTTGAAGGCATTGGGGAAAGAGGAGCCGGCTTTATTCCTGGACCTGAGCTGGCCTGAGCCCTGGAGAGCAGCTAGATTTCCAACTCACTGCAGTTACCACATTCAGGCATGCAGCAAAGAATTCCCATTACAAACAACATGTTGGTCAAGGGTCAGCAACCATGTCATTCAGCCAATTTGGGAGGATGGGAGGGAGAAAGAAGTGTTCAGGATCTGCAGCCAGGCTGTTGTAATGTAACTAGGCTGACACCCCAGGCAGTGAAAGGCAATGCTGCATTAGTGAAGCAGCTAACTTTCAGATGGTGCTCCCTCCCTTGCCTCCTTCAAGACACGTTTCAAGGCCCTCCTCTTCAACCATGCCTTCGGCCACCCTCCTACCCTCCGCCCTCCCTGCCCTCCACCCCTCCTGATCCCAACCCCCAGCTCGGTTCCAAATCCCTGACTGTCCAGCGCCTTGGGACCTTCTCCCGACGTGGAAGGCACAATACACATATAATGTGTTGTTGTCGTCTGCCTGTTCAGATGGGCTTTAAAATTCCGTGATTTATTGGAAAAGGGAAGGGAGTTTTCTCCAAGCGTCCTGGTCAACATCCCTCTCAATGAGGGAAAGAAACGCAAAGTGGGATTAATACAAACAGGGGTGGTTTGGAGATCGAGTGGCTCAGACACCATGATCCCCTTTTGTCCAGATATTGTCTGCTTCTATGAATGGGACAGTCATACCCCATGGCTGTTTGTGGGGGGCGGACCTGTTGTGCACACGACTTCTCTACAAGATGAAACAGACACCATATAGAACAACAATTGTCAGATGCTTCAGAGTTCTAGGCACTATAAAAATGGATGTTTTCTTTTCTTCCTAACTCTCTTGTTCTGTGCAAAACGTACCATTCCCACATCAGATCTCTGGTCAAAAGCAATTATACTAAACTGTAAAACAGTAATTAATTTTCTGATGCCTTCCCTCCTCCTAAGGCACATTTGTACAGTTAATTACCGATGCCTTTGCTAATGTTAGAGGGGTTTGCAGAAAACTGAACACGTTTGAAAAATTAAATTCAATTTAATTTAGATTTAATGCAGCCATATAGCAGCATTCAATTAAATTGAATTAAATAAATCATTCCAGAACATAAATGATGCCAGCTTACGCACTTGAATTTATGCTTTTTACAAGCATTCGTTAGTGGGCGAAGGCTTACGCAAGGTAATTTCAAACATTGCTGCAAGTAAAGTGGGGATTGTTAACATAAACACAGAATTGTTGACTCCTGGTGGCTGAGTGGTTAAAGATATGAGTGTGCAGCCAAGAACCAGGCCTAGTACAAGCCTTACTGAGGGCAGCGTTGTGATTTGATCATTCAAAACCCTTGAATGTGCGATATCAAGTCACCACGCTTGCCAAGATTTTGCTGTGACGTGTAGTGACTGTGTAGTTGTAGGCGACCTAGATAAGCAACGAGACAAGCACCTTAGCAGTAAACCTGCTCACGTTATAGGGAGAAAGATTTGAAAGTGGGATTAAATAGAAAAGGGTGTCTTAGAAAACTAGACAGCAGCACAGACATGGTGGGTGGAATTGCCTTCTTCTGTACTGAATGTTTCTGTGTCTTTAGGATAGGAACTGTGGCCATTTTAAAACGCCAGCACTACAGATCGCAATGTTGAGATGGGATGAGATCAGGCGACTGAGGCCAAATAGGAAATCGATGCTGCTGTGGAGCTGAGCCAAAGCCTGAAGCGGCTGCTGGAGGCCAGGGCAGCTGGACACTGAGAGGCACAGACAGACAAGAGTACGGCTTTAGGCCACCATCACTTTCTTTTCAAGGAAAACGGTCAACCTGAAAATCACCATTGTGTTGTGGGCTGTGCATGTGTCCCCTGCCACCCTCTGCACAGGCAGGTTAACCCTGATGTAGATCAAATCAATATCCCTCACTCAGGTGGACGTTAGCAATCCCATGACTTCATTCAAAAAGAGTTTCTTACTGTGTCTTGGCCTACAATTCTCCAGATAAATCAGTCATCCTTACTGTCAGCAAATTGGTTGCTACGTTTGCTTATAAAAACAGTCACTACGTGTGACAATCATTACTGTAAAGCATTTTGAGATTGTGCAACGTGATAAGATACTACAGTAAAACTCGCATAAGGCTTATCTTTATAAATTGTATAATCATCATACATCCACCCAAGTCCCATTCGGTTTCCTATCAAAACCACTTAGATTCCTTTGCACTACTCGTATTAATCACCTACTAACTCATAACGTCAACCCCCCTACCCTCTATTAAAGTGAGTTTCAGGTCGATGACACTTTCCTCTCTCCATAGATGCTGCCTGACCTGCTGAGCGCTCCCAGACACTTCTCTTGAAAAGGGTTAATGTATATGTTTAGGAGTGTAAACAGCACCTGTTGACAAGCAAATAGCTGAGAAGTGATAAACAAGCCGATCAGGTTTAAGTGAGTGTTTAACAAAAGCACTCAGCAAATGAGCTGGACATGCCTGAGAGCTGTGAGGTGGGGCGGGAGAGCGTTCCCAGGGCCCCAGGGCCCCTGAGCTGTCCGCAGCACGTTCCCCACAGGAAAGCCGACACTGATGAACCCAGCGCTGAGCTGCAGCCAAGTATGTGAACTTTTCGCACACAGTGCAGGGACTAAACCAGCAGAACTAAAAGCAAGGCACTGAAAGTGAGATGGGAGAACGTAATGATTTACAGTTTGGGGGGGGGGCCGATTGCATTTGTGTTAATTACCTCAACGAGTTTAAAACGTTCCAATGATAGAACCATATAAAGTCATTGCATGCACGGCGTACATCAAACCGCTGCTACTTAGGAGTCAGTTTGGCTCAGTTGGTAGCACTCTCGCCTCTGGGTCACAAAGTCATGGATTCAAATCCTAAATTGGGACTTGAGTTGACAGTACAGGCTCCACTGCAGTACTGGGGGAGCCCTGCATTAGGCTGAGGCACCGACATTCAGATGAGACATTATCATAGAATCATAGAATATTAAGCAATGAAGGAGGCCATTCTGCCCATCGCGCCTAAGCCGTCTCTTTGAAAGAGCTACCCAATCAGTCCCACTCCCCCGCTCTTTCCCCATACCCCTGCAATTTTTTCCTTTTCAAGTACCTATCCAATTCCCTTTTGAAAGTTGTTATTGAATCTGCTTGCACAAGCCTTTCAGGCAGCGTATTCCAGACCGTAACAAGTCTCTGTGTAAAAAAAAAAGTCTCCTTGTCTCCTCTTTGGTTCTTTTGCCAATTATCTTAAATCTATGTCCTCTGGTTAACAACCCACCTACCAGTGGAAACAGTTTCTCACTATCTACTCTATCAAAACCCTTCATAATTTTGAACACCTCTATTAAATCTCCCCATAACCTTCTCTGCTCTAAGGAGAACAATCCCAGCTTCTCTAGACTCTCCACATAAATAAGTCCCTCATCCCTGTATAATATATATACTACGTATAATGTACCAATCCTGCACTCTGTGTAAGCCAGGCAAGGAATATATTCTCCCGTCTGCTTTCCTGGTCAGATTGAAACAATGCTGATGCAGCACTCTCCCTCACACTGCAGCCAGCAATAGTGCAGAGCTCGAGAGGCTGGGAAAGGTTTCTCCTCCTGGGGTGAGGCAGATGTGCAGCTCAATACTGGGGAGAGGGGAAATACCAAGGATGCTCCCTGTTTCCCTCCTTAGGCGGAGGGAAAGGGACCAATTTGTTTGAATATATCAATAGCGCTGCCCCAAACACAGTTCTGTAATTGGCAGAAACCAAGGCGAGCAGAGTGGGATAAAGCTATCGATGGCCTGAGCGGCGCTTATAACAGCCTCGTGCTCGCGCTCGCCCTGTAACAGCCTCGTGCTCGCGCTCGCCCTGTAACAGCCTCGTGCTCGCGCTCGCCCTGTAACAGCCTCGTGCTCGCCCTGTAGCAGCCTCGTGCTCGCACTCGCCCTGAAACAGCCTCGTGCTCGCGCTCGCCCTGTAACAGCCTCGTGCTCGCGCTCACCCTGTAACAGCCTCGTGCTCGCGCTCGCCCTGTAACAGCCTCGTGCTCGCCCTGTAACAGCCTCGTGCTCGCACTCGCCCTGAAACAGCCTCGTGCTCGCGCTCGCCCTGTAACAGCCTCGTGCTCGCGCTCACCCTGTAACAGCCTCGTGCTCGCCCTGTAACAGCCTCGTGCTCGCACTCGCCCTGAAACAGCCTCGTGCTCGCGCTCGCCCTGAAACAGCCTCGTGCTCGCGCTCACCCTGTAACAGCCTCGTGCTCGCTCTGTAACAGCCTCGTGCTCGCCCTGTAACAGCCTCGTGCTCGCACTCGCCCTGTAACAGCCTCGTGCTCGCACTCGCTCTGTGGCTCGGGATCCTACCCCCTCGCCCACAATATATACAGTCAATTCACTTTATACTATATTCTGTGAAGCACTTTGAGACGTCTCGAAAACCTGTTAAGGCACTATATTAAATGCAAAGATTATTATTATTAAAATATCTCAAAGCACTTTACAATAATTAGTTATGCCTAGTGATTTTTTTGTAGGCAAATGTGAGATATTTTTTCACAGGGTAAGGACCCACAGGAAGGGAATGATCAATTTCTCTGCAGGATTGTTGACCAGGATCCTGGGAGAAACTTTCTTCTTGTCCCATAGCGTGAAGGGATGTTCAGCACACACCTAGATAGGAACTGTTTAATGCTCCCCCTCTACTTCACAGAGGGTCACAGCCCAGACTGGCAGCTCCAACCCTGAATGTTTCCATCCACAACAGTCTCATAGGTTGTGCAAGGGAGTGAAAGCACTCCCACTGAGCCTACACTTTACAGTAAATCCTGTGACGCATTCTGAGATACCCAGGTTTTAGGCTGGCTCAGTCAGGAACACTCTCACCTCTTAGTCAAAATGTTGTGGGTTCAAACCAAATGTTGGGTCTCACGGACTAGGTTGACTATCCAAAGCAGTTTTGGGGCTCGCTGTATTGTTGGGGATACCGTCCTCCGAATAAGACCATTAAACCAAGGGCCCCTTCAGGTGGACACTTAAAATTCCATGGCACTATTGACCAATAAACCCCCAGATAAACCACTTACATCATGCCTGTCCCCCTGCAACTAGTCAGTCACTACACTTTATAGTAAAATCCCGTGAAGGCCTTTGATGGCATGATAAGGCTATATCGATGTGATATATCAAATGCAAGGATTAGCCTGACATCACTAAAGCGAGCTTGGTCAGCTAGCAATGCTATGCCAGGCAGTTATCTGGCAGTCAGGCGGGCATGGCACGCCTTTTTTGAGTGGCGAGAGCTACGGAGGAGGCAATAAAGAGAGAGTGACAGGACAAACCCAACCCCAGCCACAGGTTTCCTGATCGACATTCTCCTGGCCAAGACGTCACCCAGATCAGTACAAAGGGCCAGTGCGGTGCAACCCACTCCATTAATGCCGCAAAATAGTCGATTTAGCTTGTTTAATACTCTGTAGTGGTTATTAGTAATTGAATTTCCTTTTCATTAACCACTATCTGCAGGCAATACACTGGCGGCTATGACCTCTTTATGTCAGCAAACGTTCAAATCCATTCGGAGTAATTCAACTTTTTTTTCATAGAGAGAGAGTGAGAGAGAGAGCAAGAGAGAGCGAGGAAGGAATGGAGCAATGGCTGGCGTTTAGTTATGGAAAAGGATGAGGTTTGATGTGGATTGTGAAGGAGTTTCTAATTGATTAAGCACCGCAATTACAGCAGGCGGTAACTCAGGGAAATGGCTGTGGCCCTCCGCACTCACACACTTCTCCTTATTTAAAGCAATCCAATTTGCGAGGATAATTATATATTAGCCTTTTATCTGCGATTGGAAATGAAAACAGGGGTGGAGCAAGCCCCCCCCCCCACCCCCCCACTTCAGAGTGCCAGCACGTTATTGCTGCAAATTACTTGGTATCTGTCTCCTTTCACATCAAAAGAAAATTGGCCAATCAATTACCAGCCGGGAGAGAAACCGCCACACAAAGAGGGGCAATGTTGCCCTCTGCTAGAGCAGTCTGTTACTGCAGCTTCCTGGCACTTCCTCCTAATCACGACTCGTTCTCTTATCAGCAAAGGACATCAACAACAACAACCTGCATTTATATTGTGCCCTTCACGTGGGGTAGCGTCACAGAGCGCTTGACAGTGGTGTAGTCTGACACTGAGCCAGGGGGAGAGGGAGGGGCGAGGTGACTGTAAGCACCATCAGAAAGGTCTTTAGGCAGGATTTGAAAGTAGGGAGGTAGGGCGTAAGGATTGATGGAGAGAGTTCCAAAGCGTACTGGCTGAAGGCACAGCCATCGATGGTGGAGCAGGGGACGAGGGACAAACAGGAGGCCGGAGCCAGCCGAGCACAGGCAGCGGGTGGTGGAGGGGGGGTGAACAGATTGGATAGGTAGCGAGGTCCCAGGGCATGAAGGCATTTGAAAACGAGTAAGCGGATCTTGAAATCGATCACTTAAAACAGTGTACAACACGCCTGCACCCACACCCTCCATTTCCTCAACTACGACTGGAGGTACTGCGAAGAAATTTCAAATTAACAGATTATTCCAGCAGAAGGCACTTGTGTTTTAAAAAAACGCCATCACCTTAATAACCCCTGTACAACATGGAGTCTTTTACACAGGATAACGTCAAAGCCTTTACAGTGTGGATTTCTGATGCGAAGCTAGGAAGAGAGAGGCGGGTTGAGGATGGTACCTGATGGCATGATCGAAGTGAGGGAAGGAGGGTGCAAGGCACAGCTATTCAGAGAGAGAGAGAAAAAGAGTGCCACAGAGTTTGGGTTAGGTGTCAAAATGGTGTGAGGCATGCAGGGGGCCTAGGTTTGAGAAGTGGAGGGTGTGAGAGGGAGAATGGAGGTGTGGAGAGGGGAGGGTGTCAGAGGGAGAATGGAGGAGAGGCCAGAGGGAGAGGAGAGAATGAGAGGGAGAATGGAGGAGGGGGCAGAGGGAGAGGAGAGTGTGAGAGGGAGAATGGGGGAGAGGGCAGAGGGAGAATGTGAGAATGGAAGAGAGGGCAGAGGGAGAGTGTGAGAATGGAAGAGAGGGCAGAGGGAGAGTGTGAGAGGAAGAATGGAGGAGAGGGCAGAGGGAGAGGAGAGTGTGAGAGGGAAAATGGAGGTGGGGAGAGGGAGGACATGAAAGGGAGAATGGAGGTGGGGAGAGGGATGGTGTGAGAGGGAGAACAGAGGTGGGGAGAGGAGGTTGTGAGAGGAAGAATGAAGGTGTGGGAGAGGGAGGGTGTCAAAGGGAGACTGGAGATGGAGGAGAGCAAGGGTGTGAGAGAGAGAGTGAGAGAGAGAGAGAATGAGGGTATGGGAGAGGAGGGTCTGAGAGGGAGAATGGAGGTGGGGGAGAGGGAGGGTATGAGATGCCTTCTTTCTGAGATTTTCAAAGTGAATACAGAAACACTGACCAGCCACTGCCTCAGTTATAAAATAATAATCCTTGCTTTGATCCAGGAGGACATCTCAAAGTGCTTCACTATAAAATGTAGTGACTGCAGGCAAACATTTTGGGGGATCGTTGTCCACGACACCAGGAGAGAGAGACTCCCTTCTCTTTTCCAGCAGTGCCATGAGATCTTTGACATTCACCTGAACAGGCAGACAGGGCCTCAGTTAACATCGTATCTGAAGGACGACATGTCCAACGATGCAGCACTCCCTTGATGTCACGCTAAACTGTTGAGTTCAAAATTCTCGTCCTCGCCTTCAAGGCGCTCCACCACCATGCTCTTTCCCATCTCTGTGACCTGCTAACATCAAATCAACCTGTCTGATCCCTCCACTCAGCAGGCTCCTCGTCCCCCGCCCGGCCCGCCGCACCATCAGCGGTCAGGCCTTCAGTCTCTCCGTCCCCACCCTTTGGAACTCCATCCCAGTCACTTCGCCTTGCTCCCTGGTCTCCTTGAAGGTCTATCTCAAGACCCTCCTCTTTGAGCGCGCTTTCGGTCATCCTCCTACCCTTACTCTCCCTGCCCTCCACCCACCCTGATCCTAACCCCTGCTCGGCTCCAAATCTCTGACCGTCCAGCACCTTGGGACATCCTCCCTACGTGAAAGGTGCTATATACATGTCATTTGTTACCGTTGTTGCTTGTGGAGTTCAAAGGATAAGGCCTACAGATCTAAACTCAGAACCACTTGAGTAGTCGCAGGGCAGATGAAGGAGGCCTACCTTGCTTGGCATTGGTGTGTGGCGCTGAGGCGGGCAGCCTCCGCAGCCTGTGCTTGCTGATCTGCACCAGGCCCTTCCCAGGCGTCCTCACAATCAGTGGCCACCGCCCGTGGCTGTTGTAAGTCCTCTTGACGAGCAGGTAGCGGCTTTTGGAGATGACCTGGTTAGTCAAGCTGAGCTTCCTCTCAGTCGGCGAGCTTCAAACCAAAGGCACCAACATCAACAATGTACTCACAAACCAGGACCTTAAGCCCATCTCATCTCAGCCTCTCAGAGCGCTGTACCTCCTGCTATCCTCCCAGCACAACAACCAACTCTTTTATAGGAATCTTAGCCTCCTGGCCTCAATCCCTCTCCCCTCCCCGTTCACCCCCTCCCAACCCTTCCCTTCCATGATCCCCCCCTCCCCTCGTCCTCCTCCCCTCCACACTAACCACCTCCCACCTTGCTCACCCCCAGGTAAAAATCAGTAAAATCGACTGTGAGACACTGCAAATTGGCTGCTATGTTTGCCTACAAAACACAGTTGCTACACTTTACAGTAAAATCTTGAAACGCTTTGAGACATCTCAACAAGGTGATAAGCACTAATCAAATTCAATGATCATCATTGGTAAAATCACCTTATCAAAGCTTCAGCCACTGGGTCCCAAACTCTCTCCCCAATTCGCTTTGCTTTGCCCTTCTTTCTTTGCCTTCAAAACCTCTCTTTGCCCATGCCTTTGCTCAACACCACTACATTCTCTTTCCTCTCCTCCCGTGCTGCTCTCCAGCCGTGACTGCTGTGAGAATGTGCAGTATAAGTCTTGTTGTAGCCACCGACAAGGAGACTGTAACTATGAGCTTCAAATCCCTTTGTGGAGTCCTGTAACTCAGTGGTTAGAGCACTCACTTTGCAAGCGAGAGACCTGGGTTTCGATTCCCGGCAGGGTGAAACCTTGGGCAAGTTTCCTAACTCCACACGCCTGATAATAATCCCTCAAAAAAAACCAATAATAAATTGGTCATTTCAATCCATGACTCTTTGTGGGGACACTGCTGTGCGCAATTGGCTGCTGTATTTTGCCCACAAATATACGGTCAATTTACTTTAGTCTATTCTGTGAAGCGTTTTGAGACGTCTAGAAGACGTGAAAAGCGCTATATCAAATGCAAGGATTATTATTATGACCTCCCTAACTATCCGATCTGCTTACCCTCCCACTCCACCACACACATCTCCGGCCTCCTGTTTGTCCCTCGTCACCTCCTCTCCACCATTGGTGGCCATGCCTTCAGCCACTGCTCCCCGAAACTCTAGCCCCTCATTCCCTCTGCCGTGCTCCCTCAACTCCCTTCCCACTTTCAAATCCCTCTAAAGATCTTTTTTGATCGTGCTTACGGTCACCTTCCCCTTGGCTTGACCTCGGACTCTGCCATTAGTCAAGCACTCCAGGACACTAACCTGGGTGAAGGACACTATGCAAACACAAGCTGTCGTTGTGTTCAGACCTACCTCAGTGCTGCCTTCCTGCGGATAATTTTGGTCTTGCTCTTCAGTCTATAGTGGGAAGTTGCTGCCCCCCACACAGCCTTCCTCACACAGTCAGCGCTGCTTTCAACCTTCCTCACAGCTGCTGGACTTGTCCGTCTCCCCGACATCTGCGTGCTCGAGAGTTCAGACTTCCAGCGATATGCAGACTTTGTTGGCGAGGCGGGCTCATTCATCTCCACAGCTTTCCAGCGGTATTTGTTTGCTGTGACTCCTTTCTTGTGAGGACACCCAGCCTTCTTATGTCTTCCCACTGATCTGCACTCTGGGCTTGGATGTGTGACAGCGTTGCCTCCCACAACCACACATTTTGGGCTTTTAGCTGCTTTGGCAGTGACTGATTTACGGTTGGCCTGGCCTGATCGGGCAGAGTTTGAAACCCAAACATACTTTGCCTTTCGGCCCTTGCTGGCTCGGCTACAAACCGGCGTGGTCGTCCTTTGTTTTTTAAGTGATTTAAGGGCCGAGGAGGTTTTCGGTGTCAGAGGGCCTGTGCCAGCACAGGGCATGCGTGAGGTACTAGGTAAGGCTGGGCCTGGGGTAGCAGGTGGGCTTGGCTCTGAGGTTTCCTGAGAACCACGACGATTAGAAAGCCCCCCACCATCTGACGCCTTCTGCCACGTATATCTGGACTCTTTACCTGTGGAGGAAGCGGTTGGCATGTGGCCAGTGGAGTGTGATGTGTTGGTACGCTTGCCTGTCCCCGGAGTGTGGGAAAGCCTGCCCGTGACGTGGCTCCTCTGTGCTCTGCCCCTACAGGTTTCTTTCACAGCGTGGCTTGGCACAGCCACAGTCTGAGCCTCACCAGGGTCACGGACAGTGGGCGTGCAGTATTTGACAGAAGCACTCAACTCTGTCCTATTCACCAACTCGGCGGACACTTGGCTTTCTAAATCGGCTGCCAGCCTGTCGGCCTCCGGCATGCTGGGGGGCTGGGCCGAGAGGGATGACTTCCCCGAGCAGTGCCGCGATAGCCCTTTCCCACACGCCCTCCTTCTGGCCATTTTCACTTCATTCAGCTTCTCCTTCATGGCCAGCAGTTTGTCCTTCTTCACAGCCAGTTCTGAGTTCAGGGTCTGTAGGAAGCGAGCCTTGCCAGCTCTGTGTGAGCTGGCTTCTCCCTGCCCCTGCTTGGCAAGCACCTTCGCTGCACACTTGCCGGCACTGTTCAGCTGCGGCCTGGCAGTGAGCATCTCCTGACCCTGAGAGAGATTGGTAGACGGTCGGTCATTGCTCTCCATCCCAACACTCTTGTTGACCAGCGAGTACTTGCTCCTCCAGGCGTTGCTGCCTTGAGAGGCCTGTTGTGCTGGGAGCCTCTGGGAGCCAACGGAGCTGGATGGAGCATTGCCAGCAGCCCAGGCGCTCTGTCCCGGGGGCCTGCAGCTTGCCGCTGTGGCTGCAGGCATGTTCCCATGGGTGTTCTTATGGTTAGTTATAAGATCTGCAGGAGATGAAAAAACAAACAGACCAGGAATAATCAATAATAATCCTTGCATTGCATATTAGTTCCTATAACCTCAAAACAGCTCAGAGAGCTTCAGAGATATTTCGCATGTATTTGTACGGCAAGATCCCACAAACAGCCAGGTGAATTTTTAACATTAAGCGATCCAGGTCGCTACTCGCATGAAATATATAAATATAAGTTGCTGTGTATAGATTTGCTGTTGCGTTCACCAACAAAATACACAGTCACTACATATTACAGTAAATCGTCTGAAGCACTTTGAGACATTTTGACAAGTTGAGGATTCAAACCTGCGCTTGTCGGATGTTAAAAGATCAACTTGTGACTATTTTTTTTTTGAAGTGGCTCCAAGCTGACATGTTTGGCAACGGATGTCCGAATCGAGTCTGCCCTCCGGGTCGGTCTCTAGTCCAATTCTTAGTCCACAGTATTCGAAGGCACGGCTGATGCTCATCGTTAGGGAGTCCTGTAGCTCAGTGGTTAGAGCACTCGCTTTGCAAGCGAGAGACCTGAGTTCAATTCCAGGCAGAGGGTGAAACCTTGGGCAAGTTTCCTTACTCCACACAGAGCCTAATAATAATCCCTCCAAAACCAAAAACA